>NC_092054.1:36835293-37458937 GCF_003086295.3 Arachis hypogaea | reverse complement strand
AGCCGCATTAATTTGAATGCAAAAATCGTCACCCGATCACAACAAAGCTACAGGTCGGCAAGGTGAAAACCAAATTCACCGCCCGATCATGACAAGGTCAGCAAGATGAAAACCAAATTTACCGTACGATCACGACAAAATTGGCAATATGAAAAAGCGACAAAAACAGATTAATGCAAGAAGTTATAAAAAAGTAATCCATAAAAAGAGGCCTGACGAGGTCTGAGAAAAAATGGGTTGCTAAAAATAACTTAGAACGGACCGACATGAAGAAGTCCGACCAGTCTAATCAAAGCGACAAAAAGTTATAAAAAGTAATCCATAGAAAGAGGCCTGGCCAGCCCTAAAAATGGACTACTAGAAATAACTTAGAAAGGACCGACATGAAAAAGTCGGCCCAAACCAATCAAAGCTACAAGGTTATAAAAAGTAATCCATAAAAAGAGACCCGGCGAGGTCCAAATAAAAATGGATTATCAAAAATAACTTAGAAGGGACCAACATGAAAAAGTAGGCCCAAGCCAATTAATACTACAAAAGTTATAAAAAGTACTCCATAAAAAGAGACCCGGCAAGGTCCAACTAAAAATGGATTACTAGAAATAACTCACGAAAGATCGACAAAGAAGTCGAACAACAGAAGGCGTGCGCTAGAAAGGACACAGGTCGGCTCAAAAGCCATGACCTCACCCAAATTAGTTTGAAAAGTGTTCTACGGGAATACTAAAAGAATAACCGAACAAGGCTAGCCTCAAAGGTCGTCTCGACTAAAGCAGGAAATAAACGTAAAGGTAATAAAAAAAGGTCGGACAGCAAGACTCCAATACTCTAAAAAAGATTCCTGGAAGTACCAACAAGTGCAAAAAAACATATCAAGACAAACAAAGCTACTGTAATAAAAGCTCAGAAAGGCCACCTGAAAGACAACCTCAAGAAGCATTTGTTTTTCCTAAATAAAGTTGCTAAGAAAAGCAACTAGAATGTCAAAAGGCAAACCATGCCAAATTACAAAAATAAGAGTTTCAAGACCCACAAGCCGGGCCATAAAGATACACAAACAAATCATAAAACTATAAAGGATTCAAAGACTCCCCAGTAGTGGCATCCTGAGGCAAAGGAAGACGGGTTGAGATCGGGATAGCATCAATGGTTCCATCTGGCCGGTTCAAGATCTGGACATCAGGGTCGGACTCAGGATGGCTAACCTCGGCAGCAGGAGTTGGAGAAGTCGGGGGAGGATAAGCTTTGAATGAAGGCTCAAGGGGAGGGCTTTCTTCGTCATCTTCATCCGGTGCAGGGACGATCTTACCATCCTCCACGATATTGTCCAAACTAAAGAGAGACAGATCGATCTCGGGAGCAAGAACTCGAACCTGAGCCCTCAGATTCTCAGAGGCATCAGTCACACTGCCTACGAGATGGCCCTGGAGCTCGGTATAATCAGCTTGAGCAGAGTCCAATCTCTCCCTAGCCTCCAACAACTCGCCATAAGTACGGACATAGCTCTCCGTGTGCTTCTGTGACATCTCCTTGGCCAGAGTTGCAGTAGCCACGGCAGCAGTAGCCCGGGTCTTCTCATTTTCCAAATCTATCTCCAGCTTAGCCACCTTCGCATCAAGTTCATCCTTCAAACCTTTGATCCTATCGAACTCTGACTTGGCCTCCTCCATAAAGGCCTTGGTTGCATAAACAGGAATATCATGAGCGGTCCGGAGCAAGGCTACACTCATATGTGCCATCCGAACACTACTTCTGGCAATGAAATCCAGATGGTGCAGGATGGACACATCGTCCATAGGAAGCTGCCTATAGGGGGCAATTTGGTTGTCCACAAAGCCCACAACATCATAGTTAGGGGTGTCCAAGTTAAAGGGCTCAACAGTCTTCTGCTTCTTGGGAGGAAGACCGGCAGCAGAAGGAGAAGAGGCAGTAGCAGAAGTTTGGGGAGGATCCACCAAATGGACCTGAGGAGTAGGGATCACCCTTCTCGGCCCAGAAGCGCTTGAGATTAGTTTCTTAGGAGGAACCTGAGAAGATTCCTCCCCAGCAGCCTTGACCGAGATGTTCTGAGCCGCTGTAGCTTTCCTGGCCTTCTTAAAGGCCTTCATGGAATCTGAAGTCTTTGCCATCTCTGAAACAAACAAAAAGAGACCAGCAAAGCCAAATTACAAATCAGTTCTAAAAAAGGAACAAAGCAAACAAAATAAGCAAGCAAAACAGAGAAAAAGAAGTCGACCACTACCCAGCTCAGCTTGGAGAAGCGAGGGATCCCCTAAAAACTTCTTAGTATCGAGATAGGGAGGTTGCCCCCAATTCTCCTCCAACACATTTACAAAGGCCTGCTCAACCTCATCTAGCATCTCCCACAAATACCTCGATACTACGACATTCTTTTGCCACTCTAAAGGGAAGGCAGACTCGTCATTCTCATCCAAAAAGAAGGGCCGAGCTCCTTCAACAGCTCGGATCTTGAAAAAATAGTTCTTAAAGTCACGGAAGGATTCATCATACATTGAAAAAACCTTCTTTCCTTGGGCAACTCGGAAAGAAACCCAGGCAGCCTTCTTCTTAACCACCCCAGGTTTCGTCAAAACAAAAAGATAAAAGAAGAGGGATTGAGAAAGTTGGACATCCATTTCACGGCACAATAGCTGGAAGATCTTTATGAAGCCCCAGGAGTTTGGATGGAGTTGGGACGGAGCTACATTACAGGACCACAACAAGTTGGTCTCAAAGGAAGTAAAAGGAATGGTAATGTTCATCTGACTAAAGAAGAAGTCATACGCATAGAAAAAGGGACGATCTCCTGAAACCAGAGTAGAAAAACAAACTCTCTCTTCAGGGTCGGGGGACACAAGCTCATAATTCTTTTCATCATTTCTATTACTACAAACCCTATGAAATTTCCTAAGCTGCTCACAAAATTCAGGATCAACCAGAGAAACACACATAAGAACCATAGAATCCACCCAATCAGCCATGCCATCAGGGACTTTGGAGGACATCTCGACAATATTTTTACGAGAAGACATGGGTCAACTAGTCCTACAAAAGAAAAAGGAAAATGGGTTACTAATCAAATAGCTCGGGCAAGTCAAAGAGAACAGCTCGGACAAATATGGATACAACTCGAAATTAAAGCATACAAATATCATCAGTCAGAGACAGCAGCAAAAGGAAACCCCAGGACTCACACCAAGGTCCAGAGGCATCCTTTGGAGACAGTAACAGAGTAAAGATTCAGGAAAAATCTACAAGCCTACACCCCGACATCTCTCGACCAAGAAAAACATCCATCTTTTGACAGTAAAGAAAGACACAATCCACAAGCAACACATCAAAAAGTCATGACTTTTTCACAGTTTATCAGCAAAAGGATTTCATCTCATCTAAAGGAAATCACCCATATCATACACAACAGCAAACCATAGACATTAACTATATATACTACACAAAGATCATCAAAACATGCAACCTTTTCTACAGCCCATTACTCCAAACTTCAAACAGAAAAAAGATCTATGCATTCAAAAGTGAAAGGGACCAGAAAAAGGGGGTAAATCGAAGTAACCCTAAAATAGCGCAGCAATGATCAGACACAGCAAATACAGAAAGATTCAAACTTTTTCCAAGCAAGATCAAAACTTTCTCAAAATCAGACATGAAAAGAACGACGAAGAGAAAAGAGAGAGGAAGAAGACCAACCTGTAGAAGGAAGAAGATGATAAACGCTTAAGAGACTGAAGCAACGATGAAGCCACGCCAAGCAATCACCTTTCGAACAAAAGAACGAAGCGCCAGTAGTCAAAGAAGAGAAGTGAAAAGAGAAAACTGAAACGAAGCTTTAAAATCCAAATGAAAAATCAAATAGGGAAGTAAAAGGAAACGGAAAAGGTTAATGAGTATTTAAACCTTCGCACGTTTCCAAGGAAAAAGCAAAACGTGCGTTCCGATAAAAAAGGAATGAGAAAAAAAATGCTCCGCATTCAAAAAACTACTAAAAGGAAGCTCTACAAAGAAATCGACAAATGCTCGAGCTCGACTTTCCCAAAAGAGGTCAAAGTCAAGCAAAGACACGACCTCAAAAGAAAGACCGAGTTTAAGCAGGGGCACTGTTCATGCCCTAGGTCGAGTTGTACGACCCGGGCTGGTTAAACGCAAGTCAACCGACCTCTTCAGGTCTAGATTCTCCGACCTCATCTCAAAGAGGACGACCAAATCAACACGGGAGCCCAAAGCGAGCCCAGTAAAGGAGCACAGCCTAAATCTAAAGGCGGCCAAAGCCTAGAAAGATAAGGCGGCTCCCTAAAAGATAAAGATAAGATGACTTCACTCAAAGATAATATAAGATAACTATCTTATCTCCAAAAGGTCACTCCAAACTACTATAAATACACTGGAGCACCCAGGTATAACTCATACTCTGATTCTACTAAAAAACCTGCTTAAATCCTGTGCTAACTTAAGCATCGGAGTCTCTTGCAGGTACCACCACCCTCTGGTGACGACGGATCAGCAACATCACCCAGTCCAACAAGTCGAGCACGGCAGCTCCGGCCACCACCCACAAGTCGGACACGTCAGCTCCGACCAGTACAGAAGATCTCATCCAAATTTAGAATTCAAATTTAGAAATAGAATAACTAATTATTCTCAAATCTCATTTAATATTCTCAATTATCATACTATTATTATATCCTTAGTGCTAGCAAAAAATATAATAATATTCCATTTGAATTAATATAATTATTTATTTGATCAAATCAAAATAATAATTAAATAATTCTACAGCAAAGATTAGAACACTCATTAGTGTGTGACCCCATAGGTTCAATACTAAGCGGGTAGTAAATTAGTCCTACTAAATTTACTAATCGAGGTTGGCGTCTAGCAACACTCCTCAACGACCCAATAGTATGAAGTAATATATTTTTACTAAGAACCTTTATAAGAACAAAGTATAATTCCTTCCATCTTTCCAACTCTTGGTTAACCCTTAGAGTATAGTTTAATTGTCAAACTCTAACTTGTTACCATTATTATAATGAATTGTGAATGACCTAAGAAACTCATTTCTTCATTCATTCAATCCCCTTGGCCAAGGTTTTATTCATCTCAGTCATTATAATCATAGAGCTCAAACTCTTTACCGAGAGTTGACGGATTCCTTATTGACTAATCATTAATTCTACAAGTATTTAAATCATACCCAATATCCATTCAACTAGCACCCTAGGGTATTAGGTGTCTGAAATCAAAGTATAATAAATACATTGTTAATTACTATGATAGTCGCAGGTCAAAGAAAACTCTATCACCATGTTCATCTTGAGAATATCCTATTGACAAATATACGGTAATTATAACTATTAGGAATTCTCAAAGTGAGTCAGTTCAATGGTCATATCTCTATATGCACCATCTATATATATAATTAAATAAATGAGATCTATTAATCTTCATCCAATGAAGACCATTATATATATATATATATATTAATCTTTCTGAATTATTAATGTCCTTTTTAATAATCCTATGATCAAAAACAGTTTAGATTAAATTATAAAAGATTTATCTCTCAATATTATGATCACTATCACAATGATAAATCTCTAAATTTAATCAAGGACCTTATTATATTAACATTTTAATATAATAACAATAACAAATTATTTGACACATGATTGATTGGATTGCAATCATACTCTTTATTCCCAACAGTGAATTGGCTCCCTCTTTGGCCTTCTGTCATTGTAACATTCGGAGTTCTCTTGGACCTCACCTATGAAGCAGTCCACATGAGCATCATTACACAATTTGATTCCCTCTCACATCTTCTCTCGCGTCCTCTCTCCCGTCGCTGTGCAATTCGGAGCCGCGCATCATGTAAGAACCGAAATTTTCACGTAAACCGCTTAAGTAAAATAGAATAATTTAATTGTCCAAAATAGGTTCGAAAATATAAAAATATTTTTTTTAAGTATAAAGGTAAGATTCGGATTCAGTGGATTTTTCTGAGTGGGAAAATATTTTTTTTCTGAAAAATTTTGCGTAAAAAAGCGTACCGGTAGATTAGCCGGTAGTATTGATTTAAGTCTGTCTGCTACTGTGTGAGAGAAAATTAGACAGTGGGAATCTTAGAAAAATATTTGGGATAGAAAACCGGACACTAATATCAAAGATTTTGGCCCAAAATGCACAAACATACCAAAAATGCTAACAGATTGGATCAGACCTAAGTTGGGCCCAAGCCCAACATTATATAAATTCATTATGAAACCATTTCAGCTTCATAACTCCCCAAACACAAACCCTAGTAGCCAAGTGAAAGAAGGAAGAAGAACATTATTCACCCTCTCACTCTTTTGCTTGTAAATTGAGCTACAATGCTCTGATTGGCCGTTTGCGGCCACGTGAAGCTCTTGCCGAGCCCGTCAGTTCTAAACAATTTTTTGGTAAATTTGAGTTTCATACCCCTATTCTCTTCCATAAGTGATTTTTAAATTTAAAGTTGGGTTTTTGAGTGAATTTTTGTGATTGGGTTGTTTAGATACTAACCATTAGTTAGGAATCATTGGATTTCATCCCTATATTCTATGGATAAGATAAGGTTTCTCAAAAATCCTTGTAGTTTGGTATATTGTGAATATTAGGTTTTGATTTTGATGATATATATGATATTAGTTTGAGCTTTGGAAGCTTGTGGGATCCAAGTTTTGGTGTTTTGTGTATATTGGGGATCGGCCAAGGTATGGTTTCGGTTTTCTCTGTATGATATGTAATGTTTCTAGACACTTAGGCTAGTGGCCATTAGGATAGGTTTTAAATTGTTGATGATTTATGATGTTAAATGATGTTGTGGATGATTGATGATGTTGTGGATTAAATGATGATGAATTTCAGAAAATGGGATGATGAGTGGATGAATGTTATTTATAATGGGTTGAGTTAATGTATATGTGATTTGTTTTATATTGGATTGATGGTTGTTGAGAAATCATGATGTATGAGCATGAATTTTGGAAGACTTGGATGAGTTTGGTAATTTATAGATAATGATAGGAATTATATTGAATTGAGGGGTTGGAAGAGTTTTGGAAAATAGAATGGTTTGAGAAGGGTTTGGTATGAGTTTAAAGTTGTTTAGGTATGGTTGAAATGTGATGGAATTGGTTTGGTTTTGAAAGCTTTGGAAAAACTAGAGAATTGTCACTTTTGGTAAAAATCTGTTTTTGGTGAACTTTGGCGGATCATAACTTTGGCGTACGCGACCACCCATTTTTAATCTTGTGTGTATGCATGGCAGGGATGTGCGTACGCACACTCCCTGTTTTACAGAAAAGTAATTTTTCTTCATCTTCAAAGGTTCTCTAACTTTCCACACTTCTTTAAAAACTGTTTAAGGTTATTAATTAGTAATTAGGCCCTAAGAATAATAGAGAATGAGTTAGTGAAAATAAATTGGTAAATTTCTGGATGAGTTTAGAAGACGGAGACTTAGTTTTCTGAAGTTGTGGGTGAGCTGGTGGAGTACTATATTGGAGATGACTAAGAGGACTTAAGAGGTGATGATAGTTGATGATAAATTTGAGAAAATAGAAACTGATGATGGTTATGATGAGTTGAGAATTCAAAAAAGAATGATGATCTTCTTGAATGTTGAGAGTGTGCCAAGCATTATATCCTTGGCTTAAGTACGATAGTGTGCAGGACACTGTATCCCTAAGATTGAATTATGATTGATAACCTTTTCAGCGGTAAGAGTGTGCCAAACACTATATCCTTGGGTTACGTTTGCGAGTGTGCTCGGCACTATATCCCTGGTGTGGCAGATTCTCTCCCACAAGAGTGTGCAAGGAACTATATCCCTGGCGTGGCAGAAAAGCTACATCCAAAAGGATGTGTCGGGTTGGCATTTATAGACCGACAAGTGATATCACGAGCCAATAGGATAAACATTCATCATATGAATTTCTTATGTGCTTGTTTGCTTTGATTACTTACAGTTTGCCTAAATGTATAATATGCCTACTTACTTCTTGAATTAGTTGCTATACATGAATATTACCTATGTGTTACTTGCTTGCATATACTTGTGATTGTTTGGTGTTGAGGAGGCTCGGTAGGCGGTGGCGATGAGATCGCATGTTGGTAGGTTGGCGAAGGTTGTGGGATATAGCGGTGGTATTAGTTAGAAATTCTCTAAGTTTAGATAACCCAATTTATGATTTATGGTTTAATTATTTATTTTATTAAGCTTGAATAAGTGTATTGATGTGAAGTTCTAGGATTGCCTTTGGCATCCCGAAACCTTATATCTTATATATTGGGCACTGCTACCATATTGAGAACCCCTGGTTCTCATACCATATGTTGTTGTTGATTTTTCAGATGCAGGTCGTAACCTACCTCTGTGAGTTGCGAGATGGTGACAGAGCGAAGGATCTTTTGCTATCTCTTTGTATTTCGGTTGTTATGTTGTAGTTCTCTCACTTTTGTACTTCATACTTTGTTGCCTTAGAGGCTTAATTTGAGAGATAAGTTGTATAAGCTGTTTTAACTCAAAAACTCTGTATTGTCTATTTGTAACTAGTCGGCCTAAACTCCGTGGGCTACGACTAGAGTTTTTGTGACTATCATACTTATATATATATATATATATATATATATATATATATATATATATATATATATATAGCTTGATTATTGTGGTATTTCGTCTCATGTTGTATCTTGTACCTTTACACATTTTTTCAATCATGTGAACGCTTCGTGTTTTGTAATTTCGTTTTATGTGACTTTGAGCTTTATTCCTTCATCGGGCTCCTAGTTATATAAATTCTTGGATATATATATATATATATATAAAAAATAAGCTTTAGAACTGTCGTGACACCTTGTTATCCTTTATTTTACGACTAAAGGAAAAGTTTAGGGTGTTGGGGTGTTACATTTATGGTATCAGAGCGGTTCGTCCTCGTGAGCCTGAGGGATGGACCGATTATGCTTCATTGCATACTCTGGGTTGTTTGAGTTTTCTTTTCTGCTATTTAGGATATCTATTTGATATGCATAGCATGCTTGTTTGTGATTACTTTTGGGATAATTGAAACACTGAGCTTAAGATATTGAGACTGATAACCTTGATATTGATTGTTTGGTGTGGATAGAAAACCTAAATGGCATCTCGCAGGCAAGGTCGACTACGTACTCGTGGAGAGAATGAGGGTAACATGCCGAATGATAACCATGCTGAATTTATGGTGGCGATGACTAACCTAGCTAACACTATGCAAGCGAACGCTGCTGCGATTGCTCAAGCTATGGAGAAGATGGGACACGGGAATGGTAACGGCAATGGAAATGGAGAAGGTGCGGGAAACAGCTTGGGCGGTGGTGTTCCGATGACGTTAGTGACCTTTTTGAAGGTTAACCCGCCAAGTTTTAAAGGATCAATGAACCCTAATGAAGCAGATAACTGGTTTTAAACCATGGAGCGTGCAATGCAAGCTCAATATGTGCTAGAGAATCAGTTTGTGGAGTTTGCAGCCTATCAGTTGTTGGGTGAGGCACAACACTGGTGGCAAAGGGAGTGCCGACTGATGCAACTATAGAATGGGGATATTCCATGGGAATCGTTTCAAAGTCTGTTCTACAAGAAGTACTTTCTGAAGTCGATGAGGGAAGCAAAGGAATTGGGACTTATGCAGCTGAAGCAAGAGTCTATGACCGTGGCACAGTACACCAACAAGTTTGAAGAACTTTGCATATTTGTAAGGGTTTGTCAGGGAGCTTCTGAGTCCTACGAAGGATGGAAATAAACCAAGGAGGACTCAAGGATGACATCATGACTGCTGTGGCTCCGTTGGAGATTAGGAAATTCTCAGAGTTAGTGAACAAAGCAAGAGTCGCGGAAGAATGTGCAAGGAAGTGGCTTTGGTGAGGGATTCTTGGGGAGATAACAACAGCTGATGCCGTGGAGAATCCTTCCATCCGAGGGGACAAAACTTCAAGAGAAATGGACATACTTCTTTGCATGTTCAAGGTCAAGGGAAATTCGGGAGGAATAACAATGCTCATTTTCACCCAGCAAGGGGAAGTGGTCGATATTACACTTGTGGAATTCCAGGGCACCTTGCTAAGGACTGTCGTCATGGGAGAAACCAAGATGCGGGTAGGAATTAGCAACCAGGCCGAGTGTTCGTTTTGGATTCGAGTGAGCCGAAGGAGTCGGATCCTTTGATGAGAGGTAAGAATGTAAAGTTGTTATGGAGGGCACTATATTCCTGGTGTGGCAGATTCTCTGCCACAAGAGTGTGCAGGGAACTATATCTCTGGTGTGGTAGAAAAGTTACATCCAAAAAGATGTGTCGGGTTAGCATTTATGTACCGACAAGTGATATCACGAGCCAATAGGATAGACATTCATCATATGCATCTCCTATGTGCTTGTTTGCTTTGATTACTTGTAGTTTGCCTAAATGTATAATATGCCTACTTGCTTCTTGAATTAGTTTCTATACATGAATATTTCCTATGTGTTACTTGCTTGGATATACTTGTGATTGTTTAGTGTAAGGAGGCTCGGTAGGCGGTGGTGATGAGATCGCATGGAGGGTAGGTTGGTGAAGGCTGTGGGATACAACGGTATGATTGGTATTAGTTAGAAATCCTCTAAGTTTAGATAACCCTGTTTATGGTTTATGGTTTAATTTAGTTATTTTATTAAGCTTGAATAACTGTATCGATGTGAAGTTCTAGGATTGTCTTTGACATCCCGAAAACTTATACCTTATATATTGGGCACTGTTACCATACTGAGAACCTCCGATTCTCATACCATATGTTGTAGTTGATTTTTCAGATGCAGGTCGTAACCCACCTTGGTGAGTTGCGGGATGGTGACAAAGCGAAGGATATTTTGCTATCTCTTTGTATTTCGGTTATTATGTTGTTGTTCTCTCATTTTTGTACTTCATACTTTGTTGCCTTAGATGCTTAATTTGAGAGATAAGTTGTATAAGCTGTTTTAACTCAATAATTATGTATTGTCTGTTTGTAACTAGTCGGCCTAAACTCTGCGGGCTACGACTACAGTTCTTTTGACTATCATACTTATATATATCTATCTTCATTATTGTGGTATTACGTCTCATGTTGTATCTTGTTCCTTTACGCTTTTAGTCAATCGTGTGAATTTTTCGCGCTTTGTTATTTCGCTTTATGCGACTTTGAGTTTTATTCCTTCATCGGGCTCTTAGTTGTATAAATTCTTGGATATATATTATATTATAAGCCTTAGAACTATCGTGGCACTTTTTTATCCTTTGCTTTATGACTAGAGGTAAGGTTTAGGGTGTCAGGGTTTTACACACCACCGGGTGATTCGCAATCGTCGTCCACTCTCCCGCACACAGTTTTCTTCTTCTTTTTGGTTTTAGATGTTTCTTTTACTAGTTTTGGATGTTTTTTCTCCTAAATTTTGGATGCTTCTTTTTCTTATGTTTTGAATATTTTTTTCTTTTTAGGTTTTGGATGATTTTTTTAATCGTTTTAGATGTTTTTTTCTTATTTTTTGGGTGTTCTTTTTCCAATAATTTGTTGAATATCTCATTTTGTTAGGTTTTAAAATGTTAAAAAGATTTTGGATGTCTCGTTTTTGTTAAGTTTTTATGTTCTTTTTTATTACGTTTCAGATGTTTCTTTTAATTAATTAGGAATTTCTTCTTCTTCTTCCTAGTTTTGGATAATTATTTTTATTAGTTTTGAATTTTTTTTTATGTTTCTTTTTCTTATGTTTTAGATGTTTCTTTTTTTGTGTTTTGATTGATTTTTTAATAGTTTTAGATGTTTTTGTTCCTTAAATTTGGATTTTTTGTTCCAATGTTTTGTTGGATGTCTTTTCTTTAGGTTTTGGAATTTAAAAGGATTTTGGATATTTCATTTTTGTTTGATTTTGGATGACTTTTTTTGTTAAGTTTTAGATTGTTTTTATTAGAACTTTTTAAACTAATTTTACAATAATTTTGGATGTTTGCTAATTATTATTTTCTATTAGATATTCTTTTAATTTCGAATATTTTTTATTAAATTTTAAATGTTTCTCATGATTATTTAAATTCACTTTCTCTCAAAAAAATCCAAAAAAATACTACTAATTAACTGCATTTAACTGTATCCCTAATTAATTACCTAACGAAATTATTTTGTAAAATAATTGAGTTATCTAGTAATAATTTAGCAATATTTTGAAACGTGGAGAAGAATTATGTTTTATATATAAAATACAACTAGTGATTTGGATATTCTTTGGGATTATGACAATGCTCTACATACAAGTTGTAAGGCCCACATCGGTTGGAGAGGAGAACGAAGCATGCCTTATAAGGGTGTGGACACCTCTCCCTAGCATGACGCGTTTTGACGAGTGAGTGTGGGGGGCTTCGGCTATCATCCCTATCGTCAAAGGCAAAACCTTGAGGCCTTGTGTGCCAAAGTGGACAATATCGTGCTAGCGGGTGGTCTGGGCTGTTACAGATGGTATCAGAGCCAGAACCCGAATCGATGTGCCAGCGAGGGCGTTGGACTCCCTTAGGGGGTGGATTGTAAGGCCCACATCGGTTGGAGAGGAGAACGAAGCATGCCTTATAAGGGTGTGGATACCTCTCCCTAGCATGACGCGTTTTGACGAGTGAGTGTGGGGGCTTCGGCTATCATCCTTATCGTCAAAGGCAAAACCGTGAGGCCTTGTGTGCCAAAGCGGACAATATCGTACTAGCGGGTGGTCTGGGCTGTTACAGATGGTATCAGAGCCAGAACCCGGATCGATGTGCCAGCGAGGACGCTGGACTCCCTTAGGGGGTGGATTGTAAGGCCCACATCGGTTGGAGAGGAGAACGAAGCATGCCTTATAAGGGTGTAGATACCTCTCCCTAACATGACGCATTTTGACGAGTGAGTGTGGGGGGGCTTCGGCTATCATCCCTATTGTCAAAGGCAAAACCGTGAGGCCTTGTGTGCCAAAGCGGACAATATCGTGCTAGCGGGTGGTCTGGGCTGTTACACAAGTCATTTAATTAAATAAGTTCAATAATTCATGTACATTCACGCGCCTCTGTTGCATGTTAGGGGTCTAACTTTGGCCCTAACGTTGGCCTTACCTTGTGCACTTGTGGCGCCAACGTTAGCCACCAAGTTAGGGGGCTAACGTTGGCGCAAACTTTTGCTCTTCCCCTTGTGATTTTCATGTGCCAACGTTAGCCACCAAGTTAGGGGGCTAACGTTGGCGCAAACTTTTGGTGCCCAGGGAGGTTTTCTTCATGCCAACGTTAGCCTCAAAGTTAGGGGTCTAACGTTGGCGCAAACTTTTGGTGCCCAGGGGTGATTTTCATGTGCCAACGTTAGCCTCAAAGTTAGGGGTCTAACGTTGGCGCAAACTTTTGGTGCCCAGGGAGTGATTTTCATGTGCCAACGTTAGCCTCAAAGTTAGGGGCTAACGTTGGGGCTAACTTTTCAACCAAAAGTTTGTGCAAAAGTTTGATGCTAACTTTAGGTCCAGCATTTTGCTTCCTGGTTCAATTTCACTTATTCCATTGTCTTCTCTTTACTCCTAGCTATTCCTTCTTGCTTCAACCTTTCTCCAAGCTTTCTTCACCTATCATTAATCAACCAAACACATCAAAGCTATGCTTAAAATCATGAGATATTCATTCTTTCATAATATGTGACAATTATAGTATAAAACCTCATGAAATAGCATGAATTCATACATGGTTGATTAAATCAAAGGAAACATGAAAATCTACCTAATTGGCTTGCTTGTAGCTCAAGAAAGTGCATAATTCTAATGAAAACAAAAGAAAAAGACTAGTTAAAATAGGCTAAGATGACTTGTCATCACAACACCAAACTTAAAGCTTGCTTGTCCCCAAGCAAGAAAAGATTTATTGAGAAGAAAGAATGAAATGGAAGAGGATGTTCATGCTAGCAAAGTATTATTGATAGTTCATGGAATTTTGTGTGGATATGTAAATACTTACTTCTTACTGACTCCTAGGCTTAGAAAGTCTCCTTCAAGCTTCAAGTAACATACTGCTATGACCTCTCATTATTCTTTTATCCTTGGCTATTACTTTGTTTATAAGCTTTATTTGAGTGTCATGTGTAGCAAGTTCATTTTCTTTTCTTTATACTTGACACATTATTCACCATAGACACTTGGCTCACATTCCTTCTTAAAACATTGATGCCCAGCACCTCTTTGGGTTACTAAATGCCTTGTAGTTAGGTTGCTCTTGATAGTGGACTTTCAGCTGATGATCCCGGATTAGTTAACCCAAGTCACCGAGTGTTGATGCACTCCTAAGAGCTTACTAATCCAAGCAGATCCTAGTACAAAGACACCACAGGCATATATTTTAAAGTTCAAGCTATTGGTGTCCAGCTTTGTTTCTTTTTGTTTCCTTTTATTCTGCCACTTTTTGGCTATCTCTTTTCTTTCCTTCTTTTTGTTTTTCTTTCTAACCAAGGAATTTTTTTTTATTTAATTGAGATTCATAGACAGTAGGCCACTCTTTACTTAGAATGAGATATCCTAGCTCTTTATTCACTAAAAGTGAGCTATTATACAACCACACACATACCACCACTTACTTTTATTTTACTTCTATCTAACAGAGATCATCTTGCTTCACATTCAAACTTTTCTTTTATTGAACTTAAAGATGCAGGGGACAACACATGCTTCTTGTCAAGTGAAAGTAAACACACAAGCACACACATAAACTAGCCTACTTATTTTAAAAGAAACGAACATAATGCAAAGACTTTTAATTAAAAAGAACTACTTAAAGATGCAAAGACAACTTAGAACAGATATAATGCATGCTTTTTTTTTTGTAGTGATGAACAAGGAGCAAGTCCACCTTTCATTTGTCATGCTTTTTCTTTCTCCTTTCATACACTTGGCTGCTAGTGTTCCCACCATCCTTGTTTGGTGCCTGTTGACCTCGCCAAAAGCCAGCCTTATTCATAGCCTCCTCCACTCTATCTTCAAGCCTCATGGCGTTGCTTACTTCCACCTCACTTCTCTTTTTGAAGAATTCATCAAAAGTTGGGAAAGCCGGATCCATGTTGTGCAAATGTTCTCCAATATAGTTCAGTTTGATTTGGCTATTGATGTTGTAATCGGCTTGTACTTCATACCTTGCATCTTGGAGTGTTGTGAACTCTTTGAGAGCCCTCAAATTTTCAGCTTGCATTTGTTCCAACTTTCCAAAAGATTCATGAGATTGAAAAGCATGTTCTTCTTGCATCACAAGGAATCTTGACTCGAATTCACTTTGTTTGTTCATTATTCTTAGCTCCCTTTCTTCTTGTGCTTGTTGGTTTTTCATGTACAGAGAATGGTATTCCTCTTGCCTTTCTTGGATTCTCGTGTACTGTTGTGACAATCTTCCTATTGCTTCTTGCATTTGAGTCATATCCATATTGCCATGTGGGAAAAAGTATGGCTGTTCCTCCTCCTTTTGTGGCTCTTCTTCTATGTGTGGCTCATCTTCTTCCATTGGTTCTTCTCTTTCCCTTCTTCCATGTGGTCTTCGGCCTTGATGTGCTTCAAGGGGCATCATCATTCGTTCAATGGTTATGGGCATGCCTTGGCTTAACCACATTGGATTCTCCTCTTCCATTGGAACTTTAGCCTTTGCACACAACCTCCAAATGGTACTCGGATAGTACAACCAAGATCCGGCCGAATTCTTTTCAGCCAGCTTTTGAATGTCTTTTGCAAGGATTTCATGAACTCTTATCTCTCCTCCCACAATGATGCAATGCAGCATCACGGCTCTCTCCATGTTAACTTCTGAGGTGTTCACTGTGCCCAGAATTGATCTTTTCATTAACTCATACCATCCTTTTGCTTCCGGGATGAGGTTACATCTCTTCAGGTACTTATATCTGTTCTTGTTATCTCCTTCCCACTGAGTTCTTCAAACAAATGTCTCTCGCAATCTCCTCATAATCCTGATCCTCATTCAATCTTTGTTGGTATCCCGGTTCACTAAAGCGGACTGACTTTAGTTTCAAGACTTTCTTGATTGCATCCGGGCTAAAGTCTACTTCCACCCCCCGCACATAGCTCTTGTACGTTGGGGGCTCACGCATGTCAAGCCTTGGGACATTTGCATAGAACTCTCTTATGATATTGGCATTGGTTCGGATGGCTGGTGATGCAAGTTTCTCCCACCTCCTCTTCCGAATTTTGTCCTTCATTTCTTGACATCCATCATCTGGCAACAAGAATGGAATTTCAGGATAGATTCTTTTCTCGTTCATCCATTGAATTTGCATTTGATGAAACCAAGACTTGAATCTCCATTGGTCATATTCATGTGTGTCTTCCTCCACCATGGGATCTTTTCCTTTTCTTCGTTTGGTTCTTGAGGAGGAGGCCATGGTCACTTGGTTGGTTGAGAAGGAGTGTGAAGAATGTTGGAGAGTTTGATGTGTGTTTGGAGCAAAAAGAAATTGAGACCGAACTTGCTATGACAATAAATGATGAAGAGAAGTTTAAATGGTTGGAGTTTAAAGTAAGAGAAATGTTGCACAGAGCTTGCTATGTTGAGGAGTGATGAAGGGAGTGAAGTTTCCAAGGTTGGAGTGATTCGGTCATGTGCATGGCTTGAAGGTGGTATGCTTTTAAATGAGCAATGAAGGGCTGGGATGCAATTAGACTTATGGAGATCAAAGGTATGCATGTAAGGATGAATGAAGACAAAGTTTGCTCCTTCCCTTGCCTTTGCCGTGATCATTCTCAAGGAGTGGCAGATTTCTTTTTCGAGGCATGTGATGGGATTTTGTCCTCATGCTATGCTTTCCTTTGTCTTGTCTTTTTCTTTGAAGATTCTTTGACCTCCTAGTCACCACAACAAGACAACATACATTAGTTTTATCCAACCGTAGCAAGAGTGTTCGTTTTATTAATACTATGTGAACCATCAATTCTTATATCATTTGAACCGTGACACTCTCCTTTGAGGACACCAAACTTAATGTTTGGTCATATATAAAGAAAATGAGTATCTTCCTCCAATTAGTGAGATTCAAATGTTAAATGTTCATAAGAATTGTTTTCATCATACTTTCTTTTTCTCCTTTTTTTTTTTTTCATGAAGGATCAATTGTATCCCTAAATTGGTGCATCAAGGTTTGATGAACACCAAACTTGTTTCTTGTCAAAGGGTACATCACAATTAATACCTTCATTACCGGAAAAGAATTTTTCCATTTATAAGATTTTGGAAAACAACAATTGTATGATTATTGATGCATGAGTTTCTACTTTTCATGAAGCTATGTGGACACCAAACTTAGTGTTTGGCCATATGCTTTGTCAAGATACTCCAAACATGCAAAATGGAATTATTTGTAACATTGGTTTAGTGTGCTTGAAGGCACACCAAACTTAGCATATGTTTCAAAATAGTGCATGCAGTCAATGGACATGTTCATGAAAAGAGAAAAGAATTCATGCTCAATTGATCATAACTTATTGAATTTAAAATGACATGAATCTTAAAGCATGGGTTGCCTCCCATGGAGCGCTCTTTTATTGTCATTAGCTGGACATTGAGGCTTTCTTTTATGGTGGTTAGTGCTTGTAGGGCCTCAATTTGTCTCCTCTGACCGTGATCCTCTTCTTTGTTCTCTGGTGTTCAATTTCAGCATGCTCTAATGAGAGTATGTTGCTGATAGTGTAGTAATCCTCGGTTTGTTGATTTGCCCCCAGCTGTTGATATATCAGTTGCACTTTGTCACCTTTGGAAAGCCCCTCTGTTGGAATCTTTCTATTCTTCCAACCCCTTTTTTGCTTTGTTTCTGCGTTTCATCTTTCCTTTTGTTGATCTTTCTTTTCTGGCCGTAGGCTTTTCTTGGGGCCTCTCTTTTCAGTGGCTAATACTCTAATACCCTCTTGGGTTTCTTCATCAGTCTGCACAATCCTTAGCATTGGGATGTTGCTGTGACCTTCCTGGTCATTTTTCATATAGTCTTTCTTCTCCTTGCTAAATTGTGCTTCTGGTAATACTTTCAGAGTGACACTCTGGTCATGCATCCTGAGAGTTAATTCCCCTTCCTCTACGTCTATGATAGCTCTAGCAGTGGCCAAGAATGGCCTTCCCAGTATAACAGAGTCACCATCATCATCGTTTGATTCTAGAACCACAAAATCAGCAGGGTATATAAAACTGTCCACCTTGACCAAAAGATTTTCAATTACACCCCTGGGGTATACCATTGACTTGTCTACCAGCTCCAGAGACATTTGTACTGGTTTGACCTCCTCTATATGCAGCTTTTTCACCAAGGAAGATGGTATTAAGTTAATACTTGCTCCGAGATCACACATTGCTTTAGTGATGGTCAATTCCCCAATGGTGCAAGGCAACAGGAAGCTCCCTGGGTCCTCAAGCTTGGGAGGAAGCCCCTTTTGAATCAAGGCCCTGCATTCCTCAGTAATCATTATGGTTTCTTTCTCATCCCAGCTTCTTTTCTTGTTGACAAGCTCCTTCAAGAATTTGGCATACAGAGGCATTTGCTCAAGTGCTTCAGCCAAGGGGATATTGATTTCCAGCTTCTTAAAAATCTCAAGGAATTTGTGAAAATGCTGGTCTTTAACCTCTTTGTTAAACCTCTGGGGATATGGCAGTGGAGGTGTGATGCTCTTTCCTATTTGCTGCTGTCCCTGGATTACTTTCTTTGAGCTATGTGGCTGGTTGTCCTTCTCTTTAAGTTTCTCAGTGCTTTTGTTTGGCATCACAACTTGCTCCTTAGCTTCATCGTCCTTTGCTTGCTTCTCATCCTCTGTTGGTTCTTTGATGCTCTCTGCTTGCCTCTGTGTAGTGTCATTGTTGCTTATCAATGTTCTCCCGCTCCTTAATTGTATTGCCTTGCATTCCTCCTTGGGATTTGGGATTGTGTCACTGGGCAGTGAGTTTGAAGGTCTCTCAACAGATACTTGCTTGGAGAGTTGCCCAATCTGCCTCTCTAGGCTCTTTAATGATGCTTCATGGTTTTTGTTTGTTATTTCCTGATGTTTAATCATTTTTTCTATCAAGGTCTCTAAGTTGGTGAGTCTTTGAGGTTCATGTGGTACTTGTGGTGGGTTGTGAGATGTGGGTGGTGGATGATAGGCATTTTGGTTGGTGGGTTGGTTATTGGATTGGTATTGGTTGAGATTAGGGTAGTTGTTTTGAGGTTTTCTGTATGTGTTTTGGTTAGTCTGCTGATGGTTGTAGTTTTGGTTGTTTCTTGGGTTATTTTGATTTGAGTTCCTCTGCCATGGGTGTTGGTTTTGGTTGTGAGTGTCTCCCCATCTGAGGTTGGGGTGATTTTTCCATGAGGGGTTGTAGGTATCACCATAGAATTCATTTGGATTTGAATGCATGTACTGGACTTGTTCCTGCTGTTGCTCCTCTTGGATTTCTTCATTTTGCCCCCATGTGGCTGATGGTTGGCTGGTGTTAACTGCTGCAACTTGGAGGCCATCAATCCTCTTGGTCATTTGCTCAAATTGTTGTTGAATTTGCTGCTGCATTAATTTGTTTTGAGCCAGGATTGAATCCACTCCTTCTAGCTCTATTACTCCTCTCCTTTGTGATGGTTGGCAGCCTCTTTGATGAGCAAAGAAATATTGGTTGTTGGCCACCATATCGATGAGTTCTTGAGCCTCCTCTGCAGTTTTCATGAGTTGCAAGGAACCTCCAGCTGAATGATCCAAAGCTTCCTGGGATTTCAATGTTAAGCCTTCATAGAAGTTCTGCAGCTTCTCCCACTCATTAAACATGGCAGGGGGACATTTCCTGATTAGAGCCTTATACCTCTCCCATGCCTCATAGATGGGTTCAGCCTCCATTTGTGTAAATGTTTATACCTCAGCCTTCAACCTTATAATCCTCTGAGGTGGGTAAAACTTGGCAAGAAACTTGGTTACCAAACTTGCTGTCCCTTGGAAAAGATTCCAACCATTGAGTGGCTTTGTCCCTGAGAGAAAATGGGAATAGCATCAGCTTGTAACTGTCAGGAGGCACACCATTAGTTTTGACAGTGTTGCATATCCTCAAGAAAATGGATAAGTGTTGGTGTGGGTCTTCAAGTGGTCCTCCACCAAAAGAGCAATTGTTCTGAACCAAAGTGATGAGTTGTGGCTTGAGTTCAAAATTGTTAGCATTGACATTTGGAGCCAAGATGCTGCTCCTACAATGTCTAGGATTTGCAAAGGTATAGGAAGCCAAAACTCTCCTCTGGGGTGGGTTGTCATTGTTGTTGTCTTCTCCACCTGGTGGATTAGTTGAATGTTCCTCCATCTCTTGGAATTCTTCGTCTGATTCCTCTTCTCCAACAATATTTTTCCCTCTTTCAGCTCTTCTTAACCTCCTGAGAGTTCTTTCGTCTTGTTCATGAAAATTGGGTATGGTTCTTCTTGTACCTGACATACAAGCAGAGCATGAGAAATGCACAAAACCAGTGACACTTCAATCTACTGCTAGATTGAAGTGTTAGTTAGTTTAAGCAAAAAATCAAACAGTTAGTGGGTTAATCAAAATTAAAGAAAAAGTACTTGATCTAGATTACCACCTCACTTAATCATTGTCAATCTAATCAATCCCCGGCAACGGCGCCAAAAACTTGATGAGTATTTTGGTGAAAAATAAATTTCCCCCAAAACACACAAATCTAACCGGCAAGTGTACCGGGTCGTATCAAGTAATAAAAACTCATGGGAGTGAGGTCGATCCCACAGGGATTGAAGGATTGAGCAATTTTAGCTTAGTGGTTAATTTAGTCAAGCGAATCAAGATTTGGTTGAGTGTTTTGTGATTTGCAGAAATTAAATTGCATGGAAGTACAGAGAACAGGGAATTAAAGTGCTGAATCTTAAAGAACAAGAAATTAAATAGCAGAAACTTAGAATGCAAGAAATGTAAATTGCGGAATCTTAAAGTGCAAGAAATATAAACGGCTGGAATTGTAAAGGGAATTGGGGATTGGATTTGCAGAATTTAAACAAGGAAAAGTAAATTGCATCAAGCAGAGAAGTAGAAGAAGGTTTGGGTTAGATTGGATCTTGAAGCAGAAAAGTAAATGAACATGAAAACAGTAAACAGAAAATGTAAAATTGGGAAATTAGATCTCAGGACCCAGAGACTAGAAAACCAAGTCTAGATCTCAATGCCTTCCTAGATCCAACAAGAAATTGTAATTGAAATTCAAAGAAAGGGGATGAAGAGCAATTAACAGAAATTGAAATCCAATCAAGCAGTAAATAAAGCAGTGAGATCCAAGGTTGAGATTGAAACAGAATTTCTTCAATTCTCCAGCCCAAAATCCAAGACAATTGTAATTGAAATTGAAAGCAATAAAACTGAGAGGAAGAGAAGTGAATTCTCCTTCCCCAAGACAAAGAAATTAAAGATCACTCAATATCCAAAACACTCCGAAAACTATTATGAAAATTCCAAAAGAAAGCTCTCCGAAGAACTTAAATTCTATCCTATTTATACACTTTCTTCAAATGATCTTCAAGCCTTGAGTTGGGCCTTTGCTCTTGGTGGAATTGGGTTGAAAGAGGCCTTGGTTGATTGCTCTTGAAGTTTGGAGAAGAACCAAAGTGAACCAATTGAACCGGGTTGGAGTTTTGCAAAAGTTGGACCAAAAGTTTGAGCAAAAGTTAGCGGGCTAACTTTTGCCCAAACTTTTCATATCAGCAACTATATCCATCTAATACCAACGTTGGTGCCAAAGTTAGGGGTCTAACTTTGGCCCTAACGTTGGCCTTACCTTGTGCACTTGTGGCGCCAACGTTAGCCACCAAGTTAGGGGGCTAACGTTGGCGCAAACTTTTGCTCTTCCCCTTGTGATTTTCATGTGCCAACGTTAGCCACCAAGTTAGGGGGCTAACGTTGGCGCAAACTTTTGGTGCCCAGGGAGGTTTTCTTCATGCCAACGTTAGCCTCAAAGTTAGGGGTCTAACGTTGGCACAAACTTTTGGTGCCCAGGGGTGATTTTCATGTGCCAACGTTAGCCTCAAAGTTAGGGGTCTAACGTTGGCGCAAACTTTTGGTGCCCAGGGAGTGATTTTCATGTGCCAACGTTAGCCTCAAAGTTAGGGGCTAACTTTTCAACCAAAAGTTTGTGCAAAAGTTTGATGCTAACTTTAGGTCCAGCTTTTTGCTTCCTGGTTCAATTTCACTTATTCCATTGTCTTCTCTTTACTCCTAGCTATTCCTTCTTGCTTCAACCTTTCTCCAAGCTTTCTTCACCTATCATTAATCAACCAAACACATCAAAGCTATGCTTAAAATCATGAGATATTCATTCTTTCATAATATGTGACAATTATAGTATAAAACCTCATGAAATAGCATGAATTCATACATGGTTGATTAAATCAAAGGAAACATGAAAATCTACCTAATTGGCTTGCTTGTAGCTCAAGAAAGTGCATAATTCTAATGAAAACAAAAGAAAAAGACTAGTTAAAATAGGCTAAGATGACTTGTCATCACCTCTTTCCCTTTTCTCATTCTCCTCCATCATTTTCATCATCATGGTCATCATCGTTATAGTCATTGTTGTCTTCTTTTCATACATATTATCGTTATCATTATCGTTATCGTGTTATTATTATCGTAGAATGTTTGCCATATTAATGACGTTGCCTGATCTAAAATTTTTGCCATAAAATTTTCTCAAGTTTCTTCTTGTTTTACTCTCTTAACAAAAATAAAAACAAAAAAATTAAACAAAGAATAAGAAACATATAATACTACAAAATTACTTATATGTATTTGTAGAAAATATTAGAAAATATTTCTATGTATTTGTAGCAAATTCTAGTGTAAAACTAAGACATTTTTATGTATTGTAAAGAAATTACGGTGTATTTGTACTGATAAGTTTTGCATATTTCAAAACTCTTCCTATTTCTCTTTCTCATCTTTTACTGCTTCTTCTTCTTCTTTTTCATCATCATCATCTTTTTTTTCATATCTATCTTTTTCTTCTTATTTTACTTTCTCAAGTTTTTTGTTTTACCCTCTTAACAAGAATAAAAACAAAAAAATCAAACAAAGAAGAAAAAAAATACATAATGCTGCAAAATTATTTAGAAAAAAATGAACCAACATTCATTCAACTAAAAGAAATAAATAAATAAAAAAAGAAGAAAAAATACAGCATTTTAAGAAAATATTTTTGTGTATTTGTAGCAAATTTTGGTGTAAAACTAAGACAGTTATGTATATTGTTAAGAATTTTCGATGTATTTGTACTTATAAGTTTTGCATAATTTAAAACTCTTTCTCTTTCTCCTCCACATTTTCATCTGCTTTTTCTTCTTTTTCATCATCATCATCATCATCATCATCGTCTTTTTTTTTCTTATTCATCTTTTTCTTCTTGTTTTACCTTCTCAAGTTTCTTCTTATTTTACTTTCTTAACAAGAATAAAAATAAAAAAATCAAATAAAAAGGAAGAAGAAACACATAATGCTACAAAAATGACTTAGAATATGATAAACCTACATTCATTGAACGAAAAAAAAGAAAGAAAAAAGAAAAAAGAAGAAGAAGAAAATGCAGCATTAAAAAAAATATTTGTATATTTGTAGCAAATTTCGGTATAAAACTAAGACATTATGTATATTGTTAAGAATTTTCTATGTGTTTGTACTGATAAGTTTCGCATAATTCAAAACTCTTTCTCTTCCTCTTTCTCCTCATCTTCTGCTTCTTCTTCTTCTTTTTTATTATCATTATCATCTTTTTCTTCTTCTTTTTTTCCTTATTTATCTTTTCCTTCTTGTTTTACCTTCTCAAGTTTCTTCTTGTTTTATTCTCTTAACAAGAATAAAAACAAAAAAATCAAACAAAGAAGAAAAAGAAACACATAATACTGCAAAATTACTTGGAAGAGGATAAACCTACATTCATTCAACTAAACGAAAGAAAGAAATAAGGGAAAAAGAAGAAAAAAATGTAGCATTAAAAAAATAGTTTTGTGTATTTTTAGCGAATTTCAGTTTTAAACTAAGACATTTATATATATTATTAAGAATTTTTGGTATATTTGTACTGATAAGTTCTGCATAATTAAAAATCTTCTTCTTCCTCTTCCTCCTCCTCCTCCTCCTCATCTTCTGCTGCTGCTTCTTCTTCATCTTCTTATTTCATTTTCAAATAATTATGTTTAGAAAGAAAAAATGAAACAAAGAAGAAAAAATACATAATATTGCAAAATCAATAGAAAGTAGAGAAGGAAAAAAATGCAGCAACAACAGCAACAATAAAAAGAACGACCAAGAGGATGAAACACCCAAAGCAGAAGAAGGAGAAACGCAAAGAAAAAAGAGAAGAAGAAGGAGGAGGAGGAAGAACGTAGGATACAAACATAGGAGGAAGAAAAACGTAGGATACAAACGTTGGAGGAGGAACTGCATGATGTCACGCACGTGTTATATAAGTGGGTTTTGTTAGGTTAGAATTAAATTATTTGGACTTATTTGCTAAAAAAGTTTGTATATGTAGCAGGACTGATATATATATTCACGAAAATAGAAGAAAGGATATATAAATTTTTTTTTATTATTTAGACAAATTAATTCCTAATAAATAAAAAATAAAAATATATTAACCATTTAAAATACAAGATACATGTGTCATTCTGTTTATTGTATGAGTAAATGATCAGATTGATCTCTGAAAGATTATACAATCTCTAATTTAGTTCTCGAATAATTTTTTTAATCAAATTAATCTCCAAAAGATTTAAATTTAGTCATGTTATCCCTTCGATTAGATATCACATTGATGGCATTAGCAGAAACTAACTAACATGGCATGTTAAGTTACATGTTAGCACACCGTTGTACATCTTAATTGGCAGCTACCTTTATGAAATTCAATTAAATCAGTCCTAAGTGATAAATCCTAATCCCAAAATGTTACATATAGATCCCATTTCTCTTTAGAGTGTAGCTGCAGCAGTTCAAATTGTAAAATTTCTGGTTGGTAGCATGATGAGTGGTGGAAATGGAGGTCGTGGTGGTGGGATATCTTCTGTGAACCAAATGCAAAATCTATATATAACCAAAAGGAAATCAGAATAAAAACTAAACAAAAACAATGAATTTCATTGACATAATACATAATGATTACATTAAATTCAAAAAAATAGAGTTACTGATTAACTTTGAAGTAACAAAAATGTTTAATCAACAAGCATGAAACTCTAACCCCAGAAATGATTTTCAAGTTCCAACCAAAGAAAAAAAATAAGACAAACCAAATTTAAAAATGCCACAATCTTACAAACAAGTTTAGTATATAACAGAAAAAAAAAAAAAAAGAAGAAGAAAAACCATACATTCAAAACAGTCGAAATCCCTAAAAAAAATGAAAAACCAAAACCAAACAAGAAAACAAAAACTAAACACAAACAATGGACAAAAATATATTTACACAGGACAATCCTTTAATAATAAAAAAACAGAGTCCTTTATCATTTTTGATGAATCAAGAATAACTAAAAAATATTGTGATACTAAATTGTCTAACTTATTTTTATAAGTAAAAAATAAAATATAATTTTAAATAGGTAAAAAATATCAATTGTGATATTAAAATATATCTTTAAATAGGTAAAATAAAATATATTTTTAAATTGTCTAACTTATTTTTATAAATAAAAATAAAATATATAAAATAAAAGTAAAATATTTAAAATTTATTAAATATTATTTATTTATCTTTTTTAGTAAATTAGGCATAATATCATAGACACTATAATATTCACCAAAAAATATATCTTTAAAAGCGAAAAGAATGATATACAGAACAAAATTAGCTCAAAGCTAAGGAAAGAATCTAATTCTTTCTAAACATTACCATTTCTAAATATTGTACATAACTTAAAAATATAACAATCAATGTAAGAAGAAAGGAATAATATATTATTTGGTTATTTATGATATCTTTTAGTTCAATAGGTCAAAGATTAATCTATCATAAATTAGAGTTTTATTTAAAAATTTATTATTAATTAACCAATGAATTGTTGTATACACAAGATTAAATTCAAACCTCCAACACTTACTTAAGTGGACAAATAAACTAAATATTTGACCAATTAAATTTTGGGAGCAATATTTTATTGGATTATTTAAAATTAAAATTCTTGTAAAGTAAGCAAATTAATTGTCACCAACCCATATTATTAAATTACATTTAATGAATACTTATTTTCTTTTTGTTTTGGATGCATTAAATATGATATAAGTTTTATGCTTTCGCTACTAAAATCTCTCTATATTATGTTTAGAGTAAATAGCCATTTTTGACAATAAAAGATTTAGACGCCGACAAAATTGACCATGACTAATTTAAATAAGACTTATAACCATGAAAGATTAATTCCACATGACAAATCTAACCAATCGTTAAATTTAAAATTAATTCTATTAAAAATTTTATAAATTTTCTAAAATGCTCTTTTCTTTCATCTTCTCCGTCCCAATATTTTACCAAAATCAAATTCATTAGGCCCTCCCTTCACCACACTCAATATCCTTCCCTCTCCACTCTCAGATCCCAATATTTTACCAAAACCAAATTCATCAGGCCCCCTTCACCACTCTTAATCTCCTTTCCTCTCCACTCTCAGATCGTTGCTGCCAGATTCTCCCTCGCCAGATCTACTCCTCGGCAGCGTCGTCGTCGTGACTATTGGGCTCTTCCTACTCTGCGCCACCGACAACTTCTGGCCGCCAGCCTTGTCGTCGACTGCTCCCTCTCACCTCCATCGCATCTCGTTGCCACTTTGTCCATACCAGCAGACAAATGGGGAATCAATAGCCACGACGCGATAATAAGGGTGGTCCAAGTCACAATATTTCGATGTGGCATTTCATCGAACAGTTTTCGTACAGTTGCTAAATTGCTGCAATATATACAACCCTTTATGATGGAGTTCCAGGAAACCACATCCTTGGAGGATATCTTGCGAAAGAAGTCGAGCGCTCCAAGAAGCATGTGGAGGCAGGCATAGGCAGAAATCATGATGGTGGCAAGGTCACGTGAGGGGAAGGGATTTGGTCGAAGAAGCCACGTGCCTCCTGCAAGGTTTTTGTGTTGAAGCGGTGAATGAGGAAATGCTTGTATGAACTGGTAGTACTTGCAATAGCTGAGAAGGGTCTCCCCAGGATCCAATGGTAGCGCTGGCGAATATGAATCTTAGATTGAACAGTGATAAAAATTAGTGTGTAGGATTCATTGAGATTTTGTGTTACATGCTTTTTTCTGAGAGTGGGGAGGGAAGGAGATTGAGAATGGTAAAGGGAGGGCTTGATGAATTTGGTTTTGGTAAAATATTGGGATGGAGAAGATGAAAGAAAAGGGTATTTTGAAAATTTTATAAATTTTTTAATGGAATTAATTTTAAATTTAACGATTGGTTAGATTTGTCAAGTGGAGTTAATCTTTTATGGTTACAAATCTTGTTTAAATTAGTCATGGTCAATTTTGTCGGCACCTAAATCTTTTATAGTCGGAAATGGCTATTTACTCTTAAGTTTATTTTAAAAGGATTTGTACACATTCTACATTAAAAAATTTTATTTTATTAGTGAATAAAAATATTATATTTTAAAATGTAACATCCTGGTTTTTGCATTAGAGTCGCGTATGCGAATTTTACGTTTTGTTTGCGTAATGTTTATGACAGATTTTTTTGCGATCTTTAAATAAAATGAATAATAATATAATATTAATATTATGTTATTATTTAAATTTATTTAACGAAGGATGGTCACTTGATATTGGATCCGGAAGATTTAAAAAGTTTGGCTTTACTAATGTCATTTACATTAGTAATTTATCCAATTTTTATTCTAATTAAATATCACAACTTGAGATAATAATTGAGTTTTTACCATGTCCAATTACCTTAATTACCTTCTAAAATATTTAAAGGTTTAACCTCGCTGACTCAGCGGCTCAAAATCACGACACGCAGCGCTTAATGCGCCATGTGTCGTGATGCATGCCTTCCCCCTTTAATTAAATGACATTAGTCAAAAATCTTCTCTCTCTCTCTCTCTCCTCTAGTTACAGCCGAAGCCTTGCATGGGAGGATTAGAGAACGTTTGTTGAGTTTTGAACTTTCGAGCCTGATTTCTTGAGATTCATGATTCTCACAAAATTTCTGATCCGATAGAAGTGATCGTATCGTCATCCTCTACGCAGTGATGTGCATTTTTTTGGTGGAAACGCGAAGTGGAGCTGCCCCTGCCTGGAACTAGTTCGGCCGAATCAAAGGAGTGGAGGAACGACTGAGTTTTTGATATTTTCTCTCCGTTTGACCGACCAAAAACCTTTTCCGGTATCTTGTGTGTGTTCTGTGCTTTACAGAGGTAGGATTTGACTCTTTAATCGATATATGTGGTTGGAATGTTGTTTATTGATGTCTGTTGCTCAAATCTGTGATTGTTGGCTGTTGAAATTTAGCTGAATTGCTGTTGGATTTGTTGTTGTGTTTTGATCATAATGTAAAATAAGACACTGAGATGTTGTTGTTGAATAATTGGCTGAAATCTGAGTTATATAATAGTATGCAACAGAGTTCTGACGATCGGATTTTGATTTAGAATTAATTATAACTAAATGAGTATTTTGAACAGAGGTTTCGAGTGAAAAGGAGCTAAGGCTTGGCTTTTGAGAAAGATTTTATGAATAAAATTATTTATTTATAAATATATGAATTTTATTGAAATTAATTGAGTCTGATTTTTGAAGAAAAATAATGAGTTGCAATAAAGGGTTTAAAGTGGAAGACAATTTTGAGAAAAATATAATTTTAACTAAACGAAAAAGATTTTATTTTGAAAACGGAAGAATCGTGCCCGATTTACTTATTTTTAATGAAGTTTTGGGTGTTTGAAAGTTTATAAAATATTTTGAATAATTTATAAAGTAAGTAGTGAAGGATGAATCTCTTTTATAAAAGTTCATAGTTATTTAGAGTAATTTTAAAGTACGTCAATTTGATTAAAGTAACTTGCAGAATATGTCATTTTTCAAATTTTAAGCATATTTATGTATTTTATTTCCATGGACATAGTTATGCATATTTTTAAAAGTATTTCTAAAATTTAAGAATAACTCTGAGATATTTGAAAAAATAATTCTGAAGTTAAATCTCATGACCCGTTCTGTTTCAGTTTATTATTTTGGAAAAATTGAGGTATTATGGATAAAGAATTATTATATCTTGAATGGTATTTAATTATGTGATGAGATGATGGAGTTTTGGAAAGGCAACACCAATGACTCTTCTTGTCATCGATTTATTAGGCGGATTGCTGAAATCGGTACAGGTGCTATAGTCCATGAGTGTGACCCGTCTCTTTAATCGTGGAAACAGTACAGGCACTATAGCCCAAGAGTGTGTGGGCACTATTGCCCAAGAGTGTACCGGAAAATATACCCCGAAGAGATGGCAACGAGAGACAACGTCCATAAGGATGTAATGTTGGGCGCAGGTCGAAAACTAACAGATGAGCTCATTACCTACACTAGGGCTGGACATGCATCATACTTGTTTGTGCATATTTCTTGTGTGTTTTGAATTCGTTCTTGTGGTTGTATGTTATGTGATGTTTGCTCTTGATTGTTGTTTGCCCTATGTTCTTTTATTGTGGTCTGATTGATTTGGGACACGTGGCCGATTTATAAAAAGTAACTTCACTTGTTTCACCCTGATCCTACTAAGAACTCCCCAGTTCTTACCCCCTATCTTCCTACTCCCTTCAGTTGGAGATGGGTGTCATTTTCTATGAGCTCGAACAGCCTTATGTGTAAGAGGATCTTGTCCCTCACAGCTTCTTTGTGGTGGCCACGGAGTCTCGAGTCCACAAGTACGTAGTTAGAGATCATCATTTGCAGCACATGTTAGCTTCACTTCTTTTTGATCTTGATGCACCGTATGCTTTTTCGCTATAGTGGTTACATCCCGATTACGTCCACCATCCTTTTGACTTCATGAATGGAGGTCCTGTTCCAGCACAGCAGGATAGTCAGGCGGTGCCTGAGCCTAGCCCTATCATCAATGACTACATCCATAAGTCTCCTCCAGTGGATTTGGACATGTCGATAGAGTCTCTTTCTACTCACGCCTCTGACCCTTTAACCATAGAACCTATCAGGACTTCAGCCGCAGTTTCTGGTTAGCCTTCAGCAGTTGCGCAGGTTTCCTCTAGTGGTACAGCTTTCGTAGGCGATAGCATTGATGGTAGTCTCCAGAGTACATCAGAGGTCATCGTTATTTCTGACGACGAGGATCCGAAGATGGATATAGAGATCATGGACTTGACTTCTGACAGCGACTAGGTAGCAACAATAACATCTTCTTTTGGCATCTCTCCGGTTTAGTGTTCTTTTTAGACTTCACTTTTGTTTCTCGAGAAACAAGGTTAGAAGACTAGGCTAGTCTGGGCATCAGAGTAAGGGCTTCCTATATGGGCCAGACCCTAGAGATGTTTTGAGTTGTATATATGTATATAACTGTGAGGGAATAACTAACTTTTTATCTTTTGCGATTTTATTTTCTTTAAGGAAGGTTTTTCTTCATAAAAATCAAGTTCTGTTAACCCAATTACGGGCTTGATATTATTAATAACAATGTCAGTGTAACTTCAAGTTGGTAATACTCGATGTTTCGATATGAGCATGCCATACTAAAAATTGGGTCGTTACATAAACCTTAACAATATTAATGCCATGTCGTAGCTAAAATATATATATTTTTTTATTATTTTGAGGATAAATTTAATGATTAACTATAAGATTTAACTAGCATGTATAGACTCATGTTGAGATTATTATCAGTAAAAATTTTAAACAATTTTATTTTAATACTTACATATATATACAATAATAAATGTATTAAAAATTTATACTTTTATGTAAATTTTTTTAATTAATAACTTTAACAAGTGTGCAGAGGACATATATTTATTAAACTCTACACCTATAAATAGTACAAGAAAAAAGGCATGTCGCCATGCTTTTTTCTTGCTATGCTTCAAAAAACGTGGCCAAAAGGGGGAAATGATCACACTTTAATAAGGGTGGCAATTGATTAGAGGTTTAGCCATGCTTTTTCTTGCTACGCTTCAAAAGTGTGGCCAAAAGGATCAATGGTCATGCTTTTATGAGGGTGGCAATTGATTAGCAATTTGGCCACGTTTTTTGGTGCCACGATTAAAAAACGTGGCCATAGGTAGAATTAGGCCCTCTTCTACGGCGTGAAGCGTGCCAATAGACTTACGTTACGGTGACATTTATGAAGCGTGCCAATACGATGTGTAAAATTATAGTGACCAAAAATACTTAAGCGCATATTTCTCATCACTATTCACCATCATTCTTCACTATGTGCCAGAGTCTCTTCATCGCGCCTCCAACCCTAACCCAAGAGTTTCATCGCCTTTCTAACCCCTCCTTCAACGCTTCCTCCGTCGCTGCTCCCTCCTCAGCTCTCCTTCCTTCTCAAGTAGCAGACAAAAAAATACTCCTCGCTCCGCCGTTGAAGTTGCAAGTATCTTACAACGAAGCTATCTCTAGTGGTTCGAGCTTCAAGGAGGTGCAGTGGGTCAATGAGCAGATCAATGAAGAGGACGAGGAGGAGCTTGAGGTGGTGGCTTGTCAAGCTAGCTCTGACAACAACGACAAAGTCGGAAATGATAATCCGCACGATGACGACAAAGATCCTTCCGCAACCAAAGATGTTGATGAGGATGAGCAGGTGAGAATTATTGCTGCTTATTTCATTGCTTCTACTGTTTAATTCTTTTTTTATTGTTCTAGGGTTTGTGTTTTGCTATTAGTTTGCGTGATGCATGTCTGGATAATGTGATTGTGGCATTCTTTGTGTAGCTTGAAGTTGAATTCTGTTGACTTGAGTTGAAATCGGCAAAAAATATGCTGAGAGATAGTGAGGATTGACGTACTATGAATTAATGCATTTTTAGTATTTAAGCTTAAGGGTCGATGATTTTACTATTTAAGCTTAATGGTCGTGATTAGGTTGTTGAATTAAGGTTTCGCCTATGGATAACTGTTTTAGTTGTCATTTTATCTCCATTTTAACATATTTGCATATATGCTACTTCTATGCTAAGCGGATAAAATATAGCTGGAAGTCTAACTTTGTGTCAGAATAGGGTGAAGATGTTATTGATTCTGGCAAGCGTGAGAAAGCTAGATTGAAAAAAATGTAGAAAATGAAGAAGCAGAAGATTCAGGAGATATTGGATGCACAAAATGTAGCCATAGATGCCAACATGGTGGGTGTAGATATGTTAATTTACTTCTTATTATTGTACCTTGTTCATGTTATTGATAACTAAATAATTCTAACAGAACAATAGAGAAAAAGGAAGACTGAAGTATTTCTTATAGCAGACTGAGCTATTTGCACATTTTACAAAAGGTGATCAATCTTCATCTCATAAGGCAAGAGGGAGGTACATTCTTTATCTTGATGCATACTTTGATTTAGCAATTGACTTGTTGATTAGCTTTTTGTACAAACTATGTGTTAGCATGCTATACCTCATAAGTTGATTAGCTTTCTTTACAAACTATATATCAGCACTTTTTGCTCCTGATATACCTTTAGAAAACAACAAACTAATATATAAATGGAATATCTACTTGCTTAAAGTGTTTTTAATTACCTAACAAATTGAAGAATTTGACATTTTGATTTAACATTAATACTAATTCCTCTTGGAAAGTTTCCCTTTTAAATTCATTTTATGTCATCTTTAAAGTTGTCAGTATCAATTCTTAATTAGCGTTTCAAAAGTGATATAAAGTTACCTAGCAGGTAGGAAAAATATGAAAAGAATCCCTTCTCTTTTTTTTGTCTATCAATTGCATTTATGGTCTTCTAGTTATTTTTCTTGAAATCAAATACAAGCACAAATTTGTTGACTATCCTAATATTGACTCTGTGTTGTATAAAAAAACTCATCCTACATTCAATGATGTCTATTTTAAGGGCCGCCATGCATCAAAAGTGACAGAAGAGGAGGAAGATGAAGAATACCTAAAAGAAGGGGAAGATGGTTTATCAAACACTCATCTCGTGACACAACCATCATGTAAATTTCTTGTGTATATGTGTTGATTAGATATTTTTCAAGGCTATATTTTTAGTGTCTCACATTCATAGATATACCATTTTACCTTGCCATTTCTTTTTACACATGGAGAACATTCTATATTGATTTTGAAGTTTGCCATTTTGCTTCATGGTTTGTCCTTTGGGGTTTCACATGTGCTAGAGTTATACATCATTGAACTTTTCTCTACACACTTTTCTCTCTAGTTGTTTTATTGTAATGTATGTCATCAAAGCTAGTCATCAGAAGTCTACCGATTTGATCTTCAATTAACTAGTCTTGTGCGTTTAGGCATCTAGTGTGTGAATGTTCTATTCATGCCTAATATTTTTTAGTGTGAAATCCTTGTATGTTCATTATAACTGGAATCCAACGGAAATTGAGTGTAAGACCCGAGAAAATTATAAAATGATTAATTGGATAATTAATCATCAAGTTGAAATAGTTAAAATGTGTTCGGACGGAGTCAAAAATCAAGACTAAGGAATTTGAAGATTTAACTATGATAATTGAATTCAGTGAATTTTTCCAAATGGGAAAAAAATAATAATCTTCTGCGAAAATACGCGTAAAAACGCATACTGGTAATTCAACCGGTAGTACCGGCTAAAGTCTGTTTGGCGCTGCAAGTGAGTAAATTAATTATAAGTAAATAAGATTAAGAATTTAGAATTTATAATTTGAGAAGATTGAAATATTTAACATACGATTTAAAACTCTAATCTTAAAGGTTTTGTCCCAAAATTGAGTCAATGGACTAAACCGAGTGAACTGGCCCAAGTGGCCCAAGCCCACACTATACAAAGATCTATTTCAGCACAAAACACCTCATTCTTCCCACCTTTCAAAGAGAACACGGTGAGAGAGAAGAGAGTAACCAAAACCTAGAGCACTATTCACCTTTATCTTGTTTTGCTTGTAACTTTTGATCCAAAGCTCCGATTGATGAGCCGTTTATGGCCACGCGTAGCTCTCTTCATCTTCTTCAATTCTATCTAAGATTTGTGGTAAGAAAATCTCAGTTTTTTGCCCAGTTTTTTGTTCCTTACAGACTCACGTTTTTGGTTTTGGGGTTGTTAAATTTTTATAATTTTGGTTGTTTAGGGATGCTCTAACATGAATTCCTAGTGGGTTCTATCTATATTTCATGGGGGGTAAGGTAAGGAAGCTTAAATCTCTTCATTGTTCCCAATTTTATGTATGAACCCTAGAATAAATATTGAGATATATTGTTGTGACTAGATTATATAGAATAGAGAATTGTTGGGGCTGAATTTGATATGAAGTAGAATTTGATTGGAAAATTTGGGTGGTGGACCTTGGAGATTGAGCTAAGCAAGGCTTCAAGGGTTGGAACTGCCGAGATTCAAGGTACGGGTTTGAGTTTCGAGTAGGCATTATGTAAAGTTATGTGAATGCCTAGGTTAGTTGACCCTAGGATAAGTGTGGATTGAAATTGGTTATTGTTGGGGATAGTGAATGGCTATATGTATGTGTGTATTGATTAAGAATTGTTGTGACATTATAAAGTGAATGGCGTTTATTGATTTTATTGTTAATTGATTTGGATATTGGGCCGGAGGCTGTAATAGGGTGAGGAAACCCCCAATGAGGTAAGTGAAGGTAATCGGCATGAATTATTGTAATGGTGGTGGACTTGGTGATTGATTGGAATTGAGTTCAGAGAATATTTGAAGGATTAAATCTTAAAATGTTGAACTACCTACTGAAAATCTGAGTTTTGAAGTCAAACGGCAATTTTGAGAGTGAACCAGTAACTCAATAGTGTTTGAAATGATAAGAAATTAAGAGCTAAGTGAACTATACTAAGTATGATTGTTAAGATTCAATTTTAAAAGTTTTGTATTAACTGAAATATTAGTTATGATTTTTCAGAGTTAAATCGTGGGATCTGATTTTCTGCATTATTTTAAACGAAGTGAGAAACTTTGAAAATCTATAACTAATTCTGTAATGATCGGAATTTGCATGGGACCAAGTTTAGATTAAGCTTGGGAATATAAGGAGCTGGACTGATGAATTTGAGACATTTTCATTAAGTTTATGATTTATGGTAAATTTTTTAAGTGTGGTTGTTAAATCTGATTTTTCTTCAGAATGCTTAACATAGTAGCAACTTGTTTTCTCTATTGAAAATTCTCTAGTTTGAATTTTGAAATGAAATAAATTTTAAATGAAACTATGGTCCTAATACTTTAATTTTATAAAAATTTAGAATTTTTGGAATTTTAGTTTTTAAGATATGAATTTTTGAAATATGACGCGTTATGCAGTAAAAGCCAGATTTTGTTCTCCTAAATCAGTAACTTTGAAAGTTTATAACTTTTGATTCTGGATTGGTATTGAGGTGAAACTAATTGGAGGTGAAAATTAAATATGTTTAGTATATATAATTTAAATTTCAGGGTTGTCCATGTTTTATTGAGTGAATTATGGGACTTGGAAGAGGATATGCTCATTGGCTTTTAAAACAAAATTCTGCAGAAAATTACTCAACTTCTAAGTTACCTAACTTTCTCATTAAAAATGGTATTGACCTAAAAATGATTGAAAAAGAAACCTGGATGAGTGAAGTTGAAGCATATTAATTGTTAAGGTCATTGAATTTAACTTGAATTTTATATTGAATTTTGAATATCACATGCTGCTGTTGTTTTCTGATTTTTAAGCACTGTAGAGCAATCACGGTTTTTCTTCTATTCCCGAAGCTAGAATAAGTGAAAAATTATGATTTTTAGTTTAATAGAAAGCTTAATCTAAAACAGTCATATGGATATAAATTTTGTGCAATTCCGAGTTAATTTGATATTTTAAAAACAAGATTGTAATTTTGCCGCCGATGATTGTTTTGGTGACTACCTTGGATATGAGATTTAAGAATTGATTTTATACTATTATCAAATATTTTGAGAGTATATTGTTGTAACAATTGTTGATTAAAGGCTGGTGAAATATTGAGGATGAGAGTGACTATGATGAGGTTAAAAGTGAGCCGGGCACTATATCCCAGGGACTTGGTTTATTGAAAGAATTTTGTCCCGACAAGGACGGTAGTTTGATCCCGCTTGTCGTGGTTATTGTTCAAATGCAGGGATGGTAGTTTTATCCCACCTGCAATGAGAACAGAGGTTCTATTCCGCTCACATATGGGTGAATTGTTTAGCAAGGACAGTGGTGTGATCCCGCTTGCATATTGTTTTATGTTGGGTAAGGACGGTGGTTTAATCTCGCTTGTAGATTGATTTGTGAATGCAACCCGAGCAATGATGGTGGTGTAATCCCGCTTGTTCGAGGTGTCCAGTAAGGATGGTGGTTTAATCCCGCTTATTGTGGAGGCAGGGATGGTTGTTTAATCCCGCTTGCATGTTCCGAGCAAGGATGGTGGTTTAATCTCGCTTATTTATGGAACCTATGGATAAGGATGGTGGTTTAATCCCGCTTCTCCGAATCGGGTCTGGCAACATAACCGACGCGTGAGCTCATGGTCAGTAGGATAGATATGCATTATTTGCATCTATGTGACATTGATTGGGTGTGTTTATTGTATATGTGGTTTGCCTATGTGATCATTATTGTTTAACTGCTATCTGTTATAATTGCTGTAATTGAATCTGATTGTGCTTGAACTTCATTACTCGTGTTTGCTATGACTGTTCTATTATGAGACCTTGTATATATGGAGGCTGAAATGAAATGGGGAGAACTTGAGATTGAAAGAAACATGACAAGTGAAAGGTGAGAGAACTAATAAGAGATAGTTTGAGAAGGACTTGAGGTTTATTGGAGAGAGAAATGTCGAAGGAAAATTAATGGTGCATGAGTGCAGTTAGTTGGTTTAGCATACATTACTATTTTTCTGATTTAGTATATTTCTAGGCTTGGATTTCTGTTTGTTGAAGTGTTAGGATTGCCTAGAGGATTCGTGTAGCCTTTACATCGTCTCTACTTTGGAACTGTTACCCATGCTGAGAACCCCGAAAGGAATGATGTTCTCACCCGTTTTGGGAATTTTCATCTTACAGGTATTGGACGTGATGCACCTTATTGAGCGTGCAGAATTTGCTTTTAGGAAGCGAAGATTGTCTTTTGAGAATTTTACTTTTGCTTAGATATTTTAAATATTCTCCATTACTGTATTTTATAACTTGTATATCCCTCTTAGAGGTTCATTATGGAGAAACAGGATTTATGTTTATGATTTTTTTTGTCCTACTTTCGGATTGTATTATATTAACTAGTCGGCCTTATCTTCGCAAGTTAAGACTAGTGTTGTTATGTATGCTTTTTGAATCATATATACATATTTATACTTCGGTCATTTCTGCTTATGTATATTACCGGTTTCTGAGTATGATGCGATTTTGCTTATGTCTTTTCTTCATGGGCTCCTAGTATATCATATTCCTTCCATTATATATGTATGTATTTTGTTTTTAGAAGTTGTGATACCTCACTACCTTTGATTTACGACCTAGGCGTAAAGCTCTGTGTGGTAGAGTATTACATTCAGGGGTTACCAACTTATTGGGATAAATTGGCTTATAAGATTGTATGAGAATGGAATAAATGGAATTCTGGCTGATGAAATGGTAAGTGAAACAGATTTTTCCTTGGCTTGCATATATTGTCATTCGATTCTGCATAATGAACATGCTTTTGGACGTGTTACAGTATTAATGGAATAAGATTGAGCCATCAATCATTTGATTTATTTAGTCATGATGAATGACAATGAATCTGATTTGTAGGGGCTTGGTAAAACATTGCAAACTATATCTTTGGTAGGTTATTTACATGAGTTCAGGGGAATCAAAGGACCTCATATGGTGGTAGCTCCTAAATCTACTCTTAAAAATTGGATGAATGATATTCAGCACTTTTGTCCTATTCTACGTGCAGTAAAGTTTCTTGGCAACCCTGAAGAGAGGGTAAGAATATATTTGCCGGATTGAATTATTTTTTGGGGAAAGGTTAGTATTGATGCTTATCTTTAACACTAATAAATTTAAATTTATGCAGAAATATATAAGGGAGGAATTACTAGTAGTTGGGAAGTTCGATGTTTGTGTTACAAGTTTTGAAATGGCAATCAAGTAGAAGGCTACATTGCTTTGATTTAGTTGGCACTACATCATTTTCGATGAAAGCCCATCGAATTTGAAAATAATGAGACTCTCAGATGACTTAATGAGTTAATGTTATCTCAGATGTTCTTCACTTGTAATGAAGTATATGTAAAGGAAGCAGATAATGTAATAATTGTTGAAATTGTAATTCATATATTAAGAATTCATGAGTAGTTGTTTATGACTTTGATTTTTGATATTTTATTAGAGCATGTCATGTGATCAAAAACACTTTTTCAGGTGACAATTTTATGAAGGTTGGATTAGTTGAGTTAAAATTACTGGTCATTGTCAAAATTTTAAAATTATCTATAAATTTTGTAAGATTTTATTACGAAGATTAGAAAAGAACAATAAGTTACTGAAGAAGCTTATAGCCACGCTTTAAAAGAGTGGCCATATTGTACAGTAGTAATCAACAACCAAGCTTTAAAAGCGTAGTCATATCCTCGCTATTGGCACGCTTTAAAAGTGTAGCCATATCTCTCACATATGGGCACGCTTTTAAGTGTGGCACTCTATAAAAGCATGGCCAAAAATAAAGGTGGGTGATAGGTCACCAAAAGCGTGTCTATAGAACAACCAACACGCTTGTAGATGTTACCTTTTCAAAAGCGTGCCGGTAGATCAAAAAGCATGAAAAAAATTATTGCTACGCTTTTTCCAAATCTTTGCCACTCTTTAAAAGTGTAGCAAATTTGATATTTTATTATAGTGAAAGTATGACATTAATGACTCTTTCCCCTCTCTGTAAAACACACAACATAAAACCCATTGACAGTTTGGCACCAACAACCATACTCATACACACAATTGAATAAATATACCGTTCTTCTATTATCTAAATCTATTGTTCGTGATCTAATATTTCTTTTATCAATTATGAATATTAATCGTTCCTTCTTGCATCTTGTAACAACCGAGTTTTAAAAAAATTAAATTTAATATATTTGTTAAGAATTTTATTCTAAAAAAATTATTTTACTAAAAGTAATTAAATAAAATTTTATGATACATTAAATTTTAAAAGTAATTAGGAGTCATAGGTAATTTTCATAATAATTAAAATTTAAATTAATTAAGATTTTTATATAATCTTTAGTATAATTAGATATTTGATATAATGGAAATTAATTATTTTATATAATTCGAAATTAAGTTTTGGTAATGCAAAATAATACAGAGTTAAATGATTTAAATTAGATAATTGATATTTCGGATTTAAGCTAAACTTTATAAAGTATAATTAATTTGTTCATTTTATAATTTGAATTATAAATAATTATTTTTACTCATCAATATGTTGATAAATAGTATTCCTAAAATATTGTTAAAGGAGTGTATTTAGTTTTAAAATTATTATTTTACTCGTCAATTTTATCAAAATATTTATTCTATCCAAATTATTTTATAAAATCCCTAATTTCTAACCCTAATTCCCAAATTAAAAATCAAAAACCCTAATTTTGCTCAAACCCTAACCCTCACATCTCTTTTCACCACCGTATACACAAACATGAAAAATAAGAAAGAAAAGGGGGAAATTGGAAACAGGGAAGAAGGGGAAAAGAAAGAAAGGGAAAAGAAAGAAAAAAGGGGATTCGGGAAGAAGGAAGAAGATACGGAGAAGAGGGAAGAGAGAAACAGAAATGGTGCGGTGGGTATCACTACCACCTCATCGCCGTTGTGCCGTCACGGAGGGAGTGAGAGAGCGATGCACAAGCCAGAGAAGAGAACCGACGGGGAAAAAGAGAAGGGGAAAACGTGTGAGATAAGGCACGGTTCTCGCGCCATCCTGCTTCTGTCACTGAGTCTCACCCAATCGCCGCCATGCTGTCGTCGTTGTGAGTGGCGTTACCGTCGTCATCGGGTTCAACCACCACCGTCGCAGTGGTGCAGGCCCAAGGAGAGAGAGACGAATCAGGAGCCAACGGGGGAAGAGAACAGGGAGCCTAGCCGGAGCTCCGTCACTGCCCAGACGTCATTGCCACTGTGGGTTGCGTCGTCGAGTCTCTGTCACCGAAAAACGATGCAGTGGTTGGTGGGAGTTGTCACCGGAGCCACTGTCATTTCATTCCTCTATTACACATCTCCTTTTCCTTCTCCTTCTTATGGCGTCTTTCAATAATTCGTATGGAAATAGTTATCTTTGAAACTCCATCCATCAATAATGAATCAATTCACCCAAACATCAACTACTATAAGAAAAATAATGAGTATCGTCAAATTTATCGTCAGATTTATTGTCGAACACAATCTAACGGTTTAACCCTCGCTAGAAATCAATTACCATCGGATTTTTCAATCTAACAGTAATTACTGTCGGATTTTGTAGTGAATTCATTGCCTAAAAACTATTTGATTACCGGCGGACAGTTTTCACCAGTAATGTTGGCGCCACACTATTTTTGTTTCCTGCCTAATTACTGCCATATTTTTCTCCCGATAAATTCGATGGTAACTTTAATTTTTTTTATTTTTTAAACACAATTAGTAGTCAAATTTTATTTTTTACCCTTTAGTAGTCAAATTCTAAATAATAGAAATAAAATAATAATTTTTTTAAATATCAAGTATACGGATAACATAAAAAGTTAAATAAATAAAATACAAACGAATTGTCTACAACAAAACTTTAACCACTACAGATCCTGATAGTCATCGTCATCATCCATTGATGCTACTGAGACGGCAGACTAGACGGTGGTGCCGATGCCCCTCCAGTAGTGTTGCTGCCATTACCATGCATTTGTTCCTGGTACATCGCCATCTGTTACTCTATCCACTGATGCCATTCCAGCTCCTGCCTAAGCTCCATCCTAAGAATATCTGTGTCTAACACGCATGCGAGGATCTCGTTATACGTCTCCTCAAACTCCTACAGCTGCTTAGCCTGCTAGTAAAGGCTCTGGGTGAGATTTAGCACCTCCTCCCTCAAATCAACGTTGTCCTCAGGATCAACAGTATGGTTGGTGGCAGAGGTAGATGAAGCTTTCAATGTGGATGTATGGAGGTTGTTGGCGAAGAATGATCCCAGCTTATAGATGTGATTTTTGTATAGTTCAAATGCAGTCTCACGCCAAACCGTGTCAGGATCGATAACTACATCAACTGAGTTGCTACCGTCCTCTCCAGTAAGCTGGGATTACTAGGTTGTGGCCTCCAGTCTCTGCGTGTAGGACTCCTGTGTAACACATGTTATGATTAGGATGATATTTAATTAAAAACTTTACATCAAATGATATTTACTCACATAATGATCCGCAGACCTCTGATCAACAAATCTCTCCTTCTTCTTCTTCAAAGTGTGAGTGTACTTGAAGGTCTCTGCCATCGTCGCATCACGATCCGATGACTTAGACTACACATGTTAAAACAATATGTTAAATCAAGTAATAATGACATTAAATGTCAAAGACAAAATGAACATAATAACAAAATGAAACAAGTTACATACTAGCCTGCCCTTTGCCTTCATGAAAATCCCTGACCCGCCGATATACTTTGACGACTTAGCCGACGATGTCTTATTAGCTCTATTTGTGAAACGGCGATGCCTGAACCCCTCACCGATCTCTCAATGGACATACAGTGCCTTCTTAATGTCCAGGTGGAGCCAAACACTGAGGTGGTCTTGCCTCATGCACATCCTCCATCATCTACTGAAGCCACCTAGCCATCTGATGGTCGAAGATCTTTCTAATCATGGCATCGTGAGTCTTGTCCCATATAAATTTCTCCTGCACAAAGAATATTTAGTACTACTTAATCGAAACTAAATATATAATTAAACAAAATAAAATATATAGACAAGCTAAGTTTGAATATGTTGAGTTTTTATCATCCACTTTTGAAACCATCACTCTCTGGTCTCGGCAGGGATCTTCTTGTAGCTCGGTCATGGGTGGTCGTACATCAGTTTGATAACATTGGTACATTCCTGTGTACATGCATTGTTATTTGGTGCAAACCTATCAATGCAAAACTTAATATTAGTAGTTTAAATCAAATTTGAAGTAATCTATAAACTTCAATTATATTTAGATTTGTTAGAAATTTTGGCAAAATGTCATCTATAACTAAAAGGCGTCTGAAACTCTATCCATCAACAATTTACTTAAACAATTCACAAACAAACTAATATGGCATTATATCACTTAAGCATTCTTTTTTCATCAATTCACACAAATCAGCATATACAACACATAATCAACAGAAATACCATTAACAATCAAGAATTCTCGAACACTTTTAGCAATTCAAACCTACTAACCTAGTCGAATGTATCTTAACAGCTAAATTCACTAAAACCAAAAAATTGAATCTAACTAGATTAAACTAACTAACTAAAATGAAAAACTTAAGATTAGCAATTGATGCGTGAGCATCTTATACCCATTTTCTACTTATTTTCTAGTTAAATTTGGTTAGAATCTAGTGAGTTTAATTATATTTTAGTGTTAAAATCATCCTTGGATGCTACTTTGAGTGATTTTTGTGGTTTACTTATTTCAGGTAAAATTCAGATCAATTTGGCAGAGTTTTGTGCAAAAAAACAAAGAAAGAAAGTAGATGTTGTCAACTCTGACCTACTTGCACTCTAACGAGCATAACTAGAGCCGTAGAGATCAAATTAATGCGGTTTTAGTGGCTTTTGAAATCCAACTTCTTGGGCTTTCCAACAATATATAATAGTCTATACTTTTCTTTAGGAATCATTGCCTCGAAGCGCACTAAATTCTGAGCTTGGCGTTTAGCACCTAGGAAGACAGAACTCACTGCCTCGCCTGGCGCTGAACACCAGAAGTGCTGGTCAACCTCACCCAAAGGAGCATCTTTAGCTAGATTTGGCTTTTAATTAATGTATTTTATCTCTTTTTGGTTATTTTTATTTACAGATAAAATTTTTTAGGTCTAGAATTTAATATTTTATTTTAGTTTTAAATTAAATTAGGTTAGATATAAAAGGGAAAAGATTCACCCTTTAAAGGAGAGCTTCGCACTTATGCACTTTCACACTTTTCAGAACCCTTGTTTTTTCTGTAAGTCATGAGCCATTAAATCTCCTCGGTTAAGGTTAGGAGCTCTGTTTATTTCTATGGATTGAGACTATTACGTTTCTATTTTAATTAATGTATTGATTTAATTTCACGGATTGCTTTCATTCTTCATCTTATGAATTTGGGTAGAACGACAGTATAACCCTTATTCTATATGTATTTTTGTGATTCTCGACAGAGTTATCTCGCTTGAACAACAGCTTGAAATCAAATTCCTCCTAAATTGTTAATTACTTGAACTAATCGGGATACGTGACATATAATCCTTTTAACTTTGGGTAATTAGGGTTTTTGTGGCCATAAACTAGAATTAAACTTAACCCTCTAATCTACATTAAGTGACCAAGACATTGGTGGTTGATTTGGGTTAGAAAGACTAAATCAGTAAGACATTAGGGTTTACTCAATTATAGTTTGCCATGAAATGAATCTTGCATGATTAAAATAGTTAGTAAGAAAACTTAATCCGGATGAATAAACAACTCCGAAACCTTAACTACTTTCTCCTATAGATTTCACCTCACTTTTATTATTTGCTTTCTTACTTTCTGAATTCCTGTTTAATGCATTTTATAACCCTCAAAACACAACCTTCTGCTGACCTGATTAAGTGAGTCATTCAACCATAGTTGCTCAGTCCATCAATCCTCATTAGATCGAACCTCACTCACCTGAGGTATTACTTGGTACGACCCGGTGCACTTGCTAGTTCATTGTGGACATTCTAAAATTCTGCACCAGCAACCACATATGTTGTATAAAAATATCAAAATAGTTTACATTTAGAATACTAAAAATAGTACTCACGCCATTAAACCATCAGGCTAAATCGTCATTCGTACGATGGGAGTTAGTGGAGCGGTATCTGGCTAGGATCCATGAAAGGATTCCAGCACTGCAGTGTCTGTCACTGGAGGTGAAGTCATCATCGAAATAGTAGGTTGCTGAGTGGATAGAAGTGGTTGAGGAGTCCACTCTAGTGAAGCAGCCAAATGACTTTCTGGTGGCGAAGGTGGCGCAGCAGAAGGAGCCACGTAGTTAGGGTTATGAACCATGATGAACGGTTGATTCTATGCACCAATTGCCCATGACATCCCAGTGGTAGTTGGACTAGAGGTAGATAACTAAGAAGTCCTGGGGGTATCAGTGGATACCCTCCCTCTACCACAACCACGAGGTCGATTCGTGACAGCTCTGTCTGTCATCATGTCTGCAAAGAGCATACCAACCAACACATATGTCACAAAAATAATATAATAGCAAAAATAAATCACAACCTACAACATAGATAAAAAAAACACCTCAAAAATACATATTAGAACTCACACACTAGCACTTGATAGCTTTATGTTACAAATATAGAAAGTAAGCGTTCAATTCACTCATTTTAGTGTACCTAAGATGCTTCAAAGAATATTCGCAAGTTAAAAAAAATAAAGAAGTCAACAAGAAGCATAACGACACTCTGGCATGATAATTGAGTATTTATGAAGTGGACTGATGAATGAGAATTGAATTGATGTGCGAGTGAATTCATTGAGCAAATTAAAATATTGGACTTGCATACCAATCAACACTTTCCAAATTTGTTCGCATTGCCTATTTAACATAAAGTGAAGAAACATTGGTGCTATGTAACTTAGTAACAGAAATGCATTAATTGAAATGAAGTACATAGCAAGTATGGTTCAATATAACTTGAAAATTTTCTAAAAAGTTGTTAATAGGTAAGCTCACAATCCAACTTTACAATTTCAATGTAATATGCCAAATGAATTACCTAAACTATGTGAAGTACCAACATTCAAACAATTTAGGTTCTAGTATGTCCACATGGCATAAGTGCACAAACTTGATAATCAAAGCAATAATCAATATGGGCAAGCATCACCAAGTAACCAAATGAATCATTCTTAATCAATTGCCTAAACATAGATAATTAATTCAAACCACATGGTAGTTACAACATGTAATTTAAAAATCTAAAAATACTTATAAAGACAATTTCACAAACACTTGACATGCACGAATATCAAATATGCAAAATAAAAAAAAACAAGTAGTAATTGACAACTCAAAGTCAAGTCAACACTATTCAACCTATTTTACAACAAATTTTCAATAAAACAAGCATTAATAAGGGAAGTCATCAACACAATCAAACATTTAACCAAATAGTTCAAGTAGCATATTCATCAAAAATGAAGAAATTACAAACACTTCTAGTAGTCTCAAAACTTAGTATCTCATTCTAAGCCTATCTTAACCACCTAAATCCACTAAAATAGAAAATAACTCTAACTAAAGATCAAACTAATGAAACTAAAACAAGCCAAAATAGAATTAATAAAGAGATTTGATTAAGAACCTGGATTGCAGAAAGAGAAAAACAAAGAAAGGGGAAAGAGTTACAGTGGCATTATGTTGTTTCAAGAGCCAGAGACGGCAAACATCGGTCGTCAGAGTTGCGTCAAAACTTCCCTGAAGGAGAGACGAACGACGAGAGGGGGTTGCCAAAGTGTAAACCTTGCATAATTAGTGAATGATTAGCTAATAAATTAATTATTCATCAAAAGAATTAGGAAATTAAATTTTATAGTTTAATGAGATAGAAATAATAAAAATATGAATTTTGACACTAATTTTAAAGATTTTAGCTAAAATTGGGCCAAACCTGGTGAACCGGTCCCAAAGCCCAACCAATTTACTTAAACACAAAGAGCTTCAACTCTTTTACCCCAAACTTTAGGGATTCCATGCTAAAATTCATAGAATTGGGGAGAAGAAGAACTCCAAACCCTTGATTCAACTTCCAATTGCCATATCTTCCAATTTCGAGCTCCGATCGCCGCACCGTTTGCGACTACACATTCACTGCGTCGAGCTCTATAAAGTCCACTAGCTAATTTGGTAAGGAATCTCGATCTCACTCTCAGTCTCTCCTTTCCCCACTTTTCAAGATTTTGAGCCCATGAGTATTAAAATTGTCATGTCTTGATGTTATGATCAAATTAACTTGAGAAATTAGCAGGTTTTTATTCAATTGAAGCACGAGTAAGTTAAGGACTCTCAAAAACTTGTGAATTCTTGGATTATGTGAGTTTGGGTATCGAAATTTTATATATGGATGTAATAATATGTATTAGGGAGTGTATATGAGAATTTGGAACACAATTGAGGAGGTTGGAAGCTTGGTTGAGCTTTGGGTGATGGAATCTTGGAGGTTGGGAACTTTGGAGGCTGGGATTTGTGCCAATTTGAGGTGTCTTTGGCTTAAGAAGAAATCAGTCAAAGTATGGTTTTGGTTTCTCATAGATAACATATAATGTTTCGTGAAAACATAAGTTAGACGACTATACGATAAAGATGAACCATGTGTTGGTGCAAACTTAGTGGTTTTGACTAATGCAATATGTATTGAGTTGAATATTAAGTTGATATGTATTGAGTTGATATAGTTGATGACTTTGATGACTTTGATGATTGATAATGATGTATTGATAATTATGTATAGAATTGTATGAATGTGGATTATTGGATTGAATCTTATGAGATTGTATAATTGGCATATTATAGAGTGAAGGAGGAGAATTGATATATGGCTTTGTTTGTTTTGGTGATGTTTTGAAACTTGGATTATTGGTATTGAGTTAAGAAGTTGTGAAAATAGAGGTTTATGATTTTTTATGAAAACTAGATGCAGTGGCTTGCCACCACTTGCTCCTGGTTGAGACTTGATATGCTATTGATCCTACGTCGCAAGATGTGGTCGAGCACTTTAACTCCTTGGAAATTCCCCATTGAGCTGAATTTGATATATGATTGAGAAAAAGCTTTGTATAGTGGTGCACGAAATTGTGATCTCCAGGCTCGAACAAATCCTGGTAATGGCTCCAAAGCTTGGTGCTCTGATCTTAATTCATGATTGTCACAACTTCGATACAACTAACCAACAAGTGCACTGGGTCGTCCAAGTAATACCTTACGTGAGTAAGGGTCGAATCCCACGGAGATTGTTGGTATGAAGCAAGCTATGGTCACCTTGTAAATCTCAGTCAGGCAGATATGAAGTGATAATGGTGTTTTTGAATATTATATAATAAAATAGGGATAGAGATACTTATGTAATTCATTGGTAGAAATTTCAGATAAGCGAATGGAGATGCTTTTCGTTCCTCTGAACCTCTGCTTTCCTGCTATCTTCATCCAATCAGTCTTACTCCTTTCCATGGCTGGCTTTATGTGATACATCACCACTGTCAATGGCTACTTTCGGTCATCTCTCGGGAAAATGATCCAATGCCCTGTCACGGCACGGCTAATCGTCTGGAGGCATCACCCTTGTCAATGGCTTCATCTTATCCTCTCAGTGAATAATATGCTCACGCACCCTGTCACGGCACGGCTATTCATCTGTCGGTTCTCGATCATGCTGGAATAGGATTTACTATCCTTTTGCGTCTGTCACTAACGCCCTGCAATCGCGAGTTAGGAGCTCGTCACAGTCATTCAATCATTGAATCCTACTCGGAATACCACAGACAAGGTTTAGACCTTCCGGATTCTCTTGAATGCCGCCATCATTCTAGCTTACGCCACGAAGATTCTGGTTAGGAGATCTAAGAGATACTCATTCTAGCTTAATTCATGTAGAACTGAAGTGTTTGTCAGGCACGCGTTCATAAGGGAGAAGGATGATGAGCGTCACACATAATCATCACCTTCATCACGTTCTTGGGTGCGAATGGATATCTTAGAAGCGAAATAAGATGAATTGAATAGAAAACAGAAGTACTTTGCATTAATCTTTGAGGAACAGTAGAGCTCCACACCTTAATCTATGGAGTGTAGAAACTCTACCGTTTGAAAATACATAAGTGAAGGTCCAGGCATAGCCGAGATGGCCAGCCCCCAAAACGTGATCAAAGGATCATAAGGTAATCCAAAGATGTCAAATACAATAGTAAGAGGTCCTATTTATAATAAACTAGCTACTAGGGTTTACATGAGTAAGTATTTGATGTATAAATCCACTTCCGGGGCCCACTTGGTGTGTGTTTGGGCTGAGCTTAAGTGTTGCACGTGCAGAGGCCATTTGTGGAGTTGAACGCCAGTTTTTGTGCCAGTTTGGGCGTTCAACTCTGGTTTTGGATCCTTTTCTGGCGCTGGACGCCAGATTTGGGCAGAAGGCTGGCGTTGAACGCCAGTTTACGTCGTCAATTCTTGGCCAAAGTATGGACTATTATATATTTCCGGAAAGCCCTGGATGTCTACTTTCCAACGCAATTGGAAGCGCGCCATTTCGAGATCTGTAGCTCTAGAAAATCCACTTTGAGTGCAGGGAGGTCAGAATCCAACAGCATCAGCAGTCCTTTTTCAACCTCTGAATCTGATTTCTGCTCAAGTCCCTCAATTTCAGCCAGAAAATACCTGAAATCACAGAAAAACACACAAACTCATAGTAAAGTCCAGAAATGTGAATTTAACACAAAATCTATTAAAAACATCCCTAAAAGTAACTAGATCCTACTAAAAACATACTAAAAACAATGTCAAAAAGCGTATAAAATATCCGCTCATCATATAGACTCTTGGGGATGCGCGCATGAGGGACTGTCTAGGGTTAGCTACTGGACATGTTGGGTTTGACTTGATAACCGAAGATGAGACTCATCAATCATAGGATAGACATACATCATATTCATATGTTTGTTTTGTTTGCTTGTGCATTAATTGGGTTTGCCTTTTTTATTACTATGCTTATTTGCCATCATTGCTACCTGCTGTAACCGTATTCTACTTTTGCTTTCTTTGTCTATTTTGTTTGTCTGTGCAACTGAGATACCCCTTGTCTGGTGAAGGAGTAATGAGGGCAGTTCCAAAGGAGTTCTGGAGGATTGGAGAAAGGCAAGGACTTGAGGGATTAAGTCAGAATTAAGTTAAGATTAAGAGCCTTTTAGATAACTACCCTGCTTATGGTTTTCAATTATAACTTTAAGTTTTTAAATCTAAGTGTCGGAGTTCTAGGATTGCCTCTGACTTTTTCAGGACCTTATATATTATGTATGTTGGCAGCATTACCATGCTGAGAACCTCCAGTTCTCATTCCATACATATATTTGTGATTTTCAGATGCAGGTCAAGAGGCACCTCGCTAGGCGTCTAGAGTTCTTGTCGCAACGGAGTTGGGATATTGTCTTTTGGGTGTTTTTATGTATAGACTTCTCGCTTTGTATGTTTCGCTTTTGTCCCTCTTAGAGTTCTTTTGAAAAACTAAGAGTTTACTTTATGTATTTTGGATTACCTGGGTTGTATATATGTATATATGATATTCTCTGACTAGCCTTGTCTTTGCAGGTTGAGTTTGGAGCTCGATATTCTGTATCTTTGACACTCTGATCTTGTTATGTGTATATGTTCTTTCTTTTCTTCGTACGCAAGTAATCATTATCTTGAGCGTTGTACTTTTATTTTTCATGATTTTTCTTAAACCAACCTTCAAGGCTCGTCGAATATTATATTCTTTCTATTATATTATGTATGTATATCTTATTTTAGAGGTAGTAATAACACACCACCTCTGTTTTACAGCTTAAGCGTAAAGCTCTGTATGGTAGGGTGTTACACAGAGGGGGCTGCTGGAGATGTCGTCAACGGAGAGAGGAGAGAGTTAGAGAGAGAGTGGGAGACGAGAGGGCAGAGTTGCGTAGAAACTTGCCTAAAGAAGAGACAGACGATGATAGGGGGCTACTGAGGACATCATTAATGGAGGGATGAGAGGGTTAGAGAGAGTAGGAGACGATATGGTGAGGAGAGAGAGAGGGAGTGTGTGTAATTCGAAATGAGGGGGAGAGGATTTCCAGTTTGAATTTTAGACAAGTTTACTATTGGATTTATCGACGGATTTATCTACGAATAATGAATCATTGAGTGACCAAAATGCAGCATTGCACTAATTAAGTTTACTGTTGGAAAAATTCAATCCTAAATCCAATGGTAATGATCGCATCAATTTTTCCTTTGTCTCTCCAATTATTACAGGCGAATTTATCGTTAGAAAATCAAATTCACCGATAGATATTTTGCTCGACAAATTTATTGCTAAATCCAATGATAAATCTACCAATATATCTGTCGCTACTTTATGATGCTAAATCCGATGATAAATTTGATGATATTCACCATTTTTTTTTGTAGTGAATGAACTTACTCTTCCTTTTCTTGTAGTGTTTATTAAGCCAAATACTTAATATTTTTTGTACCACTTGGATTAGATAACTTAAATATAAATGTGAATAATGATAACACACGGGTACTTTTTCAAGGGCTTGCAAACGAACTTCAAGTATTTATAATGAGCTATACTTTCCACACTACTTTGTAATATAAATTAAATGACAATAATATAAAGAGTATTAAGTCAAGAGAAGTACAAACAATGATATGTTTTAGTTTGATCACATCTCTTGTCTCTTACGTCCAACCTTCTCCCCCAATGATACTGGAGATTTTTTGTTATACACCAAGCTTCTAAGGTGCTTGAAAAACTGCTAGAATAAAGACAACTTTAATACACCTCATAGAAAATCTTGACCAATAGTTCATTATGTCGAACATCACCTAGAGATCTCGAGTCTAAGAACTTGAAGCAATCCCAACTTCGAATTTTTTTTTCCCTTGAGCACTTATAAACCTTGCAGTATCCTTTACCATTAGTATATTGAGCCACAATAGAGATACCGACTCTAAGAATTTGAAGCAATTCTAATATTCTTTTTATTGAGTGTTTAGTACATCTCGTAGTATACTTTATTTCCAACTAAGTATATAAAAAACCTGACTACCTTATTAGAGAAGTACACTCTAAGTCTCTCAAACAAGAAGTAAACCTTCCTTTATAATCTCATTAAAAGAAATTTGATAACTCTCTATGATAGAGTGAATGAATACAAAATAAGATTTATGAACAAAAACTTGAATATCTTTCACATTATGTATGAAACAACTTTGAATTGAGTAGAAATTGAAGCATAATTACAAGCTAAGAAAGCTTATAAAGAGGCCATGATATACTTACTTAGTGAAAATTGCCTCAAACCCTCTGTATGTATAACCATTCCAAAGCATATATAAGTAAGTGAGAATGAGTCTCTTTTGTCAAAATTTCTCGTTACAAACTTTCTGAGATGCTTCCAATCTATTGTGTGATTAATCTAATTGTTTGTTTTTAGGCTTTGTATGAAATTTTTTAATTTTCAAACCATCAAATCGATTTTTGTTAGGGTGTCAGTGGATTATTTTAAGAAAAGTGTTAAGGAGTCAGCAACTTTTGTGATTTGTAGTCGTCAAATAGCCATCAATAATATTTTTAATGGTGTGGGATTATTCACTTTCCTTTTGTTGATTACATGCTGGGCAGAATTTAATAAAGTTGCTGCCCCTAGACTTTTCTTTATTTTTTAATCATCCAATCAATTAGTATAACCCTCCAATCGATTATATGTGATTATAGAATCAAAATCTTGAATTTTTTTTCTAAAAAATCGATTGTCTTATTGGTCCAATCAATTGAATTGCCATTTAGAATGAGAATGAAAATTGATTTTATTTATCAAACAAAAATTTTTAGTTTTTAGAATGAGAGTTGCATATGTGTGAAAATTGACCCATTAAGAGTGAACCAAAGACACTATACAACCATGGAATCAAGTACTAACAACACTTTCTTATAGCCATAGTACCATGCAATCTATAAACCATAGCAGGCTCCCCATAATTCAGCAATTGCCACCAAACAATAACGGCCTAAATTAGCAACAACTCTAATCTAAAAAAAAGTCACCTTCATATCTGATAACAGCACCACCTTCAATTGCACCTATTGGTTCAGCATATTTGGTAATGTATCTCTGTTAAAAACCCTCCAAAATCTATCATAGATATGCCTTAGAAAGAGAACACGATGTTGACCTTAACAGAGAAAGAAAGAAGAGAGATTAAAATATAGTCATTCTCATAAATCTAGGATAAAAAGGCAACCGATAGTTACGAGGAAGAAGCCAATGCCAGAAATCGCTTAATGCTTGACAATCTTGACGGGCATGCAAGATTGATTCCTGAATCCCAAGCGAACATGCATGTGACACAATCTGCAGTTAAAGAAATATGTTTTTGAAAATAAAAGAGATTGGAATGGAGAGCAAAGTTAGCTCAGAGGTAAATAAGAATATAATTCTTTCTAAGCCTTGCGATTTCTAAACATTGTGCATAACTTAGAGCAACTCTTGTGCGACTTTTCATTTTAATTTTATTTTGGCCCCACAAAATTTTACATGAATATTTGTGGAGCTATATATGATAAATAGAGATTTGAATTTAAGTATAAAATTTATCGCTCAAATACTTAGTCTCAATTCAAGATAGTTATATAAGTGACAATTTTATTAGTTTTTTCATCAAAATGATATTATTTCTCTAATATAATATCATAAATTTTATTTCATTTATTATTTTCAATGTAAATTTTAATTTTAAATCATTTCACATTTTAAAAATATTAAAATTGATACTCCAAAAGCATTAACTTAAAGAGCATCTCCAATGTTAGTTTTAAGTTTAATTTCATTTTATAAGTCCCACCAATATTTATGAGATTATATGTGAATTTGAAACTAAAAGTGATGAGATTCGCCACTTGTATAAGTAGTTTCAATTCAATTAGAAATTAATATTACTTTTAATTATTTTATCATAATAGTGGTACAAATGACAAAATTTTATTATTTTTCCATTAAGGTAATATCGTTTTTTTTAAATTAGACCAATTTTATTTCATTTATCAATTTTATTGTAGATTTTAATTTTAAATTAGTATATTTAAAAATATTAAAAGTGATACCCTAAAAGTATTCTATTAGAATTGCTTTAAAAATAACAAATAATTTAAGAAGGAATGAGAAATATTTTATTGGATTATTTAAAAGTGAAATTCTTGTAAAAGTAAGCAAATTAATTGCACCAACACATATTAAATTGCATTTAATGAATATTTATTTTCTTTTTTGTTTGTTTCGGATGCATTAAATATAATATAGGTTGTAGGCTTTTGATAATAAATTCCTTGATTAAGTTTATTTAAAAGATATTTGTTAAGAAGTTTTAAGAGATATATTATGAACACACATTTAAAATTGAAAATTTTTATTTTATTAATGAATAAAATAAATAATTCTATTTTTAAAAACTTAACAATATTAAGGCTATGTCTTAACTAAACCATATATAATTGTTATTATTTTGCGGATAAAGTCAATTGTTAACTAATATAGGAATTAGCTAATATGATAATTACTATTAATAAAATTAAAATATTTAATTTTTTAAAATATACACAATAAATATATTTAAAACTTAAATTTTATATTTTTTTCTAAAAAAACTTTTTAATCAGTACTTTAATATTTATATAGGACATATCTTAGTTAAACCCAAAATATGATATTAATCACTCTTAAGTACCTAACTATAAAATCCTCCATAGGAAATTTAATGCATAGATATAAAAAATTAAGAGATACCGTGTGTTAAATATACCTTATAATTATCAATATATCATTTAGCCATAATGTTTTTCATTTTGCTCAAGTAAACCACTACTAACAATAAATGATTTGTAAAGTTGAATAAAGAATAACAAACTTGAATTTCACATGAATTTGGTTAGAATTTTGTTACAGATGTGAGGGCGATTATTTTGGTGGATAATTTGTAAGTAGATTTCTAAATGTCCAAAAAAATCCGAACATAATGACTTTAATAAATCCAATGGATAGAATTATTGATTTTGAATCTATCTAAATTTTGCATATATTAAAAAAATATAGAAGTAAAGCACGTCCATCTAGGACTGAAGGTGAGTTGAACTGAGTTGAATTAGACCAAATTCAAGTTCGGTTTATGAAAATTGAGCTTGACTCATGACTCAACTAATTAATAATCGAACACATTTCTTAAGTTCAAGTTTAGTTCATCGAAAACTCACGAGCTGACTCAAATAACAAAAACATAATCTATTATTCTATATCAATAAATTATAACTTATATATATAAAAAAATATTAATTTTATATATTGTCTATCTATCAATTATAATTTTTTTATTTATATCCTACATCAAATTATATATAAAAAATAATTTTAAAATTTTAAATAACTAAGAACATTAATATCTAAATGCGCATTTCTCTTATTCTCTTCTATCCTGAATAATTTAACTAGATTTGTCACATTCTACTTCATCATCTATTCAACCTACAATTAAAAAAACAAAAATATTATATAAATAAAAAAATGCATCCATATATTTAACAAACTAAAACATTAAATCTTATACCTATTATTAGCTATCAAGTTTTGAATATTTATTTGACAACTTAATAATTTAATTATATATATATATAAACGAGTCAGTTTATGAGTTAATGAGTTGAATTTATCCAACTTTAAGTTCGACTCATTTAATTTATGAACTCAATTTCAGACTCAATCTCAGCTCACCAACTCATGAATTCAGCTTATCGAACTATTAACGAGTCGAGCTCAAACTAACTCATGAGCTAACTTGACTCACTTACGAAACCTTCTCCTACCCTCAGCTATAAAACACACAACATAAACTCAATTGGCACCAACAGCCATACTCATACACACAACATAATAAATATACTATTCTTCTGTTATCTAAATCTATTTTTCATGATCTAATATTTCTCTTATCAACTATGAGTATTAACCGTTTCTCCTTTCACCTCCTCCTCCTTCTCCTTTTTATGGTGTCCTTAAATAATTCTTGTGGCAATATTGTTACCTTTAAAACTCCATCCATCAATAATGAACAAATTCATCCAAACATCAACATACTCTTCCTTTCCCTTGTGAACGACTTGCCCCTGAGCGCAGACCCACTGTTCTTCACTAGCAACTTCCGATCAGTGAAATATATGGCACCAGGGGAACATTTCACTATGATCACCAATTTTGACATCAAATGGATCACCTTATACTGGTCGAGAAATAATGCTCCGCGATGTGCTTTCGTAAGTCTCTATCTTCCTAGATATGAAGGAAACCATCAAAAAATATATTGGTCGGTGAGATTGGATGGTATATACCATAGTTGGGATAATGTTAATTGGGATAGAAGGGTTACTTGGGGACATTGTTATTGATGTTCCATCAAAAGTTAAATAAAATATCAGTTCAAATCTATGTTCTTGTTGGAAATAATATGAGACACAAAATCATCTTTTTAATTTTAAAAATAAATTTATTTCATCCTATTTGATTAAAAGTGGTAGATTCGTCGTTTTGTATAAAATTTGTACATCTAATTAACAGAAGAGTAATATGTTCCATTTATTTTAAATACTAAAGAATGATTTTTTTTTAATTTAAATCATAAAGGACTAATTTGCATCTTCTCGTTTTTTTTTTGTCAAAGGACGAAAATGAATCTCAGAAATAATATATATATATATATATATATATATATATATAGGAGGCAAAATTAATATGCTTGTAAATTGACAAGTCTACTAAATCGTTCTAATGTTCAATTTGGATAAACAACTTAATTAAACTCTTTTTGAAAAAATAAATGCTTATATTAAAAGTAGCTTATAAATAAGTTATTTTATATTTGGTTTTTTAGTTCTAAAAGTGCTTATTTTAAAAGAATACGATAAAAAAAACTTTTTGTTACGAGAGAAAATTTTTTTTAACTTCTCTATAAGCACTTAAATAGTTTCTTGAAAAATTATAATTTGATTTTGAAAATTGCACCAAACATTAATATCACTACTTTTCATAAGTCAAAAGCTTAAAAAAAAAATAACCTTTGAAGCTTTTCAAACGGGCTCTAAGTAATATCAGAGTGAGTAGATATCGTTCTCACGAGAATTAACAGATTGAATCAAACAACGTCTAATTGAATATCTAATTAGACCAATCAAACCTTACATTAGCAAGAGGATTGTGAATCTTGAAGTAGAGCAAAGAACAATAAAAAAGATTGTTGATTGTAAATGAGAGAATGCTTAGAAAATTTTAGAGAAGTAATCAAGAACAAAGATGTTAAAGGCTTCGGAGATGATTAATTATTAGAAAGAGAAATACTTATGTTTTCCTACTTTGACTCATGCAAAAATCTTTTCACATCAAATTATTTATAATTAAATTTCAATTCCTTGATAATTTAATTTTTCTTAACTTAATTAATCGCTAATTCCTTGGTCAACTAATTAAGAGAAGAGGTTAAGAATAATTTTAAATTAAATCCACATAACTTTCAAAATACTATTTCTAGTCAAGTTGAAAATCATGAGAAAGAGTTTTAAGTTAATTTCGATATTAAATTTTTTAAAGTAATAATAGAATCCAAGACAAAATTAGAATATTTTCAAATACTTCTAACCATTATAGATGAAAAACGAGACTCAATCTTAAAAACATAGAAAAACATGAATCAAAATAAAGAAAACACTTACATTACTAATCTATAAAATTAAACTGTGCTCCTCACCTTTAACAAGAGAGGTTTAATTACTCATGATAAAAAAAAAATTAAAACAAACTAAAATTAATGATATATTGTATGAATCCAGTTGTGATCGGATGATCCTTCTATAAATTTTGTTCACTTATTTATATTCTAATTTTTAACTAATTGAAATTCAAAAATTAATATTATTTTTTATACATTCGAAGGATAAGATAACTACTTATTCAAATTCAAATAATAATTCAATTTTAACCTAAACTAAATCTTAACAACTAAATTTCATTTTTTAGAAGAAGTTAATGTCAACTGATTATTTATATCTTGGATCTTGGGTTGATTTTAGAGCTTTCTGAAAATTAAAGTTGCACTTAATGATGGATTCCAGGATTGGGTGCTGGGCTTGAAGAACAGGGCGTTGCGCGCTAGGTCCTGGCGCTAGGCTTGTTGGTTGGGTCGGGCATCCAACTTGGAAGCAAGAGCGCTGAGCGCCAGTTCCTTGGAACTGGACTTGGAGATTGGACGCCAAGCTTGAAGCATGGGTGCTGGGCGGCTAGCTGTCCTGGGTGCTAGGCTTGGGATTTTGGGTGCCTAACTTAGAGATTGGGTACTGAGCTTGACCTTTTAAACTCTGGCGCCAGCTTCTCTTAAAGTGCACTTATGTTTTCTTTATAAATTTTATCCTGATTTACTTATACATGGTTTGAAAACACAATCATTCTAAACAACTCCAAACAAATAATTAGTCATCAAAACTTTACTAAAAAATAAGAACTTTGATTCAGTTCTAAAAAATCTAATTAAAAAAAAATCTAAAAATAACTAAAAATGTCTAGACATCAATGAATAATATAGATGTCAAACTACCAACAACATATAATAATAAATAAATGGTGGCTTTAGTAATTTCGTCGTTCCATTTTCCATTGGAATAATGTGCTAAGGCCTCAATGATGAATTGAAGCATATAATTCCTTCGAAATCATTAGATTTACCAACCCACTCTTTTCTTTCATGGATAAGTATTTGTTAAGCTCTATGCATCAGTGCCAAGGTTTCTGAAATTGGTTTCCAAGGGTGGCAGCTCAATGTATGGCTCCAGGGTGGTGATAAACTGATAATGTAATGTGTATATATCAAATGGGGATGAATTTGCGTTGTTTGACTTGTACTTTCGCTGAAAATATCCATTTGATTTTGGATGCTATATATAATAGAAAATATATGTATATATAGAAATTGCTAAATTTATAAGCATGTTAGCTAAGTTTGTGTTTATATTTAAATTTATATATTAAATGAGTCAAATTAAAATTTAGATAAATTTAATTTATTAGCTCATGAATTAGTTTGGTTTATATATATATATATATATATATATATATATATATATTTCACATTTGTTAAATATATGAAAGTTTATTATGTTTTTTATTTGACATTTTAAATTATAGTATCTTTAATTTGTTTATTTTATTATAGGTGAATAGATGATGAGTTCATATATATATATATATATATATATATATATATATATATATATATATATATATATATATATATATATATATATATATATATATATATATATAACTCTACCCTTCTTATAATAACATGTATATTACCATCTGTGACATGTCATCTTTTAATTAGTTGTTATGTTAACTATAGTTAAATTATTGGTAATTAAATTATAGCCTAAAGTGGGTAATTATGTAATTTATTAAAATATTAAAAATTTAATCTTTAATTTTTCCCCAAATCAAGTTCCCACGTAATGAACCCTAATCTTCTGTATCTCCTTCTCCGTTCCGACACCGTCTCGCCACCCAAACATAACCACCTTATTGGGTGCCCCATTATCTCTGTCTGTCGTGCCATCTCCGTCTGTCCTTCTGTCTCCTCTCTCCGCCGCCATGGATCCCTAGCTACTTTCATCACTACCGTCGCCCAAATACGTACATTCCTCTTCCTCCGCCGTATAACTACCACCATCTCCGTCAGGTTCCCAAGCACGTTCTTGTGAACCCTACCGCATTCAATTTCAACCCTCCCATTTTTTTACCTGCCAATCCACTTTTTGTGTCCTCAGGTTCCTGTTCTTTTCAAACATGATTCGCGTCACCGTAGTTCAATGCTATCGCAGTCTCCTTCAATTTCTAACCCTAGCCACAGTGCTTCCAGGTTCAGTAAGGAGTGCTTTGGCGGAGCAAACCGCCGTTGCCGTGTGGTTGTTCCTCGAATTCCGGTATGGAATTCAAACTTTGCTCGGAAGAGGCGCGAGACTCTTCTCTCAAGACAACGGATTTGGAACTGGATAGGTACGATTACGATAGAGCAGATAGGGTTCATGAATATATTGGCATTCCAAAGAAACAGGTTAAGAGAAAGAGTGCTTTTCTTAGAATCCAGGCACCAAAACCGAGCAATGGTAAGAATGAGGATGATGAACAATTACATTGTGATGATTGTGCTGTTGTTAACTCATTGGTTTTTGTAAGACCCAGAATCTTTGAAAAGTCTTTTTATGATCAAGTCTCAAATCATATAGTTATTTATAGCCTTAATTTCAGAAGTTATTTTATTAAAGATAATTAAAGTAAGTTTTGATTTATTGAATTTGAAATAAATTGAGATTATTATCCAATTTTACAATTATTGGATTACTTCCTTTATTTGCATTATAAAGTTGATAGTTATGAAATAATACGAATTTTATATATGATTCGGATTAAATAATTAATATTTTAAATATTAACACTGTTACTTTGGAAAATAAAGGGTTTAATTATATTATTTCTAATTATTTTGATTTAGGCATTTTATGAAAAATAATTTGTAAGATTGATGAGCAAATAGCATTTTTCTATATACAATTAGTGTTGGATTTAATTTAGGTTTCAATTACTACATTATTCCCAATTTCATCTGAAATTACTAAAATGCCCCTAACCCTAATTTTTGAAAATGAAACCCATGACCCGGTTCCCTTCACAAACCCAGCAGCCGCAACCCTTCTTCAGCAAACACTTCCCCCCAAGGCTTGAAACACGCGCTGCCACCCAAAATCCCTCCAACAGAAACAGAACAGAGAGGAAGAGTGACGAGTCAAGGGTGAGCCAGAGGAGGGGAAACCGGAGGCGTGGGACGGTGCGGTGCCGGCAAGGAGTGCCGTTGCCGTTGCTATCGCCAGGAGAAAAAGAAGAAAAGAGGGCCGCGCTGCTGCTGCCGACAGAGCTGCGGGGTCGCCGTCAGAGCTGCGGGGTCGCCGTTCCGCGTGACCGCGCCGACGTCTCCGTCAAGTTTTCCTCGTCGCCGTCGTGGATTCCTCTGTCAGGTTCGAATTGGAAAAAGAGGAAGGCGTGGTGTCAACCTCGCGCAGAGAGGGACTCGTGGCTGTTGCCGCGCGCGACCGTATGCGACCGCTGCTATCTGAACAGTCATCGTCGCCTTGGGTGGAGTCAGTCGCTGTCGCCAATTTGAGCCTTGGCTGTCGCTGACAAAGGCGTGGAGGAAGGGAGGCAGAGCCGTGAGGCAGAGGGCCACTGTGACTGCCGTTACTGCCACGGGTGTAGCCTGCCATCGAGCTGCACGCCGCCACTGCTTCCGGAAACCGCCACTGAAGCGGTGTCGTTTGGTAAGCACTAAACCGTCCTCAACTTCCTTATCCGTTAAAATTCACCTTTTCCATGAGAGTTGTACTGAGGCTGTTTGTGCTAGGAGTTATCGCGAGTTGCCACCGCCAGACCCACGCCGGAGCTACTGCCATTCACCACCGCTGGTGTTGTTCGTCGCGGTTCTTGCCATTCGGAGCTGCTGCATCGCTTCTTTCACCGTTACGCTCACCGGGAGTGGCGCGGGTGTTGCTGGAACCACCATCGGGGCTGCCGCTACTCGGTGTAGTTCTTCCCTTGTTGCGGTAAGCGTGTTATTTCGTAAAGCCCTTTTAGTCAGTATTCTGTAATGCTTGGTTAAAGACTCTGAGGTTTGGTAACATAGGTTTGAGTTCTGATTGCTGCCGTTCTGGTCATCGGGTGTAGCGCGATTGCTGCCAGAACCACCGCCGGGACTACCGTTGCTTGATTTGGCCGTTCTTTCTTGGTTTTGGTAAGCGTTTTCGATATGAAAGCCCTTTTGGTTACTGTTCTGTAATCTCACGCTGAGGTTTATGGCGTTAATTGCTATGAACTTGAGTTTCGGTTGTTGTATGTTGCGATTAGAGTTGTTGAGACCGTTGCGAAAGTGGCTTGGAACCGAGGTTTTGGCTGCCGGGATTTTGATTGTTGACCTCGGGTTAAGGCAAAAAGGACTCTGTGAGACGTTTGGGTTATGGAATCGCGTTTTGAGGTAGAGGCGCTTTCCAAAAACTATGTTTTAAGTATTGGAATTATTACATATGGATACTGTTGTGAGATATTGTGTATTTGGTGATTGTATCTGCCCTATGTATTATTTGATTGACTCGAGTGATTATGGATATTGGTTTGGTTGAATTGTTGTGCGGCTTTGTGAAATGTTGTGTTTTGAAGTGATTCTTTAAAGATTTGAAATCTGAGTTTAATCCGTTGAGGATTGATTTGATTTGAGTCAATTATTTGATGATGTGAAAAGTCGAATGCACTTTTGAATTCAGCCTGGTTTACTTTAATTGACTTGATCTTGGACAAATGACTTGTTACTGAACCGTTTCTTTAAAGCTTTGGAAATGAGTTAAATCGGTTGATATTGAGTCAATTTTGAAATGGTTTTCTTGAGATATGTCACTGAGGCGACTGTTGGATTTAGCTTGCTTTTGAATTGATTTCTGGTTTTGGGCTGTTGAAAAGGAATGAGAAACGGTTTAGTTGGGACCCGAACTGGGTGGCAAAAGTCCAAGTTTTAGGGGAGGTGCTGCCGAAATTTCTACAAAATCCTAGTCTTGCTTGAAAAGTTATTTAAAAAGGATTGGATTTGAGAAGTTGTATTATTTGATTTATTAAGAGAATATTTATATTTTCAAGCTTAATTTATTTAGTGAACTTTAGGCCTTGAGTTTGACTTATTTAGAAATGAACTATTTTTACCGTTTGAATCACTGAAGGAAAGAATGATGCTCTAATATTGATTTCAATATAAAAAGGAGCTTTTAGTGATTTCAAAGAAATATAGACTTTTGATTGAGTAATTAAGTTTGAGGCATTTTGGAAGAGTTAGAAAAATGGGTTCCAAAAAGAAACCTGAAAGTGGTTTGATTCAAATGAACCGGTTCCTTTTCAAATGAGTTTATTTTTGGACCGGGTTGGAACTTGTGATTTTGTATGGTCGGTTTCATAATAAATTCAGTTTTATTCACTTGAACCGAGAATCCATGATTCTAAGAGTTTCAATGAATTTTAAGGAATTGATATAGGTTGACCTTCCCTAAAGACTTGGGACTCTGCCGAGAAACTCTTGTTATAAAATCCCATTGTTGGATGGGTGATTTTGAATGCTTTGAAATAAATCCTTAACTTGCCATGGTTTTGGAAGTTTTGGAAAGAGAATGCCGAGAGTGGCTTTGTTTTAAAAAGGAAACTCACTTTGAGTAAATTTGGCTTATGAGCCTGAGATGATTTGAAAATGAGATCTTTAAAGCCAAAGCTGAAAAGAGTTGAAACTTGATTTCAAAGTGAAATGAATTGAGAAAATGATTTATGGCTTAAATGCCGATTTCATGAATTTGATGATTTTGAATGTGGAAGTGCTGTTTTGTTGAGAGCCGGAATGGCTGTGTATGATTATACATATTGATTGGTTCTGGATTGAACCGTGAGCCAGAATGGCTGTGTATGATATGGATATTGGCTGGTTCTGGAATGAACCGTGAGCCAGATGGCTGAGATGGATGTTGATCCATGGATGAGATTGAATGCATGTTTATGCTGAATCATTGATAAATGTGAATGTTGCACTTCCACTATCGGAGATGAGAGTTTCCCTGGGAGGAAGCAGTGGCTAGCCACCACGTGCTCCAGGTTGAGACTCAAAGCTCTTTTGACCCTATGTCGTAAGTGTGGCCGGGCACTGTGAAAGCCCGGATGAGCTTGCCCCGTAAATATTCACCAGTGAAGGTGATGGATATGGATCATGACTATGATCAAGTTTATGATGAGTATAACTCGAATTGGGGATGCGCGACAGAGGGACAGTCCAATGGTTAGCTACCAGGACTTGTCGGGTTGGCTCTATAACTGACAGATGATATCATCAGCCACTAGGGACAGGCATGCATCATATGCATCTATGTGACATTGTTTGGGTGAGCATATTATACTTGGTTTGCCTATGTGATTAATTGCTAATTGTTCTACTTGCAATAACTGTTTGTTTGTGCTTGCATCTTCCTATTTGTGTTTGCTACTGGGACTCTGTTGGATTGTGGTGATGGGTTGATGGTTGGATTGTTTGGGCCTAGGGCCGTGGTTGAAATGAGATGGACCGATGGTTGATTTTGGTTGTGTTCTGGTTTGGAAAAATATGAAAGGCTATTTTGGTTCAGCACAGATAAACCGTTTTGAAAGGCTCTTGAGTTTTTGAGGACTGAACTATTCCTCTTTCAGAAAAGGATTTCAGATTTCTTTTTATTTGTAAACCGTTGTTTTTGAAAAGAGGCATAAGATGGTTATTAATCACTGGTACGGTTTATCTTCATGTATCCTATTACAGTAATTCCCAAAAACCCTCTACTGAGAACCCTTTCGAGGATGATGTTCTCACCCCCCTACGTTTTTTCCCTTTCAGGATATGGGCACAGAAGTTACGAAGAGCTTATTTAATTGTTGTTGTGATACTCTGTATTGTTTTAGTTATGGTTTATTGTACCCTCGCCTTTATCTTGATATATTCTGTAAGAGGGATATGAATTGTATTGGTTAATGCTTGTAAAGTTATTTATATATATTTATGTATATATATATGGATGTACTCTTTATGAGTTGTTGTAAGTTGTATGGCATTTATGGATGTACGTTATCGAACGAAAGTATTTTTGGGAGCGGTATTGCGATTTAAAGTTTTGAACAGGCTCATATTTTAGTATTAAATATTATAACTGTCGTCGTAATGTCCGAGCTATCAGAGTCGCGCAGCTGGAAGCATGAGCTTTGGCAGTTAGGGTGTTACATTATGGTATCAGAGCAGTCCTTCCTGTAGAGCCTGAGGAATAGACCGACTATGCTTCAATTGCATACTCTGAGCGTTTGTCATGTATTAGGTCTTGTCGAATGACGAGAATTAGAGCTTTATGCACATGACGGTCTATTGATTAACGCTGTTAGTCTTGCATTGCAAAATTCTTGGTATTAAGTTTGGCCGGCTTAATACTATTGAATTATGTATATGAAAACACTGATGGGTTATCATAGATGACGTACTAGTTTTGAGTAAAGCGAATCGCGGGTTTTGGGAACGTTGGAAACTATTTTTCGAGGCTATTCAGTTGTGTGTCTTGAATTTTGTTCGAGTCGACCTGTTCTTTTATATCCTAACTTGAAGTTCTTGTTTGCTAGTCCTTTTTGAAAAGTAGTTTGATTTTTCAACTCTATTCCTCTATCCATATGCATTCTTGTTTGACCTTAAGTGCATATGATGGTTTAAGATCCTTGTTGCATCTATCTTCCTCTATTTGAGTTCTTCTTGATTCAAGTATTCTTTGATATAGCCTTGAACTTGTCTTAATGTGCTGTGACTTTTAACTCCGGGTTCCGAGTTCATTCTTAGAGAACTTGTTGATTCAGTTTTCCTCTTATTTGACAGTGATTACAGCTAATTTTGAGATTTTTATAAAAATTGCTATTGACTAGATATACACTTATCTATATGTGGAACTTTGAAGATTTCTCATACAGTTTAACAACTATTTATTTCTAATGCCTCGCATGTGCTTTTACTGGTTTATGGAACTGCATTTACCTTAAATTACAATTTGGCTTTCTAGTAATTTTACTATAGTTCCAATGCACATCTTCATTTGATTATGTATTTGGATATTTTTCAAAATTTTGAAAAGAAAGGATTTACCACTTTTGTCTCGGTTGAGTTTCGTTTGATAAACTTTACTTAACTTATTTTGAAATGAGTTTGATTTAGCATGCTATGTGATTCATGCCATTGTTGTTCTTTTGAAAGTGTTGGACTCTCAACTTTCTTCTTATGAACGGACTAAGTTTTTTCTTAAGCTTTTCACCTCTATGAATGTCATACGTGATTCTGTTTTTGACTAATCTTTTACATCTTGTGAAATCACCATTGATCTTGGTTTGTCCTCTCTTGTGAATCTCATCTGTATGTGAGTCAGTTTGATTCGTTTCAAATTAGTGCATTGTTTATTCTCTCATTTTCTCTACAAGAGTTTTTAGTCAAAGATTTATCCCTGAGAAATTACTAATGGTTGAGTTATCTTTTTCTATGACTTTCGTATTCTTTTGAATCAATTGAAAGCTTATTTGATGCCTCATGCCTAGTGGATCTTGTTTGAACTACTTTGATTTAAGATTCTTTCTTGTATGGCTTGACTCCTTTTCAAGTACATCCTAGTATCCTTGAACATCCTTTTGAAATGGTGATTTCAAGTATACTTTTGGAGTCTTGTTTTGAACTTTTAAAGAAGTTTTGAATTCTCTTGTAAGAAGTTTTAAACGGAATTTATTTTCTGTTGCTTGATTTAGATTGAAACCATGGTTCAATTTTGACGAAGTTAATTTAAAGTTGGGATGCACTATTTTAAATGAAGTTTTGGAAAGTTTCCTTGTTTAGTGGAAACCGGTTCATTTGTAACGCACCACTTATTTCCTTTACCAAATTGTAAGCAAATTTCTACCTCAGAATTTCTTTTCTAAAGAGAGTTTAACTCCCTCTTTCGTACTTGCTATAAATGTTATACACGCTTGTTTGAATATGAAATTTTGAGAATTTTGAACAAGCATTTGATTACTTCCGAGTTTTTATGAATTGCTTTTGGTTAAGTTGTGCATCTAATTATCTTTCTAAAATATTTGAGGAAATATTTTAGCTCTTAGCCAAACTTGTGTGCATTTTGTTTTTAAAACTCTACATGATCTACTTCAACATGAAATTGTATTGAAGTAAAGCCACGTTTATGCTTTTGTTACTCCCTTGAAGGATGTTTGTTGTTTAACTTCTCTTTCAAACTGCGAAGTGATATTTTTACAAGTTTTCGATTCTTTTAAAAACAATGTATTCGGAAGTATTTTAATTATGCTCTTGAGTTCTGTGAGCTTTGTCTTGGGTCTGAGATATTCTTGTCTATAAACCTCATACTTCTTCGACTCAGTTTGAGTTTGTTTCAAACTGATGCGCTGGTTTTCTTCTTATTGATCCAATTGAATTTCCTTGATCTAAGGGTTATTTTTGGAGTTGTTAATCGATTTATTTCTGGCAAACTTCTTTGCTTGAGCACCCTTGTTTATCTGGAATTGGATACATTCTCTCAAAATCTAGGAGTACTATCTTTGACATTTGACTCTCCTTTCTAGAATCTTGTATCCTTCTGAGTAGACTCGAGAATTGTTTTGATATCACGTGCGATCTGTATATGTAGTAACGCGATGCGTTAGTTCTTTAAGACATGATGTGTGCATACGAAAGTTGAAGCGGTAGGTGTGCAACGTTAAGAGTTGTGGGTGTTTTGTTCCTTGTGAACGGGTTTGCGATCGTTAGGCTTATGATCAGATATGGGGATTGTAAAGTGCTTGATGGAGTTGGAAAGTTGAAGCTTGGAGGTTGATATGAGATTAGTGTGCGGATGTTGAGCATGTCGTTGTAACCTCATCCTGTTTTATAACCTTCAATGCCTTGCCTTACCATCACATGTTTGACCCATGCCACCTTTTGCATTGAGCCTGTCTTGTAATGTTTGCTTTGCAACCATACTCCTACCTTTGTATCCTTATGCATATGATAATCCAAGTATTTGAAAATCGTATATATGTTTATATGTTGAGATATTTTTACTTCTTCCTTAAATGTGTTCAAGGGTGAATTGTTATGAGATTTCTTTCGTTTTGTATCAATTTTCGAGGACGAAAATTTTTATAAGGTGGGTAGAATGTAAGACCCAGAATCTTTGAAAAGTCTTTTTATGATCAAGTCTCAAATCATATAGTTATTTATAGCCTTAATTTCAAAAATTATTTTATTAAAGATAATTAAAGCAAGTTTTGATTTATTGAATTTGAAATAAATTGAGATTATTATCCAATTTTACAATTATTGGATTACTTCCTTTATTTGCATTATAAAGTTGATAGTTATGAAATAATACGAATTTTATATATGATTCGGATTAAATAATTAATATTTTAAATATTAATACTGTTACTTTGGAAAATAAAGGGTTTAATTATATTATTTCTAATTATTTTGATTTGGGCATTTTATGAAAAATAATTTGTAAGATTGATGAGCAAATAGCATTTTTCTATATACAATTAGTGTTGGATTTAATTTAGGTTTCAATTACTACATTATTTCCAATTTCATCTGAAATTACTAAAATGCCCCTAACCCTAATTTTTGAAAATGAAACCCATGACCCGGTTCCCTTCACAAACCCAGCAGCCGCAACCCTTCTTCAGCAAACACTTCCCCCCAAGGCTTGAAACACGCGCTGCCACCCAAAATCCCTCCAACAGAAACAGAACAGAGAGGGAGAGTGACGAGTCAGGGGTGAGCCAGATGAGGGGAAACCGGAGGCGTGGGACGGTGCGGTGCCGGTAAGGAGTGCCGTTGCCGTTGCTATCGCCAGGAGAAAAAGAAGAGAAGAGGGTCGCGTGACCGCGCCGACGTCGCCGTCAAGTTTTCCTCTGTCAGGTTCGAATTGGAGAAAGAGGAAGGCGTGGAGTCAACCTCGCGCAGAGAGGGACTCGTGGCTGTTGCCGCGCGCCACCGTATGCGACCGCTGCTATCTGAACAGTCATCGTCACCTTGGGTGGAGTCAGCCGCTGTCTCCAGTTGGAGCCTTGGCTGTCGCTGACAGAGGCGTGGAGGAAGGGAGGCAGAGCCGCGAGGCAGAGGGCCACTGTGACTGCCGTTGCTGCCGCGGGTGTAGCCTGCCATCGAGCTGCAAGCCGCCACTGCCGCCGAAAACCGCCACTGAAGCGGTGTCGTTTGGTAAGCACTAAACCATCCTCAACTTCCTTATCCGTTAAAATTCACCTTTTCCATGAGAGTTGTACTGAGGCTGTTTGTGCTAGGAGTTATCGCGAGTTGCCACCGCTGGACCCACGCCGGAGCTACTGCCATTCACCGCCGCTGGTGTTGTTCGTCGCGGTGCTTGCCATTCGGAGCTGCTGCATCGCTTCTTTCACCGTTACGCTCACCGGGAGTGGCGCGGGTGTTGCTGGAACCACCATCGGGGCTGCCGCTACTCGGTGTAGTTCTTCCCTTGTTGCGGTAAGCGTGTTATTTCGGAAAGCCCTTTTAGTCAGTATTCTGTAATGCTTGGTTAAAGACTCTGAGGTTTGGTAACATAGGTTTGAGTTCTGATTGCTACCGTTCTGGTCATCGGGTGTAGCGTGATTGCTGCCAGAACCAGCCGGGACTACCGTTGCTTGATTTGGCCGTTCTTTCTTGGTTTTGGTAAGCATTTTCGATATGAAAGCCCTTTTGGTTACTGTTCTGTAATCTCACGCTGAGGTTTATGGCGTTAATTGCTATGAGATTGAGTTTCGGTTGTTGTATGTTGCGATTAGAGTTGTTGAGACCATTACGAAAGTGGCTTGGAACCGAGGTTTTGGCTGCCGGAATTTTGATTGTTGACCTCGGGTTGAGGTAGAAAGGACTCTGTGAGACGTTTGGGTTATGGAATTGCGTTTTGAGGTAGGGGCGCTTTCCAAAAACTATGTTTTAAGTATTGGAATTATTACATATGGATACTGTTGTGAGATATTGTGTATTTGGTGATTGTATCTGCCCTATGTGTTATTTGATTGACTCGAGTGATTATGGATGTTGGTTTGGTTGAATTGTTGTGCGGCTTTGTGAAATGTTATGTTTTGAAGTGATTCTTTAAAGATTTGAAATCTGAGTTTAATCCGTTGAGGATTGATTTGATTTGAGTCAATTATTTGACGATGTGAAAAGTCGAATGCACTTTTGAATTCAGCCTGGTTTACTTTAATTGACTTGATCTTAGACAAATGACTTGTTACTGAACCGTTTCTTTAAAGCTTTGGAAATGAGTTAAATCGGTTGATATTGAGTCAATTTTGAAATGGTTTTCTTGAGATATGCCACTGAGGCGACTGTTGGATTTAGCTTGCTTTTGAATTGATTTCTGGTTTTGGGCTGTTGAAAAGGAATGAGAAACGGTTTAGTTGGGACCTGAACTGGGTGGCAAAAGTCCAAGTTTTGGGGGAGGTGCTGCCGAAATTTCTACAAAATCCTAGTCTTGTTTGAAAAGTTATTTAAAAAGGATTGGATTTGAGAAGTTGTATTATTTAATTTATTAAGAGAATATTTATATTTTCAAGCTTAATTTATTTAGTGAACTTTAGGCCTTGAGTTTGACTTATTTAGAAATGAACTATTTTTACCGTTTGAATCACTGAAGGAAAGAATGGTGCTCTAATATTGATTTCAATATAAAAAGGAGCTTTTAGTGATTTCAAAGAAATCTAGACTTTTGATTGAGCAATTAAGTTTGAGGCATTTTGGAAGAGTTAGAAAAATGGGTTCCAAAAAGAAACCTGAAAGTAGTTTGATTCAAATGAACCGGTTCCTTTTCAAATGAGTTAATTTTTGGACCGGGTTGGAACTTGTGATTTTGTATGGTCGGTTTCATAATAAATTCAGTTTTATTCACTTGAACCGAGAATCCATGATTCTAAGAGTTTCAATGAATTTTAAGGAATTGATATAGGTTGACCTTTCCTAAAGACTTGGGACTCTGCCGAGAAACTCTTGTTATAAAATCCCATTGTTGGATGGGTGATTTTGAATGCTTTGAAATAAATCCTTAACTTGCCATGGTTTTGGAAGTTTTGGAAAGAGAATGCCGAGAGTGGCTTTGTTTTGAAAAGGAAACTCACTTTGAGTAAATTTGGCTTATGAGCCTGAGATGATTTGAAAATGAGATCTTTAAAGCCAAAGCTGAAAAGAGTTGAAACTTGATTTCAAAGTGAAATGAATTGAGAAAATGATTTATGGCTTAAATGTCGATTTTATGAATTTGATGATTTTGAATGTGGAAGTGCTGTTTTGTTGAGAGCCGGAATGGCTGTGTATGATTATACATATTGATTGGTTCTGGATTGAACCGTGAGCCAGAATGGCTGTGTATGATATGGATATTGGCTGGTTCTGGAATGAACCGTGAGCCGGATGGCTGAGATGGATGTTGATCCATGGATGAGATTGAATGCATGTTTATGCTGAATCATTGATAAATGTGAATGTTGCACTTCCACTATCGGAGATGAGAGTTTCCCTGGGAGGAAGCAGTGGCTAACCACCACGTGCTCCAGGTTGAGACTCGAAGCTCTTTTGACCCTATGTCGTAAGTGTGGCCGGGCACTGTGAAAGCCCGGATGAGCTCGCCCCCGTAAATATTCACCAGTGAAGGTGATGGATATGGATCATGACTATGATCAAGTTTATGATGAGTATAACTCGAATTGGGGATGCGCGACAGAGGGACAGTCCAATGGTTAGCTACCAGGACTTGTCGGGTTGGCTCTATAACTGACAGATGATATCATCAGCCACTAGGGACAGGCATGCATCATATGCATCTATGTGACATTGTTTGGGTGAGCATATTATACTTGGTTTGCCTATGTGATTAATTGCTAATTGTTCTACTTGCAATAACTGTTTGTTTGTGCTTGCATCTTCCTATTTGTGTTTGCTACTGGGACTCTGTTGGATTGTGGTGATGGGTTGATGGTTGGATTGTTTGGGCCTAGGGCCGTGGTTGAAATGAGATGGACCGATGGTTGATTTTGGTTGTGTGCTGGTTTGGAAAAATATGAAAGGCTATTTTGGTTCAGCACAGATAAACCGTTTTGAAAGGCTCTTGAGTTTTTGAGGACTGAACTATTCCTCTTTCAGAAAAGGATTTCAGATTTCTTTTTATTTGTAAACCGTTGTTTTTGAAAAGAGGCATAAGACGGTTATTAATCACTGGTACGGTTTATCTTCATGTATCCTATTACAGTAATTCCCAAAAACCCTCTACTGAGAACCCTTTCGAGGATGATGTTCTCACCCCCCTACGTTTTTTCCCTTTCAGGATATGGGCGCAGAAGTTACGAAGAGCTTATTTAATTGTTTTTGTGATACTCTGTATTGTTTTAGTTATGGTTTATTGTACCCTCGCCTTTATCTTGATATATTCTGTAAGAGGGATAGGAATTGTATTGGTTAATGCTTGTAAAGTTATTTATATATATTTATGTATATATATATGGATGTACTCTTTATGAGTTGTTGTAAGTTGTATGGCATTTATGGATGTACGTTATCGAACGAAAGTATTTTTGGGAGCGGTATTGCGATTTAAAGTTTTAAACAGGCTCATATTTTAGTATTAAATATTATAAGTGTCGTCGTAATGTCCGAGCTATCAGAGTCGCGCAGCCGAAAGCGTGAGCTTTGGTAGTTAGGGTGTTACAGTTTTTTTATAGAAATTATATATTCATCATCTTATAAAAATATTTAATTACAAAATTATCCTACTTCAGTTAAGATATTAATTCTTATTGAGTTAAATTAACTCAAATTAAAACTAACATCTAATTAAAATATGCCACGTCAGACGTCACAAGGGATAATTTACATGTTGATTTAGAAAGAGTTGGGTACCAAAATTTTTATGTCATATTTTTATATATGATTTAATACATGACATAGGTATAATTGATTGATAGATAATATAAGTATGTGACATTTTTTTATATATAAGTCATATTTGTTTATATAAAATTATAAATTATTTTACGATATTGGAGTTAACTTGTAAGTTTTTAATTAATTAATTGACTTTGAGATATATAAGTAGTCTCAATTAGTAATTAATGAGTCAAACTGTTAGTGAAACTTAATTTTTATTAGCCAAACTACGTTTAACTTGTTTTGACTTAACTTAGTTCATATTTATCTTTACACAATTTGATTTTGACAGTAAAATAATTTATTTTTTATGTTCTTTTATAATTAAGGATAGATATGTAACAAAAATATTTCGAAAGTATAGTTTAAAAGCTGTAGGTAGCTATAACTTTTTTTTTCTTTTATTTGCATTCACCAGTTGCTACTAAAATAAATACATAATATAAAAGAGTTTATTTTTCTTGTGATTTAAAAGTACATTTTAAGATTATAAATTAAACAAATATTAAAAATATAAAAAAATTATATTTTTAATATATTTATTTTATATCTATGAAATAAAAAAATTTAAAATATTCTACTAATGTTAAATTTATGCTAAATCCAACAGCAAATATAATAAGTATGTAGTAATAGATATTACACACATAAAATTATCAATTATTCTCTACGTACAAGTCACTTTTCCATATAACTTAATATAAGTCATTTTATTCTAATTCACCTCACGCGCCTCTTACTCTAACTAATTTTTCAATCAATGCGCGAATATGTAATTACCTTTTTTTGAAAGGATTTCATTTTCCTTTTCGAATTTTTTAAATATTTTTGATCTACATTCTCTTCCATCTCTATGTTCTCTGTGTTTCTCTTTGTTTGTTCTCTACGTTTTTTAAATCAAGCCCTAAAATCAGTTTTGAATAGTATCTCGTTGTTGAAGATAATGAATAATTCAAATTGTCAATTGAACTAGAACGAAATTGATTATTGTTTTGAATCCAATCAAGTGGCTGAAGGTGTGGTTCGATTCTAGTTAATATTTTCGTTAGTAGTTTATGATTCTATAAGTGAATAATGTTTTTTTTATTTTGAAAATTGTTTTCATCGTTGATGGTTTGAATTGAATGTAATGTAAAAGTTCTGTATTAAAGAAAATATTTTTCTGTATTTATAGCAAATTTTGATGTAACACAAAGATATTGAGTGTATTGTTTAAGAATTTTCAGTGTATGTGTGCTGATAAGTTTTGCATCATTCAAAACTCTTCTTTTTCCTTATCCTCATCTTCTGCTGCTTCTTCTTCTTCTTCTTCTTTTTCATCATCACACTACAAGAATATGGCCGATTAGCTACCCCAAAAAGAGTCGTACAATCGTCGCTAATCCGACGCAAAATATAATTTGTGACGGATTAGATACCGCCTAGCAACTAATGCTTTCCTCGCTGATTACAAGTCGCAAATCAGTGAGGCAAACACAACAGTCGCTAATTCATCGGAAAGTTTTTTAGCTACTGAATAGATATTCGTAAATCCATCACTAAAGTAAAAGCTAATTCCATAGAAGAAATAAACTAAACGGTAGTCGTTAATTAGCGACAAACTCTACTGCAGCAGACTCATCGCTAAATGCAAGCTAAATAAAATCACAATCTATTCATATTTAGATTTTCAAAAATGCAGGATGTTACAATGGGTACTGCCGGCGAAGAGAGAGAGAGAGACAGAGAGAGAGAGAGCTCGGATGAGAGGAGAGGAGAGCTTTCGTCGACAACAACAGGAGGAATGAATCTAATAGGGCTAAAACGCCGAACAAAGCTTCCACACATGATGCGGCACCCACGGTCTGTCCCTGGAGGAGAAGAGTTCGACGATGACCGAAGAGAGATGGTGGGCTGCTACGACTGCGTTCAAAGGAGGTTTGGCACTAGGGTTCTCCAATTTAAATTTTCAGAGGAGAAGAGAGGGGTGGAGTGCCCTCATACGAGTAATACTATTGGCTTTTTATTTTCCACTGCTAAAGATACATTTGATTCGGGTTTTTATTTTTTATTTTTATTTTTATTTTTAGTATTTTTATTTTTTAGATTTTGTGAAGAAAAAAATAAAAATAGGAGGCAAAAATAGAAAATAAAATTTTATTATTTTTATTGCATTTATTTTTTTTTACAAAATTCAAAATACAAAAAATATTAAAAATAAAAACACAAATCAAACAAATCCTAATCTTTATAGAGATTTAAGACAAATTCAGCAATAATCTTGAAAACTAAAAGCTAGTGATAGAATTTTGTGTCAGGTTTGTTTGTGTTAAAGGTTGTCCTTGTGGAGTTGTTTGCTAAATTGGTCCTACGCTTCTCGAAAAATTAACTATCGAAAATACATTTGATGCAAATAAAAAATTTTTGAAACAAAATTAAAACAGAATAAAATTTAAAAAAAAATTAAAATTTTTAACAAACCTTAGGAATAAGAAATATAATTTTTAAGTTTTTTTTTTAAAAAAAATCATTAGCTACTAAAAAACCAAATATTCACATAAAAAAACCTCTTTGAAGTAGAACAATCAAACATTTTAAAATATTGTAATCAAACTTTTAAGAGCACCAAGAGAATTTATCATAGCAAATGTACATTTGTATATGTGTTATGATTATAAATTTGAATATGTTATTTGTAAAGTTTAATTATATGTGTATATCAAATTTGTTAGTATTATTTATTAAATTATATATATGTGCATAGGTACTTGCATCAATATATAACAAGATCTCAAATTCTCAATCTCAAATCTCATATATATATATATATATGTGGGCTCATTTTAGTTTTTTCATGTAACATAATAGAATTTTCAAATTTTGATTTAAAGCATTAGAAATAATGCTTATACGCAATTTTTTATTTGAAATAATAAAAAAAAGTTTTTATAGGTACGTTTTAAATTTTTGAAATTAAATGCTTTTTTGTTTTTTGAGTTACTTTTTTTTCTTTTGTTTTTAAATTTTCATCTTGATTTTTTTAAAAAAAGAATTTAAATTTTAAAAAATCTTTTATAAGGTAGATAAGATCTTTTTAAAAAAATACAAAAATATTTATGTAAATATCAATGATCTTATATTAAAATAAATAAATTAAAATAATTTGTATTACTTTTTTAATGATTTTTTTCATGAATTTTTCATGGATTTATATAGTGGTTAGTGATTAGTAGTAACATGGGACTAATATTTTTTTCTGATAAATTAGTAACAATATGAAATAAGCGAAAAAAGTATATCAGTTGTTAAACGGTCGCTAATTCCTCATTAAATAAGCTTTTGATATGTGACTCAATTGCGACCAGTTACTTATAAAATTTTCTCGATTAGTTTCGGATTTGTTATAACTCTGCGACGGATTTCCAACGAGATTAGCGAGTAATTTGCTACAAAATAGGTAGGATATAGCTTTTGCTTTGCGACAAGATTGCAGTTGCCAAGTCGCTCGGTAAATTAAACTTGCGACAACTTAGCGACAAATGTATTTCGCCCGCTAATCAGCGACTTGAAATCAGCAAACGAACTATGTCAGTTGTTAAACGATCGTAAATTTCTCACTACTTAGGTCCTAGGCGCGCAATATCTGTATTTCCATTTTAGCGACTAATTAGCGAGGGACAGTTCCCTAGCTAAATGATTTATCTGTTGCGACGAGTTAGCGACGACTATTTTCTGTCGCTACTCTTATTTTGAATTTTACAATATTATGCGACAAATTAGCAAGAAACTAGTTGCTCGCTAAAAAATAAAAACTTTGGTGACAAATTAGCTAGGAAATTATCCATCGCAAAATGCATTTCAATTCTTCGTGACAGATTAGCTAGGAACGTTGTTCCTCACTAATTAGCCATTTCTCACAAAGTTTATTTAGCGACGAACTAGTGTGTGAATTGTTTCTCGCTAATTGTATATCAAACACTTGCGACAGAATAGTGACAATAATATCGCTCGTTACTTTACTTTTATTCGATTGAACCCCTGAGTGACTGATTTGCTAGAATATTGTCACTCGCTAATTAATTTGTGATAAATTAGCGAGAAAATTTTTCCCGCTCTTTTTTTAGCCACAAAAGTCATTCTGCGAGAAACAAACTTACTCGTAAATCTCTCGCTAATCAGTTGCTTTTCTCAAGTTCGGGTATTTTGTGACCGCTTATTAATTTTGTCGTTAGTGCGTCACTAATTCCTCGCAAGTTAGTGACGGATTAGTGACAAAATATATTTCTCGCAAAAATTCGTCGCTAATTTATCAAATTCTTGTAGTGTCATCATCATCGTCATCTTCTTTTTTTTTCTTATTCATCTTTTTTTCTTGTTTTATCATCTCATGTTTCTTCTTATTTTACTCTCTTAACAAGAATAAAAACAAAAAAAATCAAACAAATAAGAAGAAGAAACACATAATGGTACAAAATTACTTGGAAGAAGATGAACTTACATTCATTTAACTAAAAGAAAGAAAGAAATAAGGAAGAAAAGAAGAAGAAAAAATTCAGCATTGGAGAAAATATTTTTCTGTATTTGCAGCAAATTTGGGTGTAATACGAAGATATTTGAGTGTATTGTTTAAGAATTTTCGATGTATATGTGCTGATAAGTTCTGCATAATTCCAAACTCTTCTTCTTCCTTCTCCTCATCTTCTGCTACTTCTTCATTTTTTTTTCATTATCATCATCACCATCTTCTTCTTCTTTTTTCTTATTCATCTTTTTCCTTTTGTTTTACCTTCTCAATTTTCTTCTTGTTTTACTCCCTTAACAAGAATAAAAACAAAAAAAATCAAACAAAGAAGAAGATCTAGAAGACACACATAATGCTGCAAAATTACTTGGAAGAGGATGAACCTACATTTATTCAACTAAAAGAAGGAAAGAAATAAGGAAAAAAGAAGAAGAAGAAAAGAAATGCAGCATTAGAGGAAATATTTTTCTGTATTTGCAGTAAATTTAGGTGTAATACAAAAATATTTGAGTGTATTGTTTAAGAATTTTCGGTGTATGTGTGCTGATAAGTTCTTCATAATTCAAAACTCTTCATCCTCCTCATTATCTGCTGCTTCTTCTTCTTCATCTTCTTATTTCATTTTCTCATAATTCTTTTCAAATTTAGCTTTGCAATTTCCTTGACTTTCGCAACAATTTTCAAAGATTCTTGAGAGATTTTGATCCTTGTTTGAATTTTGATCGTTGCGGTTTTGATTGAGAGAAAAGAACCGTTTGCATTATTCAAGAGTTAGGAAAACGCGTGTTTATACAAAATCTAAATTGAAAATCATTTTTGTTGAATTTAGGCTAACTTATATAAACTTATATACCAAAAAGACTTGTATGTGTAGTATATCTCTAAAATTATTATCTTTCTAAAATCACTAGTATTTAATAATTTGTTATGGTTCACATCAATTATATTTTTAATATTTTCTCTCTCTTTATTAATATACGGTCTCTGTTTATTAATATCCTTATTCAATTCACATTAATTACACTTTAGCATTCTCTTTCTCTTCTTTTCTAAAATAAAATACTTTTAGATAAATATATTTAACAATAATTTAGTAAAATTTTAAAATTAAATATACATGTTTAAGTTAACGTTTTCTTGTATCTTTTGGTTCCTCATTCACATAAAAATTTTAAAATAAAGTTTGTCTACAAAAGTTTTTTTGTTTTTACGTGAAAATACGAACTTTCATAACAAAAATAAACAAATAATTTGATATTAATTGAATGATAATATCAAAAAGAGAAAATAAAAAAAGTATATAATTAAGTAGTATATGAGTAATTGAGTACAATAAAATAATGGAAAAAGAATTAGGGTCAGTTTGGATTAATTTTTTAGAAAAATATTTAATTTTTTCAATTTTTTAGAAAAGAATCTTTTTTAACAGATATAAATTATTTTATATTTAGATAGACATTTAAAAAAGAGTTTTTAAATATTAAAAACGTTTTTTGTTTATATTTTTTTAAAAGTAAAGCATTATTAACATTAAAAAAAATAATTTATTTTTTTAATAAAAATATTTTTTTTAAAAAACGTATTCAAATAGATTTTAAATTGAATAAAAGTACATTTTTTTTAAAATATTTTTTCACTAAAAAGAACTAATCTAAACTAGCACTTAATATTGATAAAATAAAATTACAAATTTATAACAAAAAAGTATCAATTTATTGTAGAACACAGTGCATAAATTTATGAAATTTTACATCAATAAAATAAATACATATTTATTTACCCAATCGTCATAAACCAAAGTTATTCTTTTTTATATTTAAATCGTGGTATGTGGCAAAATATTACATTTGTTCACAAAATCTAACCAAATACCACGATTTACTAGCAAAAAGTTTCATCAAACACATGCCTACTAAATCGTGCTTTATAGCTAAGAATTGGTGAAACCATAGAATCCACAGGAATGCCACGATTTAGTATAAAAACGTTAATGTAAACGAGGGGGTTTAATATACTGTTTTCATTCTAAACGTGATATAAAACGACATAATTTTTCATTTTTATAAGGAGGTATATTTAGTGGCTTCTCTCATACACATTTTACTTTCTTCTCAACTCTTTCAATAAACTTCTTGAGTGCCTGAGTGGTGTGTAGCGAGTGTGCTTCTGTGACTATGCATTTTAGGTGGCGTTTGTTTATAAAAATACGATAGTGAGATAGAAATATAGAAATATAAAATTATATTTAATATAGATGATAGATGAGATATAAATAGAGATATTGTATCTATTGACACTAATAAATGATACAACTTATTTTTTTTATTATTTTGGTTAATTTTTTATAATTATATTTTTTATTATTATATTTTTTTTCTCAAATTTTTTGAATAAAAAAATGAGAATAAATTAGATTTTTATAATTTGTTCTAATTTATCACCAAATAGAATATAAAAACACAATTTTGTGTCTCTATTCTTTGTGTTTTGTTCACAATATCTTGTCTTATCCTATTCTTAAAAGCAAACACAGCCTTAATTCTCACATTATGGACAATGAAAAAATGATTGTGTTTGAGTGTGATAGCCCAAATTTTTCGCACACTCACCGTTTGAGTTTTTATGCCCGAGTTAAATAATTTAGGTTAAATTATACAGTTTGTCCCTATACTTTTATTGAAATTATAAATTGGTATCTACACTTTAAAAGTTTGTAATTAGATCCTTAAACAAAATTAAATTTTATAATTTAGTCTCCACCGTTCAAACAACGTTTGATTTAACAGAATATTCGTCAGCATATTGTACTCGGTGCCGTCGGTGCCGGCATTATGACATACAAAGGGTGTCGTCTTGCCGCCGAACGTATCTTCCACTCACCCTCTTCTCCTCGTCATGGAATCTTTTCTCATAGCTCTTCTCTTGGCCTTGCAGATTGCTCTTGCTCGGCCATCATCTCCTCATCGTTGCAAACTTTGTGCCTGGCTGTCTCTCTGTTCAAACTCTTTCTATGTCTTCGAGGTTATTCTGTCTCACCACGAGCTCACTATCACCTCTATCTATCCTTTCGAGCTCACTCTGTCAATATCGTGTCACCATTCATCCTTTGTTGTTTCTCTGGTAAGCCATTACTTAGCTTCTCCAATTTCATCTTTTTTTGAGTTAATTTTTAAGATTTTAAGTTGCGTTTGTGTTCTAACTTTGGATTCTGTAGTTTTCGTTGCTAATGTAATTTTAAGTTTAGTTTGTATTTTGAGTTTGGATTCTTTGTTTAGTTTTTGTAATTCTGAATTTTTGTTGCTGATATGATTCTATTCTAGTGTGCGTATGTTTAAATTTAATATTTTAAAAAAGATAAAATCATCATCATCATCATCATCATCATCATCATCATCATCATATATATATAATGAAAGGTTCTACCGTAACCTCCAAAGGAACGAAAGAAAAGAAAAATCATCATCATCATCATCATCATCATCATCATCATCATCATCATCATCATCATCATCATCATCATCATCATCATCATCATCATCGGTTCTACCATAACCTCCAAAAGAACGAAAGAAAAGAAAAATGAATATATATATATATATATATATATCACGACACATGTTCGATTTCTTTGGTGACAATGACACTTAAGGAAGCCTTCCATCATGACCGAATTGAAGTTGAAAGAAAAGAAAGCAAGAGTGACAAAGGGTGAAGGAGAGAACCATGGAACCTTCGAACTTCCGGCTTCAATTTTTTGCGATTTATAACTCCAATAAAAAATTTAATCTGGTAAAAGTGTTCGTATCCTCTTTTTCTACACGTTGGTGCTACTTTTGTTCGGTAGAAGTTGACGGTGATGTAGCTCCTCTTTTCCTTGAGTTCGGCCAATTGAAGTTCTAGGAGACACAGACGATTTCTAATGTTTTATTCTTCAGCAGCTCGATCAGAAAGCTTCTCCAGAGTTTCCGTTGTTTTGATTTCGTACGGAGGTAAGGTTTTGGTAATTTTATAATAATTAAATGTGAATTTGATAAGTGAATTTTGATTTGATTGATTATTCTTTGAGTTTGATTAAGTTTATGTTGATTTATTATTGATTATTGTTGTTTGCTTGAGAGTTATGTATTTTGGGGTTTTGTTTTAAACGGAATTAAAGAAAGGATTTTGAAGTTGATTTGAGACTTTTGTTTTGATAAAAAGGATTTTAAATTTTTAATGAAAGAAATGGATTTAGTTTGTTTTTAAAGAGAGAGATTTTGATAGTTGGAAAACACTTGGGTAGTACGCAAGGGTTGTGGCTTAGTTCCACTTGCTCCGGGTAAGAGATAGGGAAGAAAAATTATGAAAAATGAGTTTAATTATGGAATTTTGAATGAATGTATGTTTGAGATCTTGGGCAATAGCAAGGATTGTGGTTCGTCCCGCTTGCTCCAGATCAGTGATTTTGACGCCTGGGTAGTTGCAGCAGAAGTGTATTATTCCACTTGCTCCACGTTGAGCTTTTAAGCACCTGCCTAGGTAGTAGCGGTAGTAGTGGTTTTTCCACTCGCTCTGGGTTAAACGGGTAGTAGTAAGGGGGGTTGTAGCTTAAACCCACTTGCTCCACAATGGGTGTTTCTATCCATGGTTAGCTACCAGGACGTGTCGGGTTGGCTATATAACCGACAGATGATATCATCATCCATAGGAAAGGCATGCATCATATGCATTGTTTGTCTTGCTTGTTTGCGCATATTTGTTTGTGATTGTATGTGTGTGCTTCTTGATTTGTGATTTTCTCTGTAACTATGGTTTGTTAAAGTTGGTTGTATTATGAGTTTTGCTGCCATTGGCCACCTGTTGAGGATTGCAAGTATGCTGTTATGGAATTCCTGTGTAACAAATAATAAAATGAATTTATATCTATACACTCTGACCCTACTAAGAACTCCCTAGTTCTTATCCCCTATTTCCACTCCTTTTAGCTACAGGTGCGAAGGCTTACTACGAAGCTACAGGAGGATAGAAGATTATGTTCACGAGTTGAGTTGTTAGATTTTATTTTCCCCTCATCATTTATTATTTTGGTTTTTGAGGGGTAGGACCTGCATTTGAGAATCTTTGAATAAGTCTATGTATATATTGCTATGTGACTATATATATCTTTTTGTGATTAAGAGGTTTAAAGCAAAGACCTTTCGTTTTCTTAATTCAAATTTTGGTTCGTATCCGTAAAGGTTCAATATTAAATAAAAATAGTATAAAATAAAAATGTTTAGAGGTAAGTAACGCCTAAAATTTTAGTACGATCATGTGGTGCTAAAAGTTAGGATGTTACATTATGGTATCAGAGCAATTCATTCTTGTTAGAGTCTTGGAAATGGACTGACTATGCTTCATTGCATACTCTGAGTGTTTGTCATGCAATAGGACTTGTCCTAATGATAAGAGTTTGAGTTTTAGATGCATAACTGTCTATTAATTAATGCTGTTAGTCGACCGTTGCATTTCTTATGGTATTTGGTCTGGCCAATTTAATATTGATGATTTATGTATATGGAAACTCTAATGGGTTATCATGGACGAAATAAAAGTAATAAGTAATGCGAATTACGGGGCTTGGAATGTTAGAAGTTACGTTTTAAGGATTCGTTTCGAAGTATACCCTTTATTCGTGCTACACGAACTTGTGCCATCTCTTCTTTCATTATCTTCATTGGAATTCTCTACCTTGGATTTTCTCAGAATGCAATCTGATTATTTCCCGACCATACCTTATCGTTCCTGTGTCCTTTGTTTGCTGGTAAATCTAATTGCCTACTTGACTTCTTTCGAAGACTATCTTTGACACTACGCATACTTCTCTTCATGGATCCTATTTTTCTTTGATTTAGGTTCAAACTTGTTCCAATATAACAATTTTTGAAAGCGAAAATTTTTGTAAGGTGAGTAGGATAATGAGTTATTTATGATTTATTATTTTATTTAAAAAATTATTTTTTAAAAATAATTAAATTAAATTTTATGATACTTTGAGTTTAAAATCTATTCGAATTTTTAAATAATTTTTATTATAATAAAATATTTTAAAAAAATAAAAGAATTATTATCGTCGCCGTTGTCGTGGTCGTTATTATTATTATATATAATGAAAGGTTCTAACATAGCTTTCAAAGGAACGAAAGAAAAGAAAAATGGAATTTGGCTTAATATATATAAATATATCATGACACATGTCCCATTTCTTTAGTAACAATGACACCTAAGGAAGCCTTCCTTCATGACCGAACTGAAGTTGAAAGAAAAGAAAGCAAGAGTGACAGAGGCTGAGGGGGAGAACCATGGAACCTCTGAACTTCTGGCTTCGATTATTTACGATTTGTAACTTTAATAAAAAATCTAATCCAGTAAAAGTGTTCATATCCTCTTTCTCTACACGTTGGTGTTACTTTTGTCTGGTAGAAGTTGATGGTAATGTAACTCCTCTTTTTCTTGAGTTCGGCCAATTGGAGTTCTAGGAGACACAGACAACTTTTGACGTTTTCTTCTTCAGCAACTCGGTCAGAAAACTTTTCTAGAATTTCCGTTGTTTTGATTTTGTACGAAGATAGGGTATCAGTAAATTTATAATAATTAGATGTGAATTTGATAAGTGAATGTTGATTTGATTGATTATTCTTAGAGTTTGATTAAGTTTATGTTAAATTATTATTGATTATTATTGTTTGCTTGAGAGTTATGTATTTTGGGGTTTTGTTTTTAAACGAAATTAAAGAATGAATTTTGAAGTTGATTTGAGACTTTTGTTTTGATAAAAAGAATTTTAATGAAAGAAATGGATTTGGTTTGTTTTTAAAGAGAGAGATTATGATAGTTGAAAAAACACCTGGGCAGTACGCAAGGGTTGTGGCCTAGTCCCACTTGCTCCGGGTATGAGATAGGGAAGAAGAATCATGAAAAAGAGTTTAAATATGGAATTTCGAATGAATGTCTGTTTGAGATCCTGGGCAGTAGCAAGAATTATGGTTTGTCCCACTTGCTCCAAGTCAGTGATTGTGATGCCTGGGTAGTAGCGGAAGTAGTGGATTATTCCACTTGCTCTAGGTTGAGCTTTTAAGCACTCACCTGGGTAGTAGCGGTAGTAGTGGTTCTTCCACTCACTCTGGGTTAAGCGGGTAGTAGTAAGGGGGTTGTAGCTCAAACCCACTTACTCCGTAATGAGTGTTTCTATCCATGGTTAGCTACCAGGATATGTTAGGTTGGCAATATAACTGACAAATGATACCATCAGCCATAGGAAAGGTATGTATCATATGCGTTGTTTGTCTTGCTTGTTTGCGCAAATTTGTTTGTAATTATGTTGTCTGTGATTGTATGTGTGTGCTTCTTGATTTGTGATTTTATCTGTAACTCTGGTCTGTTAAAGTTGGTTGTATTATGAGGTTTTCTGCCATTGGCCCCCTGTTGAGGATTGCAAGTATGCTGTTATGGAATTCTTGTGTAACAAATAATAAAATGAAGGGTTAAGTATTTTTTTTTCGTCCCTAAGGTTTGAGGCTAAAATCAAAATCGTCCCCAACTTTTTTTTGTTATTAAAATCATCCTCAATGTTATAAAACGTTATAAAATCATCCTTTTGTTAATAAATAATATTTTTTGGACAATTTTACCCTTAAACAAAAATTAAAAAAAAACTCCCCTTAATACGAAACCCTCCCCACACTCTCTCACTTCCTTCAGAAGAAGCTCTTCCCTTCCTCCTTTGCTTCCTTCCCATCCTCACTCACATGGATCTCCTTTACCATTCACCATTCCTCTTTCTCCTCCACCCGTCTCCAAGGCATTCCGTTATCGCTAACGGAATCAACCTGCGACCCCCGATAGAATGGCCAATCTTGTTACGTTTCGCTCATTTCGTCTCTTACCCTGTTGCATGACAAAGATAGAGGAGTGAGAGAGGTAGAACGAAGGAGAGATATGAGAAGAAAGGGTGTTGTCTGTGGAAGAGATATTGCAATTTTGAGTTCTTGTTCCCATTTTCTTCCGTTGTTCTCTTTCTCTCTTCTTCTTTCTTTTTTTTTTAATTTATGTTGTTGATAATTTTGGATCTGAAATTATGATTGATGATTGCTGAATTTTTTAATTTGAAATTTTTGTTGATTTATTTTGTGATTGTTGTTGTTGGTGTTGCTGGATGTTGGTGGTTATGGTGTAGCGATGGTGATGGTGATGATAATGCAGAGGGTAATGTAGAGGGTAGTGGTGAAGGTAGAGAGAGTTTTTAATTTTTGTTTAAAGGTAAAATTATCCAAAAAATATTATTTATTGACAAAAGGATGATTTTATAACGTTTTGTAACGTTGAGGATGATTTTAATAACAAAAAAAGGTCGGGGACGATTTTGATTTTGGCCTCCAACTTTAGGGACGAAAAAAATACTTAACCCTAAAATGAATATATAACTATACACTCCGACCTTACTAAGAACTCCACAGTTCTTGCCTCATATTTCCACCTCTTTTAGCTACAGGTGCGAAGGCTTAGTGCAAAGCTACAGGAGCATAGAAGATTATGTTCACGAGTTGAGTTGTTAGATTTTATTTGAGGGGTAGGACCTGCATTTGAGAATCTTTGAATAAGTCTATGTATATATCTTTTTGTGATTAAGAGGTTTAAAGTAAAGACTTTTCGTTTTCATGATTAAAATTTCGGTTCGTATCCGTAAAGGTTCAATATTAAGTAAAAATAGTATAAAATAAAAATGTTTAGAGGTAAGTAACGCCTAAGCTTTTAGTACGATCATGAGGTGCTAAAAGTTAGGATGTTACAATATCTAATAGAGAAGAAATGTTGATTTGTGGAGGAAAAGGAAGAAGGGAGGGGAAGAAAAGGGATAAAAGAAGAAGGGGACGGGGCCGGCTTTGGCAATGGTGGCTTAGAGTGGTAATGGAAGAAGAAGAACAGAAATGCCAAAGAGAGGAGGAGGAAGAAAAGTGAGAAGAGGAAGAAGAGGATATTATGATAAATGTGCATTTATTTTACGGTAAACGTTATTGAGGAGCTAATTACAAAATTATATTTTGTACATAGACCTAATTATAAATTTTTAAATTGTATAGACCAATTTGCAATTTCAGTGAAAGTATATAGACAACTGTGTAATTTAACCAATAATCTAATATTTTATGAGTTCAATTTTTCATATAAAAACAAGGGCAAAAAACCCTAATAAGCCAAGGCAAGAATCAAGTTACGTAAATAAGCCAAAGCAAAAATCGTTTCAGCAATCAGCCAAACACTATCTTAATGTAATTCGAATCAGAGTGGTTCGAACTACAATCCTTAATAAATCGAACCAGAGTGGTTCGAATTAGAGTGAGAAAAACGTTGAATGTAATTCTAACCAAGGTGGTTCGAACTCAAATTCTACGTAATTCGAACTGGGGTAGTTCGAATTATACTTTCAAAATCAAACCATGTAATTTGAACCAACCTGGTTTGAATTACCCTTGAAGTGGCTCCTTAGTAATTCGAACCCACCTGGTTCGAATTACTCATGATTCGGCTATATAAGGAGTTCGAATCAGCCTCATTCGAACCATTCTTCCTTTCTCTACCCCACCAAATCCCAGAGAAAACGACCCAGATTCTCTCCGACGAAGACCTGAACGGAATACTCTGCTGATGGGGGACGATCCGGCACGGTTATATCGCTTGGACGGAGTTGCTCATATAGCCAGGGTCATCAACGGCGAGGTTAGTACAGAAATAACTTCGTGCTAGCGGTATATGTGACTTAGTGGTTTTGCATTTGGTTTTAGTGGTTTATGTTGGTTTTTTTTATGTTGGTGGTTTATGTTAGTTGTTTTATGTTACTGGTTTGTGTTAGTTATTTTATTTTAGTGGTTTGTGTTAGTTGTTTTATGTTAGCTGTTTTTTGTTAATGGTTTTAGGTAAGCTGTTTTACGTTAGTGGTTCTAGTTAAGCTGTTTTATGTTAGTGGTTTAGTTGTGTAGTCTATGGTAGTTGTTTTGCATGTGGTTCTCATTCATGGATATTTATGCGGTTTGGTTTAGTATGATGTTTTGTTGATGATTTATCGTGTTGGTTATGTTTGTCATTGGTTACGAAGCTGGTTCTAACAATGCGGTGCTTGTCATGCGCAGCCTCAGTGATGCATCAGGAGCATACGCGCGGCAGCAGGGCATGCGACTCGATGACAGATACGTTCCGTACTTGCAGATGGCCGGACTATACCATCTTGCAAGGCTGAACGACAGATGGTTCCGGTTAGACGAGGCCCTTGTCAGTGCATTCGTGGAGCGATGGCGTCCGGAGACGCACACGTTTCATATGCCGTTCGGAGAGTGCACGGTCACACTTCAGGACGTGGCATACCATTTGGGTTTGCCAGTGGACGGGCGTTACGTGAGTGGCTGCCTATCAGAGTTCCACATATACATCCAGGGTGGCCGTCCAGCCTGGGTGTGGTTCCAGGAGTTGCTTGGAGTGACTCCTCCTCCCAGCCAGGTTCAGAAGTACGCAGTGAACTGTAGCTGGTTCCAGGAGACATTTGGTGAGTGACCCGAGGGAGCCGATGATGAGACTGTTCGGAGATATGCCCGTGCGTACATATTGATGTTGTTGGGTATGCATCTGTTTGCGGACAAGTCGGGCAACCGCGTTCACATCAGATGGCTTCCCTACGTAGCTAGGCTGGAGGAGATGGGTACCTACAGCTGGGGTTCTGCAGCACTGGCATGGTTGTACCGGTGCATGTGCCGAGTGGCGAACAGACATGTGGTCAAGTTAGCGGGCCCAATTCAGCTACTTCAGTCTTGGATCTTCTGGTGCTTTCCTCTGTTTAGGCCTGCAGGTTATGAGACATTCAGCTGGCCATTGGCCTCGAGGTACTCTACTCAGCCTTCTCTATTTCAATTTAATTTGCATAACTCCATGTTCATTAATAATGTATTACAAACCCTAAACACACATTTAAGTAGCCATAAGACACATGTATGATGCAGGTGGTCAGGTTACAACCCTTCCAGTAGCGAGAAGGGTCCTAGAGTGCAGATGTGGAGGCTGAGGATAGACCGGTTACAGGACAGGGAGGTGAGTATGCTACTTAAACAGTTTCTTTATTTAACCACACTTTATGAGTTGGGTCCATGAGTTGTCCTGACAATGGAGAGTTCTCCGTGCAGTTTATCTGGATGCCGTACAGCATCCTCGACGTACTTCAGGTTGTGCATCCAGAGGCTTTGGAGCCTCGGCATATGGCGTTGTGGCGGTTTGTGACGTCGCTGATCTACTTTTCCGTCATAGAGTGGCATCAGATAGATAGGGTGCTTCCGCAGTTCGGAGGGGTGCAGCCTCGTCCGAATCCTGCCCTGAACATCGACTTTCTGATGTCAAAGGATGGCAGAGGTGGTGATCGATGGTTCCCGTACCATTTGCAGAAGTGGCATCTCTATTGGGACGACCGTGCGGAGACCGTGCTGAGGTTTGATGTTGTTGCCGACCCTGGACCATCACATGAGTTCCTCGAGTGGTGGAGTCAGCATAGAAAGAGGTTCTTGTCTCCGGACATGCACTTGGGGGATCCGAGAGCAGTTTCTATTCCAGTTGAGGCCTCACAGCGGGGTGCTGGGCGAGTTCCTGACATGGATCGACCTGAGGACGTGCCGGACAGGCGGCGGGTTGAGAGGAGAGCTCGTGTCGGGACACGACGGAGCCAGCGTGACTGGAGGTGGCTTGAGCATGCTATGGACAATGATGACGATGCAGGTCCCGCTGGAGGCGGATGACGAGGCCAGGGAGGGAGACGGAGAGGGCGTGTTGCGGCGGACCACCCTGGTCGTGACCCTAACGACGATGACGACGATCAGCATGGGCCCGTGGGCGGGGATGGTGCAGGGGCTGTAGCAGTTGCTGGTGTTAGCACCCACGATGGCGGACATGGAGGTGAGTGGTATGGGTCAGGTATGGGTGACAGGGCTGACCCTGGGGACGCTGGACTCGGGTCGGGGCTTCTTGGAGATTACTTCGTTGGTGTACCCGCCCATGACCAGCCTCAGCAGGAGGGTACCCCATGGGTTATTCTGGGATCACAGTGGTCAGACTTCCTTGCCTCAGATACGCTAGATGCGGACTTCGGGGGTCAGCAGTTTCTAGAGGAGATTACCGCCATCATGCAGGAGGACGTGCAGTCCCGGAGACGTGGTCAGACCTCCGGCACGCAGGCACCTTTAGATGTTGATCTGAACGAGCCTCCTACGGCATCTGTTGGTGACCATTTTGGTTTGGGAGGTACACCACCATCTGCCTACACTGCTGCATCAGAGTCTGTTGCCGGGCCGTCTGCGGTACCCATCCATGTTACGCCACCTTTTTGGCCAATTCGGATCTGCGTCATCCATATTCGTCCGCATCCTAGTGGATCTCGGACGACCCTCTCTCGCACGCCTCTTGTCAGGGTCTGGAATCACCGTAGGCCCGTCGTAAGGTGGCCAGAAGCCCTCCGGGATCGGAGGTGTGAATCCCATCCGATACACACTGAATACCAAACTAATCTGATACACACTGTGAACATAAGAGTTTATCATACTACTAATTAATTAAATAATTGTTTTTAGGGTAAAAAACTATAATAAGCCAATGCCAGGCCGAAATTACGTAAATGAGCCAAAACAAAAATCGTTTCAGTAATGAGCCAAACCATATATTAATATAATTCGAACCACAATGGTTCGAACTGCATTCATTAATAATTCAAACCAAAGCAGTTCGAATTAAAGAGAGAGAAGCTGGTTCAAGTAAATCGAACAAGGTTGGTTCGATTTAGCAATGCTAGTAATTCGAACCAGGCTGGTTCGAATTATAGAGAGAGAAGCTGCATCAAGTAATTCGAACCAAGCTGGTTCGAATTACACAATCCCTAATTCGAACCAGGCTGGTTCGATTTAGTAGTAGACAGAGCAGTATATATATGGTTGTAAACATGAGTTGCTCTCATTAGAGGGTGTAAGATGGCTAGTGAGGAGAGTTTTGTTGTTTTGGTTCACCACAGAGGATCCATTAAGAGGAAAACTCGTTCCGGTGTGAAGTTCACAGATAAGGATCCTCTCTGTATTGTCGTGAATCCAACGACGAGCTATGATGACCTTGTTAGATATGTGCTGATGAAACTTAGTCTGGAAAGTGCGAAGCGGGTTAAGAAGTTTTTCTATCGCATTCCAATCACGGTCCTACAGGATACCGTGAAGTATGATTGTTTCACGATTGGTAGTGATGAGGACCTGCAAGTCATGTTTCTTTGTCGGAGGCAGTTTCCAGAGGTGAGGACACCAGAATTGTTGGCAAAGCTAGTTGATGTGGTATCCAGCTCAGGAGGTTCGAACCGGAATACCACCACTGTAGTCACAGCAGCCGGTTCCAGTTCCAGGTCTGCCGTTGCTTCTTCCTCCGTCCCTGTGTACAAGCCAGCGGTCCAACTTGTCGCCTCCCTGTCTTTTGCTATTGATCTGAATGACGGCTTAGGCGACGAGGTAGGATCATTTGATATTCTGCCGAACACTTTACAGGGCATTCCACCGGTTGGCGTCGGAGACGGATTGTTGGGTGATGCAGAGGAGGACGACGTCGAGCCGGATATGATTGAGGATGACAGCGGCGCCGAGGTTGGAGCGACTGAGCCTGCATTGGCGGTCAGTGGTTCTAGTTCTAGCACACAGCAGTATCCACCATATTTTTCCTCTTTGGACCTGGATGCCATGAGGCAGGAGGGGGTTTCTGGGCACTCTGTTGGATTCGGAGCTAGAGATGCGGAAGGGACTGCTGGTCTGACAGAGTTCCAGGTTGGTCAGCAATTTCAGGGTAAAGATGAGGCCCTGTTAAGTGTGAAGACTTTCAGCATCCAGCGAGGGGTACAGTACAAGGTAGTGGAGTCTGATTATCGCCGGTATGTGGGCAAGTGTTCTGAGTTTGGGAATGGGTGCACATGGTTGATTTGACTGAGTCTCCGGCGGCGCAAGGGCATTTGGGAGGTCAAACGGTACAATGGACCTCATACTTGGCTGCCCACATCCATCTCGAGTGACCACAGGAGTTTGGATTATCATGTGATTTCGGCGTTCATTATGCCAATGGTTATGGCTGATGCATCCGTCAGCATCAAGGTGCTCCTGAATGCCACGGCAGCACACTTTGGGTTTAGGCCGACTTATAGGAGGGTCTGGATGGCGAAGCAGAAGGCTATTGCCCTCATCTACGGTGACTGGGATGAGTCATACAATGAGCTGCCTAGGTGGGTGTTAGGAGTCCAGCTGACGATGCCTGGTACTGTTGCAGTCCTAAGGACGAGCCCTGTTCAAGTTGGAGGACAGGTAGACGAGTCTCAAGCATATTTTCACAAACTTTTCTGGACTTTTCCACCGTGCATCGAGGCATTTCGTCATTGCAAGCCCCTAGTCAGCATTGACGGCACACATCTGTATGGCAAGTACGGGGGAACGTTGCTCATCGCGATTGCACAGGACGGGAACTCCAACATTCTACCTGTTGCATTCGCACTAGTAAAGGGTGAGAATGCAGAGTCCTGGACATTCTTTCTCTCCCACCTTCGACAGCACGTGACACCACAGCCGGGTCTGCTGGTTATATCGGACAGGCATAACGGCATCAAGGCTGCGCTTGAGGCTCCTAACGGAGGTTGGTTACCTCTATCTGCCTACCGTGTATTCTGCATTCAACACGTAGCGGCTAATTTTGCCCTTACCTTCAAGGGCAAGGACGCACGGAGGCTTCTAGTGAATGCGGCGTATGCAAAGACCGAGGTTGAGTTTGATTACTGGTTTGATATTCTGCGGTCTGAGGACCCGGCGATGTGTGAGTGGGCAAACTGGATTGATTATTCCTTGTGGACTCAGCATCGTGATGAGGGGCGGAGATTCGGTCACATGACGACGAATATCTCCGAGTGTGTGAACTCAATCCTCAAGGGTGTCAGAAATCTCCCTGTATCCTCCCTGGTGAAGGCAACGTATGGAAGGCTTGCGGAACTCTTTGTTCGCAAGGGAAGAGAGGCTGAGGCCCAGATGGGAACCAGACAACAATTCAGTCAGCACTTGGTGAAGTGTATTGAGGCCAACTTGAAGACGGCCAGGTGCTTCACGGTGACTTTGTATGACCGGAATAACTCCGAGTTCACCGTAGCAGAGACCACTCCGACTGGTTCTTTCTCGTTGGGTAGCTACAGAGTATCGCTTGTCTCTCGGACATGTGACTGCGGGTACTTCCAGGCGCTTCATTTCCCGTGTCAGCACGCACTTGCATGCTGTGCCTACTCACGGGTTAGCTGGACCTCTTATGTTCACAGCGTGTATCAGATTAGTTCAGTATTCAGTGTGTATCAGATGGGATTCACACCTCCGATCCCGGAGGGCTTCTGGCCACCTTACGACGGGCCCACGTTGATTCTGGACCCTGACAAGAGGCGTGCGAGAGAGGGTCGTCCGAGATCCACTAGGATACGGACGAATATGGACGAGGCAGATCCGAACCGGCCAAAGAGGTGTGGCCTCTGTCGCCAACCCGGACACACACGTCGGAGTTGCCCACAGCTTGGAGGATCGTCTCACACAGGGGGCCATTAGTAGCCATGTTGTTAGTGTTAGTACTTATTATATTTAACTTTTCCTGTTAGATGTTATGTTTGAGCAGTTATGTAATTTGTTGATCTTTCTACATTGTACTGTGCATGCTGCGTTAACTAATGAATATGTTATGTTTCACTTTGAGTATTGCTACAAGTCCCATAAATGCAAAATTTAATAACTAAATATAAACATTAAACTGTTATATGATTCAATGATTATAAATAGTCACTGATAAATCCGGTAAACACCAGTTTTCAAAGTACAACACGATGAACAAACAACAAAGGAAAACAGCTCTAAAATAACAACAAAAGTACACATGGCTATCATACATGAATGAACCCTAAGGAACAAAATACATGAAACGTGAATCATCTAAACAGATGCGAACCCGTACCATAACGACGGGGTACCCGTGCCCTCTGACCTCTGCGGATAAACGGCTCCTCATCCTCGATCTCATCCGCATCTTCATGCGTGGCAGGCTGTGCAGGTGGCGTAACATGGATGGGTGCCGCAGATGGCCCGGCAACAGACTCTGATGCAGCAGTGTAGGCGGATGGTGGTGTACCTCCCAAACCAAAATGGTCACCAACAGATGCCGTAGGAGGCTCGTTCAGATCAACATCTAAAGGTGCCTGCGTGCCGGAGGTCTGACCACGTCTCCGGGACTGCACATCCTCCTGCATGATGGCGGTAATCTCCTCTAGAAACTGCTGACCCATGAAGTCTGCATCTAGCGTATCTGAGGCAAGGAAGTCTGACCACTGTGATCCCAGAATAACCCATGGGGTACCCTCCTGCTGAGGCTGGTCATGGGCGGGTACACCAACAAAGTAATTTCCAAGAGTCCCCGACCCGAGTCCAGCGTCCCCAGGGTCAGCCCCGTCACCCATACCTGACCCATACCACTCACCTCCATGTCCGCTATCGTGGGTACTAACACCAGCAACTGCTACAGCCCCTGCACCATCCCCGCCCACGGGCCCATGCTGATCGTCGTCATCGTCGTCAGGGTCACGACCAGGGTGGTCCGCCGCAACACGCCCTCTCTGTCTCCCTCCCTGGCCTCGTCGTCTGCCTCCAGCGGGACCTGCATCGTCATCATTGTCCATAGCATGCTCAAGCCACCTCCAGTCACGCTAGCTCCGTCGTGTCCCGACACGAGCTCTCCTCTCAACCCGCCGCCTGTCCGGCACGTCCTCAGGTCGATCCATGTCAGGAACTCGCCCAGCACCTTGCTGTGAGGCCTCAACTGGAATAGGAACCGCTCTCGGATCCCCCAAGTGCATGTCCAGAGACAAGAACCTCTTTCCATGCTGACTCCACCACTCGAGGAACTCATGCGATGGTCCAGGGTCGGCAACAACATCGAACCTCAGCACGGTCTCCGCACGGTCGTCCCAATAGAGATGCCACTTCTGTAAATGGTACGGGAACCATCGATCACCACCTCTGCCATCCTTCGACATCAGAAAGTCGATGTTCAGGGCAGGATTCGGACGAGGCTGCACCCCTCCGAACTGTGGAAGCACCCTATCTATCTGATGCCACTCTATGACAGCAAAGTAGATCAGCGACGTCACAGACTGCCACAACGCCATATGCCGAGGCTCCAAAGCCTCTGGATGCACAACCTGAAGTACGTCAAGGCTACTGTACGGCATCCAAATAAACTGCACGGAGAACTCTCCATTGTCAGGACAACTCATGGACCCAACTCATAAAGTGTGGTTAAATAAAGAAACTGTTTAAGTATCATACCCACCTCCCTGTCCTGTAACCGGTCTATCCTCAGCCTCCACATCTGCACTCTAGGACCCTTCTCGCTACCGGAAGGGTTGTAACCTGACCACCTGCATCATACATGTATCTTATGGCTACTTAAATGTGTGTTTAGGGTTTGTAATACATTATTAATGAACATGGAGTTATGCAAATTAAATTGAAATAGAGAAGGCTGAGTAGAGTACCTCGAGGCCAATGGCCAGCTGAATGTCTCATACCCTGCAGGCCTAAACAGAGGAAAGCGCTAGAAGATCCAAGACTGAAGTAGCTGAAGTGGGCCCGCTAACTTGACCACATGTCTGTTCGCCACTCGGCACATGCATCGGTACAACCATGCCAGTACTGCAGAACCCCAGTTGTAGGTACCCATCTCCTCCAGCCTTGCAACGTAGGTAAGCCATCTGATGTGAATGCGGTTGCCCGACTTGTCCGCAAACAGCTGCGTACCCAACAACATCATGATGTACGCACGGGCATATCTCCGAACAGTCTCATCATCGGCTCCCTCAGGGCACTCACCAAATGTCTCCTGGAACCAGCTATAGTTCACTACGTACTTCTGAACCTGGCTGGGAGGAGGAGTCACTCCAAGCAACTCCTGGAACCACACCCAGGCTGGACGGCCACCCTGGATGTATATTTGGAACTCTGATAGGCAGCCACTCACGTAACGCCCGTCCACTGGCAAACCTAACTGGTGTGCCACGTTCTGAAGTGTGATCGTGCACTCTCCGAACGGCATATGAAACGTGTGCGTCTCCGAACACCATCGCTCCACGAATGCACTGACAAGGGCCTCGTCTAACCATAACCATCTGTCGTTCAGCCTTGCAAGATGGTATAGTCCGGCCATCTACAAGTACGGAACGTATCTGTCATCGAGTCGCATGCCCTGCTGCTGCGCGCATGCTCCTGATGCATCACTGAGGCTGCACATGACAAGCACCGTATTGTTAGAACCAGCTTCGTAACCAATGACAAACATAACCAACACGATAAATCATCAACAAAACATCATACTAAATCAAACCGCATAAATATCCATGAATGAGAACCACATGCAAAACAACTACCATAGACCACACAACTAAACCACTAACATAAAACAGTTTAACTAGAACCACTAACGTAAAACAGCTTACCTAAAACCATTAACAAAAAACAGCTAACATAAAATAACTAACACAAACCACTAAAATAAAACAACTAACACAAACCAGTAACATAAAACAACTAACATAAACCACCAACATAAAAAAAACCAACATAAACCACTAAAACCAAATGCAAAACCACTAAGTCACATATACCGCTAGCACGAAGTTATTTCTGTAATAACCTCGTCGTTGATGACCCCGGCTATATGAGCAACTCCGTCCAAGCGATATAACCGTGCCGGATCGTTCCCCATCAGCAGAGTATTCCATTCAGGTCTTCGTCGGAGAGAATCTGGGTCGTTTTTTCTGGGATTTGGTGGGGTAGGGAAAAGAAAGAATAGTTCGAATGAGGCTAATTCGAACTCCTTATATAGCTGAATCACGAGTAATTCGAACCAGGTGGGTTCGAATTACTAAGGAGCCACTTCAAGGGTAATTCAAATCAGGTTGGTTCGAATTACATGGTTTGATTTCGAAAGTATAATTCGAACTACCCTAGTTCGAATTACGTGGAATTTGAGTTTGAACCACCTTGGTTAGAATTACATTCAACGTTTTTCTCACTCTAATTCGAACCACTCTGGTTCGATTTATTAAGGATTGTAGTTCGAACCACTCTGGTTCGAATTACATTAAGATAGTGTTTGGCTGATTGCTGAAACGATTTTCGCTTTGGCTTATTTACGTAACTTGATTCTTGCCTTAGCTGAAACCCTATAATTAGTGTTGGATTTAATTTGGGTTTCAATTACTATATTATTTCAATTTTTATTTGAAATTACTAAACTGACCCTAATCCTAATTTTCTAAAAATGAAATCCTAACCCTAGCCCCCTCACCACACGCAGCCGCCCCCTACCCCCCTTTCATCCACTTCAACATAAAATTTCAGAAACAGAAAATTTGAGAGAGAGCTCGAGAAAGGTGATCGGGAAGAGAGGTAGCTGCGCCACACTGCCACCTTGGAGTCCGCCGTCAGGTCCGAGTCGTAGAAAGAGAGAGGCGTGGAGTCAACGTCGCATAGAGAGGAACTCGCCGCTGCCGTCGCGCGCCGTCGTGTGCTGTCGCTGCTGTCTGAGCAGTCATCATCACCTTAGGTGGAGTCCACCGCTGTCGCCAGTTGAGGCCGCTGCTGTGGAACAGAGGTGAGAGAGAGGCGTCGAGAGGGAAAACACGATGAAGAAGGAGGCATTGTTTCCACCGTCGTCAAGCCGCAACTCCGTCGCTGTCATCAGTTGGGGTCGCCGTCATTGTCGATGATGGAGCCGTCGCCGATGCCTGTGTCGCCGTCGTCCTTACCAGCAGCGAGAGAGAAGTAAGATGAATCCCCTCTATTTCTGCTGCTCTGGTCCGCTGAGAAAGGGAAGACGCCGCCATTGCGCTTCACGGTCGCCGGTGATGTTGCTTGCGTCACCGAAACTGCTCAGAGGTTTCCGTTACTCATTTTGATTCTGTCCTGTTTCGGGAATGTTGCTGCTGCCACTGGTTCTGAATTTTATTACATGGATTCTGGTCTGCTCTTCTCTTTGATTCTGATCTATTGGCACGTTCTGTTTTGTCACTTTTAATTGCCATATTCTTGTTTTAATTCAATTCTGGTCTTTGATTTGTTTTGAATCTTTTAGAGTTATGTTTGCTTTTGATTCTTATCCAATTCGAATCCTTGTCTTGTTGCAACCATTGTCACTGCCATAAGAGATTGACAATGCTGCTGTTTCGGTTGCGTGCTTTCTGCTGCCATAAAATTAAAAGAGGGGAAGAACGCAGGATGGTGAGTGTCTTCTTAGCCATTGCCGTTCTGGTTCCGATTCATTCATTTTCAAAACCGTAACCCCTTCCACTCTTGTTCTGTTTTAAATTTTGTTCTCTGCTATATTCCTGTTTTACTCATGGTAATATGTATCTCTAATTTAATTCAGCCCCTTTGCTTCACCTGTTTGTCTACTGCAATCATCTGGAATATTGGCGTTGGTGCTATTACGGATCTGTTAGAGTTACCGTCGATGAGTCCGATGCTACTTCTTTATTTCTGGAGTGATCTTTTCCTTGATTACAGTCTATTTACACATTTTATTGTTACTGTTATGCTTGTTCTGAGTCGATTATGGTATACACCTTGATTTAAAATCTCCAGGGTAGTAATTGCTTTTAATTCCTATCCAATTTGGATCCTCTGTTTTGCTGCAACTATGGTTACCGCTGTGAGAGCTAACACAGCTGCTGTCCTGATTGTGTTAAAACGCAAGGCTGCTGCTATGGTTGAACTAGTTGAGTAGTTAGTAGTGGTCTAGCCAACTGTCTCGCCATAATTTCGCCTCCAGTTTCTTTTAATTGCGACATCGAGGTAGGGGTTTATTTTAATAAAAAAATGTTTTGGGACTTTAAATACCTGATAAGTTTAGTAGATTAATGCAAATGGATAAGTGTCTGTGATATAAATTATTTTCTATTGAGATTGATATGTTGTATTTGCTATTGAGTTGGTTGATTCCTGAATTCTGGTTAAATTGATTGAATGCACTGATTTTGGAATTTTTATAGAAATTGATAATAAATGGTTTTGAATAATAGATTTAGAATTGTTAAATTGAAAGGTTGGTTTTGGTTGTGTTGAGGATTGAAAAGAAAGGACCCGTGATGGGTGGCAAACTCCGGCTTTTAGGGGAGGTGCTGCTAAAATTTTTCTAAAGCATTTGGAGTTGATTATTCCGGAATTTTTGGTAAAATTGATTGAATGCACTGATTTTGGAATTTGGATAAAAATTTATAATAAATGGTTTTGAATAATGGATTTGGAATTGTTAAATTGAAAGGCTGGTTTTGGTTGTGTTGAGGATTGAAAAGAAACGACACGTGATGGGTGGCAGACTCAAGTTTTTAGGGGAGGTGCTTCCGAAATTTTTCTAATAATTTGGAGTTGATTTGGTTAAGATTTTAAAATCGGATGTTTTGAGGGATTTCAAAGAAAATCGGATTTCTATGATTTGATTAATTTATGATTTTAACTTATTCGATTTTTCATAATACCAAAAAGAGATTTTTGTTAACTAGTCAAAGACTTTAAAACAGTAATATAAATATAAATTCAAGGGTTTGGGAATAGGAGTGTGAGTTTGAAGGTTATGCTTGAGACTAAGAGTGATTGTGATGATGAATAGTAATTAAATATGATGATGAAGGATGATGATAGGCGAGTTTAATAATATTGAGATTGAGAACGAGATGGAATATGAGATTGAGAATGAGATTGAATACGAGATTGAGAGTGAGATTGATTATAATTATGAAATGATAGTGAATATGATTCTGATTGTAATGCGCCTACCTAGGTAGTAGCAACGGCTGTGTTTGTTAGTGAATTATGGTTGGTTGTGTATAATGTGTTGAGCCGGATGGCTGTGATACATATTGATTTATGGTGGAGTATGTATAAGCATATGATTGAATGAGATAGAGGTGCCGGGTAAGAGGTGGTGGAAATGACCACTCGCTCCGGGCATATGATTAAAAAGCGTAGAGATGTTGAGAATGTTCGGAAAATAAATTAATAAATTAATGATTATGAAGAAATTAAAATAATAATGAAAATGAACGTGAATTTGATTGTGATATGCCTCCGGGTAAGACGCAGTGGTGTCATCCACCTGCTCCGGGTAAGATGCAGTGGTGTTATCCACTTGCTCCGGGTATGAATTGTGAATGAACTGATGTATGAAAATGAATTGTAATGATAATGAAAATGGGTTTCTGAATGTGACTCCGGGTAAGATGCAGTGGTGTTATCAACTTACTCCGGAATAGTTCGAGGCTTCGGATAATAAGCAAGGGCTGTGTTCTGTCGCCGCTTGCTCCGGGTCAAGAACTGTAACATCGCCTGGGTAAGAGGCAGTGGTGAGGTTGTCCCCTGCTCTGGGTACGCGGGTAAGATGTAAGGGTTGCGGCGTTGTCCCACTTACTCCGTGTTTGGTGTTTCATCCATGATTAGCTATCAGGACTTGTCGGGTTGACTTTATAACCGACAAATGAGACTCATCAGCCATAGGGCAGGCATGCATCATTTACATTTGTGTGTATTATTTGGGTGTGAATATTATTTGTGGGTTTGCCTAATTGAATAATTGAATCTACCTGCTAATTGACCTAATTGTTCTATCTGTACTCTCTAATTGTGTATGCCTTGTTTTGTCTTGTCTGTGTTTGACAACTGAGAAGTCCTTCATGCTAGCGGTGGTGACGCTAAGGGTTGTACTTGATAATGAGATGTTTGCTGAAAATTTGAATTTAATGCTGAATTACTAAGTGATATGCGATAGAATGTGGTAATGGAAGAGATAGGCTGAACGGAGTGTTGGATAAAAGATTGAGAATACATGTTGTAGCTATACCCGATTTCAGATTTGAATGGAGTAGGTTATCAGGTAGGAAGCCCTTTTGATACGCTTGTGGTTCTTTTCAATTATAAATTATTCACCGTACTATTTTGTAATCTGAAGAAGTTTCTTTGTTGCTTTTCACATTAATACTTTCCATAAGGCATTTTTCAAAAGGTTATTTCAAGGATGAACTACTTTTAAAATGAAACTAATTCTATTTGCAAGTATTTCTTTGCTTTGATGGTATTCTCGTCCCTACTGAGAACGTGTGGTTTGTTCTCACCCAATATCTTCCACCCTTTCAGTGACACAGGTTCGAAGACTCAGCTTGAAGCTCTGGGCGATTATTGACTTTACTTATGAGTTAAGTTACTTTCATAGAGTTCCCTCGCTTGTTTCTTAAAAATTCTTATTTTATACAGAGGGATAGGTGTTGTATCTGAGATTTGTTTTGATTTACTTGTATAAGACTTATTATTATTATTATTATTATTATTATTATTATTATTATTATTATTATTATTATTATTATTATTATTATTATTATTACTTGGTGATGTGTGATGTATAATTTTTAATGAGTTAAAATTAAATTTTTGGCATTTTATTAAGGATCAAAATGTGATATCGAACTAAAGGCTCAATATTAAATAGTTAATAAGGAAAAACGGTTAGTAACGCCTTACTTTTGGTACGATCATGACGTATTGGAAGTTGGATCGTTACACAACAGATTAAAATAAGTAAACTGGGGTCAAGTGGGTCCAAACCTACACATATATAAGCCTTACAACTTAACAATTCAGCATCATTCCCTTCATTTGAGAGAGAATTTCGAAAATGAGAGTAAAGAAAAAAGAGAGAGTGAAACCCTAGCCATCCTCACCTTCAAACTTGCATAATTTTTGCTACAGAGCTCCAATTGATGAGCCATTTGTGGCTACGTGAAGCTTGTCTCCTCCTCTTCAATTCTATCTAGATAGTGTGGTGACTAACTTGAAATCTCAGTCCTAGTTTTAGATTCAAAACTAAAATCATATTTTTGGTTTGGGTTATTGAGGATTTTTGGTGATTTTGATGTTATAGTGGTCCTCTAACTTATGTTCTTGGTGGTATTCATCACTAATTTTAGTGGGTAAAGGTAAGAAACTTTTTTTCTCTCTTGGTTCATCAATTTATGTAAAACTCTAATTTTTAATATTGTGCCGAATTGTACAATATGATATTAGATTGAGTAATTGGAAGCTTGGCTTAGTAGAACTTTGAAAAGGAAAGCTTGGAAGAATGGAATTGCGAAATTAAGATATGAGTGGTAGTTTTGAGTAGGTATTATATAAGTGTATGTGAAAACTTAGGTTACTTGCTCCTTGAATAAGTCGAATGAAATTGATTGTTGATATGTTTGAATAATGGTTAGTATGAGTATTGAGTTGGTGAAATTGAGAGTGAAAATAATGAGTATTAGATGAATTGAGAAGGTCTACGTGATATGGTTATAATTGGATATTGTGAAATATGTTGGTGTTATGTTGCTTGAGAATGAATATGTATGTTGAAGTTTTAAATTGAGAATTTAATGCATGAATATTGTAATATGTATAAGTTGGGCCGGAGGCCGTGATAGGGTGAGAAAATTCCTTATGTAGTAAGTTGAGGTAAGTGTTGTGAATGTTTGTATGAGAATGAGAGAATTAATTATTGATTGATTTGAAAATTAGATATATGAATGTTGTGTGTTGTTGATGAATATGAGGAATTAGACAAAGTGTGTTAAATAAATTGGGAAGGAGTTGAAGTAGGCTTCGAGTGGTTGAGAATTGTTGAATAAGTGTTGGGGTGTATTTGTGAGGTTTTGGAATGGTTTATGATTGAATTGTATTGAAAATTGATGAAATTGAAGAGTTTTGAGAAATTGATAAAAACAAATTTTTAGCTAATTTTGGCGGGCCGTAATTCGGCTCTCACAGTTGGAAATTTAATGAAAGTAGATTTTTATGAAAATTTATTTAATGATCTTTCCAATGATTCAAGAATGGTTGAAAAATGAATTTTGTAGAAAATGATATGAATGTTTGAAAACTGGGTTTAAAAACTAAATTTTTCACTTAACAGCTTTTTTTGCTATTTTTCAACACTCGCGTACGCGAGGTGCCACGTGACGCGGACACTGGGAGCTGTCCAGTGGTCCTGCGTACGTGGAGGGAGGCACGCGTACGCGACAATGCTCAATTTGCCCACTCACATACGCGTACATAGTACGCGACGCAAGCGAAAGCCCCTGTTTTTAATACTCGCGTACGCGAACATCTGCTCGCATACGTGACACCCAAGATTTCAGCCATGCATACGCACAACCCTCAAAAGTTGAAAAAATGTGTTTTTAAGTGTTTTAACCATTCTTTTGGCCTTTTAAATCTTTATAAACGAGGATAGAGAAGTTAAGATTGAGAATTTAAGAGTTGGGTTAGTGAATTGAGAATGGATGATGGAGTAAGTATGATGATGAATGGTAAATGATTATGATATTGAGGGATGAGGATGAATGAATCTGATTGATATATGATGAGAGTGAGTATGATATTTAGAGGTGATGAACGACTGATTTTGATGTAGATATGAAGAGAATGGTTTTGAAAATGATTGACTTGTAGTGGAGTGATTCCACTTGTTGCAGCGGAGTGATTCCGTTTGCTTTTGATTGTCGTAGAGTGATTCCATGTGCTGCAATAGAGTGATTCTACTTACCTTTGATTGCCGTAGAGTGATTCCATATGCCGCAGTAGAGTGATTCTACATGTGCCACAGTGAAGTGATTCTGCTTGCCAGATGAACCTGTCTAGGTAGATGCAATGGAGTGATTCCGCTTGCTCCGAACATGTCGGGTTTGGCTGTATAACAGACAGATGATATTATTGGCCATAGGGCAGGCATGCATCATTTGCATTAGTGTGTTTTTGTTTGGGTGTGCATCTTATATTTCGTTTGCTATCTGAATAACTGTATCAATCTGTTATTTGATCTAATTGCTCTACCTGTACCCTCTATTTGTGTATTCTTTGTATTGTCTTGTATGTGTTTGCACAACTGAGAGATTCTTTATGCTGACAGTGGTGATGCTAAGGGTTGTTATTGATGAGAGGTGATAATTTGAGAATTGTGAAAAAGACTGGGAATTAATTAATAATCTTGAAACTAAATTTTAATATTGAATAATTAAATGAGTTGGGTATCCAGGTTATTGAGAGAGATGATAACTTGTATAAGTAAAGATTGAAAATTAAAGACCACTAATATAGTTGAGATTTAGTTTATTCGGCGACGAGGAGGCGGGCTCGGCCGGTGGTGGTCGCGGCTGCTGTGGGTGGCACTCGTGGCCTTCGTGGGTGAATGGAGGCTGGCGCCGAATGCACTTGGAGAGGGGAAGAAAGGGGAGAATGGGAGATTAGGGTTAGTGCTGTGGCAATTGGCATAGTGGGTTAGGTCAGGAGCTTGGGACTTTCGTGTACGCCTTTCTTTTTTCTTTTTTTTTTTAAAGCCAAAACGACGTCGTTTGGCTAGTGAAGTTGCAAACCACTAAACCGCCAAAAAATCGGACGGTTCTTCTTGTTCGCCGGTTCGACTGGTTTTTCTACCGGTTTTTTGCCAGGCAGTTTTCTACGTTACCCGGACTGGCTAGGTAACCGGTTCCCAGTTTTTCCGATTAAACCGGCCGGTCTGGTCCGGTTTTTAGAACCATAGAGATTTTGTTTATTTGCCTTGAATCGGATTAGTAAGAACCCTAGGCTTGGACTTGCGTGATTCGAGATTAAGATTTTCTAGCGGATTCATGTGGCTTTACATAGTCTCTATTTAGAATTATTGCCCTACTGAGAATCCTATAAGGGATGATGTTTTCACCCGTTTCAGAAATTATTACATTTCAAATGCAAGTCCCGGTGTTTCTCAGTGAGCGAAAAGTCTATCTGGAAGGACAGCGAAAAAGACTTTTATTCTGTTTTATTTTTACACTCTCTCCTTCTTTTGGAAACTCTTATATTATGCTCTTGTTTTAAAAACTTGCCTTTTGAGGCTTATGATGTATTTTGGAGAGATAGGTTATGTCTTTCTAACTGTTTTACTATTGTAACTCTAGCCGGTCTAATCTTCGCGGGCCGAGACCAGATATATATATATATATGTGTCTCTTTACTATTATTCTTCCATTGAGCTTTTGATTATCTACGTTTCCGACGCACTTATGTTTACTATCGAGTGTGAACGATTGGCGAATTGTCTTTCATTCGAGTTTTAAATCTTTTCACAGGCTTCTAGTATAATATTTCTTTCTATATATATAAGTATTTATATCTCAGCTTGTGTCGTAACACCTACCAAACCATACTTAAATTATGACTTAAGCATAAGGTAATGAATGGTAAGGTGTTACAGCTAGCACCAATTACAAACCTAAACTATGCCCTAAATTATATTCTTAATTAGAATAATAATAACCCTAACCATACATACTAAAATAGTATCAATAAAAGATACTTTAAAATTTAAATTTAAATTAAATAAAAGTAACAACACTAAGTTAAAAGTCGAGGGACTCAACAATATGCCACGTGGCGTTTAGCCTATTGATATCCTCCGAACATGCACCCGAACGCACCATAATCTCCAAAGCGCTCAACTATTATAAGAAGAAAGCTCAAAAAGGGTTTAGAAGGGTAGAAAATAACCAAAAATGTGTGAAATGAGGCAATGCCAATGAGTTATATATACAAGCGCGTAATAGCATCTATCTGATTTATAATATAAATGAGTTAAATAAAGTCGTATCACGTTTACTCTATAAATGAGATAAATTATATTACACTCATGATATGTGTTTAGTTAAACATATCTTATCCAATTTATACTATAAATAAGATACATGTTTAATTAACTCATTTGCACATAAACGAAGTAATAGGATCTAAATTAGTAAATATTCTTTAAAATACATATATTAGTAAATAATATATTTAAATTATTTATATAAAAAAATTTACACGATTTTGAATAGTAGTAGCCATGATTTAGAGCCCGTTTGGGAACGCACAAAAGTTACTTTTTTTGACTTTTGAATTATGAAAAGTTACGATAAGCGTGTTTGGCACTATTTTTAAGAAGAGCTTTTAACTTCCCGAAAAGTTAATTTATTACTTTTGGAAGAAGTAAAAATAGATGACTTTCTCCTTTTTCATAAGTCATTTTATCACTTCCGTGAAAAAAAATTGATTTCAAAACAAAAAAATTTACTTTCGTTCTTGATTCTGTGGAAAAATGTTTCCTGTTTCTGCTGGAAATATTGGCCCTCCACCATCTTCTAGAAGCACTGGCCTTCCACCATCATCCTCACGCAATATTTCATCTACTGGAAGTGTTGGCCTTTCACCACCATTAATGATTCATCTGCTGGAAGTATTGACCCTTCACCACCATCTTCTGTTCCATCTGAACCAGCATATATTCCTTTCAGGTATTTTTTTTTTATCATTTTATCATTCTATTTTTATTATTAAATTTGTATTGAATATTTTATATGCTATGAAATCTCAGTTTTAATTTTATTTTTTTATATGTGATTTTAATTTTATTTTTTTTATATGTGATTTTATTTTTATACAACTTACTATTATTTTTATAATTAGTTTTATAATTATCTTTTTTTTATGTTCTTCCCCAACAAATTCATGAAAGTGGCAAGTCCGGAAGAAAATTTAAAGCTAATTGGAATGAATTATTGGTGCTTGTATGGCTTTACACAATTTTATTCGACGGAATGACACAAGCGATGAACAATTTGAAGAATTTTATGAAAATTTTGATCTTATGAGTGAAGGTGAAGGTGAAGTAGAAGAACCAGTTTCTAATGATATTACGTGGAAAGAACTGAATGCTGAAAGTGCTAGAAAAATGGAACTAATTAGAGAACAAATAAAGAATCAATTGCCTGATCGATTGTAATTTTAGTGATTTGATTATGTAAAATTAACCTTCAATAATGGGAAGTATTTGTTATTATCGTTATTTTAATATCCATTTTCTTATGTTAAAAAAATTGTATTTTTTGAGTTATTTATCCAAACGCTACAACTTTAAAATAAGTACTTCTATAGTTAAAAATCCAAACACAAAATAACTTATTTATAAGCTACTATTAATAAAAGTCCTTATACTTTAAGCTCCTTTTCTAAAAGAATTTATTTAAATTATTTACCCAAACTGGGTTAGTATGTGTTGCATAAGACGTTTTTGAAATTGAGTAAATTGAGATTAATTCATTAGTTCAAGAATTGTTAATTTTACAATTCGTTTAATAACTAGTTTTTCTTAATTAGAATTGAAATTCAAATAATTGAGAAATAAAGAGGATTAGGATTTTATTTGAATATTTTAAAATTTTGTATTGAAATTTTATAAATTACAAGAAATTACTGAAACCTTTAAAGTTCTTAATTAGAGTAAATACTTGAATTCATTTGGCAAGATAATAAGTAAAATTTTACATGTTCTTAGAGTAATTTCATTCAATATTATTAAATTTTTATTTACTAAATTATTCTTAATTTTTTTAAAAATTCCTAAATTACTCTTATTTTTTTATTGGATCTAACTCTCATTCTAAATTAAAAAGCACACACGTGTCTCCTCTAAATATACATACACACAACGAAAGAAAAATTAAAAGAAGGAAGATAAAAAACGAAAACAGAAAAAATCGAAAGAAAGAAAGAAAGAAAGGAGGAAAGGATGACAAGCTCAGAAAGAGGTGTAGAAATAATAATATAGAGAAGCGGGATCGGAAGACAACTCCCTCAGCTTTCTACCCTACATTCTAGAATTTCTTTTCATTTCCATCTCCATTCCTCATGACAGGAAATTATTCCTCTGCTTCCCATTTTTCACGAAAAATATAGCTATATATTTAGGATCTTCATTTTACTATAATTTGATTTGAAATAAAAGAAAAAAATAATGACTTGATGATCTATTTGAGGAATATAAAGAGATAATTTTGGTGAGACGATTTTTTTAATAGCAATCTTTGGAGTTTAAAGGATTAAAAAATAGAGATAAAAACCTTAATTAAGTGGGTCAAACATAATTAAATAACACAAGTTTTAATTGCTAGTATATATAGTTAACACTCCTTAACAATATCTTAATCCTGGTTTGCAACACACTTTATTTATTCATGAAACATGTACATGTATATTAGCATTTACCCCAAGTAGTGGTCCTTCTCCAATTTCGGTTATCCCAGCTATGATAAGGACCATCTTTTCTCACAGACCAAAACACATCTCGATGGCCAGCATCTACTTTAGGATCATACCTGGCTATACTACAACACTTTGGATCAAAAGGGTCCAATTGAAAATAAGCAAATTTAACTTGAGTATTGGTCACTTGAACAAAAGGCTTGCCTGGTTCCAAGCTAACAGGAGATGAAAAGTCAATGGCAGTGAAGATCAAGCTTCCTGATTGTGGAGGCAAATCATTAACAATGGAAATTGCAACTATATTGAGGAAATCGGAGATGTTTGAGGATGGTGATGAAGAATTTGATGGAATCATAGTGTTGTTGTTGTTATTATTATTATTGTTATTATAGGATAAAGTTTTACCAAATGTTGAGTAGAAACACACCATGAGATGAAGTATGAAAAGGAAAAAGAAGAATGCACGAATTAAAGTAGTAGTTGACATTTTACTTGTGGATTGTGATGATGTTTTAATTTTTTCACCAATATATTGATGTTTTAATTGTGATATTTTTTAATAAAGTAAACAAATTAATTGTCACCAACACATATTATTAAATTGCATTTAATGAATACTTAATTTTCTTTTTGTTTTGGATGCATTAAATATGATATGTTTTATACTTTCGCTAATAAAATCCCTTATTATTAAGTTTTATTTTGGATAAATAGTTTAATTAAGTTCTTTTTGAAAAAATAGTTTAAATAATAAATGACTATATTAAAAGTAGCTTATAAATAAGTTATTTTGTGTTTGAATTTTTAGCTCTAAAAGTGCTTATTTTATAGAAATATGGTAAAAAATAATAGTATTACGAGAGAAGTCATTTTTTTAACTTCTCTATAAGCTTCTAAATAGTTTCTTAGAAAGTTGCAATTTGATTTTGAAAATTGCACCAGACATTAATACTACTACTTTTCATAAGTCAAAAGTTCAAAAAAGTTACTTTTGAAGCTTCCTAAACGGAGAATGAATCCTCTCAATTGTTAAAAAAAATTAAGAGTTTAAAGTGTGATCTCTAACATTTTATTGCTGTAAGACCCAAAACCTTTGAAAAAAAAAAGGGGCTATCATTAGCTAATTTCAAATTAAGTGTTTTTGCAGCTTTAATTTCAGAAATTCCTCTATTAAAGAAAATTAAAGCAAGTTTTGATTTATTGAATTTGAGATAAGTTATGATTATTATCCAATTTGATAATTATTGGATTATTTGCTATAATTATATTATAAAGTTGGTAGTTGTGAAATAATAAGGATTTTTATATGATTTGGATTAAACAATTAATATTTTAAATATTTATACTGTTACTTTGGAAAATAAAAGGGTTTAATTATATTATTTCTAATTATTTTGATTTGGGCATTTTATGGAAAATAATTTGTAAAATTGATGAGCAAATAGTATTTTTCCATATACAATTAGTGTTGGATTTAAATTGGGTTTCAATTACTATATTATTCCCAATTTTATGTGAAATTACCATAACGCCCTTAACCCTAATTTTCAAAATGAAACCCTAACCCAGTAACCCATACCCGACCCGGCTTCCTCCTCACCTAACCTAGCAGCAGCAAACACACACACATAGAACCCTCCAACGGAAACAGAGCAGAGAGTGAGAGGCTGAGTTGTGGCTGATGAGAGGAGGCGGGAAGCCCGCTGCGTCGTGCCGCCGCGTCGTCACCAGTCTTGCTCGCCCTGCCACCGTGAAGCTCGTCCCTGCCATGGTTTGTCACCGCCTATCACCGTCGCGAGCCTCTTTGCCGTCGCCACCATGAAGCCACCGATCTAGTTTGAGTAAGAGAGAGAGCGAGACGAGCTTTGAGGAAGGGAGAAGCCGCACTGTCAGCGTCGTGCAAAGAGGGACTCGTCGCTAGCTCTGTCGTCCTTACTGTTGCGCCACCGTCGGGCCCGTAGTCGTGGAGGAAGCACAGCGCCGCCGTGGGTCCATTTCCGCCGAACTCGAAGGAGGAGGAAGGCCGAGACTGGGCGACGCTGGGAGAGGAGACGCGAGCTGGAGGAGCTGCGTCCAGTCGCCACCGACGCGACACTGACCGCCGCCGTTCCGCGGCGCCGAGGGTCCCTTTTCTGCTAGATCTGTCGCCGTCAAGCATGAAGGGAGTAGGAGATAGCGTCGCGAGTTGAGGTTGATCCTCTTACGACCGTTGGATTTGACCGGAGAGAAAGGTGGTGACGGTGGTGGATGTTGGTGCTGAGTTAGCGCTGCCACTGTTGCTGGCCGTTTCGAGCTGCTCCGCCGTCTCTGCCGCCGGAAAATGCCATTACCATCACCGGAATGCACTGCCGGTAAGGTCTTGTTAATGGATTCTGTTTCTTTTGAATTTTAAGAATACCATAGTCATGGGTTGTTGCTGCAGTGGTCATCTGAGTCGCGTGGAGGGAGGAAGAGCCGCTGGGTGTCGCCGCACCTTGCCTCCGCCGCCGAGAACAGCCGTTGAGTCCTCAGTATCAGGTCATGTATCCATGCTTGCCTTTTGTGCTCGGAGTTCGCAGCTGCCCTGTTTTGTCATTTCAGTAAGTATGTTTCGGAGAGCCTCGCGTTAGTATTCTGTTGTGTTCGGTTAATGGATATGAGTTTTGATAATGTGGGGTCGAGTCCTGATTATTGTATGTTGCGATTAGTGTTGCTATGGTTATTGCGAACGTGACTTGGAGCTGAGGTTTTGGTTGCCGTCAGTTCGGGTTGAGGCGGAAAGGACTTGATGAGGCGTTTGGATTATGGAATTGCGTTTTGAGGTAGGGACGCTTTCCAAAAACTATAGTTTATTATTGGAATTATTACATATAGGTACTGATGTGAGATATTGTGTACTTGGTGATTGTATCTGCCTTATGTATCAATTGATTGACTCGAATGACTATGGATGTTGGTTTGGCTGAATTGTTGTGTGGCTTGTGAAATGTAATGTTTGAAGTTGATTCTTTAAATATTTGAAATGAGCTTAATCCGTTGAGGATTGGTTTGAATTGAGTCAATTATTTTGATGATGTGAAAGATAGAATGCTCTTGAAATTCAGCCTGGGTTGCTTTAATTGCTCTGGCTTTGATAAATGATTTATTGCTAAATCGATTCTTTAAAGCTTTATAAATGAGTTAAACCGGTTGATATTGAGTTGATTTTTGAAATGGTTTCCTTGAGGTATGCCATTGAGGCGACTGTTGGATTTAGCTTGCTTTTGAATTAATTTCTGGTTTGAGCTGTTGAAAAGGAATGAGAAACGGTTTAGTTGGGACCCGAACCGGGTGGCAAAAGTCCAAGTTTTAGGGGAGGTGCTGCCGAAATTTCTATAAAATCCGAGTCTTTATTGAAATGTTGTCTGGAAAAATGATGAGTTAAAGACTTCTACTATTTTATTTGAATTATCAAGAAAAGGATGATTCATGCTTTTGAAATGAATTATTAAAGAGGAAATTGTGATTTAGTCTTGCTTCTTAAGAAAGGCATTGTATCTCTTTCAGGAGAAAGTTATTTAGATGAAACTTGTGTTTTAAAGCTATTTGAATGTGAAAAGGGTTTATGCCTTTGAATTTGACTTGGGGGTTTCAATTAAAGAGTTTTTTAATGATTTTGAAAGGACCTGACTGTCTATTGACAAGTTTCATTTTGAAATATTTTGAGAAAGGTTTTAAGTACTCTTTGAATTCTGAATTCTTGCAAGACTAAAACAATTTTGAACAGTTGAAACATTCTAGAATTATCATGGGGGTTGAAGTTGGTTTTGCCTAAGTAAAGGAAACGGCTTTGAAAGAAGTAAATGATTACATGACTCGGTTTGGCTTAGATCCTATTTTCTTACTCAAATCAGAAAGCCAATGTTTTAATGATTTTAAATGAATTTGGCGAAATGAGTTATGTTATTCTCCCCTAAAGACTTGGGACTCTGCCGAGAAATTTTGTTATAAAATTCCATTGTGGAATGGGTGATTTTGATTGTTCCCAAATTGAATCTTTAATTTTCTATGGTTTTGGAAGTCTTGGAAAGAGGATGCCGAGAGCGGCTTTGTTTTAAAAAGGGAACTTACTTTGAGTAAATTTGGCTTATGAGCCTGAGATGATTTGAGAAATGAGATCTTTAAAGCCAAGGCTGAAAAGAGTTGAAATTTGATTTCAAAGTGAAATGGCTTGAGAAAAGTGATTTGAGGCTTAAATGACGGTTTTATGAATTCGATGATGTTGAATGGTGAAAGTGCTGTTTTGTTATGGGCCGGAATGACTGTGTATGATTATGAATAATGGCTGGTTCTGGATTGAACCGTGAGCCGGATTGGCTGTGTAAGATATTGATTTATGGCTGATTGCTGAATGAGTTATGGGTCGTATGGCTGACTATGAATTATGAACTTAAGCCGAATGGCTGAGATGGATGTTGATCCATGACTGGGACTGAATGAATATATGCTTGAGATACCTGGGTAGTAGCAAGGGTTGTGGTTCGTCCCACTTGCTCCAGGTCAGAGACTGTGACGCCTGGGTAGTAGCGGTAGTAGTGGTGATTCCACTCGCTCCAGGTTGAGCTGTTAAACACCCGCCTAGATAGTAGCCGCAGTAGTGGTTATTCCACTGGCTCTGGGTTGAGCGGGTAGTAGCAATGGGGTTGTAGCTCAAACCTACTTGCTCCGCGATGGGAGTTTCTGTCCATGGTTAGCTACCAGGACGTGTCGGGTTGGCTATATAACCGACAGATGATATCATCAGCCACTAGGGACAGGCATGCATCATATGCATTTATGTGACATTGTTTGGGTGTGCATGTTATACTTGGCTTGCCTATGTGATTAATTGCTAACTGTTCTATTTGTAATAACTGTTTGTTTGTGCTTGAACTTCCTATCTGTGTTTGCATCTGGGACTCTGTTGGATTGTGGTGATTGGTTGTTAGTTGGATTGTTTGGGCCTAGGGCCGTGGTTGGAATGAGATGAACCGATGGTTGATTTCAGTTTTGTGTTTCGGGTTTGGAATAAAATATGAAAGGCTATTTTGTTTCAGCATAGATAAACCGTTTTGAAAGACTTTTGAGTTTTTGAGAATTGAATGGTTCCTCTTTCAGAAAAGATTTCCGACTTTACTTTTATTGTAAACCGTTGTTTTTGAAAAGGAGGCATAAGACGGTTATTAATCACTGGTACGGTTTATACTCACGTATCCTATTACAGTAATTCCCAAAAACCCTCTACTGAGAACCCTTTCGAGGATGATGTTCTCACCCCCTACATTTTTCCCCTTTCAGGATATGGGCGCAGAAGTTACGAAGAGCTTATTTAATTATTGTTGAGATGCTCTGTATTGTTTTAGCTATGGTTTATTGTACCCTCGCCTTTATCTTGATATAATCTGTAAGAGGGATAGAAATTGTATTGGATTATGGTTGTAATATTACTTATATATATGTATGTATATATATATGGATGTACTCTTTATGAGTTTTGTAAGTTGTATGGTATTTATGGATGTATGATATCGGATGAAAGTATTTTTGGATCGGTATTGCGACTTAAAGTTTTAAACAGGCTCATATTTTAGTATTAAATAATATAAAAGTCGTCGTAATGTCCGAACTATCAGAGTCGCGCAGCCGGAAATGTGAGCTTTGGTAGTTAGGATGTTACAATTGCTCTCTCTTTTATATTTATTTTTTATCCCACTTATAAAATTAATAGTAAAAGATTACATTGTACTCCTTCAATTGTTAAAAAAACATTAAAAAATCCATTTTCTCCTAAACAGACCCTAAGTTTAATTTAAAGGCATTTTGTCAATAAATTTTTAAGAGAGATTTTTTATTTATCAATATACATTCAATATTAAAAATTTTTATTTTATTAATGAATAAAAAATACTCAATTTTAAACCTTAACAATATTCAGGCTATGTCTTAAATAAAACATATAATTAATTTTTATTATTTTGAGGATAAATTCAATGATTAACTAAGAGAAGTATGGATGGATTCATGTTGAAATTATTATTAGTAAAATTATTTTAACACTTACCTACACAATAAATAAATTAACAACTTTTTATATTTTTTCTGTAAAAATCTTTTTAATTAATAACTTTAATATTTATAGAGGACACATATTAGTTAAATTTTATATTTATAAAATATGATATTAATCTTTCTTAAAAATACAACACTGAAATTTTCCTATAAAAAAATATAAAAATAAATATGCCCCTTCTCAATAAAACATGTAACGACCTAATTTCTAGAATCACTACAAAAGAGACAGAGAATTGTGGCCAGAAATTCGGGCCGCAAATTGGCAGAACCGCGTCCTTTTCGAGCTGCGGCTTAGCTTCAGTTGCAAATCTGCTCTGGATAGTGGTTGTTCATTATTACCGCTGCAATTCAACCATTTTGGGTATATATTGTCAAGAATCAGCAGAGGTGCGAACACAAACAGGAGCAGAGACAGCACGCCAAATCCTTCCCCTGTGTAGCTCCGCTTACCAGTTGCGTCGTACTTTTCCTTGCTGGTGGGTCCATTCCCGATCTGCTCCCTCCTTCCTCTGGTTCTGTTCTTAGGTCTGCTCAACTTCTTGATTCAGATTATTGGTATCCAAAAACTCCCCCTTTCCATTTTGTTCTGTTTTCTTTTTGGTCTGAGATTTTGATTTGGTTCACATTAATCTATTTCTTCTTGATTTGGTTTCATTTTACTCTTTTCTTTTGTTTTTGTTCTTACCAAGAACACAGGACAAAAGGAGGTAAAGCAAAAGAAAGAAGCATCGGTACCGTTGTGAAGAGTTGCCGCCGCAACCCGCTGCACTTTCATTCTGGGTCTTTCCTATTTAGTACGTGTATATTATCTTCAATTTGGATTCATACTAAACTACTAAAGCGTTATGCATTGTTGATTGATTTGTAGAAATAGCATTATTATATGTTAATAATAATCTATAGCGTTATCAAGAATTGTTCTGCAATATATTTGGATGCAACAATACACAGTTCATAGTTACAATGAATTAAGTATTACTAATTTGTTAGTAGTGTATTTTGTTTTTCTCCATGTTTTTGTATCTTGAACCAACAAGCTTAAATAGATAGGTTGTTAAAGTAAAACCGTAAAGTATTCCCTACAATGTTGATAAGGCGTTATAACTTTTCTGGTATTCTTATATGAGCAGAACATTGTTGAATCTCAGAGGGTTAGTTCCCTGATCCCTCTTGCTTGCCCAACTCGGTTTAAGCCATTTTATCCTATCATCTAAAAACTATATTCATAGATTAATGTATTCGGATGAAAATTATATGCAGATGCATTGAGTCATAGCATCTAGATACGTCAATTTAAGAATGTACCAAAACAATCAAAACAACTTATCAGGTAGATAGGTAGTTTGGTAGGACTAACCGACTAAGCGTGAAAATGATGTTATCAGGCCTCACGGTATGTTTGGTAAAATTTTTACTTTTCAAAAATAGTTTATAAAAATTAATTTTTAAAAAATAATTTTTTAAAAATGGTAACATTTATTTTTAGTAAATCAAATAAAAAATAACTTTTAATAAATATAAATAATATCAATTGTATTTAGTAAAATAGTTTTTAAAATTTAAAAATACTATAATAGATATAAATATAAATATTAAATTTAAAAATTAGTTAATATATGAAATTATATTAGATTTTTAAATTTTAAAAAATATAAATTAATTTTAAAAAATTTTATTTTAAATATTTTCAAAAGTACTCTAATTTTTTAAAAGCTATAAATACAAACACATAATTTTTTTTAATTTATCAAATATAAAATAAAAAATTAAAACGTTTAAAAAAATACAAACAACTCTTTAAAAAATTTTACCAAACCAAATCTAAGTATTCTTGTAGTGCCATTTAATGCCCCAGATAGCTATATAGATGCAGCGATTGTATTATGTTGGTAACTAAAGTGAAGCCAATTACAAAAAAGGGAAGTCACCTTCCCCAAGGATAATAAAACCATATATATACATATATATATGCATCATATCATCCTTATCTCTAGGCGTCCTTTTGACCTCTTCAACTTTTCATCTATAGTTTATATGACCAATCTATGATTCAACACAGGTCCTTTGAAGATTGATTATCGCCATCAAATTTAAATTTCAATTATTTTCATTATTTCAGATTTGAATACATACCTCTGCACGGCTTAAACTCTACCACTTTTATTTATTTGAGTAAATGCGTACATATCTAATCAGCTTTAGTGATAATTGTTGTTTTTTGGTATATATCAAATTTTGGAAGCCAAAAAAAATATATTAAAATTGCAAACCACTAATTTTTTTTGTTAGATATTTTATAAATAATCAATAATTTACGTATTTTCAGTTATTGTTAATAAATTTTTTATTTAATTTAAAACTTTTAATTTTTGAATCATTAAATTAGATAAAATTAAAATATATTTATTTTTGTTGTATAATCAAAATTAGGAATCCAAACTTTATAAAATTTATGAATAGTCGTATTTTATCTATAAAAAACAGATTAATTACTAATATAATTATAATTAATTAATAATTACAACACCACTCAAACTAATTTTTATATTAACAAATTAGATTGCAATTAAAATAAAAATTCTAATATTCTTACCCTCTTGTCACTTCCAATTATGTATAATATAAGTTGAGCCAAGACATAGATTGAGTCTACATTTATATAAAAGGGTATATTAATTAATTCGGCTAGCTAATTAAACTGTATAGTACTAGCTATCAACCAAAATAAATATTTGAGATTGTCATTGTAGTCGAGAGAAATATATAGGAGAGAAAAGAGTGTCCAACAAGTCAATTGATTAATTAAAATAAGAATATTTTATTTTTATTGAAAGATTGAAATTTAATATTATATTTATTAGTTTAAAAATTAGTATTAAAATTTTAATTTCTGTTATTAAAATTTTAGTATTTTAATATCTTTAAAGAGTGTAGATATAGTAAACTGAAATTTTTGGAAATAAAGACTGAAACTTTAATAATATTTTATAACTAAAATATCTTCATTTCAATTGATTAATTCTGACTTTATTCTTTGTACAAATTAAATTAAAATTTTATTCTTATTCCAATCTTTATCTCTCATTTTACATCAAATATAATACTAAGACTTATTTCAATTTTTATCTTTTAATTTTTATCTTTCGGTCACAAGTTTTGTCTCTCTTTTAACATTATATGAGTAAGAGTCTTATAATTATTTAGAAAAATGTAAATAATTATGACCCAAGACGACCTAGGATGTCAACGGCTACTAGCAGAATTAGATTTCATAATAACAGAAACAATTATATGTAGAAAGAAAAAATTATTAGAAAAATACTGTTAATGAATAAATGCCAATCCATTCTAGGAATAAAACATTACGTGTAGTTCACTTAATCAAGATTTAAAAATTGTAATGGGTAGGATTTGGTTTGTAACCGTATGTCAAATCTATTATTATCTGCTTAGTTGCTTAATATCTATAGTTTGGCTTATTTTCTTATATTATTCGTAGCTAGAGACTAGTGATATATATAAGGGGTAACTACGATTTTGGTCCCTAAAATTGTGTCAGAATCAAAATCGTCCCTTTTCTAATTTTGGATTTAAAATCGTCCTTAACATTTTTTTTCGTATTAAAATCGTTCTTTTAAATAAAATTTTTAATTTAATTCCTAAATTACTCCTATTTTAAAAAAAATTTAAAATAAAATAAATATAAAATAAAAAAAAAAGAAAAAAAGGGGGATATAGAGAAGCGGGGTGGGTGGGGAGAGAAAGAAAGAAAAGGGTGGGGGGAGAAAGGGGGAGGCCGAGGGTGGAGAGAAGGGGGACGCCATGCCGCCGCACCACCGCCCGCCGCTTCTTCTTCTTCTTCTTCTTCTTCTTCTTCCCGCCGCCGCACCGCCGCCCGTTTCTTCTTCTTCTTCATCTTCTTCTTCTTCTTCTTCTTCTTCTTCTTCTTCCCGCCGCCGCACCGCTGCCCGCCGCTTCTTCTTCCCGCTGCCGCACTGCCGCCCGTTTCTTCTTCTTCTTCTTCTTACCGCCGACCCACCGCCGCACCGCCGCTCGCCGCTTCTTCTGTGATTTTTTGTGAAATTTGTTGTAGAATATTATTGTTGCTGATTTGTTGATTTGTTACTTTCTGTTTCTCCTTGTGTTAAATTTGTGCTTGAATTTGTTGATTTTCTGTTTCTACTTCTCTGTGTGAGGTGGAGGTGAAGGTGGGGGGTGGGGTGGGGGGAAGGGAAGACGGGAAGGGGGAGGGGACGGGTGGGGACGCGGGTTGGGGGGAAAGGGGAGACGGGAAGGGGGAGGGGACGGGTGGGGACGCGGGTTGGGGGGAAGGGGGACGCGGGGTGGGGGGAAGGGGGACGCCAGGGAGGGGGAGGGGGAGGGGGAAGGAAAAGGGGGGAGGGGGACGGCGGCAGCGTTGGTGGTGGTGTTGGTGGTGGTGGAGTGGCAGTGGATATTGATGATGATGATGGTGATAATGATGTTGATAATGGTGGTGGAATGGCAGTTGGTGGTGATGGTGATGAAGGAAGTAATTATGTTGGTAGTGGTGAGGGTATTTTTGTCCAAAAAAAATTAAAAGGACGATTTTAATACGAAAGAAAACGTTAAGGACGATTTTAAATCCAAAATTAGAAGAAGGACGATTTCGATTCTGGCACAAAATTTTAGGGACCAAAATCGTACTTATCCCTATATATAATAATAATAATAATAATAATAATAATAATAATAATAATAATAATAATAATAATAATAATAATAATAATAATAATAATCTTAGTGAAAAGTGAGTAAGTGAAGATTATACATAAATAAACTATAGTTAGGGTATACTTGATCTCTTTTTAGTCTTTTTCATTTAAAAAAAAAGTTAAAGTGTCTAAACCATAATATATGTTGGAAGCTAAAAAAAATAAACTGAAAGGAAATTTACATAACATTAAACTTCAAAAATTGTATTCAACTTAAATAATTTGTATGACAATGACCTTTTAAAACATAGAAAAAAAATGTTAAATTCTTTATATATGTTCAATTTATTTTTCTGTAAACATAACAGAAAATATTTAAAGTTTATATTTCTTTTTCTTTCTTGAGGTAACACCTAAAAAAGGACGAAAAACATAATTTAAAAATTTTATTTTTTTTATCTACTATGATTGTTTACTTATATTTTTGTTTTAAGTACTTTTTAACTCTAACTTCTATTCTATTTTTTAAGGAAGTTTTTCTTTCTCTTTTTATTTTTTAGCTTTAGAACCAAGAATTCTTTTTTTTTAGTAATTTTTTAGAAAGTACATAATTTTGCAATGAGTAAGCAACATTCTCAATGTCATTCGTATGCTATATATTATCCGGAATGCAAGTAACTTTGCTTCTATTTTTTTAAGTTATTCTCTCGCTTTTTCTATAGGATTACTTATAAGAAACTATTGAATTTAAATCTATTATTACTCTCTCATTACATAATGTGATAAATTGTAATTATTTCTTTTGATACATAACCCGAACTTTTTTTAAGTTTTTCTAGTTGTATGACTTTATTAATTGTTAATTCCCTTTTTTTTTTGGTATAATTACATTAAATTAGATATTGATAAAGGTTGGATTTCAAAGCTACGAGGTAGTGCAAAATATAGGAATAGTCTAAATAGATTCCTAAATTTCGCATTTGCCAATGCATCATCCGATGGGATGATACATTGTCCATGTCCTTTGTATGGGTTCCGATTTTTTTAAACTAGAGAGGATGCGTACGATCATCTGCTGATGAAATCCTTTCCCCCTAATTATACATTTTGGTTACATCATGGTGAGAGGATCGTAGACGGCAGCTCCAGCTGTAGACAAGAATCAGAGCCCACTAGAAACTCAGGAGATACAATGAGTGACATGGTCCACGAGACATTCAACTTCCCAAGACTGCATGGTGATAATGAAGACTCGATGAATGAACATGTCGGAGACGGTGTGGATGAGTTGTCGTACTTATCTGAAGAACCTAGTCGCGATGCTGGTAGTTTTCATGACTTGTTTGAAGATGGCAAGCAGGAATTATATCCGCGATGCTCAAGATTCTCGAAGCTGTCTTTTTGGATGAGGCTGTACCATATAAAGTGCATGTGCGGAGTGAACGATAACGCATTTGGTTTGATTCTAGAGTTATTGGGGGACACTTTTGAGCATGCAAAGATTCTGAACACGTTGCAGAAAAAATACTATAAATCGATCGAAACAGGTATACATCCACATTGGCGGTTTGAAAAGCATGGCAAGGTGGAAGAAAGAAGAGGTAACTTACGTTTGAATTCACTCTTTGAACTATCTCCTCGTCTACATTTTCCTTAATTGTGTGCAATACGGTAATGATATAAACTATGTTGCTACAGTCGAAACTACAAGAAAGGAAAGTCAGTAGAGGAGAGCTATAGACTACAATGCAAAAAAATTGGTTCTTATATCCATGCAAAAGTTAGGACAATTGGTGTAAGTACTGCATTTTAGGATTCTGTGTTGTATCCTGTTGGTTTCGATTATAAATTTGGGTTGAAAGTCTAATACCTAATATGCTGTAGCTTGCATAGGTATTTTTTTGCGAACACTTATTATAAAATTTTGACAAAATTATGATCTCACACAGGTTAGTTTTTTAATTTATTTTGTTATACTTTTTTTTACTTTCTGAAATAGATACCTTTAGTAGTATGAAAGTATAAGTTGTTGACTTAATAATTGACGATCGGATTTTTGCTAGTAAAGAATTTTATAAAAACAATCGCGTTGTAAGTATAGTTTCTAAACCAACAGAGAATCCTTTCGTACAAAAATTTGGTTGTCACAAGTAACAAAACCCAATAAAATTTATAACCGAAGTATTGAAATCTCGGGTCGTCTTCTCAAGAAATTGCAGGGAAGTATGATTTATTATTGGTTATGGAAAAAGGTATATTTTTTGGTTTTTGAAATAGGGAACAAGTAATTAAATGGCAAGAAAAATAAATTAATAATTAGAAAATCTCTTGGCAAGGTATGAGAACTGAAAATCCTATCCTAGTTATCCTTATCAGGTGTGATGAGAATTGGATTTTGCTCCCACTTAGTTAACCCTTACTAAATAAAGAAAAGTCAAGTGGACTAATTAACTTGATTCCTCAAGTCCTAGTCAACTCCTATGGAAAGACTAGCTTTAGAGGGATCCAAATCAATCAGCAATCCCAATTTTCAATCTACTGCTGAGTTTGATAACTCAAGTATCACCAATTACTTAACCGAAGCCAAAAGGAGAAAAATATAAATTATTTATATCATAAATAAAAGAAAGTAATCTTAAATCTGAAATATCTCGAATTGCATTTAAATAGAATATTCAAATCTAACATGGAGTTCATAAGCCAAATTGAAAAGATAAATAACAATTAAAGTAATAGAATAAATAAAAGTAGAAAATAAATTAAAGGAACATTGAACCTGGAATGAAGAGAAGTAGCCTAATCATAATATAAATCCTAAATTCTAATCCTAATTCTAAATCCTAAGAGAGAGAAGAGAACCTCTCTCTCTAAAACTACATCTAAAACCTAAAATTGTGTATTATGAATGTTGTATGAATTGTTGCTGAATGAATGAATGGATTCCCCCACTTTATAGCCTTTAATATGTGTTTTCTGGGCCAAAAACTAGGTCAAAAACAGTTCATTCTGGTACGTACAGATCGCTGTAAAGTCACACGAAAGCGTCGTCCACGCGTTCGCGCGGATTGAGTTTTTGCCAGGCCACGCGTCTGCGTGATCCACGCGTCTGCGTGATCCACGCGTGCGCGTCGCCTGGCTTCGAGACAGCTATGACAAAATATATATCGTTGTGAAGCCCTGGATGTTAGCTTTCCAATGCAACTGAAACCGTGTCATTTGGACCTCTGTAGCTCAAGTTATGGTCGATTTAGTACCAGGAGGTCAGGCTGGACAGCTTAGCAGTTCCTTCAGCTTCTTGTATTCCTTCCACTTTTGCATGCTTTCTTTCCATCCTCTAATCCATTCCTGCCTTATAATCTTTGAAATCACTTAACACACATATCACGACATTGAATGGTAATAAGAGAGGATTAAACATAGCAAATTTAAGACCAAAGAAACATGTTTCCAATCATAGCACAAAATCAGGAAGGAAATTGTAAAACATGCGAATTATACGAATAAGTGTGAGTTTAGTGGACAGAATCTACTCAATTAAGCACACGATGTACCACAAAATAGTGGTGCATCAAATCTCCCCACACTTAAACATTAGCATGTCCTCATGCTAAGCTCAAGAGAAACTATAAGAGTGAAGAGGAATGGTAGAAAGTATGAAATGCAACCTATCTATATGAATGCAACTACATGCAAAATATTTCTACCTACTTGGTTAAAAGTAAATAAATATTTCAAGAAGAAATATGAACTGGATCTCACTAATTCAAATCACAAAATAAAATTCAAGTGAACTTGCAAGAAGAAAATAGCTCATGAAAGCCGGAAACAAAGAATCGAGCATCGAACCCTCCCCGGAAGTGTATATACTCTGAAGGTTGTGGTAGGCTTAGAGAAGGGGGTTGAATCTATGCCTTCCTTTTAAGTTACTGTTATTATCCTTTTAAAACAAACTTTCAATTCTAATTCTGTTTGTACTCAGCAGCGGAAATTTATGAGACAATTTATTTTTGTCTCATGAATATCAGAAAAAAGAACACAGCAGAGAAGAGAAAAGCTAACACCAGCATGTATCCTGGTTCGGTTGCCTTGTGCTATGCAACCTACGTCCAGTCTCCTCCACAACTATGGAAGAATTTCACTATAGTTAACAATATTACATACACCAATTTCACATGATTGACCCAATCCTTTCACACTCAAGTTCTAACCTAACTTGACATTGGCTATGCTAATACCTAACTATTCACTCTTAGTGCTAACCCAACTAAGAAAGGGATACCCAATAGGTACAAGATACAAGACACTTAATCAACCTATAGAAATCTGAAATAAACTCTAGGCTTCTCTCTCAAGTGTTTCTCTCAGCCTTTTTCCACTCATGGCTTTTTCATAATCTTTCTCACAATGCCTTTTCTCACAAGAAATTACAGAAAGATAAACTTAGAAAAGCACATTACAATCAGTAAAACATGAAGGAGATTGACTTCATCAGCAGCCTCTTTGCTATGTGCAAAACCAGATTCGCAAACCTCAGCTTGAGTTCTTCAGTATTGGCCGAATGCTTCTTTGAAAGAAAGCATTATCCAAGTAGAGGAACTTCTTTACAGAACACTGTTCTCACACTCTGGTTTTCTCTCCTTACCTTCTGAATGAACAGCAAGCTTCATTTATCTCCTTGCATGTTGCTGGGTTCTTCTTCCAAGGTCAACACCTTGAGTCTTGAGCTTCACCAACCCATAGATTCACTTTTTCTCCTTAATCCTCAGAGTAGAAACTTTCCTTCTGACTTTCTCACCTTGACCGAAAGCCATAAAGCAGCAACCATAGAGATCTTCTCATGGTCATCTTGATCTTAGCCATTGAGAAACTACTTGGTCCCCAAGTATCACTTGTGACCATAGATGTGAAGCAGAATAGGGCAGAGAACAACTTTCCCTTGAATGCCATTTTCGGATATAGTAGAGAGTTGGGAAGAAGAGAAGAAGATCTGATGCATGCAAGATGAGATGGATTACCTTTAACTTAAGCTTGATTTGGTTTGGATTTTCTGTTTTAGCTTCTGTGCTTCATGCTTAAACTTTCTTTCTCTTGCTTCTTTGGTTACTAGCTTAGGGAAGAAGCTTTTTCTCTCTTTCTCTTTCTTACTTTTCTGAAACTTTGATTTGACTTGATTAGAGAGTAGAGGAACGTTGCTTCTGGTAAGGCAAGATGGAGGGAATTGAAAATCAATTCGGGCTTGGATCGGGTTCTTCTCAAGTTCAGCCCGTTGGTGCCTTGCCTTGCTTCTTGGAAGACTTTTGCTTAAGATGAAAGACTTGGGCTTGTCTTTCTTACCATTCAACCCATTAGCATATATCTTTTGTTTGATGTTGGGCTACTGCAACACTTGTTTTTAGCCTGCATCACTTATCAAAAATAATCAAAACTAATTGGGTGATTAGCCCACTAATCAAGTGTTTGTCATCATCAATTTTATTAATTAATTTCTTAACTCAACAATCTCCCCCTTGATGACAAACATAATCAAGAAATGATCAAAGGAATTTAAATTTTTAGTAAGGTTAGAAAACTTTCCTTTGATGTTTCTTGCTTTAGTGTTGCTCCCCCTTTCCTTTTCAAGATTAGCTCCCCCTGGAATTATGCTTTCTTCTTTATTCCTGTTTTACATTGTACTAAAAGATAACATAATAGAGAGCTATTCACAATTATTTTTTCTAAGGAATATCAAACAAACAACACTATATAATCAGCCCAACATTAAGCTAATATCATCAGCAGGTGAATCAAGTATTAATGCAGCAAAAGATCCCAAAAGAAGTATTAAAACTCCCAAAAGAAGTACTAGGATCTGCTATACTATTGCTATTACTCTCCCTTTTGTCATCAAGGGTGGATAATAAGCAAGACCAACAAAAAACAAAGTCTTACATCCTGCAGAAAAGAGTTAGTCCATAGTGCAAAGTACTGACTAAACGACCAAAGGTGCAGCAATATCTAGAGTTATTACAGTCATCCAAAATGAAACAGTTCAAAAGTAGCTAAAGAAATAGAATTCATGAGACAAAAAGAGAGCAATAGCAGTTTTTATGAGACAAATCCTAGGCATCAGAACCATTCCCCTCCGAAGCAGCTTCCTCTTCAACATCAGTGGTAATGTCTTCATCATTGTGAAGGTTATCAATGAAGGTCATGAGCACAGCCACCCTGTCCCTTGATTTTCTCAGAAAGTTCTCATGCTTGCTAGCTAGCTTCCTTTGTTCCTTGCTCATGGCAATCATGTGATTTGATTGGGAAACAAACTCTTGAGCGACATCCTTGACCACATTCAGCAGAGCAGATTTCTTCCCAGTGGAGATGGAAGTACCTTCGGTAGAAGGAGGAGGAGAGTCATCTGGAATGAACTCTTCATCATCATCATCTAGAACCACTCTCTCAGATCTAGTTGGTCCTTTTTGCTGTTTCACTGAACCACCCCCTTTTAGGTATGAATGTCTATTTTCATAATCCTCATTTGATAGGTCAACACCAAAATTCTCAAATATGCAAGTTAAAAACATGCCATAAGGTAGTGCTTTATCTTTTACACTTCTAACAGAATCAAACATGTATCTAGCCATCAAGTAGGCAAAAGAGATTTCTGTTTTAGTGATTAGGGCATACAAAACAAGTGTGTCTGTGTAAGAGACCCTTTGATATGAACCACTTTGAGGAATCAAGATGTGATTAACAATTCGGTGCAACTGAGCACGTTCATATCCTAGGGCTTTGTGAGTGAGTGTGATGCCATCAATTAAGGAAACATGTTCACAAATGTGAGCCAAAGCATCATGGTAAGAGATACCAACCTCATCATTCCACTTTACAGATGTATAAGTACACGGCCCAACATCAGTGTACTTCAAGGAGTCACTGATAGTTTCATTATTCAAGATAATGTCTCTGCCCTTAACATACGAATGCACACTTCCTTCATGGTAAGTCATGTTTGTATAAAATTCTTTGACCAACTGAGGATATACAGGTTTTTTGATTTTGAAAAGGTGATTCCAGTCTAAAAATTCTAAATTTTTAAAAAAAGAAAAACCTTTCTTTTTCAAATCAGGTAAATCAGCCAGAAAAGATGGACATAGAGTACGATACTGAATAACTCCCTCATAAAAATCGTGGTTCATGGCAGATTTGAAACGATGGGGGTTAAAGTCTGAGTGAGATGTCATGTAGTGTGATTTGTGAGCAAAAGGATCAATGTCTGGTTCTCTAACAGATTTGAGAGGGCAATAAGGGTTACCTCTTTGTGATCGAACAGGGACAGACCTTGACTTAGGTTTTGCTGTCTCAGGAACAGGTTCTTCAACAGCAGGACGCTTCCCCTTGGATGAGTCAGGTTTCGAGGAGCTTGGTTTGGAGGGCGTCGTCTTAGGTGGTGGCGTCGGCTTGGCAGGGGTAGGGTATCGTAGTGTAGTCTTGGTTCGTGCCATGGGAGCAGTGCGAGGAGGAGAGGTAGGAGGAGATGGTGAAGGTGTGAAGTTTTGGTCTTGGGAGCGAATGAAGGGTTTCGATGGAAGTTTGTACACCTTTTCTCGAGGAGACTTGTGTGCTATGGTTTTCTTCCTCATTTGGTGGTTTTCGATTTAAGAAGAAAGAGAGTAATGTGGGTAGTGGTGAAAACCGAAGGGATAAAGAAGGAGTTATGGAGGGAAGAGAGGGAGTGTTGGTAACCGTACCCAAAAGCAAATTTCCAAAACCATGCAACTGCATCACCGTTTGAAAAGACTTGAAAAGACATGACCTCATACAAGAAAGATTTTATTTGATTTAAAAATTAAAATAGGAAGTTAATTTTAAATTTTGAAAAACAACAAAATTAACCTGAAACACTTTTTGGGCAAAAATTAAATCCACATGAAAACCTTTTAGGCCACAAAACATTAAGTGAAAATCCTTTATGAAAACTGAAACACATAGGTCATCAACAATAACAAACAAGATTGTAACATTCATATTTGGGCCCAGAGATGTTGGACTTAAGGAAACAGGTTTGGACCACTCATGATCTAAATTTTGAGGTTGGCCCAGATTGAGGTTCATTTGAAATAAGCCCAGAACACGCTGACTTGAGGAAAACGTTCATCACCTGCCCAGAATTGTCTCATGCCTATTTATGAGACAAAAAGCTCCAACAAATACATCAGCATTTTTCAATATAGAGAATCATAACTCAAAATTCCTAGACAAGTCCTAAGCATGCAGAATCTATCATCAGCTAATGGTTTTGTGAAAATATCTGCTAATTGCTCCTCTGATTTAACAAAATGAATACTAATATCTTCCTTTTGGACATGTTCTCTTATTGAGTGAAATTTCACTTCAATATGCTTAGTTCTAGAGTGCAAAACTGGATTTTTAGAAATATTAATGGCACTCATATTATCACACATCAAAGGAATATTTTCAGCATTTAATTTGTAATCAGCAAGCTGTGTTTTTAACCATAAAAGCTGAGAACAACAAGAAGAAGCAGCTATATACTCAGCCTCTGCAGTGGAAAGGGCCACTGTTGGTTGCTTCTTACTTGACCATACATTTAAGGACTTCCCAAGGAAGCAACATAAACCAGAAGTGCTCCTTCTATCAACTCTATCACCAGCAAAATCTGCATCATAATAACCAACTGCAGAAAAATCATCAATCTTAGGATACCATAGACCAAAATTGGATGTGCCATGAACATATCTAATGATCCTTTTAACTGCAGAAAGATGTGACTCTTTAGGTTTGGATTGGAACCTAGAACATAATCCAACACTTTGCACAATATCGGGTCTAGAGGAAGTTAAGTACATTAGAGAACCAATCATTCCTCTATACCTAGTCTCATCAACATCTTTCTCAGTTTCTCCCTTATCTAATTTAGAACTAGGATGCATGGGAGTTCCCATGGGTTTGGCATTTTCCATACCAAATTTCTTAACTAATTCCTTGGCATACTTCTCTTGATGAATGAAAATACCTTTTTCAGATTGTTTAATTTGCAGCCTAAGAAAGAAATTAAGTTTACCCATCATACTCATGTCAAATTCACTTGTCATGAGTTTTCCAAATTCAGAACAAAGGGATTCATTTGCTGATCCAAAAATAATGTCATCAACATATATTTGGACTAGAATAAAACAATCATTAGAGTTCTTGATGAATAGAGTTGTGTCAGTGGTGCCTATTTGAAAACCATTTTTCAAAAGAAAAGAGCTAAGTCTCTCATACCAAGCTCTAGGAGCTTGTCTTAAACCATAAAGAGCTTTAGAAAATTTGAAAACATGATCAAAATGCTCTTTATTTTCAAAACCAGGAGGCTGCTCCACATACACTTCTCTATCTATCACTCCATTCAAAAACTCACATTTCACATCCATTTGATATAATTTAAAACCACAATATGCAGCATAAGCTAAGAGAAGTCTTATGGCTTCCATTCGGGCAACAGGGGCAAAGGATTCATCAAAGTCTATTCCTTCTTCTTGGTCATAACCTTGTGCCACTAGCCTTGCCTTGTTTCTTGCAATGCTACCATCTTCTCCCAACTTATTCTGAAAAATTCACTTGGTGCCGGTCACTTTCTTTCCACTTGGCCTTGGAACCAAAGTCCATACTTGGTTCTTTTCAAACTCAAGAAGCTCATCCTCCATAGCTTTAACCCAAGAGGGATCACTGAGTGCTTCCTTGACGTTTTGAGGCTCAATTTGTGAAAGAAGGGAAATGTTTGATCCTTCATTTTCTTTTCTAGTGGAAGACCTTGTTTGCACTCCATGAGAGACGTCCCCAATGACAAATTCCTCAGGATAATTTTTCAAGAATCTCCATTCACGATGTCTGGTGGACTTGGATGCAGATTGAGATACCAAGGGATTCTGGGTGCTGCTGGCTTCAGGATTTCCTTCAGATTCATGAGACAAAATGGAATTGTCTCTCGAATTTTCAGCAGTTGTAGTTTCAGGTTCAGTTTGAACAGAATGTCCTTTCTCTTGATTTTGCACAGTTTTAACTTCCTTTTGAGCTTGATTTCCTGCATCACAATCTTCCAAAATACTTTGTACCAAGTTAGTGTCACAGAATGTAACATGTATAGACTCCTCAATAATCCTAGCATCTTGATGATAAACCCTATATGCTTTACTAGTTGTGGAATATCCTACAAACAAACACTCATAAGCCTTTGGATCAAATTTTCCCAAATTTTCTTTATTATTTAAAACAAAACATTTGCATCCAAAGATGTGTAAGTAATCTAAGTTTGGTGGGTAGCCTTTCCAAAGTTCATAAGGAGTTTTCTTCAAAAATTTTCTTATGATTGTTCTGTTTAAAATGTGGCAAGCTGTGTTTACCGCTTCAGCCCAAAGGAATTTTGGAACATTACTCTCACAAAGCATAGCTCTTGTCATCTCTTGTATGCTTCTATTTCTTCTTTCTACAACACCATTTTGTTGTGGTGTTCTTGGACAAGAGAGGTTGTGAGATATTCCAAATTCCTCACAAAAGGATTCAAACAAATTATTTTCAAATTCAGTTCCATGATCGCTTCTTATAGAAGAGATTTTCAAATCCTTTTCATTTTGAATTTTCTTGCAAAAAGGTTCAAAGGCCGAAAAGGCTTCATTTTTGTGTGCAAGAAATAAAACCCAACCAAACATAGTATAGTCATCCACAATCACTAAACCATAATGTTTACCACCTAGGTTTTGAGTTCTTGTTGGACCAAATAAATCAATGTGTAGCAACTCAAGTGGTCTTTTAGTAGAGATGTCTTCCTTTGGTTTAAAAGAACTTTTTGTTTGTTTTCCCATTTGGCAAGCATCACAAGTGATGTCTTTGTCAAACTTTATCAAAGGAAGACCTCTTACTAATTCTTTCTTTACAAGTTTGTTTATTTGAAACATACTTGCATGGCCCAATCTCTTGTGCCATAACCACTTTTCAGATTCTTTGGAGTGAAGACAAGCTACATTTTGATCCTTTAGTTCATCAAGAGTAAGTCCATACATATTATTGAAACGCTTGGCAACAAACATCACTTCATTTGTCTTTTCATTAACAACACAGCATTCAAGCCTTTTGAAAATAACTAAATATCCTAAATCACACAGCTGACTTACACTCAAAAGATTGTGCTTTAAACCACATACCAAAAGTACATCATCAATGAAAGTAGATTGCTCATTACCTACTTTTTCAACAGCAATGATTTTACCTTTACCATCATCTCCAAAGGTCACAAAACCTCCATCATACTTATTTAGTTTGATGAAGTAGGTTGACCTTCCAGTCATGTGCCTTGAACATCCACTATCTATGTACCACATGTCCTTTTTGTTCTTGGATGCTAGGCAAATCTGCATGATGAGTTTCAAGTAGCCTTAGGTATCCAAATTAATTTGGATCCTTTGAAGTTAATCCATCTTGGTTGCCCAAGTGCATTGAAATTACAAACAACATTGTAGACTTTATTTCCTACAACTCTCTTTTCAATGAAGCATTGTGCATATGAGTGACCAAATTTCTTGCAATTAACACAATGATTTTCTGGTGTGTGTTGCTGAAACTGATGTGAGTTATATTGCTTGAAATGATTAAAGTTTTGAAATTTTCTGGTTTTTGGAGGAGATGCATTTCTTTTGACAAACTGATTTTTATTAAAGTTATTCCTCTTTGCAAAAGCATTTTCACCAGAATTTTTTTGAACATTTTTACCTTTCGAAAATGAGGTTTTGTTGTAAAAAGGTGGTTTCTTGAAAGCAGCCTCATTTTTCGAAATGTAACCCAAACCTGGCCGGTTTGAACTCGGACTAGTTCTTGGTGAAGGCTCAGCTTCATTTGTGTATTCTTCATCAGATTTTTCTTCACATGTTGAAACATATCCGATACTTGATTTGTTTGGTATGGATTTGGTATTTGATGAAGAGGCCACAAATTTTATAGAGGAAGTGTTAGAAACTACATCTTCCTTGGCTATGTAGCCTAAACCAGATTTTTCAAACAATGGCCTTTGACTTGCAAGTAATTTATCCAAGTTGCTAGAACCTTGAGCAAAGTTTGCTAAGTCACCATTCAGCCTTTTGATCATATCATTTAATCTTTCATTTTCAGCAATTAACTCATGAGAAGGATCCACAATGTGCTTTTCTTTTAATTTTTCAAGTTCAGATTTTAGAAATCTGTTTTCTTCAATAATGTCCAAGGCACATTCAGTTTCCTTCACTTTTTCTTTTAAAAAATCATTTTCAGCTCTTAACACATCTCTTTCAGATCTGCATTCATTGTATTTGTCAAGCAGTTTTGATGTGTTTAAATTGAGATCATCAATAATAGCATGCAAGTTCTCAATGGTCAAATCATAATAGTTTACCTCATCAATATTGTTGTTTCCAGCCATGAAGCAGTCTTTGTCATCTCCTTCAGATTGTTCTTCTTCATTTGAGTCATTTTCAAGATCCTCCCAAGCTGCCATGAGTACTCTCTTTCTTTCCTTCTTGCCTTTGTCCTCCTTCTTGAGCTTTGGACAGTTTAGCTTGAAATGTCCAGCCTCCTTGCAGTGATGGCACGTCACCTTGCTCAAGTCGATTTTGTACTCCTTTGAACTTGAACCCTTGTATTTGCCCTTGTTCTTCATCATCCTTCTAAATCTCCTAGCAAAAAACAAAAGTTCGTCATCTGAAATACCATCACTAGACTCACTCTCTTTCGGTTCTATTTGTGACTTGAGGGCTATTCCCTTTTTCTTTGAGTCTGTGTTTGTGTGTGTGGCTTCATAGGCAAGGAGTTTTCCTCTCAGCTCATCATAGGTTATGGGACTTATGTTGTTACTCTCGGTTAGGACAGTGGCAGTGTTTTCCCATTCTTTTGTGAGGCTTCTAAGGAGTTTTCTCACCAAGGTTTGTTCTGCATAGTTTGTACCCATAGCATCAAGGTTGTTGATTATGATTGAGAATCTCTCAAACGCTTCATCAATGCTTTCTCCATCCTTCATGCTAAACATCTCGTACTCTTTTCGCAGCATATCAATCCTCGTTTCTTTTACTTGTTTGGTGCCTTCGTGTGTAACCTGGAGTTTTTCCCAGATTTCTTTAGCTGTCTTGCATCTAGACACCTTCCAGTACTCTTCAAAGCTGATAGCACAGTGAAGAAGGTTGATCGCTTTAGCATTCAGCTCTATCTTCTTCTTGTCATCTGCATTCCATTCAGCTTCTTCTTTTGGAGTCACCACTCCATCAGCACTTGTTTTTGTTGGGATCTTGGGACCGCTCACAACAATCTTCTATATGTTGTAGTCAATGGATTGGATGAAAATCCTTATCCTTTGTTTCCAGTAGAAGTAGTTCTTCCCGTTGAAAAAAGGTGGCCGGTTGTTTGACTGGCCTTCAGTGAGGGTGTAGGCAACTGTGGTTATGCCCAAGTTGTTCGCCATTGGATCTTTGCTCCAAGCGGTTAAGCTTGATTCTTGAGACCTTAGCTCTGATACCAATTGAAGGTTGTGGTAGGCTTAGAGAAGGGGGTTGAATCTATGCCTTCCTTTTAAGTTGCTGTTATTATTCTTTTAAAATAAACTTTCAATTCTGATTTTGTTTGTACTCAGCAGCGGAAATTTATGAGATAATTTATTTTTGTCCCATGAATATCAGAAAACAGAACACAGCAGAGAAGAAAAAAGCTAACACCAGCATGTATCCTGGTTCGGTTGCCTTGTGCTATGCAACCTACGTCCAGTCTCCTCCACAACTATGGAAGAATTTCACTATAGTTAACAGTATTACATACAACAATTTCACAGGATTGACCCAATCCTTTCACACTCAAGTTCTAACCTAACTTGACATTGGCTATGCTAATACCTAACTATTCACTCTTAGTGCTAACCCAACTAAGAAAGGGATACCCAACAGGTACAAGATACAAGACACTTAATCAACCTATAGAAATCTGAAATAAACTCTAGGCTTCTCTCTCAAGTGTTTCTCTCAGCCTTTTTCCACTCATGGCTTTTTCATAATATTTCTCACAATGCCTTTTCTCACAAGAAATTATAGAAAGATAAACTTAGAAAAGCACATTACAATCAGTAAAACATGAAGGAGATTGACTTCATCAGCAGCCTCTTTGCTATGTGCAAAACCAGATTCGCAAACCTCAGCTTGAGTTCTTCAGTATTGGCCGAATGCTTCTTTGAAAGAAAGCATTATCCAAGTAGAGGAACTTCTTTATAGAACACTGTTCTCACACTCTGGTTTTCTCTCCTTACCTTCTGAATGAACAGCAAGTTTCATTTATCTCCTTGCATGTTGCTGGGTTCTTCTTCCAAGGTCAACACCTTGAGCCTTGAGCTTCACCAACCCACAGATTCACTTTTTCTCCTTAATCCTCAGAGTAGAAACTTTCCTTCTGACTTCCTCACCTTGACCGAAAGCCATAAAGCAGCAACCATAGAGATCTTCTCATTGTCATCTTGATCTTAGCCATTGAGAAACTACTTGGTCCCCAAGTATCACTTGTGACCGTAGATGTGAAGCAGAATAGGGCAGAGAACAACTTTCCCTTGAATGCCATTTTCGGATATAGTAGAGAGTTGGGAAGAAGAGAAGAAGATCTGATGCATGCAAGATGAGATGGATTACCTTTAACTTAAGCTTGATTTAGTTTGGATTTTCTGTTTTAGCTTCTGTGCTTCATGCTTAAACTTTCTCTCTCTTGCTTCTTTGGTTACTAGCTTAGGAAAGAAGCTTTTTCTCTCTTTCTCTTTCTTACTTTTCTGAAACTTTAATTTGACTTGATTAGAGAGTAGAGGAACGTTGCTTCTGGTAAGGCAAGATGGAGGGAATTGAAAATCAATTCGGGCTTGGATCGGGTTCTTCTCAAGTTCAGCCCGTTGGTGCCTTGCCTTGCTTCTTGGAAGACTTTTGCTTAAGATGAAAGACTTGGGCTTGTCTTTCTTACCATTCAACCCATTAACATATATCTTTTGTTTGATGTTGGGCTACTGCAACACTTGTTTTTAGCCTGCATCACTTATCAAAAATAATCAAAACTAATTGGGTGATTAGCCCACTAATCAAGTGTTTGTCATCATCAATTTTATTAATTAATTTCTTAACTCAACACACTCTAATCGGTCAGGTGTTTAAGGTTCGATCTCTCAATTCTCTGCTAATCTTTCTTTCTAAGGCTTACTTTTCTTCTACCAATCAACACAAATTTAATGCATAAATACACATATCAAGAGGTCTTTTAAGAGTTTTAATGGGGTTAGGGTCAAGGTAGGATTGTATTTGGCCAAGTGGACTAAAATCTGAATCCTTAATTAACTTAAACTTTCCACCAAAATTTAGACAATCCATGTAATCACAATACAAAATCTAACTATCCATTAACCATGTTTTTCACATATTCATGCATCCTAACTTCGAGTACAGTACATATGCATTGCTTTCACCATTTACTTTGGGACATTTTGTCCCCTTTTACTTATTTGCTCTTTTTTTTTTCTTTTCTTTTTCTCACTTCTTTTTTTCTTTTTCTATTTTCTTTTCTTAATAAATTAATTTTTTTTCTTTTTTTTCTTTTTTTCAAAGCATATGATTAAATTATTGAATGCATGAACATGTTCTAAACATTTCTTTCACATTTTCATAAAGATATATAACACCCAATTCTCAAACCAAATATTTCCAAACTCACTTTTTTCCACACTTAAATCATGAACACTCTCACTTGTCTAAGCTAACCGATTCAAATTAAGGACATTATTGTTTTCTGCTTAGAGTTAATGATGTGCTAAAGTAAATAACAAAGGGGTATAATAGGCTCAACATTGGTTTGCAAAGGATAATGAAAGGGTAAGGCCATATGAGTATGTAAGCTCAGTGAAACAAAGGCCTCAATCATATAAGTGCATGCATACATCAAATAATGGAAATATAGAATCAAGCAAGACAAAGATCACAATTTTAGAGAGAACAACACACACCAAAATAAAATATTGGTTGATAAAATGCAACCAATTCAAATAAGCTCAAAATCTCACAAGTTTTATGTGTTCGAGCTCTAAACCATGTTTCAGTATAATATTTCTTCAAACAAGTTCAATAAAAATTTTAATTCAAATTAGTGAAATGTTATAAAAAATTTCTTGAAAAAGAAAATATTACTTCAACCAAGTAGTGGTAAAATATGCACAAAAATCAAACAAACATGCAAATGCAACAACTCATTTAACAAAGAAAATTTTAAACATTGGTGTTGAGAAGGAAATAACTAACCCATGGAGATCGGTATCGACCTCCCCATACTTAAAGATTGCACCGTCCTCGGTGCATGTAAAGATGTACAAGTGGACGGGTGGTTCCGCAGCTAGTGCTCTTTTTGTTCCTTTCCTTGCCGGTGGTTTGGGAGTAGCGTTCTCTTTACCCTTCTTGGTGGCCATCCTGAAAAGGGAAAAAGAAAGTAACATGTAAAGATAAGGGTTCGAGCAAGGAAGAGGATGGTATAGGTGATAATCAATGCACGGTAAAGAAGGATGTCGTTAACACATGATCATGACTACATGTGAAAAGTTCATCGATTGAAATATAGCAAGTGCAGGTGATGACAATTAAATGCAAGATGTTTATTGGCATGCCAGCAAAGGTATGAGTAACATAGATCAAGCATTCAATGTCCAAGTTAGATTACCAACCCTTTCAAACTAACAACCTGTTTGTATTGACAATTATATTTAATCAATAAAATATAAAAGGGATTTTGTGAAAAAATAGGCATTTAGAGTAGTAGAATAAAATAATGCACAATGCCATACGGGCTTTTTCACAAACATATAGCATGCATGGTGAATATGTTATGGAAAGTATTAAATTGAACATGCAAACAACCCTTTAAGAATTAATATTAATTGTCAAATAACAATAACTTCACAAGCAAAATATAGAAGAAAATAATTACCCAATTAAATTTCTAACACCAATTAAAGGAATAAAAAGAAAAAGAAAGAAAAAGAAAATATAGATAATGAAAGTAAAAAGAAAAAGAAGAAGAAAATATAAATAAAAATAATAATGGAAAAGTAAAGAGGGGAGAAGGAAAGAAAAGAACCTGGATAATGGATGTGAAAAATAGAAAGTAAAAAGTGAGAAAGAATAAAGAAGGAAGAAGGAAGAAGAAAGAAATAAGAAGGGGAAAGAAAAAATTAGGATTGGGGAAGAAAAGATAAGATAATTGGCGCTGATCTGGATAAGCTGTGCGGTGCAGGCGACGCGGACGCGTGGGTGACGTGGTCGCGTGGTGTGTGATATTTTTCAGGTGATGCGAACGCGTGGGTCACGCGGTCGTGTGGCCTGATTTGTGCTATTGGCGCGAGTGCAACCGTGCGTTGGCGCAACTCTCTGTTTTAAATGCATTTTGCCAAAATTTAGGGTGACGCGTTCGCGTGGTTGACGCGATCGCGTGAGTGGCCATATTTTAAAAAAGACGCGGACGTGTGATGCACACGTTTGCGTGATAGGGCTTGTACTTTTAGCATCATTCCAGCCCAGCTCCATCATAACTCTCTGCCATACACCTCTTTACGTCGATTTTGTAGGGCCACGCGGTCGCGTGGGTGACGCGGTCGCATGGGAGGCTCTTTTTCAGAATGACGCGGTCGTGTGGGCATGCTTGTGCCTAGGGCACGCCTCCAGCCACGCTTTCGCGTGACTCTCTGCTTCTTTTCTTCTCATGTCCAAGGCACATATGATGCGGTCGCGTCAGCGACGCTTACGCGTCTCGTGTCTCTCCCTTTTTTTGGTTTTCTTTTTTTTTTATGCAAAATACAAAATGCAGTATGCAGATGCTAATGCAAACATTATGAATGACACTAATAAAATTAAAATAAAATAAACTAGCAATAAAAGGAAGGATTATACCATGGTGGGTTGTCTCCCACCTAGCACTTTTAGTTAAAGTCCTTAAGTTGGACATATGGTGAGCTTCTTGTCATGGAGGCTTGTGCTTGAACTCATCCAGGAATCTCCACCAATGTTTGCAATTCCAATAGCCTCCGGGATCCCAAACTAGGCACATAAAACCTTCAAGCAAGTTAAAGCAGATGACTAGGCCCCAAGAGTGTTGATTGCCAGAATGAATTCCGGGGTCCCAAACCTTGCTTTTCCACCCGTCTTCTTGTTGATCATCGTTTTTTCACTTGGGTCGTGAATAGTCAGAATTCTCACGAAGACATCCAAACAATTTTCTAGACCCATTTCTAAGTCATTTCCCTGGTTAGGGACATGACAGTACATGCCAGGCAAGAGGTTCTTAAACATAAGGGAATGTAGTTTTCTGCACTATAGTCTCCATGTTGCATAATAGAAAAACTTTCCATTTACTAAACTACTTCATTATATTATTTGAATAGGAATTATACCAACCTTTGTACTTCAATTTGGAGCGTGCAACCATATTGAACCTTGTATGACAACTCTTACCACTAACCATCTTCCTCTTACTCTTATAGCCACAAAGAGCTCTAAGTTGCCTATCCGTCTCAAGCAAAGCATATTCAAGTGAGCTAATTAAGCTTAAAGATGAGAGATTTACCCACTTGAATGAAGGGATGGATGGTGATGGCTTTGGGGGAGAGGTCTCCAACAACCTTGGCAAGGTGATTTCCAACTCCATCCCCTTGGGCTCCTCTTTGACAACTTCCACCTCTTTGCAAGCTTCTTCAATATCAACCTCTTCCTCTTGGTAGTTTTCTTCCAATTTAATCTCTTCTTCATGGTTCACCAAGGGCATGGGAGGCTGTGCTTCTTCTTCTTCAATCTCCATGTCAAGTTCAATGGGAGAGGATTCAAATGTAGATAAGAATTTATCGATGATTGAATCCATCTCTTGATCATTCCTTTCAAAGTCTTTAACCATGATATGCCTTGGAGGTTGTACACCATCCTCAACATCAAATTCAAACTCCTTAGAAGGGGGTTCTATGACTGGGCTTTCCCATGGACGTTCCGCATCTCCTAAGTCTTCGACCACTTCTTCCTCTTTAACGATTACGGCTTCCTCCAATTGTTCCAATACAAAGTCATGCTGCTCATTATCCACCGGAGTTTCTAGTGTTTCCTTCATGCTACGTTCTTCGTTAGATTCTCCACATGAAGTCATGGGAGTTCCTTGAGTGTCCGAACGTCGGGAAGGTAATCAATTTATCGCTTGCTCCAGTTGATGAAGTGTTGCATGAAATTGATTTACTGTTTCCTTGAGGCGAGCCTTTGATTCTTGGGTTGATGGACATGGACATGGTGCATAGGAAAGTGGTGGTTCTTGGGAGTAATTGGATTGGAATTGGGGTGGATAAGAGTTAGGGTCATATGGAGGTGAATGGTGGTGGTTGGCTTGTGAGTGTAGTGGTTCAAAGCTGTGTTGAGGAGGTGGTTCATAAGCATATGATGGGCTTGTTGGTAATTACAAGGGGGTCCACCATATCTATCATCTTGGTATGAACCTCGGAATGGCTCTTTACCATAGTATACTGGTGGAGGTTGATTGTCACGAAGAGGTCCACCGTAACTATTGTCTTGGCATGCATTGTAGAATGGTCGTCGTCCATGGTACTTTGGAGGGTGTTGTTACCAAAAGGGTTGATCAGATCCTCGTGGCTCCGTCCATCTTTGATTGTTTTGACCTTGATGCATGTTCCTATTATAATTTCCATTCCTTACAACAGCATTGGAACCAAACTCAAAGCGACGGGGCTGAGAATTCATGATAGCTAATAAAAGAAATTAAAAATAAAAAATAAAAAATAAATAAACAGGTAAAAGAGATTATTTACAGTAACCAATAATAAGGCACACAGTTGCAATTCCCCGGCAACGGCGCCATTTTTGACGAACGGATTGTAGTATAGTGGTGAGTATTCCCGCCTGTCACGCGGGCGACCCGGGTTCAATCCCCGGCAACGGCGCCATTTTGACGATCAGATTTTTTCTAGTAAAGAATTTTTTAAAAATAATCGTGTTGTAAGTATAGTTTCTAAACCAACAGAGAATCCTTTCGTACAAAAATTTGGTTGTCACAAGTAACAAAACCCAATAAAATTTATAACCGAAGTATTGAAACCTCAGGTCGTCTTCTCAAGGAATTACAGGAAAGTATGATTTATTATTGGTTTTGGAAAAAAGGTATATTTTTGGGTTTTTGAAATAGGTAACAAGTAATTTAAATGGCAAGAAAAATAAATTAATAATTAGAAAATCTCTTGGCAAGGTATGAGAACTGGAAATCCTATCCTAGTTATCCTTATCAGGTGTGATGAGAATTGGATTTTGCTCCCACTTATTTAACCCTTACTAAATAAAGGAAAGTCAAGTGGACTAATTAACTTGATTCCTCAAGTCCTAGTCAACTCCTATGGAAAGACTAGCTTTAGAGGGATCCAAATCAATCAGCAATCCCAATTTTCAATCTACTGCTGAGTTTGATAACTCAAGTGTCACCAATTATTTAAACAAAGCCAAAAAGAGAAAAATATAAATTATTTATATCATAAATAAAAGAAAGTAATCCTAAATTTGAAATACCTTGAATTGTATTTAAATAGAATATTCAAATCTAACATGGAGTTCATAAGCCAAATTGAAAAGATAAATAACAATTAAAGTAATAGAATAAATAAAAGTAGAAAATAAATTGAAGGAACATTGAACCTGGAATGAAGAGAAGTAGCCTAATCATAATATAAATCCTAAATCCTAATCCTAATCCTAAATCCTAAGAGAGAGGAGAGAACCTAAAACCTAAAATTGTGTATTATGAATGTTGTATGAATTGTTGTTGAATGAATGGATGGATTTTCCCACTTTATAGCCTCTAATCTGTGTTTTCTGAGCCGAAAAATGGGTCAAAAACAGCCCAGAAATTGTTCCCGGCGATTTCTGGTACATACAGGTCGCTGCAAAGTCACACAGAAGCGTCGTCCACGCGTTCGCGCGGATTGAGTTTTTGCTAGGCCACGTGTCCGCGTGATCTACACGTGCGTGTCGTCTGGCTTCGTGAAAACTATGACAAATTATATATATTTGCGAAGCCCTAGATGTTAGCTTTCTAACGGAACTGGAACCGCATCATTTGGACCTCTGTAGCTCAAGTTATGGTCGATTTAGTACCAGGAGGTCAGGCTGGACAGCTTAGGAGTTCCTTCAGCTTCTTGTATTCCTTCCAATTTTGCATGCTTTCTTTCCATCTTCTAAGCCATTCTTGCCTTGTAATCTCTGAAATCACTTAACACACATATCACAGCATCGAATGGTAATAAGAGAGGGTTAAACATAGCAAATTTAAGACCAAAGAAACATGTTTACAATCATAGCACAAAATCAGGAAGGAAATTGTAAAACATGCGAATTATACGAATAAGTGTGAGTTTAGTGGACAGAATCTACTCAATTAAGCACACGATGTACCACGAAATAGTGGTGCATCAATAATATACTTGTATAATTCTAGTGGCTAAATATTATTTTACTGTGATAAAAGTTATGCAGTTAATCATCTTGTTTGGCATGTTCTTGACATGAGATAGACCACTAAACAAATTAATTATGTTTGATTATTTTATTTGTAGGAAAGAATTGAGAAGATTGAGCAATAGGATGAGTCTTCTAGAGTGTTGTCTCAAAATGATTCGCTTGCTCAAGCTCTCGAAAAAGAGAAACCGGGTAGAGTGCATGGCGTGGGTTTCAGACCAACTCCCAGTCAAATCTTCAGTCTGAATTCGTATCCGTCGAGAAACGGAGTCTAAATAGAGGAGACCCAAAGGAAGCTGCTTGAACTACAGGCAAAGCTGGAAGCCAAGAATTTGAAAAAGAAGGCAATGGAGGATGAAGTAGCATCAGAAAAGAAAAAGAGGCAAGCAATGGAGAGTGCTCTGAGATAACTATTTCAATGGTAGGGTGAGAAGCTGCCACCAAACATCGTTGTAGGGATGAATTTCGTGGAAGGATAGAGTGAAAAATAGAATATTAGGATTGGAATTATTTTGGTTTGAAGCAAACATTTTTTTTGAATTCCACTATGCATCTTTTAGCAAGAGTTTTACTTTATTAATATTTTTGTAAATATATTATTTTATTTTATAGTTAATTTTTTTTGTTTTTGCTACAAGTTTAGATTCTTAGATAAAAAATATTAAGATTTATAATTTAAAAAAAAAATCTAAAAAACGCAAAAAATTATATCTATAATATTTTAAAAAAAAAATATGCAATTTTTAAAGGAAAATCCAATTTTTTTAACTTTGTATTAAAATTAGCGGCGGTTTTAAAACCACCGAAAATAAGTCTGTAAACGTTATAAAATTGAAAAAAAAACATCCTAAACTTGCGGCGGTTTGTATGCACCAGTAAACATGTGTGAAACCCTGACACTTGCATATTGCGGTGGTTTTCACCGCCGCCAAATTAGGTGCCACAAAATATCGATTTAGCGACGGTTATACTAGCAGTTGCTGAAAATCGTCGCAAAATCAACTACTCATGCCAATAATCAGGGTGGTTTATGAACGACTGATATTAGATTTTGCGGCGGTTTCTAATCATGGAAAAAATCGTTGAAATGTTCCATACTCTGTTGTAGTGCATGTCATGATAACACTAGAAGTTAGGCGTTACTAACTTGCTTCCCTATTTATTAGCTAATATTTATTATATGAGCTTACTTCGTTATTAAAGCGCAGTTATCTTGCTGGGCCGCCGATGCTCCATCTGAAGGGAGAAGGAAATGGATAAGAACTTGCGAGTTCTTAGTAAGATCGGGATTGTTATTTAAATTCATTATTTCTGTATTATTGTAGTCAATAATGCTTGATCATAAAATACAAGAATAACAAATAACAAGAAACACAGAGTTATAAAGAAACAGAGAATGCAGGAAGTGAAAACAACAAGTAAACACACACAAATGCAGAAAGTATAACAGAAAAATATGCGACAAACAAGTATGTTGCATGTCTGGTCCTAATGCAGGTCATGAGCTCACGTGTCGGTTTCTATCTGCTCTCGATTTAATTCAGCATTCTTAGCCGGATATGGCTTTTCCAAAACACAATATAGCAACTCCTTTGTAGGTGAACTTCGATCTACAGAAATGACACCCCTATAAGTGAGATTCGGCTTATAAGAATGACAACTCTCTGTAGGTGAACTTTAACCTACAGGAACAATACCCTGAAGTATACAAATGACATCTATTCTACTGTAGGTGAACTTTGACTTATAGGACTTCTAGAGCTAAGGAAAAGGGAGCACACAGTTTACGAGCGTCTCCGTTCCTGTGTTCGGCCTAAGGCCAAGTCAATAAACATCGGCCACATTTATCGACCTCTACCCACAATTCCTGTCTCACCTTTCTGAGTTACTTTAATCTTTAGGGCTAAATCTGTCTCTATCATCTTTATATCTTTCCTCTTTTATTAATACTCTTCACATCTTTTAAGTTTTATCTCAATGTTAATTATTTCTAACTTAGTTCTTTTCTCGTACTTTTTCCTAGATATTTTATGATATACTTGAGTAAACATAAGATAACACATTAATAAATTTGTTAAATTATTTTTGATTTTATTATTCATTAATATTCAATCTGAGATATTTTAACGTCAACACTTAACACATAGTATTACATATTTTTTCTTTCTCAAATTAATCATCTCTTTAACATTTTTTATTTATTGAAAAATTGATGTATTTAAAAGTATTTTTTTATAAATACATCAACTTTTAATAAATTCCAAAAAAAAATAATTTGAAAATAGAGAATATTAAATTGCATTAAATACATTTTTATCTTTGTTTTAATGCATTAATAGTTTGTGAAGATATACTAATATTTTTTTAAGTGCATTAATATCTTTGTTTTAATGCATTGATATCTTTGTTTTAATTGCATTGAATACATTTTTTTTTATGTCTCTATTTATATTTTGTAAAAATATACTAACATTTTCTTATATATTCTATATGGATAGTTAAATTTTGTTATAAATTTTTCATAGGTCTAACTAACATACGTTCTAAGAACACATATTAATATCAATTATTAGTAAATTTTTTTATTTTTTTAATAAATATATAACAAATTAAATTTTATATATTTTCATAAAATACTTTCAATTAATAACCGCTAGCAGCTTAATACACACGATAATGCTTGTTCGGACACATATCTATTTTTTTAAAAAATTAATTTTAATATTTTTTAAAAAATTATAAAGTTTATATTAATAATTAAGAGAATTAAAATAATATGTTATTCAAAAACAAAAATTTTTAAAATTATTTAACATTTAAATTATGTAGAATAAATAAATTTGAATTAAATTAGGTAAAAAATAAAAAGAAATCATTATATTGTTAGTATATGTAACAAAATCAAGATAAAGATTTATAAACAACTAGTATGCGAAACAAAATCAAGATAAAAATTTACAATATAATTATTTATAAATGTTATGAATTTTATTTATTTTCTTAAACTTATTTAGTTTGAAGCAGATATAAAAAAAAATTTTCAAATACTTTTTATGTCAATGCATAATTTTATTAGATAAAAAATATATTTTTTCTTTAAACTTTTATTATATTCAACATCTTAATCTTTAATTTTTTATTCTTTCAAAAGTATTCAAGTCTATTTTTATTATATTCTCTCGTCGTATCACACATTATCTTTTTTTTTTATCACCACTACATATATCTATTTATTATATAGAGTTGTTCCTCTTTCGCTAATTATTGGATAAAATCATCCAAATCTATCTGACTTTTTTTTGTCTATTTATACATTTCCAAATCGCAATAATCATATATCTATATAACAAAAATAACAATCACAATGATTGTAATAATAAAAGCAGAAGATTTAGCGAATTTTGAGATGAAGGAGGACTAAAGACTCACCATAAACTTATAAATCGTAGTAGTAGAATCTTTAAACCTTTTCTTTGCGTTTTTGATGAATTAGGATTAAGGTTTCAATGTGAGAAAACTTTTGGCAAATTATGTGAGAGATTCTTGACTGAATAAATCGAAAAAGGGGATGCATTCATCCGTTTTTTTCTATTTTTTTAAAAATATAATTGTAAATTACTAAAATGTTTTTTTCTAATTATAAAAATTAATTTTCATATATTCTTTATGTAATTAATAACAAATTTGTATACATAGTTTAAGATATTGAAACTTTTTATTTCGTTAAAAAAGAGAGATTTCGGTTTCATCATGTTTTTGCTGTGAAATTTTTACGTAAACATTTATAATTTATATAAGTAAAATTTTAATTTTGTATCAAATATTTGGATATATCAACATTGTTTTTATTTTTTTCCATCCTCTTTCTATACTAAATATTTTTGAAATGATTTAATATTATTCTACTATCAACTAAATATTTTTGAAATGATTTACTCTGTTGGTCCCTATAGTTTCGCGAAATTTTCAATTAGGTCCCTATACTTTTTTTCCTTTCAATTGGGTCCCTATACGTTAATTTTTTTTTCAATTTAGTCCTTGTTAACGTTAAACGTTAAAAAAATGTTAGTGAATTGTGAAATTACTTGTATACCCCTAGGGACCTAATTGAAAAGAAAAAAATATAGGGACCTAATTGAAAATTTAGAAAAATTATAAATATTCAATAAAAGATATTCCTATAATCCCTATTTAATGATTATACGACATTAAAAATATTTCTATAATCCCTTTTATTTTATCACTATCATTTTTTTTCTTATTTATATACAAATTGTGACATAAAAAATATTTCTATAATCCCTTTTATTTTATCACTATCATTTTTTTTCTTATTTATATACAAATTGTACCAAAAATACTGTCTCTTTATTTTTTTGACTTTCAAAATACCTTATCTTAAGAAGATAAAAAAAAAAAAGTAATGGATAAAATGAAACAGAGAAATAGTAGTAATAAGTATAATATAAAATTCAATTTTCATCACTCAAGTATTTATTATGACCAACATAATGAAAGAACTTGCATATGGCATATGGTAACAAGAATCATTGATAGAATAATAACTAAAATTGTTTACAAAAATTGAGTTCTATATAATTCCTCAAACAAGAGAATAAATTTGGCTGACAAAAACTCAAAATCAAGTATATTGAAGAAATGAATTTTCCTTATGGTAACAAGAACCATCAGAAAGAAATCCCTAAAGGCTGCTTGCTCTAGCATAAACAGATATTCCATCTCCCTTGGATATGATCTTTGCCATTGCAACTGATACCAAGTGACGCAGGCCGTCGACAACCAAAAGTGAGCAGGAAATACAATGCATCCTCACACTGTACAAAACCCTTGGTCCATTCAATCTGCAACAACTTAGTTTCAACTTGTATATACAAAATGATCTGGATGTACACAGCTAACGATGTTCACAGCAAAATTAAATCATAGGGATGGGGATACTTCCTAGCTCCTATTAAGAGTCCAAGCAGAAAGAAGCTTTAAAAAATAAGTATGCCAAAGTAGAATTCATTTAAGACATCAATGATAGGAAACCATCATTTGCAGCAAAACTTGATCATTACCTTTGTCAAGGAATTTATGCAAGTAACAAGAGTTTTCTCATCCTCAGTAACCAATAAGGGGACAATAACCTGAACTGAAATATTTTAATTATTGATATCATTATTAAGTTAATAAAGTAACCCAAGTCCCATTCATCTGAAATACATTTACAAGCAAGAAGAGCCAACAAGTAAAAAATTCAAGAAATACATACACTTAAACATCTGAATGGATCATGCTGGGATAAAACAATATTCAGGCAGTGCTCTGCTTCATTTGAGACCTGAAAACAAGACGAAATTTGCTGAAATTAGGAGAAGAATTAACAAGAAGACAAACAAGAACATCACAATGCTGGAAAGAATAAACAGAAAGATATAACAACCTCTTATTATATTCCAAAAAGCCCATAAAAAAAATATGTATGGTTGCATTTACCAATATAGGCAAGGGCACAATGAAACAAAGTGGAGTGCATAAAAGGGGGTAAGAACCTGGGTTTTAAGCATTTCAACAAGTATTGAAAGAGTAAGCTCTCTGATTGAGGAATCTGAATCATCCAGCACCTCAAGCACAACTGTCAAAATCTGATTGAAGTACTGCAATGACGATGAAACAAACATCACAAAAGACAAAAAAGAAAAATCTAATATACTGTTCTATGCCGCAATGGTAAAATTTTCTTAGCTTTATCCCGACTGACCCCATTCTCAAAATGTTATCATTTTTTCAAACTATTAGTTAGCTCTTAATTTCTCAGGCTTGCATTCACAGTCCAAATCCCAAAATGAAAGCTTAGAATTAAAATTTAAAAAAAAAAAAGATAAAACAAAAGTATCCGTCCAATGCATGTTTCCATCAGCAAGTATGAAGCTTTTTTTTGGGGGTACATGCTAAGACCTCCAAATTACAGGTCAATGGTGCAGCAACATCAAAAAACAACTTAGTATTATTGATAACAAATCTAAAGGAAAATTTCTAAAACAAAAAGTGTATATAGATTCTGAGTATGGAAAAATAAGGTTATTTCGCCTCTACCTAAGTTCAAGATGCAGAACTTCTTCGGAAACTATTTGCTTAATTGCGGCCCTGCTGAATCAGGCTTCGACTCCATTAACTAGCAGCAGCAATTTGAAAATTTTGCCGATCTATGGCTGGCGGTGTGCGCATTGATGGGTTTGGGGCAAGAAGGAGAGAGAAAGCTGACGTTGATTGCAACGCTGTGTGGGTCTTGTGGAGAGTTCGGAATGCTGAGATATTTGAAGGAGAAAGAACCACAGCTCAAGTGATTTTTGTTACAGCATCGAAGCTCCAAGATTTGTCGCCAACACTTCCAACCTTGATTCATCTTTTTTCCGTCGACTGTTGCTGGTAGTGGATGAATGGCCTTCTTCTAGTGGTGACGAGCATAGGAGGGACGCCGAGCAGAGGAGATGCCGCAAGAGGGGACCTTATGGTGGATCCAGCGGGAGCTCAAGAAGTTAGTGCTATTGGGTTAGGACGGGGTGAGTGTGGGAGTGGGACAAAATAATAAAAGGGTTTTTGGGAATTTTGAAAATATAATGGTATCTTTGATTAGTTTTTTTTTTAAATATGAGAATATTCGTTTATTTAACATAATATTCCGTTATTTTAAACGTTTTTGTTACGGTAGGGACTAAATTAAAAAGAAAATTAACGTATAGGGACCCAATTAAAAAGAAAAAAAGTATAGGGACCTAATTGAAAATTTCGCGAAACTATAGGGACTAACAGAATAATTAAACCTATTTTATATCTGTTGCATATAACAAATTCCAATATATAATATTATTATTGTAAATAAATTTAAAAAATATATAAAAAACAACAAGATCGAAACTGGGCACCAACAATTCTGATGAGATTTTTTTAATAATGGTTTTTGGAGTTTAAAGGATTAAAAAATAGAGATAGCAACCTTATTAAGTGGATTAAACATATGTTCAATAACACGAGAATCATTTAGATAAAGATGTCTAAAATATTTTTTTATAAAGATATTTTTTAGTAATTAAAATTTAATACAGATAATCGATTAAACGGTATTATTTTTATCAAAATTAGGTTAGACAAATTAATTTTACCAAAAAATGATGAATCAAATTTTGAACTGGTCAAAATTAATATTATTTTTTTTTATAAAAAATGACTACAATATTCTTATTATAAAAAAATGACTAAAATACTCCTATTATATATATATTTTGAGAATTCTAAATTCTAGCCATTTATTTTTCCATCATAGGATTACAATTTAGAATTTTTAAAATTAATATATATAATAAAATTATTTTAGTCATTTTCTATAATAAAAGTATTGTAGTTATTTTCTATAATAAGGATATTGTAGTTATTTTCTATAAAAAAAATAATATTAATTTAGATCGATTCAAAATTTAATTTACTATTTTTCGGTCAAATTAATTTGTCTGATTTAATTTTGACAAAAATAACACGATTGAATTGATTATATGTGTTAAATTTTAATTACTAAAAAATATTAAAAAAAACTGTTTTAAGCGCCTTTATCCGACTAATTTCCAAATAACATAAACAATTTTAATAGTTAATAGATGTAGTTAATTAATACTCATTAACCAATATCCGAACCCTGGTTTGCAAAACCCTTTATTTTATGGTTTAATTACTCTATTGGTCTCTATAGTTTCGCGAAATTTTCAATTAAGTTCCTATACTTTTTTTTCTTTTAATTGAGTCTTTGCGCCAAATTTTTTTTTAATTGGGTTCCTACACTTTTTTTCCTTTTATTTAGGTCCCTATACCAATTCCTTTTTTTCAGTTAGGTCCCTATAAAATTAAGCTAATTACTACTAAAAGGGACTTAATTGAAAAAAAATTTAATAGAAAGACCCAATTAAAAAAAATAAGTATAGAAATCTAATTGAAAATTTTACGAAGTTATAGGACCAACAGAGTAATTAAACCTTATTTTATTCATGAAATAATAAATTAACCAAAACATGGAAACCAAGTAGTGGTCTTTCTCCAATTTCGATTATCCCAACTATGATAAGGACCATCATTTCTCACAGACCAAAATACATCTGGATGGCCAGCATCTACCTTAGGATCATACCTGGCTATACTACAACACTTTGCCTTTACAGCATCCCACTTAAGATAACCAAATTTAACTTCAGTATTAGTCACTTGAACATAAGGCTTGCCTGGTTCCAAGCTGACCTGAGATGACCAGTCAATGGCAGAGAAGACCAAGCTTCCTGATTGTGGAGGCAAGTCATTAACAATGGAAATTGCAACTATGTTGAGAAAATCGGAGATGTTTGAGGGTGATGATGAAGAATTTGATAGAATCATAATGTTATTGTTGTTATTATTAAAAGATAGAATTCTACCAAATATTGAGTAGAAACACACCATGAGATGAAGCATGAGAAGGAGAAAGAGAGATGCACGAATTGGGATAGTAGTTAACATTTTGCTCGTGAATTATAATGATGCTTTAACTATCTCTTTGACATTTTTTATTTATTGAAAAGTTGATGTATTTAGACACAATTTTTTTTAAATACATCAACTTTTAATCAATTCCAAAATAAAATAAATAAATAATTTAAAAGTGGGATAATATTAAATTGCATTGAATTCATTTTCATCTTTGTTTTAATGCATTAAATGCGATTTGATTTATAATTTTATATTACTAATAGAACACAACGTTTATTTAGTAAACATATATCCCAAACATCCAATTTAACGATATACTGGGTAGCACAAAAACACAGATTTATAATTAATATGAATAAACAAAATCACAAAAGGCCAAAAGTGCCTTTGGTCAAAGAAAAATACTTAAATTTATTTTCACTCAAACATAACAGTTAGTCTTTTTACATTTTATAATATCAAATATTATTCATCCATGATTAGTAAATTAAATTACTAGCTAATTTGATGATTCTAAGTATTTGTGTAAAAAATAAAAATTTAGATTTAAATCTTTATTTGTGCATCACATGTATATATATTTTTACAAATATTCACAGTTTTTTTTTTATTTTTTACAGTATATTTTAACCCGACAGATCAAGAATTAATAATCTAGCCAATAAATTATTGCACTTTTGAAAAATTAGCACAATCGTGCTTACGCACAAAAGTGCAATGATTTTTCAAAAGTGCTGTTTTTGAACTGTTAAGTCGTTCCGTCGAGCTTGTAACCCCCTATAACCTCGTTATAAACTCTGAAAATCGTATTTTTGACCTTGAAATTATTAGGGATGGAATTAATGAACTTAAATTGGGTTACTCCCCTATAACACTTGTAAAATAGTCGAAATGTTCTAAATATTGTAAGGATGGTGGTTCATCTCACCCACAGTGAGAATGATGGTATAGTCCTGCTCACGAATTGAGCAGGTTGATTACTTTAACAAAGGAATCGGGTTATGATGGGTTATATTCTCCGAAATTAGTTGAAAAGATTATAAATTGACTGTAAATGTGATATTAATTACTTGTCTGGCAAGGATGATGGTAATGTACCGCTTGCTCAGTGCATTGTTATTTTGTGGGGATCGTGGTTTTGTCCCGTCCACGGTGAGGATGGTGGTTTTATACAGCTCACGGTCGAGGATAGTTATTCTTGTAATAAATATGATTAATGATGAATTTGATGGCATTAAGTGTTGTAATAGTAAAGGGGGGGGGATTAGCATGAATTGAACCTTATGAGATTTGTTAAGATTATGATGATGAGATGTAATTATTGAGTGGCAAGGATGTGGATTTTGTCCCGCTTATATTATTGATGTTGTGGGGATGGTGGTTCGTCCTACCCACGGTGAGGACGGTGGCTTTGTCTCGCTCACGAATAGGCAAGTTGAGGATGAAGGATTTCCTCTCTTGTTGCGATGGACAAGCGGGGTTGAGGATTCTCTCTTATTACATTAAAAAATTAGATAGCAGGTTAAGGATTTCCTTTGATTCAATTTCTAATTGTAAAGTGTGGCGGGCACTATATCCCAAGAGTATGAGAGAAGAGTGTGTCAGATACTATATCCTAAGAGCGTGGTGGACACTATATCCCAGATAGTGGTGGTGTGAATGAGTTAGATTGAGGATTTTCTATTATTGCACCATAGTCTCTCTCTGATTGTGAAGTGTGACAAGCACTATATCCCAAGAGTCTGGCGGACACTATATTCCAAGAGTGTTGTTGACACTATATCCCAGATAGTGATGGTTAGAGTGAGATGGTGGAAGATTGAGGATTCCCTTCTTTATGTTCCTATTGGGGAAGTACAACAGAAAGACAATGTTCGGGTTAGCTATTGAATGTGTCGGGTCTAGCACTTTAACCGATATGTGAACTCACGTCTAATAGGACAGGCATACATCATACTGCATTTGTTTAAAATTGCTTTCAAACACATCATATCTTCCTTATTAAATCTCATAAAATCATTATTCAATTATTCACTTAAGGGCTAACAACCCGAACTTTTGTGATCCTTAAGTTTAATTTAGAATATAGCTAAAGGTACTGAGCACTTATCTCATAATTCTTGAAAATCATAACTTTGTTATCATATTCTTTAAAATATCTCTTTTTTCCTTAACTCTTATATTCAATTCTATTAAAACCTCAAACTCATACTTTCTATTTTCAAACCCTTCAATTGATAAATAATGAACTTTTAAATATTTAATTAGTTAAACCTTTTTCAAGTTAATTTTAATTATTTATTTATTCTTTTCATAGTTGATCAGATCAAATAAGTTAATTCACCAATCAACTTTCATTACTTTAAATTAGCTAAAGTGCCCCAAATAATTCCTTAATCAAAATTAATTAATTAGCCAGCCTTAGATTTTTATTAAGGCAACACGAATATTTATCATTCTTGTTATTCAATTTCAATTGAACGCTTATAAAACTTTTAGCAGAACCTCCCCTAAAACTCAGATTTCTCCATCCTTCAAGAATTTTATCCAAACTAAATATCTCTCAAACCCTTCTTAACCTTTCAAATACCAAACGATTTCTCAACAAGAAAAATCTTGATGTTACCTTTAAAATCTTCAACAAGAAATGCCAAAAAAAGACGAAAGATTATTGAAGATATTCAAAAAATAATTGCTTATTTTTGTTCAATTTTCTCTTTCACATTTTCTCTAACGAAACACTAGATAGCTATATTTATATGCATTTAGTAGATTGAGTTTGTGTTGTCACAATAAAGTAGAAATTATAAACAGTAGTTCTCTTTATAGTGTAGATTTTGTAATAACTGTACTAGTCCAGTATTATCTATCTCATATTGATGACTTTTCTGGATATAAAATTAATTTTCATGTGTTTTTGTGCATCATTGAGTCTTGTTTGCGGGTTTGTTTTGAACTGACTTTGTGTGTCATAATCATTAATTAATTTTGGTGCAACTCTGTGTTAATTAAGGTGTACTTGGTGTCATTGTCTTCGATTTGGTGTAATTAGGTCATAGAATATTGTTGTAGTGCTTCTAGTGTCATTTAACTCATATTGATCACTTTTTCTTACACAAAATTGATTTGGATGTATTTTTGTTCATGATTGAATATTGTTTGTGTGCTTATTTTGAAATGAGTTTGTGTGTCGCAATCATTAAGTAATTTCGGTCCAATTTTGTGTGAAATGAGGTGCACTTAGTGTTGTTGTCCTTATTTGGTATAATTAGGTCATAAAATATTGTTGTAGTATTTCTAGTGTCATTTAACCCCTATTGATAACTTTTTCTAATCCAAAATTGATTTGAATTTATTTTTGTTCATGATTGAGTCTTGTTTGTGTGTTTGTCTTGAATTGTGTTTGTGTTACAATCATTAGATAATTTTAGTGCAATTCTGTGTGAATTGAGATGCACTTAGTGTCGTTGTCCTGGATTTAGTGTAATTAGGTCATAGAATATTGTTGTAGTACTTCTGGTGTCATTTAACCTATATTGATCACTTTTTCTGATCCGAAATTGATTTACGTGTGTTTATGTGCAAGATTCAATCTTGTTTGTGTGTTTATTTTGAACTGAGTTTATGTGTCACAATCATTAAGTAATTTCGGTGCAATTCTGAGTTAAATGCAGTGCTGTTAACTATTAACCAAATTTTTTATTCCTTTCAACTAAAATGACAATAAATAAAGGTGCTGAGAAGAGCATCTCTAAAAAGGAGGCACCAGCATATGATATAAGCATATATACATTAAATTAACTCTATTTTTATATTATAAATATATCATATAACACAATTTTTAATTCTTTGTGGAAAACTCCTTATTTAAGATGTTCTACAAGAAAAATATATGAAATATTCAGTAAAATGAGTAATGAGAAGAAAGCTCTTGTAAAGGAAATCGGATTTGGTGCTCTAAGACATATTTCAAGCTTAAATGTCACACACAATCCTTTAAGGGAACTAGTTCATTCCTTTGATTTATATAAAAGCTTCCTGGACACACGCTATGGGGAAATCAAGATCACCCCTACAAAGATAAGGGATTCCCTTGGTTTAAATAGAACAGGTAAAATTTTTTCTGGTATATTTTATCAATCAAATTTTAGTGTTATTTTTACGTTACTTTGTTGTTCTTAACCTATTTCAGTGGTATTGTAAGGGATTTTTTCGAAAAAAATTATCTATAAGGATATTAATAAGGAGCAAAAGGAGGTTGTTGAAAGTTTCGAAAGTTCTTTTTTGTTTTGACAAAATCTTTTCTATAAATGAGTGTGGAAGGAGATGAAAATCAGTTAAAATTTAAAATAACATTTGTTCTCTTCATCCAGAAAATGCTTCTTATTGCCAACAACAATAAGTAAAGTTTTTTCAGTTCACATGCCGACAATTCTTCATGTTGATATCATACAAGAATGGAATTGGGCTATTCATGTGTTCAACTTCCTCATTAAAGGAATCAAAGGTCACAAGAATGAGAACAAATATGTAGTTGATGAGTCTCTTTTCGCATTGATGATTATATATTTTCAGGAATCCGAATTCATTGATACACCAGCGGATAGCACACCCGGCCCACCGTGAGTAGCGCATTAGACAAGGGAGAGGCTAGTTATCAGGATTGAACGTGAGGCAAATGATGAAATTATAACATAAAGAAATCCTTAAAATTTTGATGTCATTATTTGTAAGATATTGTGCTATTTAAATAAGTTTCTATTTTAGGGCCTCATAAAAAGATAATAATTGAGGCAAGAAGAAAAAAAAGAAAATAAGGGTAAAAAAAGAAAAAAAAAAAGAAGCAAGAAAAGAAGAAACATGTTATATTGGATTCATCTTCAAAAAGAGAAACTAATTCTCACTATGAGTATGATTCTAACTATGAACTATGAGGAACTATCTATTCATTTAAAAATATATTATATTTTTTTATCAAAATTTTTTCTATGCATTGTTAGAGAAGAAATATAGCAGAACGTAAAGAGAAGAAAATAACCAAAAAGAATGATGAAGAAAAAACATGATAAGTCTGCAGAACAGTAAATGATACTTTTCAATGTCATTTATAAATATTTATTGTATTTATTTGCCTCATGTGTTTGTATTTTTTCAAGATGAAAGTCAAAAAGAGAAAACATGTTATAGTGAATTCATCTTCAGAAAAAGAGACTGACTCTGACACTGAGTAAGATTCAAAAACTATTATTGTAAAAATATATTCTTCTTTTTCATCAAAATTTTTGTATGTATTGTCAGAAGCAAAAAAATCCAGGAGAAATCTAAAAAATAAAACAACCAAAAAGAGGTTGAAGAAAAAAATGATAAGCCTGCAGAAGAGTATGTTTTACTTGTCAGTGTCATTTGTCAATATTTATTGTGTTTATTTGCTTGATAATTCTGTGCTTTTTCCAGGATGCAAGCCAAAAGAAAAGATGTTCCAAAAAAGACAACAACATCGAAAAAAGATAGGTTGTTCAGGCTAAAGAACCAAAAAGTATTCACGACTCAACAGAACTCACTATGATCTTCACAAAGGATTTTTTATTTTAATAAATAAAATAAATATAATATTAACCAAAATAAATATTTTTACGAGAATTTACCGATTTAAATTCCCTTGCCGTATCTCATTTATAGTGTAAACGAGATGACATTGCGCATATCTTGTTTACACTGTAAATAAGATATGGCACGTCAGCATGACACGTGTATATCTTGTTTACACTATAAACGAGATATGCGCAATGTCATCTCGTTTACACTGTAAAAGAGATATGGCACGTACACGTACGTGCCTATATATAAAAGTCGTTTACAACTTAGTTCCGAGCCTCAGTTTGACTTTGTCAACTTCTTTCTCCATCTGTTAACCATTTCTAACTATACCTTTGACCGAAGCGGTGATGGCATGCCAAGCGGAGAATGACGGGGACATCAACAGGCTGAACGAGATGACACATTACACCGGGGCAGCCGACTTCGAGGTTAGTTTTGTTATAGTTGTTAAATTTAATGATGTTGCCATTATTAGGGTAGTCATGAAGATCTAGAACGTTGGTATATGAGTTAGGAGTTAGATCTGTAGGCTTAATTTAAAACTCTATCCACTTGTGCTAGGTTGGTATGACATAATTATTATTAATTTGGAACTCTATTATTCATGTGCTATGTTGTTAGTATTTATAACACTGTAATTAGGATTTGCCTGTTATCGAATATGTAATGTAGAGACATGTGTAGGATAGAAAGTTGAAATATTGTATTCTTAAGGCTAAAATATTTTTGTTTTTCATTCTTCAGAGGCCTCGCTTCCTACTACCCCAGCGAGTGAGCGATACTTTACCTCCACTGGACGCGATCGTCCCGTATCTGGTTGAGGCCGGATTCGGCAACACCGTTTCCCTCAGGGATTTTACTTTTGACAATTTCCTGATTTCGGCACTGGTGGAGCGATAGCGTCTAGAGACGCACACGTTTCATCTCCCGTGGGGTGAGGTCACTATCACCCTGCAGGACGGGCGTACCACCTAGGCTTACGCACACACGGTAACCCCGTCGGGTGGTGCCTCCGTGACTTTGGTAGGTGGTACCATACGGAGACGTGGGCGTTGATGGAGCAGCTCTTCGGCGCCAGGCCTCACGTGGCAGCACAGCAGGTGACGCAGAGGAAGGAGTCCTTCACGTTGAAGCTTGTGTGGCTACGGGATCGTGTCTACCAGATGCCCAAGATAGACGATCCCGAGACCCTTCAACAATACACCAGGTGTTATATCATGTTACTGATCGGAGGGTATCTGATGAACGACAAGTCCAACAATCTGGTGCACCTTCGTTGGCTACCGTTGATAGTGACTTGGCACAGCTGATAGCACCGGAATTGGGTGAGGTAGAGGCAGCACATGGCGCGGCACAGCCCCTGCAGGTGTCTCTGGCACAAACTCATCCTCATCGCCACTTTCAGAAGACTCATTGTTCGCATTGTCTGTCATGTAATCCTCGTCCGACTCTTCCTTCATGCTCTGGAATCGCAACATGAGTGGGCGGTGGTGTGAGAGGTTGGTCGTCCTGCACATAGGTTTCGTGTACGGAACCCCCACTACCAGTGTGACCCACCTCGGCGGACAGCTCCATTACCTTTTCACACATGATCCTCCCATGAATGTCGAACATCAGTCGCACATGCTCATCCTCGTAAAGTCGGAATAGTTGCAACCAGAAGACTCAATTTCCTATGGGTGCCAGCAACCTATACGCAACCCTTCCGATTTCCCTTGCTTGTGTCTCATCGAGCTTGCTCAATATCAAACTCTTCAAAACCGACAACGTCTCCACACGCTGAGTGCGAAACAATATCGGATCCTGACACTTAAACGTCACCCCGTTGTCACCATTTCTCATACGACAATTCGGATAAAGAAGAACAACTATGAATGGATTGTTACTGGCCATTCAGATTTGTTTTTGAGAGAAAAAGGAGACAGAGAGAGGATATGAAATGTGTCTGAAGAATACCAACGGTTACACATCCTTTTATAGATGCGAAATATTTGTCTTATATATATATCGTTTATAGTGTAAACGAGATGACGTTTTCACATATCTCGTTTACAGTGTAAACGAGATATACACTTGTTAGCCTGACTTGCCATATCTCATTTACACTGTAAACGAGATACGTGAAAACGTCATCTCGTGTACGTGAAAAATCATCTTGTTTATAGTGTAAACGAGATATACACGTGTCAGCCTGACTTGCCATATCTCGTTTACATTGTAAACGAGATACGTGAAAAATCATCTCGTTTACAGTGTAAACGAGATATGGCAACGGAATTTAAATCGGTAAATAATCGTAAAAATATTTATTTTGGTAAATATTACATTTATTTTATTTAATGAAATAAAAAATACTCTTCACAAACGTAAAATTCAATAGCTTATATTATTTTCTTTTTCTTTCTTTGTTAAAATTTCTTAAAAGTTGATGTAATTTCTCTGGTTTTACTAAATAATGTTTATTTTTTTCTTAGAATGCCACATGTAAATTTGTCAAATAAAAATAATCCTGTGTCTCAAATACAATCAAGCATTCAATGGTCTATAAATGCACCAAGTGGTCCCATGTAATTTCTCTTACCATTTCTTTATTTCTTGTGCTACCATAAATGTAGCTTATGTGCTTTTAATAAGAATATCTTAGTTGGTAATTTTAATGTCATACTTTTTCTTACAACAAAAATACAACAAATCCTTGTTAGATGTTTTTCAAGAAAAAAATGCACGAAAAAAAAGAAAAAAAGTTTATGGTCTGCAACCACGTAAGTTTTCATACAACAAAAATTGTGTTTTTGTTCAATACTTGTGGTGTTGTATTGACATAATTTCAGTGATTTTCAAGTGCAAAGTTCAAGAAGATGCAAGAATGGAGAAAGAACTTCAATTGCAAGCAAGGATGGAAGATGCACCAAAATCTGACAAGTGAGTAAAGTATTCAATTTAATTAAGAATGAGTTTTTATATTTCGTTCAATTTTATTGACTTAATGATATTTTCAACTTAAGTCTTGCTTATTTGTTTCAAGTAATTGACACTAAATTTTATTTAGTATGAATATCCTAACTATTAATCTCAGGAGTGAGACTGATCCCAAAGAACAAATGCTTGTGCTTCAAAAACAAAGTCAGCGTGAACCCCTGAATATGTGAGTTTCCCAATTTACTTTCCTATTCTAATCAATGTGTACATTTCATTTAGTGTTATTGAGTTAATGATGGACACCGAAATTTGTTTAGTATCACACCTAAATGTTTACTGCATATTAAGTTCTTTATTGTTTACCATCATTAGAGTGACACTTCAAGCAATTGCTCCTCCAAATTATCACCAAAAACAGAAAATACTAGTAGAAATCTCTACCTCCAGTCCTCTACAAACTCAACAACAACCTTCTGAGAATTCTCCCACAAAGGAATGTCTACAAGAAGAATATATTAATGCGTAAGTTCTACTTAAATTATTTTTTTAATAGTTTCAGTGCTATATTATAATGCTTTTCAGTTCTTTCTGAAACACTTTTCTTTGTCATCCTATAACTCTCTATAACCTCGACAAGAAGCTCCTGAGGAACCTCTCCCAAAGAAATGTTTGCAAGAAGAACCAATTAATGCAGAAGTTCTACTTAAATTCCTTTTTCAATAGTTTTGATGCTATATTATAATGCTTTTTGGTGCTTTTTGAAACACTTCTCTATCATCCTGCGGCCTTCTACTACCTCAACAACAAGCCCCTGAAGAACCTCTCCCAAAGAAATATCAGCAAGAAGTTCCTTTTAATACATACATTCTAATTAAATTTTATTAATAGTTTTGATGCTATATCATAATTCTTTTCAATACTTTCTTACACAATTTTGTGTGCATCTTGCATTCCTCCACAGGGTTAAGATTTGAAAGCTGGATTATTGATAGTTGCTAATGCTGCATTAGATTATGACTTTGGTGTACTATTATTCAACATTGGCATAAGTTAATCAAGCACTAAACCTATACTTACCCAAGAGGATGAACTACCGGCCGCCAACATGGGAAAATCACCAAAAATTGGAACCCAAAAAAGCCCATTGTTAGTTGAAGAGTTAGAAAATTTGGTTAAGGGGATGGATGTTGGGGTTGTAGTAGGATTGGAATATGCTATGGAGACAAGTCCATAAAGAAAAGAAGAAGATGTGTAGCCAAGTCTAAACTTCCTTGATAAGTTCAAGACTCCAGTAAAAGAAAAAAAAATAATAGATGAGCTTAAGGAAAAATGCTATCACTGGGTCACATATACCAAGACTTTCAAAGATGGGATGAACAATGAGTGGAAAATCATATTCAAGTTGGACCATGAAGCTCAATTGCAGGGAGAATTTGTAGAAAATATGGTAAATTCTTCTGCTATAACATTAATGATTTTTCTTATGAGTTATTGTGTCATATATGTAATAAATTTGTAGTCTTTGTTTTCATAGGTGGACTCCGCAGTGTGTCTACTTCTCAACAATAAGAAATGTAAAAGATTTGAAGAACTAATATACTGCATCCCATCGGATATTGTGGTAAGCTCTACTACTATTAAACTTTAACCTTAATTTTGGTACTTTTTGAAAATATATTGTATGTTAAAGATGGTTATTTCATTGCTATTCAAATTTTGCAGAATAGCATGTTGATGAGGCATGACCACAACTACATTGATGCAATAACTAAGAAGGACTTCCATATTAATGAATTTAAAGAGTACCTACCTTTTCTGGACAAGAAAAAGCTAGCATCCCGTCAATTTGTAAGGTTTTTATTTCTAAAACATCTTAAATAATTCTTTCATTTGGTGTCATTTAGACTAAAATATTGTGTTATTTGCCTAAACTTAAGATATTTTCCCTAATTTACCATGGAAGCCATTGGTGGCTGTGGATTACGGATGTTTAAAAGAAAATCTTTCATGTGCTTGACCCCGTTCATAAAGAATCTCCCTTTGCTGAAAGAACAAAACTTAATAAATTTGTTATAAGTTGTTTACGTAATACATATTTCCGTTTTCTTTATAAATTTTTTTGTTTGTATGCTTGTTTTGAACTGAGTTTATGTGTCACAATCATTAAGTAATTTTGATACAATTCTGTGTGAAATGATGTGTACTTAGTGTCATTGTCCTGGATTTGGTGTAATTAGATAATAGAATGTTGTTGTAGTGCTTTTGGTGTCATTTAACACATATTGATCACTTTTTCTGATCCAAAATTGATTTGGATGTATTTTTGTACATGATTGACTCTTGTTTGTGTGCTTGTTTTGAACTGACTTTTTGTGTCGTTATCAATAAGTAATTTCAGTGCACTTATGAGTTATGTAGTGCTTCTTATATTTGGCTTTTTGTATTTTTTAGAGCTTGATGAATCCCAAATGATGGTGTATGCTAGAGCAAAACCTTTGCTAGACAATGAAGAGGGCATTGAAGCACTATATATTTCAATCAGTGGTGGTCAGTAAATAAAATATCGATCTTTCTATTATTCTTTGTTATTGTAGTGTTATTTAATATATTTTATAGTGCTTTTATGTTACTATCCTATTAAATATATTTTACTGTGTTATTTTATTTTTGTTTATTAATTGGGATTACGGAATATATGTCATGAAATGGTTGGAGAGGATTGATCTCTAAAAGATCAAAAGAGGAAAATACACATGAAAGAATTAGAAATAAGTAGGTATCATTAAACATAGTTGATTCTCTACTTCTAAATTAACACAGATTAATAAATTTCTTTCAATTATTGGAAGAAGTTGATCATTTCAAACCTATATAGTATGGACACTTCGTTGAGTTGCAGTGTTCACGTGTCAGACACATTTCGAATACGACACTCACCGACACTCGTCCGACACGCATGTCTACTGTGTCAAACCGTGTCTTAATAAAAAATAAATAAATTTTCTTCGGATACGCTTGGACACACCTAAATACAATCACGTGTTAGCGTGTCCAGTTTTATTCTTAACATATATTCTTGAAATAAATTTAGATATAGTATATATTATTATTTATTAAAACAAAAAATATTTTAAATACTTAATATAATTAAAATAAGACATTAAAAATAATTAAAAAATTAATTTATATTTTAATATCAATAAAATATCATTACGATTTATTTAAAAATACTTTATATTTTATATGTATGCGTGTCCCCGTGTCTTATAAAATTTTAAAATTTACGTGTCGGCATGTCCCGTGTCGTGTTGTGTCTCGTGTCTGTGTCAGTGTCCATGCATCATAGTTTCAAACAAGAATATACTTCAATGGTTCTCTTTGACGAAACAAATAAATTGAGAGATAAAGCCATTGTGGAATTTGAAGGCATAAGACTCTCAAGCTATCTGTTGCACTATCAAGTCCTTTTTGTAGGTTTTCGTTGGAAGATATAGAAAGTAAATAGGTTGAATATTGTAAATTATTAAGAATTTCTACACTTGGTTGAGTATTGAATTTGTATTGTTTAGTTAAAACAAACACATCTTTTACTTCTTTATGAATATTGATTCCAAACCTTTTGATAAATTCTTTTGCCATATTAAACTTTAATGAACAGGTTTATACTGTATTGCAATCCTATCAATTTGAATGAATCTAGGTTCATACTTATTATGTTGAATATATTGAAGAAACAATAGCAGCATCAAAATTTGTTCAGATTGACATCGAAAACTATTTACCATGACACAATTGCAAAAATAATTTGAAAAACCAAAAGTGACCATTGAATGAACACCATAGCACTTAAAATAATACAACCTAGCACCGTAAATGGAACAACACAACACAATTCAGAAAGTACACATCTTTTTCATTACAAAAAATAAAAAAACATTACATGAATAACACCAAAATTCTCGTTTTTAATACCAAAATCCATTCAACTAAATACCAAAAAAGCTATCTTGTTGCCTTGAATATCTAAATTGATAATTCATAATTTGTCCATGATAAAGGCTAGAATTTGACTGCATCATTGATCCACTATCTAAAAGGTTCAATTGCAAAAAATAAATAATATATTAGCACAAGTATTAACATGCACAAACACAATTTTACCTAATCGAAGCATAACAATTTTATCTCACTTAGAGCTTTCTTTTTCTTTTTCGTTGATGCATTTGCAATTTATTTTTTAGCATTTTATCTCAATCTATTTTTGGGATGTCCTCTTGTTTTCAGATGTGGTGAGCTTTGAAAGTCATTAATATCATCCAAGAAAGCATCTTCATGCGATAACAAATATTTTTCTTTAATTTTGACTTTATATTCTTGCATTTCAATCATCATATTATCATAAGTACGGTGTAGAATCACAATCAACTCCTCAGATTCTAATGCAAATTCCTAAATATTATGTGAGAGAAATACCAAGTCATCAAATCTCCTACTTTTTGGCTCCAATATAGGATTATCATGGCTGCTCTTGATATGTGTGTGCCTCCTCTTTATATTCATATTATAATGTTTCGATGCCACTTTATCTACTCACTCAAAGCTTAACACACTCAAAGAATAACAACCCAATATACGTCTTGACTTAAATAATAAGCACTAACATTTTACTTCACGTGATATCGCGTCATATGTAACTACAAATTTATTGAATGTTGAGTTTGAAACTTGTTCTACAATTTCATATGCTGTAAATTTAGAGCAAACTTCGTTGATCTTGTGATACAATTCACCTTTACTCTAAATTGTTCTTGAACTTTCCTAAACATCTCATGAGTATACACATACTAAAATTGAGCTTCTATTGATGATTTTGTTGCACAAGATATAACAGTATGAACTGTAACATCAAATTTTGTCTCTTTTTGCTTTTTACTCTCTAGGTAATTCACTACAACAGAAGCATGAAATTGCGGTGGTTCATATAGGGATATGCGGCGGTTTTAAATCGCCACGAAACGCAATTCTAGCGGTTCGTCAAGCGTTGCCTATTAGAGGATGGTAATATAATTTTGCGGCGGTTCTAATGAATCGCTGGCACAACCGCCACAAAATCCAAGAAATAACAGCGCAAGATGTAGAGGCAGTTTAAAACCGCCGCTATCTGTCCATCATTGATTTCGACACAATTTTTTGGACGGTTTGAAGCCGCTGCTAGTTAACGCCTATTATTTTTCAAATGTATTTGGCAGCGGTTAGAAACCGCCGCTATCTTTATCATGTTTTTTCAAATTTCTTACGGCTATTTTACAACCGCCGCAATGTTCCGATTAAATGGCCGCAAAAATATTATATTGTACACTAGCAATCAACGCTCTTTTTAATTTGAATGTACTAGGTTTTTCTTTTTGTCTTTTTTTTTGTTATTTTTGGAACATTTCTTAATATTAATAGGGTAAATTATATTATACCTTCGAAAAATTAAATTCATTGGTAAACGGCATTAGCAAAACTATTAATAAAATCATATACTTATCCAAATATCAATAAAGTGTACTTCTTACTAAGAGTTACATAGTCAACACCAAAAAAGTGTATATTTAAAAAAAAAACTTCTACAATCCTAAGATCTACTTTCTAATCTGTCCCTCTAACGAATTCATCCATGCGGCAACTTCTGATGGCAGCTTTCCACCTTGCCCTTGAAGAAGACATATCAGAGCACTCTCCATTCCCTGCATCCTTATCTTCCTGCTGCTACTTCATCCTCCATTGCCTGTCTTTTTATTTTTTCGGTTGCTACTTCATCCTCTACTGCCTTCCTTTATAATTTCTCAGCCTCCATCTCTGCTTGTACTTGAAGTAGCCCCCTTTGGGTCTCCTCCCTTTGAGCTCCATTGCTCGGCTGATGGGATTTCATACCAAAGACTTGACTAGAAGTCGGTCCCTAACCCATGCCACGCACTCTACCCGAGTGTTCCTTTGCGAGAGCTTGAGCAAGCGAATCATTCTGAGACAACAGTTTAGAGGATTTATCACGTTGTTCAATAGCCTCAATTCCTTCCTACACACATAGATAAGCAAACATAAGCATTTATTAGCCAGTTACTAACCACATAGACTTCCAATACAATTTTAAAAAATAAAAAACTACGAGAAACTACTTTGCGATTCTCAACACATTACTTATACCAATAGTCCGAGCTGCATCATGGATGTAGGAGCCATTAGGTCTTTTGTGCGTTAAGAGAAACAATTCTCGTCTACCAACTCTCCTCCCTTGTCGTTCCGACTGTAACAATAATGATGACAAAGTGAATATATAGAAGAAGAGATGGTTCAAAAACATTCTCAAAAATAGATTACCTCTTCTTTTTCAAGCCTTGCCAAGGTTTTCGACCCGCCAGTGTGGATGTAAAGCTACTTTGATCGATTCTCAGCATTTTTCTTACACTTCTCCTGTCATGCCTTCAAAAGCATTGGAGTTACTAGACACTAGTAACTGACTAACTCAATGTTACATAAATATAATTTTTATGTTATGAAATAAAAATATATTACCTTTGTCTCTTTACTATTGCGATAATCGAGGTACCATCTCCAATGGTCTGCAATGATTCCGGTGGGCGGTGTTTAATATTTTCTTCAAAAGTCCGTTCTGAGTCATAACAGTCATGGTATAACTTGTCCATCGTTTCCTTCCAAGCCCTTCTTGGTATTTTTAAAATTATAAACTTGGTAATTCCTCCACTATTTTCATCAAAATGGAACATTTCCTGCAAAAGTAAAATTAAATTGTTAGTAGGGTTCAAATTATGAGTCCGGAATGGTACAAAAATATAGATTTTTACCTTTACACATTCATTATAAACCTTGTCCTTGGTGCGAACCTTTCTCCAGTCCTTCTCGCAGATTAGAAATTTAGTGTAGTCAGATCCTAGCAGTCCGAGAACGCTGCTCAGTATACCAGTTTTATCCCCAACTGGTTGTAGTTTACTATTGATCCTGAGTATGATCTTTCTTCCGTTAGGTGGCTTCATAGCTTCCTTCACACTCAAGTTGACCTATTTGATTGTGCCATCGAATTCTGTAAATCATAGTTATTTTGTGTGAGTAGCCATTGTGGCTAAGATGCAATGAAATCATAGGAAAATAGCTGAATGAAAAATCCTATTAAATAAATTCTTGTATACGAATTATTTTAACATTCCAAAATTCAGTGGTCTTATGTCCCTTGCGCTTCTAAGCCTCCGATGCAGCAAACAGGTTGTCAACATTTTGCTCAAAAGAATCTACCTCATCTGCCTCTGGGTCTAAGTCTTCGGTGTTTGGCTCCGAGTTTTAAACATCATTCGTGCAAGCCTGTGGAGCAGGTGGTGGTTCACTATGGGGCGGACGAAAGGGACGTAAAGACGAGGATGCGAGGGAACCACTGCCACTGGGCGAGGGAATTGGGCAGTCCGGTTGATGGGAAGTTGAAGATGCAGCAGATCCTACTTAAGGCTGCTGACATGCTGTGTCTAACCAGGCTTTCTTCGTGTAACGACTTATCCTAGGCATCTTTCTTGACTGCATTCGGATCAAAACAAAATGAAAATAATTACTATATAGTTATTAATATTTATTAATATACGAAAAGGACACTAGCAGACACCAGTTTATAGTACGAGATCAGAGACTGCAGTTAAGGGTGATGACAAAAGAATAGAGGGCACAATTGAGTAAACACTACAATATTTTTGGTCTAAGGTAACCCTTATTCGAAGCAAAATTTAACAAAAGTTGCCTTAGATAGGCAAAGACAACATTTTTGATGAATTGCCTTTGAGTAAGGGAAATATAACAAAATATTTGGTCACCCAAAAAAAAGTTGTCTTTGATATCTAAAAGAACATTTACAAAATGTTGCAATATAAAAACTTTAAGACAACACTTTTAAATAAAAATACAATATTTTATACGAGTTATAAAAAAATTTTAACAAATAACATTTATAAAAAGTTGCCTAAAATGATTCATAGTTAAAAATTTTAGAGAAAAACTTTTAATCATATTCCCACCAATTATTTCTCCTATCAAATAACTTTAAAAAAAATATGTTTATCAGTTCCCTTTACTTAAATTGAAAGAGAATACCCTGAGCCCTAAATAACCAAGCCATTGAAGCCAATGGCAGTAACACCCACGCATGATCCCTTTCTCTCCTTTCTCCACTGTCAGCTCCAATAGTCGACGACGCTAACGGTGATAGCGCGGTGCACTCCTCCACGGTGACAACGCAGTGCTCTTCTCCATGCAGGCTTCTCCATGGTGACGGCGCGGTGCGCTCCTTGTTCTGCGCCGAACCACCACCGGTGAGAAACGCCTCTCCTTTCTCTTCTCCTTCTTCCTCTTCTTCTCTTTTCTCCCATCCTCCTCTTCGCGAACCGGAGATGCATGTAGAACTGTAGCAACCTCTGTTCCGCTGGTGAGCTTTGACGTAACACAGCGACCACCCCTCAAGTGTAACCTCCTCACCCCTGCCTTCTTGTTACTTTGTTCTTCAATTTCCAGGTTCTTGCAAAAAATCATTTTGCTGTTATCTGATTTAATTCATTAAATTTTAGTTGGATTTTAATTTTTACTTAGTAATTTTATTTAGTCAAACTTAATTTTTCTAATTAGGTTAATTTAGATTAAAATTAGGATTTTCTTATCAGCATTTGTCTTAGGATTTTCTTATCAGCATTTGTCTTAGTTCATAGGTAATTATGCATGCTATTATGATTCTTGAGATTGGAATTTTAATTTGTTTGGACTGGCTTGATTGATATTTTGTTGAATTTCAAGTTTCTCACTGCTTTTCAGTAGGATTCAAGTTAAAGGGAAAAGAACAAGAAAGAAGGAACAAAAAGAGCAGTTTGTGACACTATTAAAATTTTAATTTTCAAGGTGTCTATTTTTTTCTTTAGTTTTCTTCTGAGTGTTATTTGATGTCGTATATATCATCATTGTTGTCTTGTAGGGAGATGCTGATGTAATATGTGGTGTAGCTTGAGAATTCTGGCCGCTGGAGTATATGGCTTGCCTCAATTTCGACTGCGAGTATTTTTATGGGGTGCTAAACCTTCTAAGGTATTCTAATGTTTTTGAAGTATGCGCAAATTTACATAGGACTTGTCTAACTGTGTTTTGAATTGTAAAATCACCTTTTAGAGGTGTTTATTAGTCATAGCATGGTGATTAATTGGCATGTTCATTGGTTTCAACTAGCCATAGGTTTATTGCTAGTTATTTACTATTAAATTGTTTGGATTTAAAAAATCCATTTTATAATTTGAATACTAAATGGATGATTAAGTCTCATTTTTTCTATTTTTCTAATTTAGAAAAGCACTACAAAGTCTCATACTATTTATTCTCACAAATATTTTTGTATATTAGCTTAACATTGGCTCAGAATGAAGATGTGGTGGAACATTTCTTCTTAAAAAATGTAACAAATCGATGAATGTGTCATTTCAAAATGCTGTTGATCAGGTTTGGTACCTTTTCCCACATGTAAATCTCAATTATGTTGGGTTGGATCATCAAAAAGTTGTAAAGGAAGGTCAGTTGGTGGAACCTCACTCAGCGTAACCATGAATGAATGAACGTTAGAACTTTTCTTTGCCTTGTTTATTATGCTAATGTTAATTTTTTTTTGCACTTGTTACTACTATGTATCTATGTTAGTGCTGTATTTTAAAAACTAAGAAAGACAATGTTAGTGCTTCTCATAACATAAATAGCATTTGCAATTCCCATTTTCATGTGCATACGTAATATATTGAACTATCCTTGCTGCTCTTAACATTATTGGAATTCTGTGGATCTTGTTCTTGTTGCACATATGATGTTCTTTATGTTGCTATCCATTTGTTTATGTTTCAATTTGTTTACGTTCTTTATGCTCTTAACATTTGTTTAATTTTTTTATAGCGACAGCATGGTGCTCTCCTTGATGGGCACGGTGCTCAATCGTAAGAAACCCCTCTCCCTTCTCTTCTTCTTCTTCTCGTTCTTCCTCTGTTCCTCCGTTTTCAGGTATTTGAGAAAATTGATTTTGATGTTCTTTGAATTAATTCATTACAGTTTAGTTAGAATTTAATTTTTAGTTAGTAAATTACTTTGCTATTGTTTGATTTGCTGTTCTCTAAAAAAGCTTGAATTATTGTTCTTTAATGTGCTATTTTTTGAAAAAACTAAAATAAGAAAGTGTATGGCTCCTTCCAAACAATTTTGGATGCTCACATGTGTTGCTAATAAGAAAGTGTTTCCTAAAAGAAGTAATAGCATGACAAAACTTGTAGCAATACGACCCATATTACAGTACTAGCTTAGTACTATAAAAGTGTTACACATTATTATTACTGTGTATGAAAGTGTTATATATATATATATATATATATATATATATATATAATAAAAATAATAATATAGAGTGATATAGAGATTAACTAAGAGGCTAAAAATCCTGTGCAAACATTGTAAACAATCTTGCTGTATAGAGCAATACACAAAGAAGTGCTAATTAGAGAGAATATTTAGGATTAAATAGCACAGAATGTTAGAATAATTTTGAAGTTTCTTTACACAGGCGTTCATATTCTCATGCTAATTAAAATATAAAATCCATTCTATCTTGTCTTGTTTTGATAGGATATTCTCACGCATTTAATGAAGGTTCATCTAAATTATTATTTGGATAATGCTCGTGTCTCAATTGGATACACTCTTGATTATATGTTTTGTATTCTTCATTTTGCATTCTGCATTCTGCATCGATCAATATACACCAAGCTAGTTGCATTTTACATTCTCACTGTCAATAGGTACAAGTTCTCACTGTCAATAGGTACAAGTTCTCAATCAATATACACCAAGCTAATATGATGATGATTGATGAGAGTGCTCCTGCTGTCCATTTAGATTTGACTGCAGCTTGCTTATGGTTGGATGAAGTTTTCTGAAGAGATAAAGGCGATTCTTGGCACAATGGTGAAGCACAAAGTCTTTTTTGTTTCAAATAAAAAAACTAGTTTCTTTTTTGTTTAAGTTCATCATGAGAAAAATATGTATTTTGTTACTTATGTTTATTATTTATTTGACTTGGTAATTTAGCAAGTATGTTAATTGGCACTTGGAAGACCTTTTTATATATATGCAATATATATTATTAGCTTATTCTTCCTATATTGATTAAATTGAATATAAATATTTAAATATTGTTAGTGTGTGCTATATATTCTTCAAATGTCATATACATATAACAAAGGTAAAAAATATATTGCTTTAGATATAAAAAAAAAGAACTTAAGAAAAATTCAATAAGGTGTTGCTTTAGGTATTAGAAAAAGACAACTGCAAATAAACTTAGATAAGTGTTATTTTAGGTCTATGAAAAAAGCAATTAAAAAAAACCTGGACAAGTGTTGCTTTGGGTATATGAAAAAACAACCAGAAAAAAACTTATACAAGTGTTGCTTTAGGATATGAAAAGGCAACTTAAAAAAATCTAGACAAGTGTTGCTTTATGTATTAGAAAATACAACTCGTAAAAAGTGTTGCCATAAAGTCTTATCTAAAGCATTGTGTTTGGGTCTCCTAAGGCAACCCTTTCGTGGAGTTACTTTTTTTTTGTAGAAAAGGCAACGTTTTTTGAATGTTGCCATAAAAAGGGTTCCCTTTGATACACAAAAGCATTGCCTTAGACCAAAGGTAATGGCCGTATAGCCAATCCCCCAAAAAGCGTTGCGTTTTGTTGAAAAGTGTTGCCTTTGATCAAAGGCAACACTTTTTCGTATTATAGGCAACATTTTTAAAGGGTTGCCTCAGTCCGAATTTGTTGTAGTGAAAGACTGCATATTCATTCTAATTTTTCCACCTCATCATCTGTGCTCTCTGACAACAACACGCCCAAATACCTCATCTCCTCATGCATGACCATCAACATCTCCTCATGCATGACCATCAATGATGAGTTTAACAAATAATAGTAAACAAAGCAGATACAATATGATGAATATGATAAACTAAAGACAAATTACTACCAAATTTAAGAAGATGGAACTAGTCAAATTAGGATCAATTTGCTTGTGAACTTCCTAACAAGTAAAGATAATAGATAATTTAATCTGAATTAGGAAATCATCTAATAATTACATGAATTAATGAAATGGCAAAGGTTTAAAACATGAATTCTCATAATAGATCTACATACTTTGAATTGAAAGCAGAAATCAGTTAATACTTATTAAGTTCTTACTTTTATAACATATTGAGAATAATTAATATATAGTATGAGAACAGAGATCGAAGTTAATTGTTATGACATAAGAAAATCAAGCACAAATGAGTAAGATGTCATGTTCATTTTATATTTAATGCATGTCATCATCTGTACTCTCTATCTTATAACAACAACACGCCCAAGTTAAGAGATAATGGAAAGTGGCTGTTAAGAGATATAGAGTTCTTTCCTTATAAATAAGATTGACTCAAGAGCTATTGATAAGGGAAGATGTCCATGTACCCTGCTATTTATATGGCAAAATATTAAGGTGCAATATGATAAATTATTTTTCATTTTCTTTTATTTCTTTTTTGTTTGTTCTCTTTTTAAATATTTTAATAAATAACTTAATGGGAATTATTTCTACATAAATGGAGACATATATGCACGGAATTTTCTTGGAAACCATAATCAGCAATAACATTCAGGAATAAGGATTTCTAACGAATAATGAATGGCAACAACATTCGTTCAGCAAACCAATCCTATTCCCATTAACTCAATTAAAAATGTATTCAAATATACCATAAAAACCCCAACTCAGAATTCCCCAATACTGATTCTTAATCCACATTAACAAATCCTACTCCCCATTAATAAATCCACGCAGCTAACAAGATCAAGAGAAGCTTGCATGTTAACTAAACGCTCATTAATGGCCTCACTTTCAATAACAAAATCAGCAGTTAAGCATAGGGGTGATCCAGTGGTGCTTACCCGCAAGTCGGAGGAGTGCTATTGATGGTGAGAGAGGAACGACCGGGCCTTGGGCAGAGAGAGAAGGGGACAGAGACGTCTTCTTCCTTCCGATTATGACGAAGAACGTATAAAAATGATGGGGACGGCAATGCCATAGCTCCAAGCACAGACGCGAGAAGAAGACCACGAATGATGCAAGCTCTCGAACGGCTGGACAATATGAATGGTTTAGTAGTGGAGAAAAAAAAATAAGGATTGTGGTAGCAGATGGCGGTGGGTTATTTGATTTGAAAATTGAAGGAGTAACATGTTATTATCATAATTACTTATACTTAAAGGGGGTTCTCCAAAAATAATAATAATTATAATAATTATAAATTCAAAGTGATCAATGTGACTTTTCTGAGACAATGCAAATAATAATAACAAGAAAAATCAGAATAAAATCATATTATAAAAAAAATATAAGGGTAAATTCATATTAATGGTTTATGTAAATCGAAACCCATAGATTAGTTTCACAAGCAGCACCTCTCTCAATAATTTTTAATAAGCATAACTAATAATAATTATATTTAATAAATAATTTTTTAATTTTAAAATATTATAATAAATATAAATATATAACTTTTAAATAAATTTATATATATTAATATATATAAAGTTATATTAAATTTTTTAGTTTTAATAAGAACAAATTATATATATATATATTAATGACTTAGTCACTCAACATACTCTTTGAGTACTCTTTTTAAATACTCTCATCATCATCATCATCATCATCATCATCATCATCATCATCATCATCATCATCATCATCATCATCATCATTGTTATTATTATTATTATATATGATTAATTTTTTATTTACTTTGTCCAAAAAGGATCAACAATTCATACATAATAATTTTATTATTGAGAGTAATTAAAAAAATACTAAAATATGTTATTTTATATGTTAATTTTAATTTAATAAATAAATATTAATTTTAAAAAATTCTTGTAATTAAATATTTTGTTAGCTTATTTTTTTAATGCATAGGATAAAATAATTTTTTTTAATTTTTAAATTATTATTAATTAGAAGAGTATTGTATTTGAAATTTGGGTAAATATATTTTTTAATAAATTTATTTATATTATACCACAAAAAAATATTTTATTCCATGAAAAATAATTTAAAAAAAAAGTATACATTATAAGTCTTAACTATGGTACACAATACAACCACCCAAAAATAAAATTATATATGTAAATATTTTGAAAAAAAAGAGAGTGGTGTTTACTTGGCCTACCCTTATTTAAAAAAAAAGCAAACAAACATAAAATTCTAAGTAAAAAGGGAAAAAGGGAAACACAAATGAGAATTGTAAATCTCGTTAAATTAGTAAATAATTAGTCAATAAATTAATTTTTAATAAAGAAAAATAGAAATACAAATATTATATTAAATTAGGATAGAGCTCATCAAAATAAAAATTTTGACACTAATTTCAAAAAATTCGGCCCAAAATTGAACTGAACGGACCAGAGCGGTTGAACCGGATCCAAACCGAGCCCGTGGGCCCAACCGGCCCAGCACACTTAAATGAGGCACGGTTTCTTTTTTCTCCCATTACAGCAAGAACGCTGAAAGCAATTAAACAGGGGAGAAGAAGAAAAGAAACCCCCGACCCTTACGGTAATTTCAAAATGCTGTAACTCCTCCGTCCGAGCTCCGATCGCCGCACTGCTTACGGCCACGTGATCACCGCGTCGAGCTCTACGTTTCTACCAGAACAATTTCATAGGTAAGCAATTAATTACTCTCAGCCACTTCTTTTCCCCAATTTTTGAAAGTATTGTAGGGGTGTTGAATTTCTTTACTTTTTGATGTCTTTTTGATGTTTTAGGATCTAATTAGCTTGAGGAAAATATTCACTCTTGCTTATATGAAGCTTGAGTAAGGTGAGGATACTATAATTCCATTTTAATTTTACTAAATTTGAGCTTTGGGTATTAAATTGGGTTTATATATGTTATGAATGTGTATTAGGTTGTGAATAAATAATTGGAGCTTGAAATTTTGAATATCAAAACTTGGAAGAAGCTATTTTATTGAACTTTTAGGGGCTGTGTTTATTTTAGTAAGTTGCCTTGGACAATATGTGGAAAATCGATCAAGGTATGATTTAGGTTTCTTGCATTTAATATATTAACGTTCTGTGAAAACTTAGACTAGATGACCAAAGGATAGGTTGGAATGTATGTGTATATTGTTGTTTAGTATCTTGTTGTTAAATATGGATTGGTATGGTGCTGTGGATTAGTTGATGGTTTGGAAAATTGTAATTATTGATTTGAGGATATAATTATGTAATTTGTAAGCTATGGTTTTGGTTGTAGGATTTGGCATGTGTATATGTAATTATTGTTAGTGTGAAGTATGACTTTTATGTGGTTGTTATATTGAGAAAGGAGGACATTTTTGGTAGCAAGTGCAAGTTGTTGTGTCCGTATCATGGGATTTGTTTTGAATGCGGAAGAGGTTTTGAAAGTTTATAAAATTTTGGTTTTGCGCTGAACTTCGGCGAGCTATAACATGGCTTTCGGACCCTCAATTTATTTTCAATTTGCTTTAAATGAAAATTGGGTTTGAGAACTTTATACCGTTCGAAGAACGGATGAAAAATAATTTAAAACGACCAAGTTATGTGTGTCGGAAGTTTGGTTAAAAATTATGCAATCTTGCAACTTTTTGCCTAATCAGGTTTTTCGAAAAACGTACGTCCACGCGTATGCGTAGCCCACGCGCATGTGTGGTATGGGAATTTTGACTATACATATGCGACTAGCCCTATGCGTATGCGTAAGGGGTCAACATGCATGTCCACGCATACGAATGGCCCACGCGTGCGCGTGACATGATGTACTCACCTACGCGTACGCATGGTAAGGAGATTCGCGCGCGATTTGCTCTATTACACTCCCAAGTGTACGCGTGAGCCACGCATATGCATGGTCCCTTTTTTAGCAAACATTATTTTTTTTAGTTTTAAACGCTATTTCAAACTTCTAAACCTCTATTTTCATTCATTTAGTCACAAATAATAGTGTTAAACCTGATAACCAGATGAAGTTAGGAAATGGGGATAACTTGGAGGTGAAGTAAAGCTAAAAAGTGATAAATTGAGTATGAATTGCTACGGATGACCATGTATGATACTTGGCTTGAATAATCAAATGATCTGAGATACGAGATTCCCTGGGTAAAGTACCGTGGCTTGCCACCACATGTACCAGGTTGAAAACTCGATACTTTGTTGACCCTACGACGTAAGGGTGTCCGGGCACTTATAAATTCCGGGGAATGGTACCCCCATTGAGCGATTTGATATATATATATATATATATATATATGAGAAAAAGCTATGTATAGACTCATGGGGATGCGCGTCGGGGGACAATCCAAAGGTTTAGCAAATCGAACTTGTCGGGTTGGCTTGATAACCGACAGATGAGACTCATCAGCCATAGGACAGGCATGCATCATGTGCATATTACTTGAATTACTTGTTTGTGCATTAATTGTGTGTGCCTAAGTGCATTTGCAATGTTAAATGTATATTTGCTACCTGCAGTACTTGTGACCTTCTTGTGTTTGCTTTTATCTGTTTATTTGTCTGTGATATGTTGTCGGAGATGGAGGAATGGAGGAAAGGCAGCGGGACTTAGATTCAAGATTAAGTTAAGATATGCTTAGTTACTCTTAGAAAATAACCTTTTATGGCTTCTATTTAATACTTTAAGCTTTATAATCTGAGTGTCGGTGTTCTAGGATTGCCTCTGGCATTCCCAGGACCTAATATCTTATATCTGTTGCACCTTTACCATACTGAGAACCTCTGGTTCTCACCCCATACTATGTTGCTATTTTTTCAGATGCAGGTCGAGAGGCACCTTGTTACGCATCTGGACTTCTGAAGCGAAGTGGTTATTGGGTTATTTTGTTGTGTGGTTATTGTTCATGCCCCGGGTCAAGTTGTATGACCCGGGCTGATTAACGACGAGTTGACTGACCTCTTCAGGTCAGGATTACCCGACCTCTTCTTAAAGAGTTCGGCCAAATCACCAGGAGAAGCCCAAAAAGGGCCCAGACAGAGGAGCACGACCCAAGTCCAAAGGCAGCCCAAGCCTAGAAAGATAAGGGCAGTTCCCCCAAAAGATAAGATAACTCCACTCAAAGATAAGATAAGATAACTATCTTATCTCCAGAAAAGATCACTCTACAGCATTATAAATACACTGGAACACACAGGTATAACTCATACTCTGATTCTACTAAAAAAACTTGCTTAATACCCTTGCTAACTTAAGCATCGGAGTCCTTTGCAGGTACCACCACCCTCCGGTGACGAAGGATCAGCACCACCCCTAAGCCCAACAAGTCGGACACAACAGCTCCGACTAGTACAAGAGATCTCGTCCGATATCGACCTACAGTTTCAGGTAACCCTCGGAACAGTTATGTATATATATGTACTTAATTTTCTCTCCGCATAACTTGTTCCTTTTGGTCCTCTTAGAGGCTTATGGAGAGACAAGACAAAGGGAGCCTGGGCTGAAGAACTCCCACAAGTCCTGTGGGCATATCGAACAACTCCACACTCCACGACGAGGGAATCACCCTTCTGACTAGCTTATGGAATGGAGGCAATGATCCCAGTAGAAGTCAAAGAAGGGTCCCCCAGAACGATCTTCTACGATGAAGAGGCCAACCCCCAACTTCAAAAGGAAGAGCTCGACTTACTTCAAAAATACGGGAAGGAGCTCGGATCTGGGAGGAGGCATTAAAACGTCGAATGGTCTGAAGGTACAATCAAAAGGTAGTACAGCGAAGTTTTTCCAACAACGACCTCATCCTAATCCGAAATGATATCGAAACAAATCGAGCTGGAGAGGGAAAACTGGCGGCTAACTGGAAAGGACCCTACCGAGTCACAGAGGTATTGGAAAAAGGCTACTACAGAGTGTCCCAACTCGAGGGGCGAGAGCTACCAAGGTCATGGCACGCCTGCAACCTAAGAAGGTATTATAGTTAGAAAGTAATAAAGGATCCTAGGCCAAAGGTGCACTCTTTTTCCTGAAAAAGATTTTTTAACGAGGCACCAAGCCAAAATCTGCAAAACTGCCTAACTTAAGGGGGTAAAATCCCACATGTATATATTTCTCCTATATGTCCACCTTTTATTTGAATAAAACTTTTCAGATTTCTTCTACAAAGACTATCTACAGGTCGGCAAGGTGAAAACAAATTCACCACCCGACCACGATGAAAATAGAATTCATCGTCCGAATTCTGACAAAGATCGGCAAAAAGTGAAAACCAAATTCACTGCTCGGTCAAAGACAAAGCTACAGGTCGGCAAGGTGAAGATCAAATTCACCGTCTGATCACGAAAAAATTGACAAAGTTATAAAAAGTAATCCATAAGCTGAGGCCTGGCCAACCCTGACTAAAAAATAGATTACTAGAAATAACTTAAGACGGACCGACATGAAGAAGTCGGACCAATCAACCAAAGTGACAAAAAGTTATAAAAAAAGTGATCCATAGAAAGAGGCCTGACGAGGTCTGAGAAAAAATGGATTGCTAAAAATAACTTGGGACGGACTGACATGAAGAAGTTGGACCCAGCTAATCAAAGCAACAAGGTTATAAAAAGTAACCCACAGAAAGAGGCCTGATCAGCCCTTATCAAAAGTGGATTACTAGAAATAATTAAGAAGGGACCGACATGAAGAAGTCGGCCAAGCCGATCAAAAGCGACAGAGTTAATAAAAAGTAAATCCATAAGAAGAGACCCGTCAAGGTCCAACTAAAAATGGATTACTAGAAATAACTCAAATGACTCAACGAAAGAAGTCGACCGGCAGAAGGCGTGCGCTAGAAGGGACACAGCTCGACCCAAAGAAAGCCATGACCTCACCCAAAATCGATTCACAAGTGTTCTATGAGAATAATAAAAAAGTACAGTCGAACAAAGCTAGCCTCAAAAGGTCACTTCGACCAAAGCAAAAAATAAACCAACACAAAGGAAATAAAAAAAGAGGTCGGATAGCAAAAAGCTCCAACACTCTTAAGATTCCTGGAAGCCCCAAAAGATGGCAAACAAAACACATCAAGAAGAAAAGCAAAGCTACTATAAAGACTCAAGAAGGCCACCTGAAAAATGACATCAAGAGCTCAAAAGCATTTGTTTTTCACAACAAAGTTGCTAACAAAAGCAGCTAAAACGTCAAAGTCAAAAGAGCTACAACTTACAAAATCCAGAGTTTTAAAGACCCACAAACCGGGCCATAAAAATACCAAATCAGAAAACTATAACGGGTTCAAAGACTCCCCAGTGGCGGCATCTCGGGGTGAAGGAAGACGAGTCGCAAGAGGGACAACATCAACTGAAAGATCTTAATAAAGTCCCAGGAGTTTGGTTGAAGCTGGGACGGAGCTACATTACATGACCACAGCAAATTGGTCTCGAAAGAGATAAAAGGAAGGGTAATGTTCATTTGGCTAAAAAAGTATTCATAAGCGTAAAAGAAGGGGCGCTCCCCCTGGGTCAGAGAAGGGAAGCAAACCCTCTCATCGGAGTCAGGCGCTACCAACTCATAGTTCTTCTCCTGATCCCTACTACTATAGATCCGATGATGTTTTCTAAGCTCCACGCAGTATTCAGAGTTAACCACCGAAATGCACATCAAGACGATGGAGTCCAGCCAGTCAGACATGCCCTCGGGAACTTTGGAAGATGTCTTGACAATATTTTTGCGAGAAGACATGGGTCAACTGGTCCTACAGTGAGAAAAAGAAAAATGGGTTACTAACCAAAACAGCTTGGGCAAAACAAGAAATCAGCTCGGACAAATATGAATACAACTCAGACTAAAAGCGTACAACAGCAAAAGGAGACCCCAGGACTTGCACCAAGGTCCAGGGGCATCGTTTGGAGGCAGTAATAGAGTAAGGACTCAGAAAAAATCTACAAGTCTACAACTCGACATCTCTCAAACAAAATAACCCTCATTCAAACAAGCCCCACTCTGAAAAGAAAGTCACGAATCAAAAAGTCATCAAAATCGCAAAATAAAAAAAGCCTATCAGCAAAGGGAACTATCATACATCAAACATGCCAAATGGAAATCATCAAAGACGGCTTCTCCAAAAGGGATCGAAGTCTAATGGACTCGACCTTGAAAAGAAAGACCGCACTCAAGCAGGGGGGCACTGTTCATGCCCCGGGTCGAGTTGTATGACCCGGGCTGATTAACGACGAGTCGATCGACCTCTTCAGGTCAGGATTACCCGACCTCTTCTTAAAGAGTTCGGCCAAATCACCAGGAGAAGCCCAAAAAGGGCCCAGACAGAGGAGCACGACCCAAGTCCAAAGGCAGCCCAAGCCTAGAAAGATAAGGGCGGTTCCCCCAAAAGATAAGATAACTCCACTCAAAGATAAGATAAGATAAGATAACTATCTTATCTCCAGGAAAGATCACTTTACAACATTATAAATACACTGGAACACCCAAGTATAACTCATACTCTGATTCTACTAAAAAAACCTGCTTAATACCCTTGCTAACTTAAGCATCGGAGTCCCTTGCAGGTACCACCACCCTTCGGTGACGAAGGATCAGCACCACCACTAAGCCCAACAAGTCGGACACAACAGCTCCGACCAGTACAAGAGATTTCATCCGAGATCGACCTACAGTTTCAGATAACCCTCGGAACAGTTATGTATATATATGTACTTAATTTTCTCTCCGCATAACTTGTTCCTTTTGGTCCTCTTAAAGGCTTATGGAGAGACAAGACTTTGTTTATGTAAATTTAGATTTTGGATATGTATATATATGTGTATATATTCTCCGGCCAGTCTTGACTTCGCAAGCTGAGTTAGGAGCTTGTTATTTTGTATCTTTGGCCCTCTATTCCTACTTTTGTTGTCTTATGCTTAATAGTTATAGTTTTTTTTAGCACGCAAGTTAACTCGTTTCTTAAGTGTTGCACTTTTATTTCGAGATTTTTGTTTTATCTATTCTTCAAGGCTCCTAGTTTATTATATTCTTTCTGCTATTATATGCACACTTTTTATTTTAGAGGTCGTAATACCACATCATCTCTGTTTTACGGCTTAAGTGTAAAGCTCTGTGTGGTAGGGTGTTAGATTATGGTATCAGAGCAGTCCGTTCCTATAGAGCCTGAAAGACGGACAGATTATGCTTCTGTGCATTCTCTGTATATGTGTTACTGTGCTATTAGGATATCTGACTGATATATATGGCATAAACATTTGTGAGCATGCATTTGGAACTTAAAGCATTAGACCTACGATATTGAGACTGATCAACTTAATATCACTTGTTTGGTGTGTATAGGGACCAGATGTCGACTCGCAAATGCGGTCGCGGGCGAGGTAGAGGTAGGATAGGCACCGTTACTCCTGGCCCGGCAGGGAATGACCCAGTAGATTTTATGGTTGCCTTGGGAAATATGGCTGTAGTTATGCAGGTGACAGCCAAGGCACTGGGTAATCAGATAAACCAGGATAATCACGGGAACAATAATGACGAAGACGGCCCTATGACACTTGCTACATTTCTGAAAGTTCACCCTCCGACCTTCAGGGGAACTTCAAATCCCACTGATGCAGAAAATTGGATTCAAGCTATGGAACGTGAACTGCAGGCTCAACAGGTTCCTTAGGAGCAATGGGTTGAGTTTGAAACTTATCAGCTGCAAGGTGAGGTTCAGCATTGGTGGCAGGGAACATGACGTATCCTATAGCCAGATGGTGCTGTGATTCCTTGGGAGATATTCTGAATGGAGTTTTATAAGAAATATTTTCCTAATTCGGTCAGAAATGCTAAGGAACTTGAATTAATGCAATTAAAGCAAGGCCAAATGACTGTTACTGAGTATACTAGTAGGTTTGAAGAGTTATGTCGCTTTTCTCGTATCTGTCAAGGTGCGCCTGAGGATTTTGCTAAGTGGAAATGTATTAAGTATGAGGGAGGTCTTCGGAGTGATATTCTGAGCTTCGTTGCACCAATGGAGATCAGAGTGTTCTCTGAATTGGTGAATAAGAGTAGGGTGGCTGAGGAATGTGTGAGGAAGGCGGCAGCAGAGAAAGGAAGTCTGAGGGTGCCTTTTCAGAGGACTTCAGGGAGGAACTTTGCTCCAAGAGGTAGGAAGTTCAAGCGTAGAGGTTTTGTTCCGCAGCAGAATCAAGGCTAGGGCAATTATAGAAGGCCGAATACTAATGTTAATCAAGGAAGAAGGTTTGGGAAGCAGCCACAGTAGGATTTGAACTGTCAGAATTGCTGGTGATAAACCGCTATTTTATAGTTTATTTTGTGTTGAATTGAGTGGATTTTATCCATTATTCTCACACTTATTCATAGAATTCACATGTTTTACATTTTCCTTCCTAATTTCATGCTATGATTGAAAACATGCTTCTTTGGCCTTAAATTTGCTAATTTTAATCCCCTCTTATTACCATTCGATGCCGTGGTATGTGTGTTAAGTATTTTCATGTTTTATAGGGCAGGAATGACTTAGAGGATGGAAAGAGAGCCTGCAAAAGTAGAAGGAACACAAGAATTTGAAGTTTTGAGAAGCTGGCAGTGACGCGCATGCATAGACGACGCGTACGCGTGACCGGTGCAGCAGGCAAGCGACGCGTACGCGTAAATGACGTGTACGCATAACTAGGAATTCTTTCAATGACGTGTACGCGTACGCGTGACAAAGCGTCACATGCTGTGGATATCAGAATTCGCTGGGGGCAATTTCTGGGCTGTTTTTGGCCCAGTTTCAAGCCCAAAAATGAAGATTAGAGGTTGCAGAGTGGGACGAATGGGGGGATCAATCATTCACTTTTCATTCACACGCATTAGGTTTAGATGTAGAATTCTAGAGAGAGAGACTCTCTAGGTTTTAGGGTTTTTAGTCTTGTTATTTCTCAAATTCAGATTTCAATCTTTAATTTAATTTTCTCTTACTATTATTTGTTTAAGCACTTTAGTTCATCTTCTTCTCTTGTTAATTTTCCTTTTCTGTCATTTTTATTTTTATGAGCTCTTGTTACGTTTGATTCCTTTTAATACAATTTATGCTTTCTATGTTTATCGTTGCTCTCTTTAATTGTTGGTCATTGATTCTTGCAATTGATTGTTTAGATTTTATTATCTCTTATTAATTCTCCATGCTTTTATTTTGTGCCTTCCAAGTGTTTGCTAAAATTCTTGGGTGGCTTTTAAATTAGATTTTTATGTTCTTAACTTGGATTGATCAATTAGAGACTCTTGAGTTGTCAAAGTCTCTTGTTGAATAGTAATTGAAGATTGCCGGTTAGTTTGAACTTCACCAAATCTAGTCACTCACTATGAGTTGACTAGGACTTGTGAATTCAAGTTGATTGTATGCACTTGACTTTTCTCCATTGGTTAGAGGTTAACTAAGTGAAGGCAATTTACATCCACCATTACAATTGATGATGAGAATTAGGATAGAACTTCTAATTCTCAATCCTTGCTAGGGGCTTTCTTAGTTATTGATTTATTTTCTCGCCATTTTACTTTCTTGTTTCTTATTAAAAAACCTAAAAAGATACAATCTCATAACCAATAATAAACTACACTTCCCTGCAATTTCTTGAGAGATGACCCGAGGTTTAATACTTTGGTTAATTTTATTGGGTTTGCTTAAGTGACAAACAATTTAAACATTGACTGAGGATAATTTGTTGGTTTAGAACTATACTTGCAACGCGATATTTTTGTGAAAATCTTTATCGACAATTTTTCGCCGTCAAGTTTTTGGCACCGTTGCTGGAGAATGGAAAACGTGTGCCTTATTATTGGTTATTGTACATATTTGCCTTTTGCTTGTTTGTTAGTTTTTGTTAGTTTTAGGACTTTATTGCTTATTTTAATTAGCTTTTATTTTTATTTGCTACTATGAATTCTCACCCTTTTGGCTATGAGTTTGGTTCAAATTATGTTGTAGAGAATGAAAGCTACAATGAGAACATGCATCAAGGATGGGACAATCAAAGGTGGGAGGAGCCTCAAGTTTACGGACAACCTTCATAGCAACAACCTCCACCAACATACTATGACCAAGAGCCATTCCAAGAGGCATACCAAGATAATGGCTATGGTGAGCAACCTTTTGATTATCAACAACCATCACCAAATGCCTATGAACCCCTCCTCAACATAATTTTGAACCATCATACTCACAAGCCCCCTTCAACCAAACACCTCCATATGACCCTAACCCATACCCACCATACCAACTACCTTATGAGCCATATGAACCATACATAAAACCACCCAAATTCCAACACAATTACTCCCAAGAACCACCTCACTATACACCATCTCCATACCCTTATAAAAAAGAACCACCTTTGTATTATGAGCCCTTTCTCCCAACTAATGAACCTTCCTATCCACCTCAAGCTCCCATAGATGATACCTTTAGTGATATTCTTCAAGGACAAAGAGACCTTTAAAATTCAATCCAAGCTCTTATATCCCACATGGAACCACCTCCTACCTCCAATACTCAACCCTCAAGCTCTAGTGCACTTCCTTTTCAACCACATAATGATCTCTCCATTCCACCACCACCCTTCATGAAAGAACATCCATATCCATCAATCCAAGTGAAACATGATCCCAATCATGCTAGTGACATGGAACAAGAGAGAATGGATCGTCTTAGGGAATTAATGGGTCGGATCCACGCATCCATACTTCAAGAGAAGCAAGTGGAGGCCCAAAAGGTGGAGGAAGTAGAGACCCTTAAAGATGAAGGAATAGTTGAAGATATAGGGGAGGTTGAACAAGAGGGAAGTTCCATCATTGAAGACAACTCTACACTAAGTGACATTAAAGCTCTTGTTGAAACTTCTTCCATCAAATGTGAAACTGATGAGCGGATAATTTATACCCTTTTTGGCATTGTTTTTACATAGTTTTTAGTATTTCTTAGTTACTTTTTATTATATTTTTATTAGTTTTTATGCAAAAATCACATTTCTAGAATTTACTATGAGTTTGTATATTTTTCTGTGATTTCAGATATTTTCTGGCTGAAATTGAGGGACTTGAGCAAAAATCTGATTCAGAGGCTGAAAAAGGACTGCCGATGCTGTTGGATTCTGACCCTCCTGCACTCAAAGTGGATTTTCTGGAGCTACAGAAGCCCAATTGGTGCAATCTCAATTGCGTTGGAAAGTATACATCTTGGGCTTTCTAGAAATATATAATAGTTTATACTTTACCTGAGATTTGATGGCCCAAACTGGCGCTACAAGCCAGCCAAAAACTTTCTAGCGTAAAATGCCAGAACTGGCACCAGAACTGGAGTTAAACGCCCAAACTGGCACCCAAGCTGGCGTTTAACTCCAAGAACAGCCTATGCACGTGAAAGCTTCAATGCTCAGCCAAAGCACACACCAAGTGGGCCCCGAAAGTGGATTTCTGCACTATCTGCACTTAGTTACTCATTTTTGGTAAACCCAGGTTACTAGTTTAGTATAAAAACTACTTTTAGAGATTTATTTTATATCTTATGTAACTTTTGACATCTGAGAACCTCTTTGGGAGGCTGGCCTCATGGCCATGCCTAGACTATTTTCACTTATGTATTTTCTACGGTGGAGTTTCTACACCTCATAGATTAAGGTGAGGAGCTCTGCTGTTCTTCAAGAATTAATGGAAGTACTATTGTTTTTCTTTCAATTCATGCCTACTTCTTCTCCAAGATATACTCTTGTACTTAATTCAGTTAAGTCAGAATGAAGGGGTGACCCGTGACAATCACCCACTATCTTCGTTACTCGCTTAGCCAAGATCCGAGTGCCTGACAACAACAAGCGGTCTACATAATGTTCAACGTAGTCATTGGACGACAGCCGGAGTATATTCTCTTGGGTTTTTAATCAATGATTCACATCGTTTCTCCTGATAACAGAGCATCTGAATCTGAGATTAGAACCTTCGTGGTATAGGCTAGAACCATTGGCAGCATTCTTGAGATCCGGAAAGTCTAAACCTTGTCTGTGGTATTCCGAGTAGGATCTGGGAAGGGATGACTGTGACGAGCTTCAAACCTGCGAATGTTGGGCGTAGTGACAGTGTGCAAAAGGATAGAGAGATCCTATTCCGACGCTAGCAGGAACTGACAGATGATTAGCCGTGCGGTAGCTGTACATGGTATTTTTCATCCGAGACGAGAAATCCGACAGTTGATTAGCCGCACAGAGATCGTACCTGGTATTTTTCATCCGAGAGGATCATACAGCTTGCCATGGAAGGGAGCACGCATGGTTGGAAGAAGACAATAGGAAAGCAGATGTTCAGAAGCAACAAAGCATCTCCAAACGCTTATCTGAAATTCCCACCAATGAATTACATAAGTACCTTTATTTTATTTTATGTTTTATTTATCTTTTAATTATTAAAACCTCATAACCATTTGAATCTGTCTGACTGAGATTTACAAGATGACCATAGCTTGCTTCAAGCCGACAGTCTCCGTGGGATCGACCCTTACTCACGTAACGTATTACTTCGACGACCCAGTGCACTTGCTGGTTAGTTGTGCGGAGTTGTGAAAAGTGTGAATCACAATTTCGTGCACCAAGTTTTTGTCGCCGTTGACGGGGATTGTTCGAGTTTGAACAATTGACGGTTCATCTTGTTGCTTAGATTGGGTAATTTTATTTTATGTTTAAGCTTTTTATTTTTAATTTCAAATAATAATAATAATAATAATAATAATAATAATAATAATAATAATAATAATAATAATAATAATAATAATAATAATAATAATAATAATAATAATAATAATAATAATAATAATAATAATAATAATAATAATAATAATAATAATAATAATAATAATAATAATAATAATATTCGAAAAATTCAATCAAAATTTTTAAGAATGAATTCTAGAGCTTCATGAGATATGTTGAAACCTGACTGGCTGTTAAGCCATGTCTAATCTTTTGGACCGAGGTTTCCACTTTCCATTGCAAAAAGGACATGCTTGTATGTGTTATATTAAAGCTTGGCTGGCCATTTGGCCATGTCTAATTCTTTTGGACCGAAACTTTAGAATAACATTGCATGAGCCTTTGGATTCTCAATTAAAATTCTGTGCTGAAGCTTGGCTGGCCATTAGCCATGTCTAATTCTTTTGGACCGGAGCTTTAGACTAACATTGCAAGAATCCTGGAATTCTTATTAAAAATTTTGAATTTCTTTATTTTCTTTTTCCAAAATAATTTCAAAAAATAATATAAAAAATTTAATAAAACCATAAAAACAAAAAATTTTGTGTTTCTTGTTTGAGTCTAGTGTCAAATTTTAAGTTTAGTGTCAATTGCATGTTTTTAATTTTTCTTAAATTTTCAAAAATTCATGCATTATGTTCTTCATGATCTTCAAGTTGTTTTTGATGATTTTTCTTGTTTGATCTTTAATTTTTCTCGTTTTGTGTCTTTTGTTGTTTTTCATATGCATTTTCAAATTCATAGTGTCTAAACATTAAAAATTTTTAAGTTTGGTATCTTGCATGTCTTTTTTTTTCTTAAAAATTTTCAAAAATATGTTCTTGATGTTCATCTTGATCTTCAAAGTGTTCTTGGTGTTCATCTTGACATTCAAAGTGTTCTTGCATGCATTATTTGTTTTAATCTTAAATTTTTATGTGATGTGTCATTTTGTTGTTTTTCTCTCTCCTTATTAAAAATTCAAAAATAAAAAATATCTTTTCCTTATTTTACTCATAAATTTCGAAATTTTGGGTTGATTTAGTCAAAACTTTTAAATTTTAGTTGTTTCTTGTTAGTCAAGTCAAATTTTAAATTAAAAATTCTATCTTTTCAAATCTTTTTCAAAATCAAATATTTATCATTTTTCTTTCATGTTTTTCAAAAATTCTCCAAAATTAATTTTTAAAATCTTTTTCTTATTTTTATTTCATATTTTCGAAATTATTGCTAACAATTAATGTTTTGAGTAAAAAATTTCAAGTTGTTGCTTGCCTATTAAGAAAGGTTCAATCTTTAAATTCTAGAATCAAATCTTTTAGTTTCTTGTTAGTTAAGTCATCCACTTTAATTTCAAAAGTCAAATCTTTTTAATTCCCTTTTCAATCTTTTTCAAAATAAATTTCAAATCATATCTTTTTAAAATTTCAATTTCAAAATCTTTTTCTAACTTCTTATCCTTTCAAAATTGATTTTCAAATCTTTTTCAATTACCTACTTGAATTTTTGTGTGATTTTAAAAGTTTACTATTTCTTATCTTTTTCAAAACCACCTAACTACTTTTCTCTCTCATTAATTTCAAAAACTAACTAACAACTTTTTCAAAAATCTTTTTAATCAATTAATTTATTTAGTTTTCATATTACTTTTATTTCTTTTCTTAATTTTCGAATTCTAACTTAATTAATTAAATAAAAATAAAAATATTTTTCTTCTCCCTCTTTTTAAAATTTGAATTTCTTCTCTCTCTCATCTCTTTCTATTTATTTTATTTATTTACTAACACTTCTCTTCTTAAAATTCGAACCCTCTCCCTCTCTCTGTGTTCGAATTCTCTTTATTCTCTCTCTACCTCATTCTTTTATTCTTCTCTTCTTCTACTCACATAAAGGAATCTCTATACTGTGACATAGATGATTCCTCTTCTTTTCTGTTCTCTTCTTTTTCATATGAGCAGGAACAAGGATAAAGACATCCTTGTTGAAGCTGATCCTGAACCTGAAAGGACTCTGAAGAGGAAGCTAAGAGAAGCTAAAGCACAACACTCTGGAGAGGACCTTACAGAAATTTTCGAAAAAGAAGAAAACATGGCCGAACCCAATAACAATGGTGGAGATGTAAGGAAGATGCTTGGTGACTTTACTGCACGATCTTCTGACTTCTATAGAAGAAGCATCTCAATTCCTGCAATTGGAGCAAACAACTTTGAGCTTAAGCCTCAATTAGTTTCTCTAATGCAGCAGAATTGCAAGTTTCATGGACTTTCATTAGAAGATCCTCATCAGTTCTTAGCTGAATTCTTGCAAATCTGTGAAATTGTTAAGACTAATGGGGTTAATCCCGAGGTTTACAGACTTATGCTTTTTCCCTTTGCTGTAAGAGACAGAGCTAGAACATGGTTGGACTCACAACCTAAAGAAAGCCTGAACTCTTGGAAAAAGTTGGTCAATGCTTTATTGGCCAAGTTCTTTCCACCTCAAAAGTTGAGCAAGCTTAGAGTGGAAGTCCAAACCTTTAGATAGAAGGAAGGTGAATTCCTCTATGAAGCTTGGGAAAGATACAAACAATTGATCAGAAGGTGTCCTTCTGACATGCTTTCAGAATGGAGCATCTTATGTATATTCTATGATGGTCTATCTGAATTGTCCAAGATGTCATTGGATCACTCTGCTAATGGATCTCTTTATCTGAAGAAAACGCCTGCAGAAGCCCAGGAACTCATTGAAATGGTTGCAAATAACCAGTTCATGTATACTTCTGAAAGAAATCCTGTGAATAATGGGATGACTCATAAGAAAGGAGTTCTTGAGATTGATACTCTAAATGCCATATTGGCTCAGAAAAAAATATTGACTCAGCAAGTCAATATGTTTTCTCAGAGTCTGACTGGAATGCAAGCTGCATTCGGCAGTACTAAAGAAGCTTCCTCTGAAGAAGAAGCTTATGATCCTGAGAATCCTAGAATGGAAGAAGTGAATTACATGGGAGAATCCTTGGTGCACGAAATTGTGATGTCCAGGCTCGAACAATCCCTGGTAATGGCTCCAAAGCTTAGTGCTTTGATCTTAATTCATAATTGTCACAACTTCGATACAACTAACCAGCAAGTGCACTGGGTCGTCCAAGTAATACCTTACGTGAGTAAGGGTCGAATCCCACGGAGATTGTTGGTATGAAGAAAGCTATGGTCACCTTGTAAATCTCAGTCAGGCAGATATAAAGTGATAATGGTGTTTTCGAATATGATATAATAAAAGAGGGATAGAGATACTTATGTAATTCATTGGTAGGAATTTCAGATAAGCGAATGGAGATGCTTTCGTTCCTCTGAACCTCTGCTTTCCTGCTATCTTCATCCAGTCAGTCTTACTCCTTTCCATGGCTGGCTTTATGCAAGGGCATCACCGTTGTCAGTGGCTACATCCCCTCCTCTCAGTGAATAATATGCTCACACATCCTGTCACGGCACGGCTATTCATCTGTCGGTTCCCGATCATGCTGGAATAGGATTCACCATCCTTTTACATCTGTCACTAACGCCCAGCACTCGCGAGTTTGAAGCTCGTCACAATCATTCAATCATTGAATCCTACTCAGAATACCACAGACAAGGTTTAGACCTTCCGGATTCTCTTGAATGCCGCCATCATTCTAGCTTACGCCACGAAGATTCTGGTTAGGAGATCTAAGAGATATTCATTCTAGCTTTATTTCATGCAGAACGGAGGTGTTTGTCAGGCACGTGTTCGTAGGGGAGATGGTGATGAGCGTCACACATAATCATCACCTTCATCACGTTCTTGGGTGCGAATGGATATCTTAGAAGCGAAATAAGAAGAATTGAATAGAAAACAGTAGTACTTTGCATTAATCTTTGAGGAACAGCAGAGCTCCACACCTTAATCTATGGAGTGTAGAAACTCTACCGTTGAAAATACATAAGTGAAAGGTCCAGGCATGGCCGAGATGGCCAGCCCCCTAAAACGTGATCACAGGATCAAAATACAATCCAGGATCCAAAGATGGTCAAAAAGACGCCTAATACAATAGTAAGAGGTCCTATTTATAATAAACTAGTCACTAGGGTTTACATGAGTAAGTAATTGATGCATAAATCCACTTCCGGGGCCCACTTGGTGTGTGTTTGGGCTGAGCTTAAGTGTGGCACGTGCAGAGGCCATTTGTGGAGTTGAACGCCAGTTTCTGTGCCAGTTTGGGCGTTCAACTCTGGTTTTGGATCCTTTTCTGGCGCTGGATGCCAGATTTGGGTAGAAGGCTGGCGTTGAACGCCAGTTTACGTCGTCAATTCTTGGCCAAAGTATGGACTATTATATATTGCTGGAAAGCCCTAGATGTCTACTTTCCAACGCAATTGAAAGCGCGCCATTTCGAGTTCTGTAGCTCCAGAATATCCACTTTGAGTGCAGGAAGGTCAGAATCCAACAGCATCAGCAGTCCTTCTTCAACCTCTGAATTTGATTTCTGCTCAAGTCCCTCAATTTCAGCCAGAAAATACCTGAAATCATAGAAAAACACACAAACTCATAGTAAAGTCCAGAAATGTGAATTTAACATAAAAACTAATGAAAACATCCCTAAAAGTAACTAGATCCTACTAAAAACATACTAAAAACAATGCCAAAAAGCATATAAATTATCCGCTCATCACAACACCAAACTTAAATTGTTGCTTGTCCCCAAGCAACTGAAAATCAAATAGGATAAAAAGAAGAGAATATACTATAAATTCCAAACTATCAATGAAACAGTGCTTCAATCATATGAGCGGGACTTATAGCTTTTTGCCTCTTGAATAGTTTTGGCATCTCACTCTATCCATTGAGGTTCAGAATGATTGGCATCTATAGAAACTCAGAGTTCAGATAGTGTTATTGATTCTCCTAGTTCAGTATGATGATTCTTGAACACAGCTTCTTTATGAGTCTTGGCCGTGGCCCTAAGCACTTTGTTTTCCAGTATTACCACCGGATACATAAATGCCACAGACACATAATTGGGTGAACCTTTTCAGATTATGACTCAGGTTTGCTAAAGTCCCCAATTAAAGGTGTCCAGGGTTCTTAAGCACACTCTTTGTTTGCTTTGGACCTTGACTTTAACCGCTCAGTCTCAAGTTTTCACTTGACACCTTCACGCCACAAGCACATGGTTAGGGACAGCTTGGTTTAGCCGCTTAGACCAGGATTTTATTCCTTTAGGCCCTCCTATCCACTGATGCTCAAAGCCTTGGGATCCTTTTTATTTGCCCTTGCCTTTTGGTTTTAAGGGTTATTGGCTTTTTCTGCTTGCTTTTTCTTTTTCTTTCTATTATTTATTTATTTTTTTTCGCCTATTTTTTTTCTTTTTTCTTCTTTTTTTTTTCTGCAAGCTTTGTTCTTTGCTGCTTTTTCTTGCTTCAAGAATCATTTTTATGATTTTTCAGATTATCAAATAACATGTCTCCTAGTCATCATTCTTTCAAGAGCCAACATATTTAACATTCTTAAACAACAACTTCAAAAGACATATGCACTGTTCAAGCATACATTCAGAAAACAAGAAGCATTGTCACCACATCAATGTAATTAAACTAAGTTCAAGGATAAATTCGAAACTCATGTACTTCTTGTTCTTTTGAATTAAAACATTTTTCATTTAAGAGAGGTGATGGATTCATAGGACATTCATATCTTTAAGACAAAGCTACTAACTACTAATGATCGTGTAATGAAGGCACAAACATAGATAAGCACATAACATAGAAAACAAAAAACAGAGAAAGCAAAAACAAGGAATGAATCCACCTTAGTGATGATGGCGTTTCCTTCTTGAGGAACCAATGATGTCCTTGAGCTCTTCTATGTCTCTTCCTTGTCTGTGTTGCTCCTCCCTCATTGCTTTTTGATCTTCTCTTATTTCATGAAGCATGATGGAGTGCTCTTGATGTTCCACCCTTAGTTGTCCCATATTGGAACTCAATTCTTCTAGGGAGGTGTTGATGTACTCCCAATAGTTTTGTGGAGGAAAGTGCATTTGAGGCATTTCCGGAATCTCATGGTGATGAGCTTCTTGCGCCTCTTGAGCTCCATGACTGGGCTCTCTTGCTTGCTCCATCTTTTTCTTAGTGATGGGCTTTTCCTCTTTAATGAGGATATCTCCCTCTATGTCAATTCCAGCTGAATTGCATAGGTGGCAAATGAGGTGAGGAAAGGCTAACCTTGCCATGGTGGAGGACTTGTCAGCCACCTTGTAGAGTTCTTGAGGTATAATCTCATGAACTTCCACCTCTTCTCCAATCATGATGCTATGGATCATGATGGCCCGGTCTATAGTAACTTCAGACCGGTTGCTAGTGGGAATGATTGAGCATTGAATAAACTCCAACCATCCTCTAGCTATAGGCTTGAGGTCCAATCTTCTTAGTTGAACCGGTTTGCCTTTGGAGTCAATCTTCCATTGAGCTCCTTCTACACATATGTCCATAAGGACTTGGTCCAACCTTTGATCAAAGTTGACTCTCCTTGTGTAGGGGCGTGCGTTTTTTTCCATGTATGGCAAGTTGAACGCCAACCTCACATTCTCCGGACTAAAACCTAAGTATTTCCCCCGAACCATTGTAACATAGTTCTTTGGATCCGGGTTCTTACTTTGATCATGGTTCTTGGTGATCCATGCATTGGCATAGAACTCTTGAACCATTAGGATGCCGACTTGTTGGATGGGATTTGTTAGAACTTCCCAACCTCTTCTTTGAATTTCATGTCGGATCTCTGGATACTCATTTCTTTTGAGTTTGAAAGGGACCTCGGGGATCACCTTCTTCTTGGCCACAACATCATAGAAGTGGTCTTGATGGGCTTTGGAGATGAACCTTTCCATCTCCCATGACTCGGATGTGGAAGCTTTTGTCTTCCCTTTCCCTCTTCTAGAGGATTCTCCGGTCTTGGGTGCCATCAATGGTAATGGAAAAACAAAAAAGCTATGCTTTTACCACACCAAACTTAGAATATTGCTCGCCCTCGAGCAATAAACAAAAGAATAGAAGAAGAAGAAGAAGAAATATGGAGAGGGAGAGGGAGATGTGTTTTCGGCTAAGGAGAGTGTAGAGGGGTGTGTTGTGTGAATTTGGTGAAGAATGGAGGTCTTTATATAGGGAATGGAGGGGGGGTTAAGGTTCGGCCATATGGGTGGGTTTGGGTGGGAAATTGGTTTTGAATTTTGAAGGTAGGTGGGGTTTATGAGGTAGGTTTATTGGGAGGAGTGGGTGGATGTGAGTGGTGAAGAGGTGATGGGGAAGAGAGTTTGAGGTGATTGGTGAAGGGTTTTTGGGTAAGAGTGTTTATGGGATTGTGTGAAAGAGAGTGGTGAGAAGAAGTGAGTGGAGGTAGGTGGGGATCCTGTGGGGTCCACAGATCCTGAGTGGATCCTGTGGGGTCCACAGATCCTGAGGTGTTCAAGGATTTACATCCCTGCACCCATTAGGCATGTAAAAATGCCTTTGTATCCAACTCTGGGCGTTCAGCGCCAGGTTGGTGGCCATTTTGGGCGTTCAACGCCCATTTGTGTGCCATTTCTGGCGTTGAACGCCAGAACCATGCCTGTTCTGGCGTTCAGCGCCCAGAAGCTGCCCATTTTGGGCGTTCAGCGCCAGAACCATGCTCTGTTCTGGTGCTGAACGCCAGACAGATGCTCCTCCAGGGTGTGATTTTTCTTCTGCTGTTTTTGATTCCGTTTTCAATTTTTCTATTTATTTTGTGACTCCACATGATCATGAACCTAAGAAAACATGAAAAACAATAAAAATAAGAATTAGATAAACATTGGGTTGCCTCCCAACAAGCGCTTCTTTAATGTCAATAGCTTGACAGTGGGCTCTCATGGAGCCTCACAGATGTGCAGAGCTTTGTTGAGACTCTCCAACACCAAACTTAGAGTTTGGATATGGGAGTTCAACATCAAACTTAGAGTTTGGTTGTGGCCTCCCAACACCAAACTTAGAGTTTGACTGTGGGGGCTCTGGTTGACTCTGCTTTGAGAGATGCTTTTTCTGCTTCCTCTCCATGGTTGCAGAGGGAGATCCTTGAGTTTTGAATACAAGGGAGTTCTCATTCCATTGAAGGGCTATTTCACCTCTGTCAACATCAATCACAGCTCTTGCTGTGGCCAGGAAAGGTCTTCCTAGGATGATGGATTCATCCTCTTCCTTTCCAGTATCCAGGACTATGAAATCAGTAGGTATGTAAAGGCCCTCAACCTTTACTAATACATCTTCTACTTGTCCATAAGCCTGTTTTCTTGAGCTATCTGCCATCTCTAGTGAGATTTTAGCAGCTTGCACCCCATAGATTCCCAGTTTCTCTATTACAGAGAGGGGCATGAGGTTTATTCTTGAACCAAGGTCACACAGAGCCTTAAAGATCATAGTGCCTATGGTACAGGGTATTATGAACTTTCCAGGATCCTGTCTCTTCTGAGGCAATGTCAGTTGATCCAGATCTCTTAGTTCATTGATGAACAAGGGAGGTTCAACTTCCCAAGTATCAATGCCAAATAATTTGGCCTTCAGCTTCATGATTGCACCAAGAAACTTGGCAGTTTGCTCTTCAATAACATCCTCATTCTCTTCAGAAGAGGAATACTCATCAGAGCTCATGAAGGGCATAAGGAGGGTCAATGGAATCTCTATGGTCTCTAGATGAGTCTCAGATTCCTTTGGTTCCTCAGAGGGAAGCTCCTTATTGATCACTGGACGTCCCAGGAGGTCTTCCTCTTTGGGATTCACGTCCTCTCCTCTCCTCACAGGTTCAGCCATGGTGCTTATGTCAATGGCCTTGCACTCTCCTTTTGGGTTCTCTTCTGTATTGCTTGGGAGAGTACTAGGAGGGATTTCAGTGATCCTTTTACTCAGCTGGCCCACTTGTGCTTCCAGATTTCTAATGGAAGACCTTGTTTCATTCATGAGACTTACAGTGGCCTTAGATAGATCAGAGACTAGATTTGCTAAATTAGAAGCATTTTGTTCAGAGTTCTCTGTCTGTTGCTGAGTTGATGATGGAAAAGGTTTGCTATTGCTAAACCTGTTTCTTCCACCATTATCAAAGCCTTGTTGGGGCTTTTGATCCTTCCATGAGAAATTTGGATGATTTCTCCATGTTGAGTTATAGGTGTTTTCATAAGGTTCACCTAAGTAATTTACCTCTGCTATTGCAGGGTTCTCAGGATTATAAGCTTCTTCTTCAGAATATGCCTCTTGAGTACTGTTGGATGCAGCTTGCATTCCATGCAGACTCTGAGAGATCATATTGACTTGTTGAGTCAATATTTTATTCTGAGCCAATATGGCATTCAGAGTATCAACTTCAAGAACTCCCTTCTTCATAGGCATCCCATTATTCACAGGATTCCTTTCAGAAGTGTACATGAACTGGTTATTAGCAACCATGTCAATGAGTTCTTGAGCTTCTGCAGGCGTTTTCTTTAGGTGAATGGATCCACCTGCAGAAGTGTCCAGTGACATCTTTGATAGCTCAGATAAACCATCATAGAATATATCCAAGATGGTCCATTCTGAAAGCATGTCAGAAGGACACTTTTTGGTCAACTGTTTGTATCTTTCCCAAGCTTCATAGAGGGATTCACCTTCTTTCTGTCTGAAGGTTTGAACATCAGCTCTAAGCTTGCTCAGCTTTTGAGGAGGAAAGTACTTGGCTAAGAAAGCCGTGACCAGCTTATCCCAAGAGTTCAGGCTGTCTTTGGGTTGAGAATCCAACCATAATCTAGCTCTGTCTCTTACAGCAAAAGGGAAAAGCATGAGCCTGTAGACTTCAGGATCTACTCCATTAGTCTTAACAGTATCACATATCTGCAAGAATTCAGTCAAGAACTGAAAAGGATCTTCAGATGGAAGTCCATGAAACTTGCAGTTCTGCTGCATCAGAGAAACTAATTGAGGTTTCAGCTCAAAGTTGTTTGCTCCAATGGCAGGAATGGAGATGCTTCTTCCATGTAGATTGGAATTAGGTGCAGTAAAGTCACCAAGCAACTTTCTTACATTATTATTATTTTCGGCTGCCGTCTCCTCTTCCTGTTCGAAAATTTCTGAAAGGTTTTCTCTGGATTGTTGTATTTTAGCTTCTCTTAATTTTCTCTTCAGAGTCCTTTTAGGTTCTGGATCTGCTTCCACAAGAATGCTCTTATCCTTGCTCCTGCTCATATGACAAAGAAGAAGGCATAGAAAAATAATAATAATAATGGAGATCCTTTATACCACAGTATAGGGATCCCTGTGTGAGTGGAAGAAGAGGGGGAGACAAAGAATGTAATATAATGGAAGAAACACAACTGTGAGGATGGAAGAGAGGTGAGATGAGATGTTAGGATATGAATGAATAAATAGAATGAGATGGGGGAGGGATAATTTTCGAAAATTATTTTGAAAAAGAGTTAGTGATTTTCGAAAAATGGTTTTTGAAAAATGTTAGAAATTTTCGAAAAATTTTTAAAATTTAAAAATAAAAATAATTAGTTAATGAAAAAGAAATTTTTGAAAAAGAGGGGAGATATTTTCGAAAATTAGAGAGAGAGAGAGTTAGTTAGGTAGTTTTGAAAAAGTTAAGAAACAACCAAAAGGTTAGTTAGTTAGTTGAAACAAATTTGAAAAGATAAGAAGTTAGGAAGTTAGAAAAGATATTTTGAAAAGATATTTTTTTGAAAAAGATAAGATAAGAAGATATTTTTGAAAAGATATGATAGAAATTAGTTTTTGAAAAAGATTTGATTTTTAAAATCACAATTAATGACTTGATTCATAAGAAATCACAAGATATGATTCTAGAACTCAAAGTTTGAATCTTTCTTAACAAGCAAGTAACAAACTTCAAATTTTTGAATCAAAACATTAATTGATTATGTTATTTTCGAAAATTTGATATAAAAATAAGAAAAAGATTTTTGAAAAATATTTTTGGAATTTTCGAAAATAACTAAGAATTTTGAAAAAGATTTGATTTTTGAAAAAGATTTTGAAAAAGATAAGATTTTCAAATTGAAAATTTGATTTGACTCATGAGAAACAATTTGATTTTAAAAATTTTTGAAAAAGTCAATCCAAATTTTCGAATTTGATGAGAGAAAAAGGGAAAGATATTTTTTTGATTTTTGAAATTTTTATGATGAGAGAGAAAAACACAAAAAAAAATGCAATGCATGAAATTTTTAGATCAAAACATGTGATGCATGCAAGAATGCTATGAATGTCAAGATGAACACCAAGAACACTTTGAATGTCATGATGAACATCAAGAACATATTCTTGAAAAATTTTTAATGCAAAGAAAACATGCAAGACACCAAACTTAGAATTCTTTAATGCTTAGGCACTAAGAATTCAAGAATGCATATGATAAACATGAAAAGACACAAAACAAAAAATCATCAAGATCATACAAGAAGACTTACCAAGAACAACTTGAAGATCATGAAGAACACTATGAATGCATGATATTTTCGAAAAATGCTAGATGCATATGCAAGTGACACCAAACTTATGATATGACTCAAGACTCAAACAAGAAACAGAAAATATTTTTGATTTTTATGATTTTCTAAATTTTTTTTTGGATTTTTATTTTATATTTTTCGCATATTAAAAGGAAAAATAAGGATTCCAAAAATTTTTAATATGAATTCCAGGAATCTTGCCATGTTAGTCTAAAGCTTCAGTCCAGGAATTAGACATGGCTCACTAGCCAGCCAAGCTTTCAAAGAAAGCTCCAGTCCAAAACACTAGACATGGCCAATGGCCAGCCAAGCTTCAGCAGGTGATCATGGATCAGCAGCAGGTGGATGAGCAACAACTAAGTTGCTCTTGATAACAAATTGCAAGGCTCAGTCCAAATGAATTTAGACATGGCTTTACAGCCAGCCAGGCTTCACATGCTTCATGAAACACTAGAATTCATTCTTAAAAATTTTGAATAAATTTTTGAAAACATTTTTATTTTTTTTTTTTGAAAACATATGAGAGATTTTTGAAAATATTTTTGAAAGATTTTTTTGAAAACAAAACGAAAAGAAAATTACCTAATCTGAGCAACAAGATGAGCCGTCAGTTGTCCAAACTCAAACAATCCCCGGCAACGGCGCCAAAAACTTGATGTTGTTGCCGGGATTGGGATCTCAGACGATTCTTGGCGGCAAACAGGAACAATTAAGTCCCCGGCAACGGCGCCAAAAACTTGGTGCACGAAATTGTGATGTCCAGGCTCGAACAATCCCTGGTAATGGCTCCAAAGCATGGTGCTTTGATCTTAATTCATAATTGTCACAACTTCGATACAACTAACCAGCAAGTGCACTGGGTCGTCCAAGTAATACCTTACGTGAGTAAGGGTCGAATCCCACGGAGATTGTTGGTATGAAGCAAGCTATGGTCACCTTGTAAATCTCAGTCAGGAAGATATAAAGTGATAATGGTGTTTTCGAATATGATATAATAAAAGAGGGATAGAGATACTTATGTAATTCATTGGTAGGAATTTCAGATAAGCGAATGGAGATGCTTTCGTTCCTCTGAACCTCTGCTTTCCTGCTATCTTCATCCAGTCAGTCTTACTCCTTTCCATGGCTAGCTTTATGCAAGGGCATCACCGTTGTTAGTGGCTACATCCCCTCCTCTCAGTGAATAATATGCTCACGCACCCTGTCACGGCACGGCTATTCATCTGTCAGTTCCCGATCATGCTGGAATAGGATTCACCATCCTTTTACATCTGTCACTAACGCCCAGCACTCGCGAGTTTGAAGCTCGTCACAGTCATTCAATCATTGAATCCTACTCAGAATACCACAGACAAGGTTTAGACCTTCCGGATTCTCTTGAATGCCGCCATCATTCTAGCTTACGCCACGAAGATTCTGGTTAGGAGATCTAAGAGATATTCATTCTAGCTTTATTTCATGCAGAACGGAGGTGTTTGTCAGGCACGTGTTCGTAGGGGAGATGGTGATGAGCGTCACACATAATCATCACCTTCATCACGTTCTTGGGTGCGAATGGATATCTTAGAAGCGAAATAAGAAGAATTGAATAGAAAATAGTAGTACTTTGCATTAATCTTTGAGGAACAGCAGAGCTCCACACCTTAATCTATGGAGTGTAGAAACTCTACCGTTGAAAATACATAAGTGAAAGGTCCAGGCATGGCCGAGATGGCCAGCCCCCTAAAACGTGATCACAGGATCAAAATACAATCCAGGATCCAAAGATGGTCAAAAAGACGCCTAATACAATAGTAAGAGGTCCTATTTATAATAAACTAGTCACTAGGGTTTACATGAGTAAGTAATTGATGCATAAATCCACTTCCGGGGCCCACTTGGTGTGTGTTTGGGCTGAGCTTAAGTGTGACACGTGCAGAGACCATTTGTGGAGTTGAACGCCAGTTTCTGTGCCAGTTTGGGCGTTCAACTCTGGTTTTGGATCCTTTTCTGGCGCTGGATGCCAGATTTGGGTAGAAGGCTGGCGTTGAACGCCAGTTTACGTTGTCAATTCTTGGCCAAAGTATGGACTATTATATATTTCTGGAAAGCCCTGGATGTCTACTTTCCAACGCAATTAGAAGCGCGCCATTTCGAGTTCTGTAGCTCCAGAAAATCTACTTTGAGTACAGGGAGGTCAGAATCCAACAGCATCAGCAGTCCTTCTTCAACCTCTGAATCTGATTTCTGCTCAAGTCCCTCAATTTCAGCCAGAAAATACCTGAAATCACAGAAAAACACACAAACTCATAGTAAAGTCCAGAAATGTGAATTTAACATAAAAACTAATGAAAATATCCCTAAAAGTAACTAGATCCTACTAACAACATACTAAAAACAATGCCAAAAAGCGTATAAATTATCCGCTCATCAATCCTATGGAAACACTTACAATCCTTCATGGAGGAATCATCCTAATTTCTCATGGAAGGATTAACAGAAGCCTAATCAAGGCTTCAATAATAATAATGGTGGGAAAAATAAGTTTGGCAATAGCAAGCCTTTTCCATCTTCTTCTCAGCAACAGACAGAGAATTCTAAGCAGAGCCTCTCTGACTTAGCAACCATAGTCTCTGATCTATCTAAGACCACTCTCAGTTTCATGACTGAAACAAGGTCCTCCATAAGAAATTTGGAGGCACAAGTGGGTCAGCTGAGTAAAAGAGTTACTGAAATTCCTCCTAGTACTCTCCCAAGCAATACAGAAGAGAATCCAAAGAGAGAGTGCAAGGCCATCAATATGTCCAAAAAGGCCGAACCTGCAGAGGAGGAAGATGCAGTGATTTCCAGTGAGGAAGAACTCAATGGACGTCCACTGACCACTAAGGAGTTCCCTAATGAGGAACCAAAGGAACTTGAGGCTCATACAGAGACCATAGAGATTCCACTGAACTTACTGTTGCCATTCATGAGCTCTGATGAGTATTCTTCCTCTGAAGAGGATGAAGATATTGTTTAAGAGTAAGTTGCTCAATATCTAGGAGTAATCATGAAGCTAAATGCCAAGTTATTTGGTAATGAGACTTGGGAGGATGAACCTCCATTGCTCATCAATGAACTGAATGCCTTGGTTCAACAGAAATTACCTTAGAAGAAATCGGATCCCGGAAAGTTCTTAATACCTTGCACCATAGGTACCATGACCTTTGAAAAAGCTCTGTGTGACCTGGGATCAGGAATAAACCTCATGCCACTCTCTGTAATGGAGAAACTAGGAATCTTTGAGGTACAAGCTGCTAATTTCTCACTAGAACTGGCAGACAAATCAAGGAAACTGGCTTATGGACTTGTAGAGGATGTCTTAGTGAAGGTTGAAGGCCTGTACATCCCTGCTGATTTCATACTCCTAGACACTGGGAAGGATAAAGATGAATCCATGATCCTTGGAAGACCCTTCCTAGCCACAGCAAGAGCTGTGATTGATGTGGACAAAGGAGAGTTAGTTTTTCAATTGAATGAGGACTACCTTGTGTTTAAGGCTCAAGGATCCTCCTCTGTAACCATGGAGAGGAAGCATAGAACGCTTCTCTCAATACAGAGTCAAACAGAGCTCCCACACTCAACTTTTAAGTTTGGTGTTGGGAGGCCACGATTAAGCTCTGAGTCTCTGTGAAGCTCTCTAAGAGCTCACTGTCAAGCTATTGACATTAAAGAAGCGCTTATTGGGAGGCAACCCAATGTTATTTAATTATATTTATTTATTTTCCATTGTCATGTTATGTTTTCTTTAGGTAGATGATCATGTGAAGTCACAAAAATAACTGCAGAATTCAAGCAAAATCAAAAATAGCATAAAAAATAGCACACCCTGGAGGACAGGCTTACTGGCGTTTAAACGCTAGTAAGGATAGCAGAATGGGCGTTTAACGCCCAGTCTGGCAGCATTCTAGGCGTTAAACACTAGAATTGGCAGGCAGACTGGCGTTTAACGCCAGAAAAGGGTGTCTGGTGTCTGGCTAGCATTAAACGTCAGAATTGGCAGACAGACTAGCGTTTAACGCCAGAAAAGGGTGTCTGATGGGCGTTAAACACCAGAAAGGGGCATCAACCTGGCGTTTAACACCAGAAAAAGTAGCAGAGTTGGCGTTAAATGCCAGAAATGGCACACAGAGGGCGTTTAAACGCCAGAAAGGTGCAGGGAGCAGAATTCCTTGACATCTCAGGATTTGCGGACCCCACGGAATCCCCACCTATCCCAACCACCCTTCACCTATCAAATCCTACCCTCTTCCCCATAATCTCTTCACCACTCACATCCATCCATTATAAAACCCCACCTACCTCACCATTCAAATTCAAATCATTTCCCTCCCAAACCCAACACCTCATACACGACTTTCCTCTCTCTCTTACCCTATAAATACCCCTCCTTACCACCTTCAATTTCACACATCTTACACACTTAAACCCCCTTGGCCAAATCCACTCCTCCCCTCCATCTCCTCCATTTCTTCTTCTTCTCTTTCTTTCTTTCTTCTTTTGCTCGAGGACGAGCAAACCTTATAAGTTTGGTGTGGAAAAAGCTTTACTTTTTTTTTTGTTTTTTCATAACCATTAATGGCACTTAAAGCCGGAGAAACCTCTAGAAAGAGGAAAAGGAAGGCAATTGCTTCCACCTCTGAGTCATGGGAGATGGAGAGATTCATCTCAAAAGTGCATCAAGACCACTTCTATGAAGTTGTGGCCAAGAAAAAGGTAATCCCCGAGGTCCCCTTCATGCTCAAAAAGAGTGAATATCCAGAGATCCGACGTGGGATTCGAAGAAGAGGAGGTTGGGAAACTCTCACCAACCCCATCTAACAAGTCGAAATCTTAATGGTTCAAGAGTTTTATGCTAATGCATGGATCACTAGGAACCATGACCAAGGTGTGAACCCGAACCCAAAGAATTGGCTCACAATGGTTTAGAGAAAATACATAGATTTTAGTCCAGAAACTGTAATGTTGGCATTCAACTTGCCAATCATGAGAGGAGATCCTCATCCTTTCACTAGAAGAGTCAACTTTGATCAAAGGTTGGACCAAGTCCTCATGGACATCTGTGTGGAAGGAGCACAATGGAAGAGAGACTTAAGAGGCAAGCCGTTTCAATTGAGAAGGCCTGACCTCAAACCCGTGGCTAGGGGATGGTTGGAGTTCATCCAACGCTCTATCATTCCTACTAGCAACCAGTCTGAAGTTACTGTGGACCGAGCTATCATGATCCATAGTATCATGATTGGAGAGGAAGTAGAAGTTCATGAGATCATATCTCTAGAACTATACAAGGTGGCTGACAAGCCTTCCACTTTGGCAAGGTTAGCCTTTCCTCATCTTATCTGTCACCTATGCAATTTAGTTGGAGTTGTCATAGAGAAAGACATCCTCATTGAAGAGGACAAGCCCATTACTAAGAAGAGGATGGAGCAAACAAGAGAGCCCACTCACGGACCTCAACAAGAGCATGAGGAAATTCCTCATCATGAAATCCCTGAGATGCCTCAAGAGATGCACTTTCCTCCACATAACTATTGGGAGCAACTCAACACCTCTTTAGGAAATTTGAGTTCTAACATGAAGCAACTAAGGATAGAGCACCAAGAGCACTCCATCATCCTGAAAGAACTGAAGATTGATGGTTTAGAGGTTATAGTAAACTCTCGTTGCAAATATAGTTACTAAGCCAAGCAATCAACCTTTCTTACAAACGTTTTGGTTGTCACAAGTAACAAACCCCTTTAAAATTGATAACCGAAGTATTTAAACCTCGGGTCGTCTTCTCAAGGAACTGCAGGGAAGTATGTTCTTATTATTGGTTATGAAGATTATAAATTGGGATTTTGAAGATGAGGAACAAGTAATTTAAATTGCAATTAAAATAAGTAAAAGACTGTAAAATAAATAAATAACTGTAAAACACACTTTTGGCAAGGTATGAGAAATTGGAAGTCCTATCCTAGTTATCCTTATCAATGATGATGAAAATTGAATCTTAATTCCACTTAGTTAACCTTTACTAGAGCAAGGGAAGGTCAAGTGACTAATTAGTTTGATCTTCAAATCCTAGTTAATACCTAGAAAAAGATTGGGATTATTGAAGTTCAATTCAATTAGCAAAGATAACAATTATCGATCACGTTGAGTTTGATAACTCCTGAGTTACTGATTTCTTAACCAAGACCAAAAGGGAAAAAGTAAATCTACTGGAATAAAAATGTCTTCAGATTGGAAGCAACAATAACATAAATAAAAGAGAGCAATAATAAACTGAAATACCTCAAATAACATTAATTCAAAGAATAATCTGTAACATAGAAGAATTTATAAACTAAATTGAGAAGATAAATAAAAAGGAATGTTGAACCTGATAGAAAGAGATAATCTTGAAAGAAAAAGAAATCCTAATTCTAAATCCTAAAAGAGAGAGGAGAGGACCTCTCCCTCAAAACTACATCTAATTCATGAATACTAACAAATTGGAGACTCTTCTTTTGAATGGATGCATTTTTCCACTTCATAACCTCTGATCTGTGCCTTCTGGACTTAGATTTGGGCCAAAAAGGGCTTCAGAAATCGCTGGGAGCATTTTCTATACTTTCTGGTGCGTGGCCTCTGTCACGCGTCCGCGTGGGTCACGCGGTCGCGTCATTTGGAGTTTTCCTTGTCACGCGGTCGCTTCAGTCATGCGTCTGCGTCAATCACGCGGTCGCGTCATTGCTATTTCGCGTTGGCATGCGGCCGCGTCGTCCATGCGATCGCGTCACTGCTAGTTTCTTCAAAAACTCCATTTTGTGCTTTCCTTCCATTTTTGTATGTTCCCTTTCCATCCTTTAAGTCATTCCTGCCTTAGAAGATCTAAAACTACTCAACACACGAATCACGACATCGAATGGAAGTAAAGGGTAATTAAAATAATTATTTTTAAAGCATAGGAAACATGTTTTTCACATACATCACATAATAAGGAAGGAAAAGTAAAACCATGCAATTAACATGAATAAGTGGGTGAAGGATTGAATAAATCACTCAAATTGAGCACAATATATATCATAAAATATGGGTTTATCAACCTCCACACACTTAAACAATAGCATGTCCTCATGCTAAATCCAAGACAAAGAGTAAGGTAAGGTTAAAGTGGTGGAATCTCATGCAATGCAATCTATTCTAAATGCAACTACCTAAATGAATCATGCAATTCTAATTTGTTATTCCCTTGTGTATAAAGCTTACATGTAGTTGAATTAATTCACATTCTCAAGGAATCTCATATATATAGCCAAACCTTAGATAGTGATAAAGTACCTTTACAATTGAGATGGGAGAGAAAAACATTTTACAATTTTGCAAGACAATTAATAATTTAAGCAGAGATATATGTTGATGAGCTATTGAACCCTCACTGGATTTTGTGTTTACTCTCTAGTCACTCAGTGTTTATTGGGTTAATCACTCTATTCTTCTTTTTATCCTTACTTTCTATAACTTTGTTCTTCATCTAACCAATCAACAATTATAGAATATAGGCATACAAAAATCATGAGGTCTTTAATTAAGGTTGTAATGGGGCTAAGATAAAGGTAAGGGTATATGTATAAGGCTAAGTGAGCTAATTAAGTGAATCCTTGATTAGTCTAAGATCTCACCTAACATACATATTTTGTAAAGTAAAGCTTCTTTACCCATTTTCCCATATTTTTCCCACTTTTTATGTTACATGCTCATATTTTAATTTTTATTATTATTTTTTTCATGTACATCACTTTTTGCATTTGGGGAATTCTTTTGTATCCCCTTTATTCAAATACTGAAAAATAAAAAAATTTTTATTTTTTATTATTTTTTTTATGCACATGGTAATTAAATTATTTTGATTTCACATGAGCATGCTTCCCAAAACTTTTAAAAATAAAAATTTTTATTCTTTTTAACTTTCTACCCTTTTGTTTCTATCATCCATGTTCCCATAAGGTTCCCACACTTACACAATATACAATTTCTATCTTAAGCTAACCAAGGATTCAACTTGGGATTTTTATTTTGTTTTTCTGCTTAAGGCTAGTAATGTGGTTATAAAACAAGAGGGGATTTAAAGGCTCAAGGGGGCTAACAAGGGTGATGTAAAAGGTAGGCTAATTTGGGAATAGTGAGCTAGAATCAAACAATGGCCTCAATCACTTTCTTGGTATGTATCTATATTCTATAATCGGACATATAGATTAAAACAAAGTAAAGAACACCAGAATAAATAAGAAGGGCAGAACACACAGGAATAAAATATTATGGTTTAAATGTAACCATGCAATTAAGCTCAAAACTCACAGGCTGTGTGTTCTCTAACTCAAAATCATATATCAGTTATATATGTCAAGCAAGTAAAAATTAAGAGTTCCCATTATTCTCAATGTAAATCTTAAGGTGGCTTTAAAGTTCTAGTGTTTCTCCTTGATGAAATGTTGTTAACTAACTAACATGTAACACTATATATACAAGGTGTGGGTTATTTTTATTCTATTAAAGTCTCTTGTTTACTTCCTTTTTATATTTTTAATTTAAACTAAGTTATCTTATGCTAAAAAGGGTAAACTATACTAATTAATCCATATTTTCTATAACTAATAAGTTAGAATTGCAACTAAACTAAATGGCTAAAATATGAACTAAAGTGCAACATGCAGAAATATAGTAAAAATACATGAAAATAGCAATGTATAAGTACTGAGAAAATAAAAATAAAAATAAAGAGAAAAATACAGAAAAATAATAAAGTAAAAAAAGTCTGTAGTGGTTCACCAAAAAATATACGCCAGAGATGGCGACCTCCCCACATTTAATATGAAGCATCATCCCTGATGCTTACTCAAGCAGGGTGTGAAGGGGTGTCATCACTGGAAGGATCGGTAGCTGGAGTCTCTGTGGTGGTGGTCTGAGGATCTGCCTGCTGCAGAGGAGGTGCTGACTGAATAGGAACCTCTGGGTCTGCAGCCTGAATCTGATGCGGGGCCTCCTGCTGGGGCGTAGCCTGCTCTGTGCCTGCCTGCGCAACCTCTCTCTGTGGATGGGTCTCCGCCTCGTGATCATCCGCCTCCTCCTCAGATGGCTCTGATGGGGTGTCAGGCTCGGAGGGGATGTCGCTGCCAGAACGGATCATCAGCTTCAGGTGCTCATAGCGTCGCTTACTGCGACGCTCAGATCTCTCGTATCGCCGCCGGTTGCAGCGCTCCATCTGGTCTAGCTGCTGAAACAGGCGGTGCACTAAGTGATAAACTGGCTCTGAGGCAGGTGGAGGTGCAGTGGTGTTAGCAGGGGTAGCTGTAGAGGAAGAGGGGCCGGCAGATGGTGTGGCTGTCTCATCAGTAGGAGTGAGGAATGGAGGTCTGTAGCCCAAAGCCAGAAAGTTCCTGCTGTGAGGGATAATTTTCTTACATTCTGCAGCAAGTGGCTTCTCATCAGCATCCTCCCAAGGCACGTCAGCTCGACGGCCAAGCTGTGTAATCAGATATGGAAAGGGGAGAGTGCCTCGGACGTGGACCCTGGCCATGTGGTACCGAATGAAGCGTGGCAGGTACAGGTCCTTACCCTCCATCACACACCATAGGAGGGTGATCATAGCGGTAGGTAGCTCCGTCTCGTGAGTACTCAGCATAATAAAGTTGCTTAGGACCTGATGCCATAGCCGAGCCTCATCGTTCAAGTATGCCCGCTTGATTCCCTTAGGCATGGTGGTGTTCTGACCCATGACCCATGGAACAATCAGGTCAAGGGCTATCCTTGCCTTGATGGCATCCCAGTCAAACTTCATGAAGCGCATGTCCTCCTCAGCCTTTTGATAACCATCTGGCTGATCGGATTTAGGCAGGAGCTTCAGAACATCCTCTATGGCCTCTTCAGTGACCAATATCTGCTTCCTTCTTAGGTGTACTGCATCTAGGGAAGTTTTGAAGTAATTGCAGTAAAATTCCCTTACCCAAGATGCATTGACCTCAGTCAGGTTTCTCTCCAGGAAGAACCAGCCTCTTTGTTTGATCTGATCAGAGGTGAATTGCTGGAGTTCTTCTGGGATCTTCAGAGTCCTCTCCAGGTACAGGTTCCTAGAGGTTGCAAACACCGGATACTTCAGCTTGCAGTATCGGTTTGCAAACTTAATGGGATCAGTAGCAGGGAGTAGCTGGTCAGCCTTCTCCTGCGGGGTAAAGTGTTTCTCCCGCCAGGAGTCATCATGCATGATGTCCAGGATGGACATGGAGGATTCTCCTCTTTTCTGTTTGCCAGTTGTTGCCTTTCGCTTTCCTTTTCTTTGGGTGTTAGACATCCTGAAAAACAGAAAATCAGGATATAATAAAAACAGGAAAACAAGTATGCAAATCACAAAATAAGCATATAGTGGCAAAGAAGCAGTGGAGTAATGAAAATGAGTTAAGTAAATGTGCATTAAGGATTGAATAGGAGTTAAAAGTCCAAGAAGAAAAATTAACAATCCAAAATGTATTAGAAATCATGTTAATTAGGAAAAATTATCATCATGCCTTGGTTAGAAGGTTAAAGAGAATAGTGAAAAACCAGAAGAGATGTTTTGAAAGGTTAGGTTGGTTAGGAATGAAAAAAAGAGTTTAGGAAGTTAAAATTAGTGAATTAGTAAAAAGTGGGTTAGAGTAAGTGGCATGATGATCATTTTCTAAGTAACAAGCATTCTCAATTAGAAGCTACAGTTAACTCATATCCAAACAAGGGAATCAGGTTGATGATGAATCAAAAATTGGAAGCTAAACATCAGAAATTTATATTATGAGCCAGGAAATCAAAAAGAATAAGAAAGCTTGCCCTGGTATTCATGAATTAGTTTGGTAAAAGCAGAGTAAAGCAGAGTTCAAAGTGCCAAAACCAAGACATGAATGGAAACAAAACAGTTTACAGAAAATTGGGCAGCATTCCGGCTAAAATTGGATGTTCTCGGAAAATAAACAGTAAGCAGGACAGTTCATATGAATTAAAACAAACTGCAATTAGATATAATTAGCGTGAACAAGAAAGGACATTTGCAATAGCAGCATGAACAGTAAGAACAGCATATGAACAATACTAACATCACAGCAACAGCAGAATTGCGAAAATTATAAAACAAGAAGCACGAACAGCGCAATTAATCAGGCCTAAATCCACTAACCACATCCTAGGCTACCTAACCACCTAGAATCCACTACAACATGCATATCTAACTAGCCTAATTATGAACATAAACAGAAAAATATGTAATTAACTGGGAATTGAAAGAAGGGTGGCGTTCGGCAGAACCTGGTAGGCGGATGAATGAAAGTGGGGCAGAGAGATGGCTGGGGAATGGTGGTGGTGGCGACTGACGCGGTGGTTGAGGGTGGCGCGGCGGTGTTGTCTGTTCGGAAGCAGGGGGTTCGGGTGGGGTAATGGCGGTAGGGTAGGGGGTAATGGTGAAGAGGGGGGTTGGAAGAGAGGGGGTTTGCAGCGGTGACGGCGCAGTGGGCGGTGGTTGTCCGCGGTGGTGGCAGCGGTGGTTAAGGGAAGAAGAGAGAGAGAAAGAGAAGAAAGAGATGGAGGGGAGAAGGGGGTGGCGCGGTGGCGGTGGGGTCTGGGTGGTCGATGGTGGGGCGATGGTCGGTGGTGGTGGCTGGAAGTAGGTGGTGGTGGTTGCAGAGAAGAGAGGAAGGAGAAGGGGGTTGGGGGCGTGCGAATGGGTAGGGTTTCGCGTGCTGGGGGGTTATCGAATTTAAATCCACACGATCGCGTGGGGCACATGGTCACGTGGCTGGGGTGGAATGGGGGTTGACGCGATCGCGTGAGTGATGCGATCGCATGGAATGGGTAAAAGGATGAATGACGCGGTCGCGTGAGGCATGCGACCGCGTTGTTGGAAATTGTGCTAAACGCGCAATTCCAGCGTCGTTTCAACGCAACTCTCTGTCTCCTTTGGGGTGTTGTGCAATCCACGCGACGCGATCGCATCGCTCACGCTGTTGCGTGGGATTGGTGTTGTGCAAGTGACGTGATCGCGTCATGGACGCGACCGCGTGGATCGTTTTGTGCGAAACGTACAACAGCCGCACGATTCCAGCCCAACTTTCTGGGCGTTGGATCCTTACACCGATTTTCAGGTCACGCGGCTGCGTGAATGACGCGGACGCGTGGGGGTTTGTTTTTCACAACTGGCGCGATCGCATGAGTGATGCAATCGCGTTGTACGCCTACTCTTTTTTTTTTATGCAGGTATGCAATTATGCAGTATGCAATGCGAATGAATAATATTCAGGTTCAATTGAAAAGGAAAACAAAAATAAATAACACAAAATAAAACTGAAAAAGAAACGACCATACCATGGTGGGTTGTCTCCCACCTAGCACTTTTAGTTAAAGTCCTTAAGTTGGACATTGGATGAGCTTCCTGTTATGGCGGCTTGCGCTTAAATTCGTCCAGAAATCTCCACCAATGTTTGGAATGCCAACAGCCTCCGGGGTCCCAAACTAGGCATGTAAAGCTTCTGAATATCTTCAAGCAGATTGTCAGGCTCCCGGGGTGACGAATGTCATAATAGATTCCAGGATCCCAAACTTTGCTTTTAGATCCGCCTTCGTCTCGATCTATATTTTTCCATCCGGGCGGTTTAGAAAGTAGATTTTCACCAAGATGACCAAACGTTTTCCGAGATCCATTCGATTGATCATGATGCCAATCCGTGCACTTCGAATTTAAGCGTGGAACCTTATTGAACCTTGTGTACCTGCTCTGAGTGCGAGCCATTTTCCTCTTACTCTTAAAGCCGCAGAGAGCTCTAAGCTGGCCATCTGTTTCAAGCAAACCATATTCAAGTGGGAAAATAAAGCTAAAGGTTAAGGATTGTACCCACTTGAAGCTTGTATTGGGTGGTAATAGCCTTGGGATAGGTGTTTCCAGTGGTTCTGTAAGTTCTACTCCCTTGTGCTCTTCGGTGAATTTCTTCACTTCCTTGCAGACTTCTTCAATTGCTTCCATGTCCTGATCAAAGCCTTCTATGTCTTCCTCGTCACTTAAGTCATAAACGGGAGGTTGAGAGAAATCTACCTCCGCATCATCTTCGTATTCACTTGGGGAAGATTCTTCGATCTCAGAGAATTCACTTGCTAATGCAAGTTCATTACTGGGAGAACATGACTTGAGATTATCATCATCAAGGAAACTTGCTTCTTGGATTATTCCGTCTAGTTCTTCATAAAAGAATTGCTTTGGGAGTTATGCACTATCCTCCTTAGCATCAATTGTAACGTTTTTAACAGAATTCTCCATAACTCTGAATTCCCATGGAAGTTCAACGTCTCCTAAGTCTTCAACCAACTCTTCTTCGTTTACAATGACAGCTTCCTCTACTTGTTCCAATACGAAGTCATGCCCTATTCTGTCCACTGGAGTTTCTAGTATCTCTTTCATGCTATGCTCTTCTTTAAATTGTCCACATGGGGCTGTGGGAGGTCCTTGAATGTTCGAACGTCTAGAAGATAATTGACTTACAGCTTGCTCCAGTTGATGAAGGGTTGTTTGAAGTTGATCTACTGTTTCCTTGAGGCGAACCTCTAATTCTCGGAGTGATGAATTTGGACGTGGTACATGGGAAAGTGGTGGTTTTTGGGAGTAATTGGATTGGAATTGGGGTAAATGAGGATCATATGGTGGTGAATGGTGAAAACGAGCTTGTGAGTGTGGTGGTTCGAAGTTACATTGAGAGGATGGTCTATAAGCACAGGGTGGGGCTTGTTGGTAACTACAAGGTTGTCCACCATGTCAATCGGCTTGGTATGCATTGTAGAATGGTCTTTGTCCATGATATCTTGGAGGGTGTTGTTGCCTAAAGGGTTGATCAGATCCTCTTGGCTCCATCCATCTTTCATTGCTCTGACCTTGATGCATGTTCCTATTATAACTTTCACTCCTTTCAACAATATTAGAACCAAACTCAAAGCGAGAGGGGTGAGAATTCATAGTAGCTAATGGAAATAAAAAGGGGAAAATAAAGACAAATAAACAAGTAAAAGAAAAATATTTACAATAACCAATAATAAGGCACACGATTGCAGTTCCCCGGCAACAGCGCCATTTTGAAAGAACTGAAGATTGATGGTTTAGAGGTTATAGTAAACTCTCATTGCAAATATAGTTACTAAGTCAAGCAATCAACCTTTCTTACAAACATTTTGGTTGTCACAAGTAACAAACCCCTTTAAAATTGATAACCGAAGTATTTAAACCTCGGGTCGTCTTCTCAAGGAACTGTAGGGAAGTATGTTCTTATTATTGGTTATGAAGATTGTAAATCAGGGTTTTGAAGATGAGGAACAAGTAATTTAAATTGCAATTAAAATAAGTAAAAGACTGTAAAATAAATAAATAACTGTAAAACACACTTTTGGCAAGATATGAAAAATTGGAAGTCCTATCCTAGTTATCCTTATCAATGATGATGAAAATTGAATCTTAATTCCACTTAGTTAACCTTTACTAGAGCAAGGGAAGGTCAAGTGACTAATTAGTTTGATCTTCAAATCCTAGTTAATTCCTAGAAAAAGATTGGGATTATTGAAGTTCAATTCAATTAGCAAAGATAACAATTATCGATCACGTTGAGTTTGATAAGTCTTGAGTTACTGATTTCTTAACCAAGACCAAAAGGGAAAAAGTAAATCTACTGGAATAAAAATGTCTTCAGATTGGAAGCAACAGTAACATAAATAAAAGAGAGCAATAATAAACTGAAATACCTCAAATAACATTAATTCAAAGAATAATCTGTAACATAGAAGAATTTATAAACTAAATTGAGAAGATAAATAAAAAGGAATGTTGAACCTGATAGAAAGAGATAATCCTGAAAGCAAAAGAAATCCTAATTCTAAATCCTAAAAGAGAGAGGAGAGAACCTCTCCCTCAAAACTACATCTAATTCATGAATACTAACTAATTGGAGACTCTTCTTTTGAATGCATGCATTCCCCCACTTCATAACCTCTGATATGTGCCTTCTGGACTTGAATTTGGGCCAAAAAGGGCTTCAGAAATCGCTGGGAGCGTTTTCTGTACTTTTTGGTGCGTGACCTCTGTCACGCGTTCGCGTGGGTCACGCGGTCGCATCATTTGGAGTTTTCCTTGTCACGCGGTCGCTTCAGTTATGCGTTCGCGTCAATCACGTGGTCGCATCACTGCTATTTCGCGTTGGCATGCGGCCGCGTCGTCCATGCGATCGCGTCACTACTAGTTTCTTCAAAAACTCCATTTTGTGCTTTCCTTCCATTTTTGTATGTTCCCTTTCCATCCTTTAAGTCATTCCTGCCTTAGAAGATCTGAGGGTAATTAAAATAAGGAAGTAAAGGGTAATTAAAATAATTATTTTTAAAGCATAGGAAATATGTTTTTCACATACATCACATAATAAGGAAGGAAAAGTAAAACCATGCAATTAACATGAATAAGTGGGTGAAGGATTGAATAAATCACTCAAATTGAGCACAATATATATCATAAAATATAGTTTATCACATAATCCATGAAATCAGAGAGGACCAAAAGGCCACGAGAGAGGAGCAACAAAGGCAAGGAAGAGACATAGAGGAGTTCAAGCACTCCATAAGATCTTCAAGAGGAAGAACTAGCCGCCATCACTAAGGTGGACCCGTTCTTTAATTTCCTTGTTCTTTTTTTCCTGTTTTCCGATTTCTATGCTTTATTTTTTATCCATTTTTGTGTTTTCATTACATGATCATTAGTGTTTAGTATCTATGTCTTAAAGCTATGAATGATTCCATGAATCCCTCACCTTTCTTAAATGAAAAATATTTTCTGAAAAAGAAAAAGAAGTACATGAGTTTCGAAATTTATCTTGAAATTAGCTTAATTATTTTGATGTGGTGGCAATACTTTTTGTTTTCTGAATGAATGCTTGAACAGTGCATATTTTTGATATTGTTATTTATGAATGTTAAAATTGTTGGCTCTTGAAAGAATAATGAAAAAAGAGAAATGTTGTTGATAATCTGAAAAATCATAAAATTGATTCTTGAAGCAAGAAAAAGCAGTGAAAAACAAAGCTTGCAAAAAAAAGAAGAAAATGGCGAAAAAAATAAAGAAAAAGAAAGAAAAAGAAAAAGCAAGCAGAAAAAGCCAATAACCCTTTAAACCAAAAGGAATAAAATCCTGGCCTAAGCGGCTAAATCAAGCTGTCCCTAACCATGTTCTTGTGGCATGAAGGTGTCAAGCAAAAAGCTTGAGACTGAGCAGTTAAAGTCATGGTCCAAAGCAAAAAGAGTGTGCTTAAGAGCTCTGGGCACCTCTAACTGGGGACTCTAGCAAAGCTGAGTCACAATCTGAAAAGGTTCACCCAGTTATGTGTCTGTGGCATTTATGTATCCGGTGGTAATACTGGAAAACAAAATGCTTAGGGTCACGGCCAAGACACATAAAGTAGCTGTGTTCAAGAATCAACATACTGAACTAGGAGAATCAATAACACTATCTGAATTCTGAGTTCCTATGGATGCCAATCATTCTGAACTTAAAAGGATAAAGTGAGATGCTAAAACTGTTCAGAAGCAAAAAGCTAGAAGTCCCGCTTATCTGATTGAACTTAATCTTCATTGATAATTTTGGAATTTATTGTATATTCTCTTCTTTTTATCTTATTTTGTTTTTAGTTTCTTGGGGACAAGCAACAATTTAAGTTTAGTGTTGTGATGAGCGGATAATTTATACCCTTTTTGGCATTGTTTTTACATAGTTTTTAGTATGTTTTAGTTACATTTTATTATATTTTTATTAGTTCTTATGCAAAAATTATATTTCTGGACTTTACTATGAGTTTGTGTGTTTTTCTGTGATTTCAGGTATTTTTTGGCTGAAATTGAGAGACTTGAGCAAAAATCTGATTCAGAGGCTGAAAAAGAACTGCAGATGCTGTTGGATTCTGACCCTCTTGCACTCAAAGTGAGTTTTCTGGAGCTACAGAAGCCCAATTGGTGCCCTCTCAATTGCGTTGGAAAGTAGACATTATGGGCTTTCAAGCAATATATAATAGTCCATACTTTATCTGAGATTTGATGGCCCAAACTGGTGCTACAAGCTAGCCAAAAACTTTCTGGCGTAAAACGCCAGAACTGGCACCAGAACTGGAGTTAAACGCCCAAACTGGCACCCAAACTGGCGTTTAACTCCAAGAATATCCTATGCACGTGAAAGCTTCAATGCTCAGCCCAAGCACACACCAAGTGGGCCCCGGAAGTAGATTTCTACACTATCTGCACTTAGTTACTCATTTTTTGTAAACCTAGGATACTAGTTTAGTATAAAAACTACTTTTAGAGATTTATTTTACATCTTATGTAACTTTTGACTTCTGAGAACCTCTTTGGGAGGCTGGCCTCATGGTCATGCCTAGACTATTTTCACTTATGTATTTTCTACGGTGGAGTTTCTACACCTCATAGATTAAGGTGAGGAGCTCTGCTGTTCTTCAAGAATTAATGGAAGTACTATTGTTTTTCTTTCAATTCACGCCTACTTCTTCTCCAAGATATACTCTTGTACTTAATACAGTTAAGTCAGAATGAAGGAGTGACCCATGACAATCACCCACTATCTTCGTTACTCGCTTAGTCAAGATCCGCGTGCCTGACAACCACAAGCGGTCTACATGATGTTCAACATAGTCATTGGACGACAGCCGGAGTATATTCTCTTGGGTTTCTAATCAATGATTCACATCATCTTTCCTGATAACAGAGCATCTGAATCTGAGATTAGAACCTTCGTGGTATAGGCTAGAACCATTGGCAGCATTCCTGAGATCTGGAAAGTCTAAACCTTGTCTGTGGTATTCCGAGTAGGATCTGGGAAGGGATGACTGTGACGAGCTTCAAACCTGCGAATGTTGGGCGCAATGACAGTATGGAAAAGGATAGAGAGATCCTACTCCGACGCTAGCGGGAACCGACAGATGATTAGCCGTGCGGTAGCTGTATATGGTATTTTTCATCCGAGACGAGAAATCCGACAGTTGATTAGCCGTACAGAGATCGTACCTGGTATTTTTCATCCGAGAGGATCATACATCTTGCCATGGAAGGGAGCACGCATGGTTAGAAGAAGACAATAGGAAAGCAGAGGTTCAAAAGCAACAAAGCATCTCCAAACGCTTACTGAAATTCCCACCAATGAATTACATAAGTACCTTTATTTTATTTTATGTTTTATTTATCTTTTAATTATTAAAACCTCATAACCATTTGAATCCGCCTGGCTGAGATTTACAAGATGACCATATCTTGCTTCAACCCGACAGTCTCCGTGGGATCAACCCTTACTCACGTAAGGTATTACTTGGACGACCCAATGCACTTGCTGGTTAGTTGTGCAGAGTTGTGAAAAGTGTGAATCACAATTTCGTGCACCAGAAACCAATGTTGAGGAGGAATGTACACACCCTCTAACACATGACTTGATCAATGAGGAAGAGTTGGAAGATGTTAACAAGAAAGTGGGAATTGAATAAAGTCATCAAGAGGTGGAAGACATCAAGGAGGAGTTTGATTTTGTATTAGAGAAAGTAGAGAAAGCCGAAATTATCGAAGAAGAGGAAGTGGTTGAAGACTTAGGAGATGCAAAACCTCCGTGGAAAACTCAAGTCATAGAGCCTCCTTCCAAGACACTTGAATTTGATGTTGAGGAAGGTATACAACCTCCAAGGCATATCATGGTTGATGACTTTGAGGAGGTTGATCATGAGATAGATTCAATAATTGATGAGTTTTAATCTACAATTGAATCCTCTCCCATTAGACTTGAAGAAGTGGTTAATGTTGAAGAAGTGTGTAAAGAGGTTGAAGAATTCAAAGAAGAGCACAAGGGAGTGGAGCTTGCAAAATCATTGGAAACACCTCTCCCCAAGCCATTGCCATCCAACACAACATTCAAGTGGGTAAAATTCTTATCCTTAAATTTTACTTTTCCACTTGAATATGCTTTGTTAGAAATGGATGGGCAACTTCACACTCTTTGTGGTTTTAAGAGTAAAAGGGCGATGGTAAGTGATTGGATACGCAAGTTTCGGTTCATTGTGGTTGAAAGCTCAAAGTCTAAATGCAAAGGTTGGTGTATAGCTCAATTGAATGGGTCTAAAAAGCTGTTTGGATGCCTTAGTGAGAATTTGGATTGCTTACCACCCGATTGGAACAATGATGATCCACTTAAAGATGGGTGTAGAAATAAGATTTGGGATCCCGGCATACAAGAGGATCAACTTTGGGAGCTCAAAACTTGTGAAGAACTTCATCAAAGCTTGGTGAATTCACTTGGACATGTTGGAGCTTATTGGAAGTCCAAGCGTTGGTGGAAGTTTCAAGATGAGTTCAAGCACAAGCCTCCATGACAAGGAGCTCAACCAATGTCCATCTTAAGGACTTTAACTAAAAGTGTTAAGTGAGAGACACCCCACCATGGTATGATCTTCCTTTTTTTATAATTCTATTTTATTTATGTGTTTCTATTTAATTCATTCTTTGTCTTTGTTAATTTTTACTTAAGCATGTTTCCTTTTTTATTCAGAAAAAAAAATTGCATCTGACGCGTAAGCGTCAATGACGCGCACGCGTCATGTGGATATTCGCTCTCTAGTATTCTGAACAGAGAGTTACGCTGGAACTGTGCGGGTGGGGTGCATGATGCATAAAACACCCAATGCGTACGCGTCACCAGCAATTTTGTCACTCCACGCGTATACGTCAGCGACGCGTGTGCGTGATATGAAAAACAGTGCAATTTGGTACATTGAACAGAGAGTTGTGCTGGAGGTGTGCCGCAATCGTGCGTTTTGCACGAAAAGAAGTCATGCGCACGTGTGACCGACGCTCACGCGTCACTGTTTATTTTGGGCCAACCACGCGTACACGTGGACGACGCTCACGCGTCACCTGCCTTTTCCTGTTTTCACGTGCACGCGTGACCTATGTGCACGCGTTGCGTTGCGCCCTGTTTCTTTTCATTTCTTTCTTCTTTCTTCTCTCCTTTCTCTCTTCTTTCTTCTTCCTTTCTTACTTTCTTCCTCTTCATTTCTTTAACTTCTCATCCTTATTCTCTTTTATTTTCTTTTGTTTATTGCATTTGGCATTACATTTTAAGTTTGCTATTTTTCCATTGGTGTTGAATTTTCTTACTCATCTGTCGCATATATTTCTTCTATTGTTTTGGTACTTAGTGACTTATTTAACATTGTTGGGTGATATTATTTATATGTCAATGCTAATCTTCTATGACACTTGTATTCCTTGTGCATTGATATGGACTCATATTGTCTTTCATGACCCACTCTCTCTCCCTCATTATTGCAATTCTTGCACTATTGATATGCCTTTGCCTATATTGTTTTCTCACTTGCATGTTGTAGCTACCATGTATTTGAGAACCTTATTACTATTTGGCATTAGCCCACCTATATTTTATTTGTTTTCATATCCTTGTTGTGAGTTATTCTTCTTCCTTTTCCTCTTCTTTCAGGATGGCCACCAAGAAGGAAAACGGAAAACTTCTAAATGGGACAACGAACAAGTCCTTCCGCACACTCTTTTGAAGAAAGCGCATCAGTTGTAGTAACCCATCCACTTGCACATCTTTACATGCACCGAGGACGGTGCAATCTTTAAGTGTGGGGAGGTCGATACCGACTTCCGTAGGTTAGTTGCTTTCTTTTCAACACCAATGTTTAATATTCTTTGTTAGTTAGTTGTTGCATTGCATAATAGAATGCATGTGTAGTTAGTTGCTTTCATGTATATACTACTTGGTTGAAGTGATGAATTCTTTTCCAAGAAACTGTTTTAGAGCAGTTCACTAATTTGAATTAAAATTTTTGCTAAACTTGCTTGAAGAGTTTTATTTTGGAACATGGTTTTAGAGCTCGAACACACAAAACCAGTGAGATTTTGAGCCTATTTGATTGGTTGCATTTTATCAACCAATATTTTGTTTTGATGTGTGTTGTTCTCTCTAAAATTGTGATCTTTGTCTTGCTTGATTCTATATTTTCATTGTTTGATATATGCATGCACTTACATAATTGAGGCCTTATTTCACTATAGCTTACATACCCATATGTCCTTGACCTTTCATTATCCTTTATAAACTAATGTTGAGCCTTTTTAACACCATTTATTCTTTACTTTAGCTCATCACTAACTCTAAGCGGAAAATAATAATTTTCTTAATTTGAATCCTTGGTTAGCTTAGACTAGTGAGAGTGTTCATAATTTAAGTGTGGGAAAATTGGTTTGGGAACATTTGGTTTGAGAATTGGGCATTGTATATTTTTGGTGAATTTGTGAAAAAGATAGTTAAGCACATAGTCTTGCATCCAATATCTTAATCATATGCATTGAGAAAAACAAAAGAAAAGAAAAAGAAAAAGAAAAAGGAAAAATAAAAAGGAAAAATAAAAGGAAAAAAAAAAAAAGAAAAAGAGCAAATAATAAAAGGGGACAAAATGCCCCAAAGTAAATGGTGATAGCAATGCATATGTACTGCACTCAAAATTGGATGCATGAATATGTGGTAAACATAGTTAATGGGTAGTTAGATTTTATATTCTGATTACATGGAATGTCTTAAGATAGATGGGAAGTTTAGGTTGATCAAGGATTCAGATTTTAGTCCACTTAACCAAATACATTCCTACCTTTATCCTAACCCCATTACAACCCTTGAAAAGACCTCTTGATATGTGTATTTGTGCATTAAACTTGTGTTGGTTAGTAGAAGAAGAGCAAGTCTTAAAAAGCAAGATTAGTAAAGAATTGAGAGAATCGAACCTTAAACACTTGAGTGATCAGAGTGTATACACTTCCGGTGAGGATTAGATGTTCGATTCTTTGTTCCTGGCTTTCACGAGCTTTCTTCTTGCAAGTCTACTTGTACTTCATTTTATGATTTGAATTAGTGGAATCTAGTTCATATTTGTTCTAGGAGAATTTGATTTACTTTTAACCAAGTAGGTAGAAGCATTTCACATTTAGTTGCATTCATAAAGACAGGTTGCATTTCATACATTCTACCATTCCTCTTCACTCTTTTATAGTTTCGCTTGAGCTTAGCATGAGGACATGCTAATGTTTAAGTGTGGGGAGATTGATAAACTGCTATTTTACAATTTATTTTGTGTTGAATTCAGTGGATTTTATCCATTATTCTCACACTTATTCATAGAACTCACATGTTTTACATTTTCCGTCCAAATTTCATGCTATGATTGAAAACATACTTCTTTGGCCTTAAATTTGCTAATTTTAATCCTTTCTTATTACTATTTGATGCAGTGATATGTGTGTTAAGTGTTTTTAGGTTTATAGGGCAGGATGACTTAGAGGATGGAAAGAGAGCCTACAAAAGTGGAAGAAACACAAAAATTTGAAGTTTTAAGAAGCTGGCAGCGACGCGCACGCAAAGACGACGCGTACGCGTGACCGGTGCAGCAGGCAAGTGACGCGTACGCGTGGCCGATGCGTACGCATGACAAAGCATAACGTGCTATAGATATCAGAATTCGCTGGGGGCAATTTCTAGACTGTTTTTAGCCCAGTTTCAAGCTCGAAAATGAAGATTAGAGGCTGCAGAGTGGGATGAATGGGGAGATCAATCATTCACTTTTGATTCACACACATTAGGCTTAGATGTAGAATTTTAGAGAGATAGGCTCTCTCCTCTCTCTAGGTTTTAGGGTTTTTAGTCTTGTTATTTCTCAAATTCAGATTTTAATTTTACTTTAATTTATTTTTCTCTTACTATTATTTGTTTAAGCACTTTAGTTCATCTTCTTCTCTTGTTAATTTCCCTTTTTTGCCTTTTTTGTGTTTATGAGCTCTTGTTACGTTTGATTTCTTTTAATACAATTTATGTTTTCTATGTTTATTATTGCTCTCTTTAATTGTTAGTCATTGATTCTTGCAATTGGTTGTTTAGATTTTATTATCTCTTATTAATTCTCCATGCTTTTATTTTGTGCCTTCCAAGTGTTTTGATAAAATGCTTGGATGGCTTTTAAATTAGACTTTTATGTTTTTAACTTGGATAGATCAATTAGAGACTCTTGAGTTGTCAAAGCCTCTTGTTGAATAGTAATTGAAGATTGCCGGTTAGCTTGAACTTCAGCAAAACTAGTCTCTCACTATGAGGTGACTAGGACTTGTGAATTCAAGTTGATTGTATGCACTTGACTTTCCTCCTTTGGTTAGAGGTTAACTAAGTGAAGGCAATTTACATCCATCATTACAATTGATGATGAGAATTAGGATAGAACTTCTAATTCTCAATCCTTGCTAGGAGCTTTCTTAGTATTAATTTATTTTCTTGCCATTTTACTTTCTTGTTTCTTATTACAAAACCCAAAAAGATACAATCTCATAACCAATAATAAACTACACTTCCCTGCAATTCCTTGGGAGACGACCCGAGGTTTAATACTTCAGTTAATTTTATTGGGTTTGCTTAAGTGACAAACAATTTAAACATTGACTGAGGATAATTTTTTGTTTTAGAACTATACTTGCAACGCGATATTTTTGTGAAAATCTTTACCGACAATTTTCCTTCGTCAGTGGAAAGTGTCATCCTGAAGTTCCGTGCAGATCCGGACTTGGGGTATGCTATTTTTGTGGACAGCCTGGGCACTTGGCCAATAATTGTCCAGAGAAAAAGAAGTATGAGACTGGTAGGGTACAGCAGCCAGGGAGAGTGTACACCACTTTTGCAGCAGGTGCTGAGGGATCTGAGACACTGATTAGAGGTAATTATGAAATGGCTAGTAAAATCTTAAATGCTTTATTTGATTCAGGAGCAATTCATTCATTTATTGCATTTGAAAAGGCTAATGAATTAGGATTGAGAATGGTGGTTTTAGGTTATGATTTGAAAGTGCATAATGCTACTCATGAAGCTATGGTGACTAGGTTAGGATGTCCACAAGTTCCATTTCGAGTACAACGTGAATTTATGCATGATTTGATTTGCTTGCCGATGACTGGTCTTGATTTCATCTTGGGATTGGATTGGTTATCCAAGAATCATGTTTTGCTTGATTGTTCTGAGAAGTCAGTACAGTTTATGCCGGAAGGGTCAGAAGCGCCGATTGTGGTGAATAGTTACTATTTAAACTCTATGAAAGTAAATTGTTCTGGAACAGAATGTCAGGGTATTATGTTATCAACTACGGGAGTATCAGGTGATGATAAGAGTTTAGAGCAGATTCTGTTTTTATGTGAATTTCCATATGTGTTTTCGGATGATATTAATGAATTTTCACCTGATCGGGAGGTTGAATTTGCGATTGAATTGGTGCCTGGAGCCGGGTCGATTTCGATTACTCCTTATAGAATGTCACCTTTAGAAATGGCTGAATTGAAAGCTCAGCTGGAAGATCTGTTGGGTAAGCATTTTATTCGACCAAGTGTTTCTCCATGGGGAGCCCCGGTGTTACTAGTAAAGAAGGACGGAAGTATGTGCTTGTGTGTCGATTACCGACAATTAAATAAGATTACTGTGAGGAATAAGTATCTGCTACCTAGAATCGACGACCTAATGGATCAGTTACATGATGCCGGTGTGTTTTCTAAGATTGATCTGCGATCCGGGTATCATCAAATAAGGGTTATAGATGAAGATATTCCGAAAATTGCTTTCAGGACGCGTTATGGACATTATGAGTATACGGTGATGTCTTTTGGGTTAACTAATGCTCCAGCAGTATTCATGGATTATATGAATAGGATTTTCCGGCCATACCTGGACAAGTTTGTTATTGTCTTCATTGATGATATTCTTGTTTACTCTAAGACTGAAGAGGAGCATGTTAATCACTTACGAACTGTGCTGCAAATTCTAAAAGACATGAAGTTACATGCTAAGTTATCTAAATGGGAGTTCTGGAAGAGTGAGGTGAAGTTTCTCGGTCACGTAGTAAGAAAGCAGGGAATAGCGGTGGATCCTGCTAAGGTAGAAGCAGTGATGAAATGGGAGCAACCAACTTCAGTGACAGAGATCAGGAGTTTCCTAGGATTGGCAGGGTATTATCGGAGATTTATTAAGGGATTTTCACAGCTCACCTTACCTTTAACTAAGTTAACTAGGAAGGATACGCCTTTTGTCTGGACTTTAGAGTGTGAGGAGAGTTTTCAAGTATTGAAGCAAAGGTTGACTACTGCACCCGTGTTGGTATTGCCTGAGCCAAGTGAACCATTTGAAGTGTACTGTGATGCATTATTAAAAGGTTTGGGTGCGTTCTGATGCAGCACTGGAATGTAGTAGCATATGCCTCACGGCAATTAAGGCCGCATGAGATGAACTACCCGACGCACGACTTAGAACTTGCTGCTGTTGTGTTTTCTCTAAAAATTTTGAGGCATTATCTCTATGGCATTAAGTTTCACATTTTCTCATATCATAAGAGTTTGATGTATCTATTTGAGCAGAAAGAGTTGAATATGCGACAGAGGAGGTGGATGGAGCTTCTAAAAGATTATGATTTCAAATTCAATTACCATCCTGGAAAAGCGAATATTGTGGCAGACACCTTAAGTCGAAAATCTTTATATGCAGCTTGGATAATGCTGCGAGAAGAGGAGTTACTAAAGGCATTTCATGGTTTGAAACTGGGAGTTAGGGAAGAATCTAGAATTCTATGCTTGAATCAGTTGCAAATTTCAAGTGATTTTAAATTAGAACTTTTGAAGGCTCATCAAGATAGTGAAGCGTTACGTAAAATATTGTCGGCAATTGAACAGGGAAAGTAGTGGAGAGTGTCAGAAGATAAGGATGGTTTGTGGAGGTTCAAGAACCAAATTATTGTGCTAGATGTCGGAGACCTGCGACAAAGTATCTTGAAGGAAGCTCATAAGAGCGGGTTTTCAGTCCATTCAGGAAGCACCAAAATGTATCAAGATCTGAAAGCGATATTCTGGTGGCCAGGAATGAAGAATGATGTGGCGATGCATGTATCTAAATGTTTAACGTGTCAGAAGGTTAAAATTGAGCATCAGAGACCATCAGGAACCCTTCAGCCTTTAGAGATTCCACAATGGAAATGGAAGAGTATCGCAATGAATTTTGTGACAGGATTGCTTAGGACTCGGACTGGTTATGACACTATTTGGGTAGTTATGGACCGACTAACAAAATCAGCTCACTTTCTCCACATCCGAATAAGTTGCACAATGGAAGAATTGGCTTGAATGTACATCAAAGAGATTGTCAGATTGCATGGCGTGCCTGCTACCATTATATCTGACAGTGATCCCTATTTCACATCAAGGTTCTGGGGAGCCTTTTAGCGTACATTTGGAACTCAGTTAAGTTTGAGTACTGCATATCACCCTCAGACAGATGGTCAATCAGAGAGAACTATCCGGACTTTGAAAGATATGCTAAGAGCTTGTGTCTTAGACCAGCCGGCGAACTCGGATTGGTATATGCCATTAGTAGAGTTTGCTTATAACAATAGCTACCATGCGAGCATTGGAATGGCTCCGTATGAGGCTCTGTATGGCAGAAAATGTCAATCCCCGCTATGTTGGTATGAAACTGGAGAAAGAAGCTTATTAGGGCCTGAGATGATAGCTGAAACTACTGAGCAGATAAAGAAGATTCGTAGCCTAATGCTTATAGCCCAAAGCCGTCAAAAGAGCTATGCTTATCAAAGGCGGAAGCCTTTAGAATTTGAAGAAGGGGAGCATGTCTTTCTGAAGGTTACACCAACCACTGGAGCGGGAAGAGCTATTAAAACTAAGAAACTAAATCCCGTTATATTGGACCGTTTGAGATCCTGAAAAGAATTGGCCGGTGGCTTATAAGATTGCTTTACCGCCATATCTTTCGAACTTGCACGACGTGTTTCATGTGTCACAGCTTTGGAAGTATACTCCTGGTGCAAGTCATGTTCCGGAACCGGAACTGATTCAAGTGAGAGAATATTTAACACTTCCAGTAATTCCAGCGAGAATTGATGACACCAGCGTTAAACGATTACGTGGGGAGGAAGTATCACTGGTAAAAGTAGCTTGGAGTCGATTAGGTATTGAGGAACATACTTGGGAACTTGAATCGGATATGCGGAAGGACTACCCACATCTCTTTTCAGGTAACTAAATTTGAATTTTGAAGGCAAAATTCTTTGTTTGATGAGTAGGATGTAAACCCCGTTAAATTAGTAAATAGTTAGTCAATAAATTAATTTTTAATAAAGAAAATTAGAAATGTGAATATTATATTAAATTAGGATAGAGCTCATCAAAACGAGAATTTTGATACTAATTTCAAGAAATTCGGCCCAAGATTGAACCGAACGGGCCGGACCGATTGAACCGGACCCAAACCGGGCCCGTAGGCTCAACTGGCCTAGCACATTTAAATGAGGCACGGTTTCTTTCTTCTCCCATTACAGCAAGAACGCTGAAAGCAATTAAACAGGGGAGAAGAAGAAAAGAAACCCCTGACCCTTACAGTAATTTCAAAACGTCGTAACCCCTCCATTCGAGCTTCGATCGCCGCACCGTTTGCGGCCACGCGACCACCGTGTCGAGCTCTACATTTCTACCAAAACAATTTCATAGGTAAGCCATTAATTACTCTCAGCCACTCCTTTCCCCCAATTTTTGAAAGTATTATAGGGGTGTTGAGTTTCTTTACTTTTTGATGTTTTAGGATCCAATTAGCTTGAGAAAAACGTTCACACTTGCTTATATGAAGCTTGGGTAAGGTGAAGATACTATAATTCCATTTTAATTTTACTGAATTTGAGATTTGAGTATTAAGTTGGGTATATATGTGTTATGAATGTGTATAAGGTTGTGAATAAATAATTGGAGCTTGAAATTGTGAATATCAGAACTTAGAGGAAGCTGTTTTATTAGACTTTTGGGGGCTGTGTTTATTTTAGTAAGTTGCCTTGGACAATACGTGGAAAATTGGCCAAGGTATGGTTTAGATTTCTTGCATTTAATATATAATGTTCTGTAAAAATTTAGGCTAAATGACCATAGGATAGGTTGGAATGTATGTGTATATTGTTGTTTAGTATCTTGTTGTTAAATATGGATTGGCATGGTGCTGTGGATTAGCTGATGGTTTGGCAAATTGTAATTATTGATTTGAGGATATAATTATGTAATTTGTGATCTAAGATTTTGGTTGTAGGATTTGGCATGTGTATATGTAATTATTGTTGGTGTGAAGTATGACTTTTATGTGGTTGTTATATTGAGAAAGGAGGACATTTTGTGTAGCAAGTGCAAGTTGTTATGTTGGTATCATGGGATTTGTTTTGAATGAGGAAGAGGTTTTGAAAGTTTATAAAATTTTGGTTTTGGGACGAACTTCGGTGAGCTATAACTTGGCTTTTGGACCCTCAATTTGTTTCCAATTTGCTTTAAATGAAAATTGGGTTTGTGAAGTTTATACCGTTCAAAGAACGGATGAAAAACGATTTAAAACGACCAAGTTATATGTGTCAGAAGTTTGGTTAAAAATTATGCAATCCTACAGCTTTCTACCTAATCAGGTTTTTGAAAAAACGTACGTCCACGCGTACACGTGGCCCACGCGTACGCGTGGTATGGGAATTTTGACTATGTGTACGCGACTAGTCCTATGCGTAAGCATAAGGGGTCAACATGCATGTCCACGCGTACGGCATGGCCCACGCATGCGCGTGACATGATGTAGTCACCTACGCGTACACATGGTATAAAGATGCGCGCGCGAGCTGCTCTATTACACTCCCACGCGTACGCGAGGCCCCTTTTTCAGTAAACATGATTTTTATGAGTTTTAAATGCTATTTCAAACTTCTGAACCTCTATTTTCTTTCTTTTAGTCACAAATAATAGTGTTACACCTGATAACCAGATGAAGTTAGGAAATAGGGATAACTTGGAGGTGAAGTAAAGCTGAAAAGTGATAACTTGACTATGAAATGCTACGGATGACCATGTATGATACTTGGCTTGAATAATCAAATGATCAGAGATACGAGATTTCCTAGGTAAAGTACCGTGGCTTGCCACCACGTGTACTAGGTTGAAAACTCGATACTATGTTGATCCTACGACGTAAGGGTGACCGGGCACTTATAAATTCCCGAGAATGGTACCCCCATTGAGTGATTTGATATATATATGAGAAAAAGCTATGCATAGACTCATGGGGATGCGCATCGGGGGATAGTCCAAAGGTTTAGCAAACCGGACTTGTTGGGTTAGCTTTATAACCGACAGATGAGACTCATCAGCTATAGGACAGGCATGCATCATGTGCATATTACTTGAATTACTTGTTTGTGCATTAATTGGGTGTGCCTAAGTGCATTTGCTATGTTAAATGTATATTTGCTATCTGCAGTACTTGTAACCTTCTTATGTTTGCTTTTATCTGCTTATTTGTCTGTGATATGTTGTCGGAGATGGAGGAATGGAGAAAAGGCAATGGGGCTTAGATTCAAGATTAAGTTAAGATAGGCTTAGTTACTCTTATAAAACTACCTTTTATGGCTTCTGTTTAATACTTTAAGCTTTATAATCTGAGTGTCGGTGTTCTAGGATTGCCTCTGGCATTCCCAGGACCTTATATCGTATATGTGTGGCACCTTTACCATACTGAGAACCTCTGATTCTCACTCCATACTATGTTGTTGTTTTTCAGATGCAGGTCGAGAGGCACCTTGTTAGGCGTCTAGACTTCTGAAGCGAAGTGGTTATCGGGTTATTTTGTTGTATGGTTATGTATATATATGTACTTAATTTTCTCTCCGCATAACTTGTTCCTGTTGGTCCCCTTTGAGGCTTATGGAGAGACAAGACTTTGTTTATGTAAATTTGGATTTTGGATATGTATATATATGTGTATATATTCTCTGGCCAGTCTTGACTTCGCGAGCTGAGTTAGGAGCTTGTTATTTTGTATCTTTGGCCCTCTATTCCTACTTTTGTTGTCTTATGCTTGATAGTTATAGTTTTTTTTAGCACATAAGTTAACTCGTTTCTTGAGTGTTGTGCTTTTATTTCGAGATTTTTGTTTTATCTGTTCTTCAATGCTCCTAGTTTATTATATTCTTTCTGCTATTATATGTATAATTTTTATTTTAGAGGTCGTAATACCACATCACCTCTGTTTTATGGCTTAAGCATAAAGCTCTGTGTGGTAGGGTGTTACAAGAACCAAAAAGAATGAAATAGAAAGCCAAATTAAAACATGTGAGAGAAAGAAATAGAGAAGAAATATTATGGATGACTTAACTTTTAAGTATAACATATTGTTATGCTATCTTCTAGGTGTGTATAGTGATTATTTTTGCTGCCAAGAACTTACTAGTGATAAGACGTGCTTATAAAAATTTTGATAAATATATGTGCTCATTGCTATGCTGAAATGACATAAGCCTAGTAGTCAGTAACAAGTAACCAGCTGTACTATTTTATAGCAGATTCACTTAAAGGGAAAGATATTTCTACTTTTTTTAATACCATTATTTCATATTAAAAAAAATCATGAAAGAATAGCCTTGTATGTCAATTGAATCCTGTCTCAAAACCATTTCAAGTCATAAAAGATTATCTGGGATATATGAAATCAACATAAGATCAATCTCGAACGTGTTCATGGCTACTTCATTAAGTTCATATAAATTAAAGAGACACATCATTCAAGCCAAGTGTATTAATTACATGCCAATTTTTCAATAACCAGATCCACTAAATGTCTGTAAAAATTCAGATGTATCTAACAATATCAAAATAATAACTCCAAACAACATGCCTCAAAAGACCCTATTTTCTTCTTGTGTTTTATTGATGTCAAGAGTAAGCATTGGAGCATTGTTTACAGTAGAAATAACCTCCTCGGATAGGGATGGCAATACCACCCGAACCCACGGATACCCACCCCGCCCTACCCGCTCGGAGCGGGTAATTACCCGCCCTGCACCAGGGCGGGTTCTTGGGAGGGGCGGGGTGGGGTCGGGTTTAGGTGATACCCGCCGCTACCCGCCCCGCTATATATATATATATATATATATATATATATATATATATATATATATATATATATAATATAATTTTAATATATAATATGTATAATATATGTAAAATAATTAGTAAATGATTAATAATATTGTATTATATTTAAATTTTTACTTTAATTTATATTATGTATGTGATAATGGTTATATAAATTTTGAAATTTTATTTTATTTATTAGATTTTAATAATTATAGGGGCGGGTAGGGGCGGAGCGGGTACACGTAGGGGTGGGTTAGGGTTCAGCGTTTTACTACCCATGGGTAGAAGCAGAGCCGGTTCTATGCGGGTTGTTGTACGGCGGAGCAGGGTCGGGTAGAGTAAAAACCCGCCCCAATCCACTCCGTTGCCACCCCTATCCTCAGAGCTATCATCTTTCATAACATCTTCTTCCTGCATCGAGTCTTGAATCACCTCCCCTGTTTCTTCTGGAGTCTCTCAAGATAAACCTGAAATTTACAACAGCTCCAAGTGAATCCAATGTGTTACCAATTGTCCAAAACAAAAAAGGTTAAGCATAATATTGTAGAGCTATTATTTGGCTTACGCTTCCAAAGTCGTGCAAGCTTTCTCTCTATAGGAATGAATTTCTCCCGAGATGTAATATCAAATTCTATAGAAAGAGAATTCTCATAGCGTGTCTGCGCAATGTGCAACAGAGCATATATAAGTATTGAGAAGTTCTTGTCTAACTAGAAGTAATGGTATCACAATTCTTGATATTTATTACATTAATAAATATTATATTAATTGAAAGTACTTTTAACAAATGAAAGTACTTTTAGCACTAATCCAAAATTTCCCTCAGCGATACATCAATTGCAAAGGTGATATGGATTTAGTGAATGAATATTATTGAATTGAGTATGTTACAATACATGCGGGTCTTGGCATATATAGACTAGGGATTAGAGAATCCATGCAACAGACGGACCAATAATAGAGCCACTGTGTAATTGGATCCATGGGCTTGTTTGTTCAGTTTAAGTTTTAATTTAGCTGATTAATTGATCACTGATTTCGGGGGTTGACCATTGCTACAAAGTCCTCTATTATATGTCATCAAGACATCAACCCATGAGCGGTCAAATATTTGAGTTCAAGACTTATAACCCAAGAAAATAGAATTAGAGGTACAGTGTATCTACAACCAAATCAACTAAAGGCTTAAAGACTTAACATGATTGATTAATAGTGTATAACCAAATTCAAACACTTCCTCTATCCTTATGTTCGATCTCTCTCACCTAATGTTATTATTATGTATAGCAATGCAATTTAGATATATAGATACACTATTATAAACATTATAGTAGATAATTAACTATGTGATGGAAATTAAAGTCCCATCATATCAGCGGCATTTCTGCTGAGAGAGGAATGATAATTTCTGTACTTGTTTTGATTCCCTTTATATACTATTCAGCACCATTTTGTTTTATGCTCTTATCAGATGATGAACTATAAAAATGAGTCTAGATTCAAGAACTAAGTATGAAGAGAGATTTTGTACCCTAACCAGAACTTATGAGCATGTATGTATATATATATATATATATATAGAGAGAGAGAGAGAGAGAAAGAATTATTCCCAATTCAAACAATTTTCTTTAAATCTCGGGGGGGGGGGAATAATAGGAGATTACAAAATAAAAAATCCATGATGATAAATTGTGGTTATATAAACGTGGCTTCCAAATCCATAGTTTACTATAATTGATTCTTAAATCCATTTCTTACCTTCACCTCCTATAGTATTTGGTGCGACAGCTTCTTGTCTGTACTTATTATGAACACAAAGCCAAATTTTCTGCGGTACTTTCTTCTGAATTGCTCCAATTCCAACAATGTTGAGAGATTCAAACAAGGTTAGAATTTGGGTCGTGTCCTTTCTTTATAGTATAATAAAATCATTCAAATTACTGTTGCAGTTTCGAAAAGTAAAAAGAACAAACTATTGTCAGACATATTAGAGCGTACCAACATAATGGGCCTAGGCGCAAACTTAGCAGCCTCATCTATGTGCAGCTGTGCAGAGAATACATTCAGCCAAGATTGAATAAGCGACTTGTTAAACCATAAGTCCCTTGCAAACAATATTGCGTGCTCAAGCGATGAGAATGGAGATGCCTGAACCATCGCCTTGGAAAACCATATGCTAGTGCCGCAAAGAAAGAAGTCCCTCTCTTCCAATTTCCCTGATAAGTCCCCTCATAAAAGAAGTGAGGAAAATAACTTTATATATTCCTGTTAATCAACAGTTAAATCCTGCTGCTCTATTTTTCAAAAAGCCAAATCAAATATCTGAAATCCTTAATCACACTTGGCAATTATTCTGCCTATCAGAGAACCATTATAAGCCACCATCAGTTGTGACATTCACTGCTAGTGTAGCAGCAAATTATAGTAGAATAGTGTTCAAATGCACCATATTCTTAAAATTGTAAGATATGTACAAATGATACACCTTTCAGAGTCCTGCACAAAACACAATGAGCATTCTTGATGCATATGATAGCTCGATACTTAATCCAATGTCCATTTCAAAAAGATAAAATGAACATGTATGGTAGAATTAGCCATGTACTAGTACTAGTGTATATACATCAAAATTATTTGCTGGCTATGAGCATACATGGCGAAAGAATCATTATAAACTACTTAGCAAATAAATGTTAATAATTGACTACCACATCTTGGCAAAGAAATTTAATTAGGAGCATATGTATCACACCAGCAACATTATGAACCCCTTAGCAAATTGGTAAGATTATGGACTACCCTAAATAGCAGAGAATTAAAAATTAGGATTACATAAGAATCAACATCTAGCATTCTTCGTTGCCAAACACATCTAAGAATCAACAGCCTCCTCGCCAGTATCGAAGGCATCATTGGTGGGTTCTTCTAAATCGCCCTTCCTTATGAGCGAAAAACCTTCCACGTTACACTCAGCCAACCCAGTCAAACTCAGTTGGGGGGAAAGTTCCAGTTCACAATGATCATTCTCTTCGCCCATATCAAACAAATCTCTTGGCTTCACATGGACTACTACACCCCATTCCTTATCAAACTCATCATCCACGTAGTATACAAGGCGCGCCTCTAATGCAAGAATGTACGGTTCGTCATCCTCTCGATCACCAGTATGTATCGGATTAGAGAAATTGACCAAAATGTGGCTTAAAATATCTTGTTTTATACCTCTACCAAATGTGGTGTTTGCCCAGATACATCTAAATAAAACGACTGTGAATTAACCACTGTAATTCAACTCAATGATGTCCACTAGTTGTCCATAATACGAGATGCTACCAACTACAACATTATTGTCGTGCTTGCTTGCATAACTTTTAGTATCGAAAGTAACATGTCCCCACTATTCTAGGTTTTCAACCCTTCTTCTCTCGACAGTGTCCTAAACTTAAATCCATTCACGTTGTAAGCTGTAAAGCGGCTAGCTTGCACATTGGGGCCACATGCAAGCCACTGCAGTTCTTTTGAATGCCTAATGCTTCCTAAGGGGACCTGCTAGAGAACAGTTACACGTTTTATATATATTTGGGATAGAAACAATAGGAGACCGTCGATAACAAGATTGATCACAACAGGCCTCACCTCATGCTTGAACCACTCGAAAAATTCTTTATGCACAACACTGTCTATTTGAGATTGGGACCTTGTCTTGCTTCGCAACTTCCTTTTTTTGATGGCCCTGAAAGCACTGGATAGATCGTAGCAATATCATGTTAGAATCTCCATCTATAACTTATCATCTTGGTATTCTATAACCTCAACTGTACTTACTCTATGAACTTTTCCACAGCCGGAGAATTAACCAAGACATGACGGTGAGCTTGAAATTTTTCAGCTGGTGTGAGAGCGTAAAACGAAGCAGCCCCCACAGCGTTTTCTACCCCTGGGTCTTCACTATCCATAGGTTCACACAGTCGGTCGGCAACAGGCATTGGTCGATTGATCCTAATATCGACGTTATCGAGGTATCTTGAACAGAATATGAGAATCTCTTCAGATAAGTATCCTTCAGCAATTGAGCCCTCTGGTCGTGCTCTATTACGCACGTACTGCTTGAGACAACATAGGTACCTTTGAGAATATAACACGTGACTTAGTATGTATGGGTAATCGGGGTAAAAAATGTACATCAACAATTGTTTGATGATTACCTTTCAATTAGGTACATCCACCGATAATGCACTGGGCCACCTAGTTGCACCTCCTCGACAAGATGCACTGTCAAGTGAACCATGACGGTAAAGAAAGAAAGGGGAAAAATCATCTTTATGCGGCACAGAGTATGGACCACATGATCCTGAAGGAAAGGTAGTTGTTTAGGGTCAATGGATTTGCTGCATATTCGGCGAAAAAAGGATGATAGCTCGGCCAAGACAAAGGACACTAGGGCAGGCAAAGCATTCCTTAACGCAATTGGAAGTATGTACTCCATTAGAATGTGACAGTCATGGCTTTTCAAGCCCAAAAACTTGTGCTGTCTTAAGTCAACACAGCGAGAAATGTTGCTAGAGTACCCATCTAGAAAGACCACATTCTTGATAGTCCTTAAAAAGACATCCTTATGTGGATTGGTCATAGTAAAGATGGCAGATGGGTACTTTTCATCGTGCCAGGGCCACAGAGCATGCTTGATTCCTATCAATTGGAGGTCTTTCCTTACCTTAAAGTGGTCTTTAGATTTACCTTTCTCATTCAATATGGTGAAAACTATGTTGTCGCACACATTCTTCTCCATGTGTATCACATCAAGATTGTGACGCAATCCATTGTTTTCCCAATATGGGAGCTCAAAGAATATACTCCTTTTCTTCCAAAGAGACTCATCTTGTACGGCAGTTTGTTGTCCGCGTGTCCTTTTCCCAGTAACTGATTGCACCTTACCAAGGTGGACATGCACATCCTATAGTTGTCTCACAATGTCTCCACAAGAGAGTTTGACAGGTGGACCTCTATCCTCTATCTTTCCATCAAATCTATCCCGGTCCCATCTATATCTGTGGTTAGGATTCAGAAAGCAACGATGACCAATGAAACACCATTTTTGACTGTGTCTAAGCCGGTTAGTCTCAGCATCTAAATTTCACGCAGGACAAGCTCTCCCACCGTACGTGTTCCACCCGGACAAGTTGCCCAAACCTGAAAAATCACTGATTGTCCACATTAACGCAGTATACATCCTGAAAGTTTTTTTCTTATAAGCATCGTACGTTTCAACACCAACCCACAACAGCTTCAACTCATTGATCAAGGACTGTAAGTAGACATCTATATCATTTCCAGGGATTTTAGGCCTAAGAATAATCATGGAGAGGATAAAAAAGGTAAGTTTCATACAAATCCAAGGGGCAGGTTGTACAGAATAAGAACCACTGGCTAAATTGAGTACTTCGAGCCCATGTTTCCATAAGGGTTAAAGCCATCGCTAGCCAAGGCTAGACGAACACTACGCGGGTTACTGGAGAAATTGGAATAAGTTCTGTCAAATGCCTTCCATGCCTCACCATCCCGTGGATGCCGATAAATACCATCAGAGCTATGACCTCTCTTATGCCACAGCTATCAGCGGCTATCTTACTGGACATGTATAAAATCTGCAAACGTGGAATAAGGGGGAAGTAGCGAAGAGTCTTCGCCGCTTGCGGTTTTCCGTTCTTCCTAACAACCCTGTTGATCCTCACTCTTGAGTTCTTAGTCTTTTGCTTGCATCTCGATGTCCCACATCGCTTGCATTTAGATAGCCCTTAGTCACTGCCCTAGTATAGCATGCAGTCATTTAGACATGCATCTATCATCTTGTACGCGATACCGAGCTTTCTTATGATCATCTTGGCATCGTGCATAGTGTTCAGAATCCTTCCATGCTCAAAGGCATCCGCCAGCAACTCCAGTATCATTCCAAGGCCTTGTTGCTCACTCCGCACATAGACTTTATATGACAGAGCCTCACCAAGAAAGATAGCTTAGAAAACTTTGAACATCCCAGGTATAGCTCCTGCGCTCCATCTTCGAGCAGGTCATGCAAGTTGCGGGCCTCGCGACTACTTTCATTTGATAGGTATGGCAACTCCTCTCGATCCCTGCCAAGATGTTCATTCACTAAATCGTCTTCGTCGCCATGAAGTCCTGGGAAGTTGAACACCTCCTGAACCATGTCAATCATTAGCTCTTTGAGGTTTCTATCGGGTTCTACTTCTTGTCCTTCACTAGAGCTCTCTGCCACACGTCGCTCACCGTGATGTACCCAAAATGTATAACTAGAGGGGAAAGATTTTATTATCAAATGATCGTACGCATCCTCTCTAGTTTGGAGAAGGCGGAACCCACACTTCGGACATGGACAATGTATCATCCCATCGGACGATGTATTGGCAAATGCGAAATCTAAGAATCTGTTCAAACCGTCCCTATACTCTGGACCAATTCGTGGCTTTGAAATCCAACTCTTATCAATGTCTACTTCGATAATATAATAGAACACCGAAAATTCAAATAATAAAGTCAGACTACCAAATAATAACTAATAAAATAGTCATAAAATGGAATTGGACAATAACTCTTAAAATGAAAATAATAAAACATAGTTACTATCCTTCAGAACAATACGCATCACACAAGATGATTTATTAAAAGTTGCTTACTCATTGGAAAATTCTGCACTTTATAAAAAATTACTGAAAGAAAGAAATGCTGGTCCCAAAGCCAAAAAATTGAAATGTAAAATAAAACCTTAAAAAAGAAAAAGAAAAAAAGGCATAGACGTTAGAGTTAGGAACATACTTAAGACAAAAGCATCCAAGAACTAAACAATCAATTCTAAAAAAAAGGATTTTAATAATTCTACACTTACATAAATAAAAAACAAAGAGATAAAGGGCTTAAGATAACTAGTTTTAACATGCACATCAAACTTATAATATATAAGTTTGGTTACTTACTATATGTGTACTTTTCAATTAAATAATATTAAGTAAGGTGCAACTCTGGTATGAAAACTAAACTATTATATATGTACTCCAACCACAAAATTATTGTTATTATATATATACATGACAATGTGGTTCACCTATATTACTATCTTGATAATTATATAGCTGTGCTGCTTGCTATTTGCTAAGGTAAATATCAACGAACATTCTGGAAACTAGTACCGGCTATGAAATAATTTACTACATTATTCATGTGGCATGCGTAAAAGTCACATCTACACTTCTATATTAAACATTGAAATCCTATTTCCTAGTACTTGATAAAAGGATTTAGGGGCTCACACAAGAATCATGCACTTCTCTCTAGAAACGACATACCATGTTCTTCCCATTCAATTTCAATCAGTAAAATTACAACAACAACAACAATAATAATAATAATAATAATAATAATAATAATAATAATAATAATAATAATAATAATTTATTTTATGTACTATTAGTACAAAATAATTACTTTTTTTTGTTGTGTAGACAAGATTTATATATACACCTGCTCCTACCAAAAAACAAAAATCTGAGTGCCAAAATTTTACCAAAAGATAAGAAAAAGGTGAGACAATATAACAGAAATTTGGAAGCATGCTAGTTGAAGTTCAAATTAGCTTCATGATTTGTACATAACACTCCTAAATTTTGCTGTTTCAAATTGGTAGAACAACTTGAGTCATAGAACAAATAGATCTGCGAAGTGGTTTGCCATTAATTTATAGGTCTTTAGATTAAAAATAAATACTTGGTAAATTCTCGAAAAGATTTTGTGCAAGACTCATTGGTTCTTAACAAATAAAATACCTATCACAGTTGAAGGTACAGGGACGCACCCCAAATAATTTGTTTCAAATCTCCGAGATATCCGCTCGTCAGAGAACCTGCTTCAAGGTAAAAAAACAAAAAAAAAGAATACAGAGATAAGCTTAAGTTAAGACAAATTCAGAATGTTACTCCGAGAGATGTCTAGAGCCAAATTGAAACCATTATGTAGCCCTGTAATAAGCTGGGGACCAAATTGAAACAAGAATGTTCCTAGAGTAAATTATCAAAATGTCATCACAAGTGGGAGGGTAGGAACGAGTATTATCAAAATGAGTTTCATGGGTTTTAATTTTATCCTATGTCATGGAAGAAAGCAGAACCACAAATTATCTCACAAGCATTTAAAAAAGAAATTAAAAAAAAAAGAAAAAGAGAAAAAGAAGATGGTAACATACATTTGGGACTAATGATTAACTCAACTTGAACTTATTTGTGTGAAAATTTAGATAATCCAAAAAATGACATAATTGAATGTGAATAAAGTAACATAAGGACGATAAATATGCACAGTGGCTGATTTGTGGCAAAAAGTGGTGCTCCTACTGTCCTATAGTTTCATGCTACAAAAGACAGGCAGTACCTACATAATTGAGATTTTGACTGAACATAGCACTTGTCAGCATGCCATAGAAGCAACCATAAAGAAGAAAACCAAAACTCCAGCAGAGTAGAGAGTGAATGAGAATAAAGGCAAATAAAATAAAATAAAAGTAACAAAAGCATGCCAGATTCTAAAAATATAACAAATAAACTATTGTATTCTATCATAATCAAGTCTCAAAAAAGGCCATTATAGGCTGTGTACGTTTTACTATTGAGGGAAAACAAATAATCAATAAAACATAATTTCCTACCATTTAAAGTCTAACACAACTTCGTAAATGAAAGGTAGAAAAGACAAACAATATTCAAACACTGGCCTAATAAACAAAATAAGAGCGAAAGTAACAAAATTGAGGGGCAAAAAACCTACAAGCAGTAAATCATTTTCTTAGCTTTTATAGCTTTGTAGATAGAAATGATCTCTCAGATTATCCCCCCTCCCCCATCTCAACCGAAAATAAAGAACCCATAAGCAGGAGAAATTCAATGAAAAAATCACAAAAATATAAAATTCAATTACAAAAGATATATAGAAAGGCAAAGCACCAATCAAAAAACATGGATTTACATTCATTCTACGTAAGTGGATCCCATCCCTTTTTGTCATTATTTAGACTATTTTAACTTTCTATTAGGAAACTGTCAATAAAATACTAATAAAATACTCAAGAAATTCCTAATGAATATTTTGTGCATATTAGAATTATATATGACAAACCTGCAAAGTTTGGATTGTTGAATCTTGCTATTGTATCTGCAATTTCTGATCTTGTTCTAACTCTAACAGTTGAGCAACTTGACTTCGAAGCTAAGTATTTTGTTCTTTCTCTATCTTATGTTTATCCGACGGCAAAATATGCTCTGTTTAATCACTAAAAATAAAGCTGTTTATTTTCATAATGGAATTGAAATAGGGAAAACTTAGAGATGGACATATAAAGAGGAGAACTGTGTGTTAACTCTCCTACACTAATTAGCACCAAAAATAATGTTAATAGTCCATATTGTAGGAAATTGTTAATAGTCCATAATGTTAATGGTCACATACTTACTTCAGATTTATTTGCATGTTTAATCGCATTGGTCTTTTGTGCACATTCCTTTTAATCAGTGATGAGGTGAAGTAATAAACATAAACATATCAAGACCCTGGGGTTCAGAAATTGGGGAAAACTTAAATCTGAATGTTAAATTGGGGAAGAAAATATTGGACAAAATTAATCGACCAATGTTGTTCAAAACATAAATTCAGAAGGAACAGAGATTAAATTGATGGAACATTAATTTATCAATAGCCATTGAAATTAAATGGAGACAAGGGAGAGAAACATACGAGAGAGAGAGGATGGTGTGCGATCGGCAACGCACAATAGGGCAAGGGCAAGGGGAGGGCAACCGACGAAGACACCGGGATGGATGGTTAGGGTGTCCACTGACGACGTCACAGATGTGCATGGAGGAAGGAGAAGGCCTGGATGATCCTTTTCACTTTACCTTCAGGCGCGGGAGCTACACAGCAGAGGGAGGCGACCAGTCACGGGGAAGAATGATGACACGGACGTGGCGGCTGGAACTGACGAAGGGACGAGTCATGACGGCAGGGAAAGGAGACTAGCGATTGGCACCTTTGCTCTGCTAGGATTCGCGCCAAAAGGAGGAAGGTTAAACGCGCCGAAATATTTTGGTAGGGGTATTTTAATGGAACAACCCCTCCCCCCACCAGGTTATTAGATGCGGTTGGGGTCCAAAATAGCCACCAATTCGGATCAATTGGAACAGAGCCTGATTATGCAACAAGAACCGCAGCAACTAACTTGATTTGCGGTGTTTTCTGGAAATGCTGGTAATTTTGTGCAGCTAAGAGCCGATTCTCTTGTAGTGATTATCATATTATTTCACAAATTGAATCAATGAGCTATTGTACGTAATAAACTTGTTAAAAAAAGCATGCATGCTTTTATTCCTATGTGTGCTTCTTATCCCAGCCCAAAAGTGGTGATCAAAATAAGCTGGAATCCATAAATGACGATATTCAAAAAGCTCTAAAAAAAAGGATAGAATCCATAAATCAGAAACTACAACACCAAAACGTATATAGTTTCACAAAGTTATTACAAAAGTAAAATACATAAATATCCAAACACTTAAAATAACATCAATTATTTCTAATAAAGCCACCTAAAAGCCACTTATTGTCTCCAACATCATACTTCATAAGAAAATCTTCTAATTTCTATTAAATGCATTCTCTGTAAAAGAGCATGACTCGTCTCTTGTTCAATTTCTTCAAGTCTCTTATAGCCATTTAATTTCTGTGGAATCTTCTTCATAATATACCAAATACACCACCTATGAATTGTTGTTGGCATACAAGTCTTAATAGCCCTTTGTATCGATGTACATTAATCGGTAAGAATGCCTTTTCCTCCCATGTAATGTAGCTAACATTCAAATAATTATTTGAATGATTGAATATCCTCATTTTTTATCAAAGCACATCCAAAAAGTGTAGAATGACCATGGTGATTCACACTAAGAAAAGAATCAAAAACTAAATTATACCTGAAGTCAACAACGCAAAAACAAATCAGCTATGCACCGAAAAAAGAATCAGATATGCACCGAAACATGTTTCACAAAAATCAGAACAACAAATTACCTTTTTGTATTATAAGTGGTATCAAATGAAACAACATCTCTAAAATACTCACAAGCAGTCTTGCTTTTTGCATCAACCCAAAAAGCATTTTTGATTGAGTGATTGATAAACCCATATTTCATGAGTTCTTTTCTGCTTAATTTGAGTGATTTATACAATCCTTCACCTGCTTATTCACATTAATTGCATGGTTTTACTTTCCCTTCCTTATTATGTCATATTGTGAAAAACATGTTTCCTAAGCTTTAAAAATTAATTATTTTAATTACCTTTATTTCCATTCGATGCCGTGATTAGTGTGTTGAGTAGTTTCAGATTTTCTAAGGCAGAATGACTTAAAGGATGGAAAAGAAAACATACAAAATAGGAAGGAGAAAGCAAAACGGAGCTTTAAGGAAACTGGTATCCACGCGATCACATGGATGACGCGATCGCGTGCCAAGCACAAATCAGCAGCGACGCGGCCGCATGACTGACGCGACTGCGCGCCTTAAGCAGAACGCACATGACGCGGTCGTATGACTGACGCGACCGCGTGGCAAGGAAAAGCTCCGAATGACGCGACCGCGTGACCCACGCGGACGCATGACAGAGGCCACGTATCAGAATTTACAGAATGCGCCCCCAGCGATTTCTGAAGCCCTTTTTGGCCCAGATCCAAGTACAGATAGCATAGACCAGAGGTTATAAAGTGTGGAAATGCACCCATTCAAAGAGGGCTCGCATATTTTACTTTTCAATGATTTAGATTTAGTTGAGAGGGAGATCTTCTCTCTCTCTCTCTCTTAGGATTTAGGATTTCTTCTTATTTTAAGAGTGACTCTCAATCCAGGTTTTATATTTTTTTGTTTTAAATTTCCCTTTCACTTTATTTATTTATTTCAATATCTGAGTTGGCTATTTACCTTTATAATTGGATCTATGAATTCTTCCATGTTACAAACTGTTATTTGAATTAATGATAATTGAGGTATTTTCAGTTTATGATTGTTCTCTTTGATTTAAGTTACCATTGCTTCCCATCTAAGGATATTTTTATTATTCCAGCAATTTTACTTTTTCCCCTTTTGGTCCTGGTTAAGAATTTAGTAACTCAACAGTTATTAAACTCAACATAATTGATAATCGTTATCTTGCTAATTGAGCTGAACTTAAGTAATCCCAACCTTTTCTTAGGAAATAAATAGGATTCAAAGGCCAGATTAATTAGTCCCTTGAATCTCCTTTGCTTTAGTAAAGGTTGACCAAGTGGAGTTTAGATTCAACTTTCATTATAGTTGGGAGAGATAACTACGTTGGACCTCCAACTTCCCTTACCTTGCCAAAAGTCTGCTTTACAGTATTTATTTATTTTAATTGCCATTTACTTTACTTGTCATTTAAATTACTTGCTTCTCATCTTCTAAACCCCGATTACAACCTTTATAGCCAATAATAAGAACATACTTCCTCGCAGTTCCTTGAGAAGACAACCCGAGGTTTAAAATACTCGGTTATCAATTTTTAAAGGGGTTTGTTACTTATGACACCCAAAACGTTTGTATGAAAGGACTTTTGTTGGTTTAGAAGCTATACTTGCAACGAGGATTTATCCGCAAATTTCTAGACCACGCAAAAGTTCCTCTCGTTAAAATGGCGCCGTTGCCGGGGAACTGCTAACGTGTGTCTTATTATTGGTTATTGTTAATATTTTTCTTTTGCTTGTTTATTTATTTTTGTTTTTCCTTTTTATCTTTATTTGCTACTATGAACTCTCACCCCTCTCGCTTTGAGTTTGGTTCTAATGTTGTTAAGGGAAATAGAAGTTACAGCAGGAATGTGCATCAAGGTCAGACCAATCAAGGATGGATGGAACCAAGAGAATCTAATCAACCCTTTTGGCAGCAACACCCTCCGAGATATCCTGGACAAAGACCATTCTACAATGCATACTCAGCTGAAAGACATGGTGGACAACCTTGTAACTACCAACAAGCCCCACCCCGTGCATATAAACCATCCTTTCAACATAACCTCGAACTACCACATTCACAAGCTTCTCTTCACCATTCGCCACCATATGATCCTTCCTTACCCCACTGCCAATCCAATCACTCCCAATCACCACCACTTTCCTTTGTATCATGTCCAAGTCCAGCAACCCGAGAAGCAGAGGATCGCCTAAGAGAAACAGTAATTAAATTTCAAACAACCATTAAACAATTGGAGCAAGCAATGATTCAATGGGCTTCTAGGCGCTCAAATACACAAGGATCAGCCACAGCTCCATGTGGATAGCCCAATGAAGAGCAGAGCATGAAGGAATTGCCAGAAACTCCAGTGGACAAGACAGAGAATGAATTTGTACTAGAACAATTAGAAGAAGCTGTCATTGTTCAAGAAGAAGAGTTGGTTGAAGACCTAGGAGATGCTGAACCTCCATGGGAATCCGGAATTGAGGAAAACTCCGTCCAGGATGCTACAGTTGATGCTAAGGAGGATATTGTACAATCTCCAAGGCAAATCGTTTATGAAGAATCAGACGGAATAATCCAAGAAGCAAATTCCCTCGATAATGATAGTCACAAGTCTAACTCTCTTAGTGATGAACTTGCATCCGCAAGTGAATTCTCTGAGATCGAAGAATCTTTCCCAAGTGAATATGAAGATGATGCAGAGGTAGATTTCTCTCAACCTCCAATCTATGACTCAAGTGATGAGGAAGACTGATGAGCGGATAATTTATACGCTTTTTGGCATTGTTTTTACTTAGTTTTTAGTATGTTTTAGTTGGTTTTTAGTTTATTTTCATTAGTTTCTAGGAAAAATTCATATTTCTGGACTTTACTATGAGTTTGTGTATTTTTCTGTAATTTCAGGTATTTTCTGGCTGAAATTGAGGGAGCTGAGCAAAAATCTTATTCAGGCTGAAAAAGGACTGCTGATGCTATTGGATCCTGACCTCTCTGCACTCGGAATGGAATTTCTGGAGCTACAAGAGTCCAATTGATGCACTTCCAAGTGCGTTGGAAAGTAGACATCTAGAGCTTTCCAGCAATATATAATAGTCCATACTTTGCTCAAGAATAGACGACGTAAACTGGCGTTCAACGCCAGTTCCATGTTGCAGTCTGGCGTCCAGCGCCAGAAACACGTTACAAGTTGGAGTTCAACGCCAGAAACACGTTACAGCCTGGCGTTGAACGTCCAAAACAGCCCAGGCACGTGAGAAGCTTTAGTCTCAACCCCAGCACATGCCAAGTGGGCCCCAGAAGTGGATTTCTGCACTATCTATCATAGTTTACTCATTTTCTGTAAACCTAGGTTACTAGTTTAGTATTTAAACAACTTTTAGAGACTTATTTTGTACCTCATGACATTTTTAGATCTGAATTTTGTACTCTTTGACGGCATGAGTCTCTAAACTCCATTGTTGGGGGTGAGGAGCTCTGCAGCGTCTTGATGAATTAATGCAATTATCTCTGTTTTCCATTCAAACACGCTTGTTCCTATCTAAGATGTTCATTCGTGTTTCACTATGAAGAAGGTGATGATCCGTGACACTCATCACCTTCCTCAATCCATGAACATGTGCCTGACAACCACCTCTGTTCTACATCAGATTGAATGAGTATCTCTTAGATTTCTTAATCAGAATCTTCGTGGTATAAGCTAGAATTGATGGCGGCATTCACGAGAATCCGGAAAGTTTAAACCTTGTCTGTGGTATTCCGAGTAGGATTCAAGGATTGAATGGCTGTGACGAGCTTCAAACTCGCGATTGTTGGGCGTAGTGACAGACGCAAAAGAATCAAGGGATTCTATTCCGACATGATTGAGAACCAACAGATGATTAGCCGTGCTGTGACACAGCATTTGGACCATTTTCACTGAGAGGACGGGAAGTAGCCATTGACAACAGTGACACCTTACATACAACTTGCCATGGAAGGAGCCTTGCGTGTGTGAAGAGGAGTACAAGAGAAAAACTGAAATAAAGAAGACAAAGCATCTCCAAAACCCCAACATATGCCCCATCATTGCACAATAATTATTTATATTTATATTTATGCCCTTTGACTCTTTACAATTGAAGTTGAAAAACACTGTTGTTGGCCTCCTGACTAAGAATAATAAGATAACCATAGCTTGCTTCAAACCAACAATCTCCGTGGGATTCGACCCTTACTCACGTAAGGTATTACTTGGACGACCCAGTGCACCTGCTGGTTAGTGGTACTAGTTGTGAAAAGTGTGATTCACAATTCGTGCACCAAGTTTTTGGCGCCGTTGCCGGGGATTGTTTGAGTTTGAACAACTGACGGTGAATCTTGTTGCTTAGATTAGGAAAAATTTTTCTTTTTGGTTTAGAGTCTTCTAATATTGTTTTTTGTTAAAATTTTAGAATCCTTATTTTTTTCTTTCAAAAAAAAAAATTTCGAAAATTATATTTTTATAATTGAATTTTTTTTCTTGTTTGATCTTTAGTTTTTCTTGTTTTGTGATTTTTCTTGTTTTTCTTGTGCCTTTTCAAAACATTAGTTTTCAAAAAAATAATTTTTTTCATTCTTAGTTATTTAAAAATACTTCTTCAAAACAAGTGTTACATTTATAACTCAGTTGGCTAGAGCGTTAGTCTGTGTTCTTGGCAATTGGGTCAGAATCTTTTATATTCTTTTCAAAATCTTCCTTTTCAAAAATAGTTTTTCTATCAAATCTTGTGCCAAACTTTAAGTTTGGTGTTTTCTTGTTGATTTTTCTTTGTTTTTCGAAAATTTTATTTTGGTTTTCTAAAAATTTTAAGTTTGGTGTTCTTTCTTCATGTTCTTGTGTTCTTGTGAGTCTTCAAAGTGTTCTTGAGTTTTTCTTGTGTCTTGATCTTAAAATTTTTAAGTTTGGTGTTCCTTGGTGTTTTCCTTCCAAAATTTTCGAAAACAAGGAGCAATAGATCTAAAAATTTTAAATCTTGTGCTATCTTATTGTTTTTCTCTTTCCTCTTTAAATTCAAAAAAATCTTTTCTCTCTATTTTAAAACAAATTTTCGAAATTTATTTTTAAAATTCAGATTTTTATTTCAAAATTTAAAATCTTTTTCAAATCATATCTTTTTCAAAACTCCCTAACCATTTTTTTTCTTTTCTCTCTCTCCATTTTTCGAAAATCTTCATCCATTTTTATTTATTTTATTTTAATTTATTTGATTTTTGAAATAAATAATAATTAAATAAATAAAAATAAATTTTTTATTTTACATCATCTCCCTTTCTCCATCATGGATCTAAGTGGAAATGAACAGTCCAGAAGGACTCTGGGGTCATATGATAACCCCTCTATTGCTTCATATGGGAGTAGTATCTGCATACCCTCCATTGGAGTCAGTAGCTTTGAGTTGAATCCTCAACTCATTATCATGGTGCAGCAAAGCTGCCAATATTCCGGTCTTCCACAGGAAGAACCTGCAGAGTTTCTGGCACAGTTTTTACAAATTGCTGACATAGTACATGATAAGGAAGTGGATCAGGATGTCTACAGATTATTACTGTTTCTATTTGCTGTAAAAGACCAAGCCAAGAGGTGGTTAAATAACCAACCTAAGGCTAGCATAAAGACATCGAAACAGCTGACAGAGAAATTCTGGAATCAATACTTTCCTCCAAAACGGATGACACAGCTAAGGCTGGACATCCAAGGCTTCAAACAAGGAGATAATGAATCTCTTTATGATGCCTGGGAGAGATACAGAGAGATGCTAAGAAAATGCCCCTCTGAAATGTTTTCAGAGTGGGTTCAGTTAGACATCTTCTATTATGGTCTTGCAGAAAGAGCTCAGATGTCTCTAGACTACTCAGCTGGTGGATCTATATATCCACATGAGAAAGACAATTGAAGAAGCTCAAGAGCTCATTGATACAGTTGCCAGAAATCAGCATCTGTACTTAAGCAGTGACCCTTCCATGAAAGAAGAGGCTAAAACAGTGACTACTGAACTCAGTCCTACTGAACAAGCTACTGAATTCAATCAGCAATTAGATTTTCTAACAAAACAGTTAGTCAAATTCAAGGAGAGACTACAAGAGACAAGGATGGCTAATATAAATATGGAAGAACAATTAAAGCAAACAAAGCAGCAGCTGTCAAAACAAATAACAGAAGAATGCCAAGCAGTTCAATTAAGAAGTGGGAAAATATTAAATATCCCACCTCAAGGCAGCAGGAAGCCAAGAAATGAGCAAACTACCCAAATTCCATCTGAGGACAGTAAGAGCCCAGTGAAAAATAATTCTGGCGCTAAAACGCCAGAAATTGGGTGGAAGGTTAGCGCTGAACGCCCAAACCATGCTCAGGACTGGCGTTCAACGCCAGAAACAAGCAAGGAATTGGCGTTGAACGCCCAAAGGAAGCACAGTTCTGGCGTTCAGACGCCAGGAACAGATGAGGAGTTGGCGTCTAACGCCACTCCAGCTTCCAACCCTGGCTTTCAAATGCCAGTGAGGGATTAGACACCTGCAAGTGCTGATAATAAATCCCTCAAGAAGGCTTCTCAACCTACCTCTGTAGGAAATAAACCTGCAGCAACTAAGGTTGAGGAATACAAAGCCAAGATGCCTTATCCTCAAAAACTCCACAAAGAGGAGCAGGATAAGCAATTTGCCCGCTTTGCAGACTATCTCAGGACTCTTGAAATAAAGATTCCGTTTGCAGAGGCACTTGAGGAAATACCCTCTTATGCCAAGTTCATGAAAGATATCTTGAGTCATAAGAAGGATTGGAGAGAAAATGAAAGGGTTCTCCTCACTGAAGAATGCAGTGCAGTCATTCTGAAAAGCTTCCCAGAAAAGCTTAAAGATCCCGGGAGCTTTATGATACCATGCATATTAGAGGGTAACTGTACCAAGACAGCTCTATGTGATCTTGGGGCAAGCATCAACCTAATCCCTGCATCCACTATCAGAAAGCTTGGCTTGACTGAAGAGGTCAAACCAACCCGGATCTGGCTTCAACTTGCTGATGGCTCCATTAAATACCCATCAGACATAATTGAGGACATGATTGTCAAGGTTGGGCCATTTGCCTTCCCTACTGACTTTGTAGTGCTGGAAATGGAGGAGCACAAGAGTGCAACTCTCATTCTAGGAAGACCATTCCTAGCAACTGGACGAACCCTCATTGACGTCCAAAAAGGGGAGATAACCCTGAGAGTCAATGATGATGAGTTTAAGTTGAATGTTGTCAAAGTTATGCAACATCCAGACACATCAGACGACTGCCTGGGCGTTGATATTATTGACTCCCTGGTGGAAGAGGTCCATATGACTGAGAGTCTCGAATCAGAGCTAGAGGACATTTTTAAAGATGTTCAGCCTGATCTGGAGGAACCAGAGGAAATAAAAGAACCTCTGAAAACTCCTCAGGAAGAGGATAAACCTCCTAAACCCGAGCTCAAACCACTACCACCATCCCTGAAATATGCATTTCTGGGAGAAGGTGACACTTTTCCTGTAATCATAAGCTCTGCTTTAGGGCCACAGGAAGAGAAAGCACTAATTCAGGTGCTAAGGACACACAAGACAGCTCTTGGGTGGTCCATAAGTGATCTTAAGGGCATTAGCCCAGCCAGATGCATGCACAAGATCCTATTGGAGGATGATGCTAAGCTAGTGGTTCAACGACAGAGGCGGCTAAATCCCGCCATGAAGGAGGTGGTGCAGAAAGAGGTCACTAAGTTACTAGAGGCTGGGATTATCTATCCTATTTCTGATAGCCCTTGGGTGAGCCCTGTCCATGTTGTCCCTAAGAAGGGAGGAATGACAGTGGTTCATAATGAAAAGAATGAACTGGTTCTACAAGAACAGTTACAGGGTGGCATATGTGTATTGACTACAGAAGGCTCAATACAGCCACCAGGAAGGATCATTTTCCTTTACCATTCATAGACCAGATGCTAGAGAGACTAGCAGGTCATGAATATTACTGCTTTTTGGATGGCTATTCCGGTTACAACCAAATTGCAATAGATCCTCAGGACCAAGAGAAAACAGCATTCACATGTCCTTCTGGAGTGTTTGCCTACAGAAGGATGCCTTTTGGTCTGTGTAATGCACCTGCAACCTTTCAGAGGTGCATGCTCTCTATCTTCTCTGATATGGTAGAGAAGTTTCTGGAAGTCTTCATGGATGACTTTTCAGTATTTGGAGACTCATTCAGCTCCTGCCTTAACCATTTAGTACTTGTTCTGAAAAGATGCCAAGAGACCAACCTAGTTTTAAACTGGAAAAAATGTCACTTTATGGTGACGAAGGGATTGTCCTTGGGCATAAAATTTCAAACAAGGGAATAGAGGTGGATCAATCTAAAGTTGAAGTAATTGAAAAATTACCACCACCTGCCAATGTTAAGGCAATCAGAAGCTTTCTGGGGCATGCAGGATTCTATAGGAGGTTTATAAAGGATTTTTCAAAAATTGCAAAACCTCTGAGCAATCTGCTAGCTGCTGACACGCCATTTGTGTTTGACACAAAGTGTCTGCAGGCGTTTGAGACCCTGAAAGCTAAACTGGTCACAGCACTAGTTATTTCTACACCAGACTGGACATTACCATTCGAACTAATGTGTGATGCCAATGACCATACCATTGGTGCAGTATTGGGACAGAGGCATAACAAGCTTCTGCATGTCATTTATTATGCTAGCAGTGTTTTAAATGATGCCCAGAAAAATTACACAACCACAGAAAAAGAATTACTTGTAGTGGTTTATGCCATTGACAAGTTTAGATCCTACTTAGTAGGATCAAAAGTGATTGTGTACACTGACCATGCTGCTCTTAAATATCTACTCACAAAGCAGGATTTAAAGCCCAGGCTCATAAGATGGGTGTTGCTTTTACAAGAGTTTGATATAGAAATAAGAGACAGAAAAGGGACAGAGAATCAAGTAGCTGATCACCTGTCCCGAATAGAACCAGTAGCAGGAGCATTCCTCCCTCCTACTGAGATCTCTGAAACCTTTCCAGATGAGTAATTGTTTGCTATTCAGGAAGCTCTGTGGTTTGAGGACATTGCAAACTATAAGACACAAGGTTCTCCTTCTGTAACCATGGAGAGGAAGCATGAAAAGCTTCTCTCACTGCAGAGTCAACCAAAGCCCCCACAGTCAAACTCTAAGTTTGGTGTTGGGAGGCCACAACCAAACTCTAAGTTTGGTGTTGGGAGGTCCCAACCTTGCTCTGATTATCTGTGAGGCTCCATAAGAGCTCACTGTCAAGCTATTGACATTAAAGAAGCGCTTGTTGGGAGGCAACCCAATGTTATTTAATTATATCTATTTATTTTCCATTGCTATTTTATGTTTTCTTTAGGTTGATGATCATGTGAAGTCACAAAAACAAATGGAAAATCAAAAACAGAATGAAAAATAGCATGAAAAATAGCACACCCTGGAGGAAGATCATTCTGGCGTTTAAAAGCTAGAAACTTGCATCTGTCTGGCACTTAACGCCAGAAACAAGCAGCAGTCTGGCGTTTAACGCCAGAAACAAGCATCAGTCTGGCGTTAAACGCCAGAAACAAGCTACATTTGGGCGTCTAACGCCAGAAATAGGCAGCAGTCTGGCATTAAACGCCAAGATTGCACAGTAAGGGCATTTTGTACACCTAATTGGAGCAGGGATGCTAAATCCTTGACCCCACTGGATCTGTGGACCCCACTGGATCCCCACCTACCTCACCATTCAAATTCAAACCATTTCCCTCCCAAACCCACCCATTCATACACTTCCATCTCCTCCATCTTCTCTACTTCTTTCTTCTTTTGCTCGAGGACGAGCAAACCTTTTAAGTTTGGTGTGGTAAAAGCATTGCTTTTGTTTTTCCAATAATTTAGTGGTAGAGCAATTGACTGCAGATCAAAGAGCTATGAGGAAAGAGCAACAAAGGCAAGGAAGAGACATAGAGGAGCTCAAGAGCACCATTGGTTCTTCAAGAAGAGGAAGACGCCTCCCTCATTAAGGTGGACCCATTCCTTAATCTCCTTGTTCTTATTTTCCTGTTTTCCGTTTACTATGCTTCATGTTTAATTATGTTTGTGTCTTTACTATATGATCACTAGTATCTAAGTGTCTATGTCTTAAAGATATGAATGTCCTATGAATCTATCACCTTTCTTAAATGAAAATTTTTTTCTGAATAAGAAAAAGAAGTACATGAATTTCGAATTTTAAAATAGTTTAATTATTTTGATGTGGTGGCAATACTTTTCGTTTTCTGAATGAATGCTTGAACAGTGCATATGTCTTTTGAATTTGTTGCTTATGAATGTTAAAATTGTTGGCTCTTGAAAGAATGATGAAAAAGGAGAAATGTTATTTGATAATCTGAAAAATCATAAAAATGATTCTTGAAGCAAGAAAAAGCAGTGAAGAACAAAGCTTGCAGAAAAAAATGCGAAAAAAAAAGAGAGCAAGAAAAAGAAAAAGCAAGCAGAAAAAGCCAAAAGCTCTTTAAACCAAAAGGCAAGAGCAAAAAGCCAATAGCCCTTAAAACCAAAAGGCAAGGGTAATAAAAAGGATCCAAGGCTTTGAGCATCAGTGGATAGGAGGACCTAAAGGAATAAAATCCTGGCCTTAGCGGCTAAACCAAGCTGTCCCTAACCATGTGCTTGTGGCTTGAAGGTGTCAAGTGAAAACTTGAGACTGAGCGGTTAAAGTCAAGGTCCAAAGCAAAAAAAAAATAGAGTGTGCTTAAGAACCCTGGACACCTCTAATTGGGGACTTTAGCAAAGCTGAGTCACAATCTGAAAAGGTTCACCCAGTTATGTGTCTGTGGCATGTATGTATCCGGCGGTAATACTGGAAAACAGAGTGCTTAGGGCCACGGCCAAGACTCATAAAGTAGCTGTGTTCAAGAATCAACATACTGAACTAGGAGAATCAATAACACTATCTGAATTCTGAGTTCCTATAGATACCAATCATTCTGAACTTCAAAGGATAAAGTGAGATGCCAAAACTGTTCAGAAGCAAAAAGCTAATAGCCCCGCTCATCTAATTAAGACTGATCTTCATAGATGTTTTTGGAATTCATTGTATATTATCTTCTTTTTATCCTACTTTATTTTTAGTTGCTTGGGGACAAGCAACAATTTAAGTTTGGTGTTGTGATGAGCGGATAATTTATACGCTTTTTGGCATTCTTTTTACTTAGTTTTTAGTATGTTTTAGTTGATTTTTAGTTTATTTTTATTAGTTTCTAGGAAAAATTCATATTTCTGGACTTTACTATGAGTTTGTGTGTTTTTCTGTAATTTCAGGTATTTTCTGGCTGAAATTGAGGGAGCTGAGCAAAAATCTGATTCAGGCTGAAAAAGGACTGCTGATGCTGTTGGATCCTGGCCTCTCTGCACTCAGAATGGAATTTCTGGAGATACAGAAGTCCAATTGACGCGCTTCCAATTGCGTTGGAAAGTAGACATCCAGGGCTTTCCAGCAATATATAATAGTCCATACTTTTCTCAAGGATAGATGACGTAAACTGGCGTTCAACGCCAGTTCCATGTTGCAGTCTGGCGTCCAGCGCCAGAAACACGTTACAAGTTGGAGTTCAACGCCAGAAACATGTTACAGCCTGGCGTTGAATGCCCAAAACAACCCAGGCACGTGAGAAGCTTTAGTCTCAGCCCCAGCACACACCAAGTGGGCCCCAGAAGTAGATTTCTGCACTATCTATCATAGTTTACTCATTTTCTGTAAACCTAGGTTACTAGTTTAGTATTTAAACAACTTTTAGAGACTTATTTTGTACCTCGTGACATTTTTAGATCTGAATTTTGTACTCTTTGACGGCATGAGTCTCTAAACTCCATTGTTGGGGGTGAGGAGCTCTGCAGCGTCTTGATGAATTAATGCAATTATCTCTGTTTTCCATTCAAACACGCTTGTTCCTATCTAAGATGTTCATTCGCGTTTCACTATGAAGAAGGTGATGATCCGTGACACTCATCACCTTCCTCAATCCATGAACATGTGCCTGACAACCACCTCCGTTCTACATCAGATTGAATGAGTATCTCTTAGATTTCTTAATCAGAATCTTCGTGGTATAAGCTAGAATTGATGGCGGCATTCATGAGAATCCGGAAAGTCTAAACCTTGTCTGTGGTATTCTGAGTAGGATTCAAAGATTGAATGGCTGTGACGAGCTTCAAACTCGCGATTGTTGGGCGTAGTGACAGACGCAAAAGAATCAAGGGATTCTATTCCGACATGATCGAGAACCAACAGATGATTAGCCATGCTGTGACAGAGCATTTGGACCATTTTCACTGAGAGGACGGGAAATAGCCATTGACAATGGTGACACCTTACATACAGCTTGCCATGGAAGGAGCCTTGCGTGTGTGAAGAGGAGTACAAGAGAAAAACTGAAATAAAGAAGACAAAGCATCTCCAAAACCCCAACATATGCCCCATCATTGCACAATAAGTATTTATATTTATGCCCTTTGACTCTTTACAATTGAAGTTGAAAAACACTGTTGTTGGCCTCCTGACTAAGAATAATAAGATAACCATAGCTTGCTTCAAACCAACAATCTCCGTAGGATTCGACCCTTACTCACGTAAGGTATTACTTGGACGACCCAGTGCACTTGCTGGTTAGTGGTACTAGTTGTGAAAAGTGTGATTCACAATTCGTGCACCAAAGACACAGAAGACTTTGACCAGGACATAGATACAATTGAAGATCTTTGCAAAGAAGTGGAGGAATTCACAGAAGAGCACAAGGAAACAGAACTTGCAGAACCACCAAAAACACCTATCCCAAGGCCATTACCACCTAATACAAGCTTCAAGTGGGTACAATTCTTAACTTATAACTTTACTTATTCACTTGAATATGGTTTGCTTGAAAAAGATGGCCAGCTTAGAGCTCTCTGCAGCTTTAAGAGTAAGAGAAAAATGGCTCGTACTCAGAGCTGGTGCACAAGGCTCAATAAGGTTCCATGCTTCACCTCGAAGTACACGAATTGGTATCATGCTCAATTGCATGGATCACGGAAAACGTTTGGTCACCAAGGTGAGATTCTACTTTTTAACCCGCCCGAATGGAAACATGTAGATCAAGACGGAGGCGGATTTAAAAGCAAGGCTTGGAATCCTGGACTCTATCCTGACACTCGTAGTCCCGGGAGCCCGAAAATCTGTTTGGAGCTGCTCAGCAGCTTTGCATGCTTAGTTTGGGACCCCGGAGGCTATTGGCATTCCAAGCACTGGTGGAGATTTTTGGACGAATTTAAACATAAACCACCATAACAGGATACTCCTCCAATGTCCAACTTAAGGACTTTAACTAAAAGTGCTAGGTGGGAGACAACCCACCATGGTATGGTCACTTCTTTTTTTAATTTATTTCTTGTTAATTGCTTTCATTTTTTCCTTTTTCATTTTAATTTATTAAACCTGGAATCATGCATAGCATTCATGTTAATCATTGCATTCTGCATTTTTCATGCATATAAAAAAAAAGGGGTGCACGACGCGACCGCATGCCCCATGCGATCGCGTCATACTGCGAATAACACCATCCGCGCGATAGCGTGACCCACGCGACCGCGTGATATATATATCGGCGTAAGGATCCAAAAAACAGAAAGTTAGGCTGGAATCGTGCGGCCCTTGTGCGTTTCGCACAAATTGGCCCACGCGATCGCATGCCCCATGCGATCGCGTCACTTGAACAATACCAATCCCACGCGACCGCGTGAGCGACGCGATCGCGTCGCATGGATTGCACATCACCCCAAAAAGGAGACAGAGAGTTGCGCTAAAACGGCGCTGGAGTCGTGCGTTTAGCACGAATTCCAGCGACGCGATCGCGCGACCCACGCGACCGCGTCACCCTTCTTTCCCCCCTCTCATGAGATCGCGCGCCCCACGCAATCGCGTCACTCCCATTTTCACCCCAACCACGCGACCGCGTGCCCCACGCGGCCGCGTGGATTCGAAAATATAACCCCCTAGCCCGCGAACCCTATCAGTCGCGCAGCCCCCCACCCCCAACCCTCTTCTCCCTCTCTGCTCCCTCTCCCTCCAACCACCACCCAGCACCACCCAGCCGCCACTGCGCCACCACCCAGACGCCGCCGCCACGCCGGACGCCGCCGCCGCAGCCCCCTCCTCTCCCTTCTTCTCCCTTCTTCCTCTCTCCTCCCCTCTCCACCACTGTCCACCGCCCCCCACCGCCGGCCACCCAGCCGCGCCCCCCCTCTCTCCGCCACCCACCCGCAAACCCCCCCTTCTTCTATCACTCACCCTAAACCCTCTCCGCCACTGCCCCCCCCCTCAGCCGCCACCGTGACACCGTGGCCCGCCACCGTGCCGGACGCTGCCGCAGCCACCTTCTTCCCCGTTCCACCCCTCCCACCTACCAGGTTCCGCAAAACGCAACCCTTTTTATCCGTTCATCATTTTTCTGTAATTTTTTTCCATTTCTGTTCATAATTAGGATAGATAGATATGCATGCTGTAGTGGATTTTTAGGTTGTTAGGTAGCTTAGGCTCTGGTTAGTGGATCTAGGTCTGTTTACTTGCACTGTTCCTATTTATGTTTTATCATAACTGCAACTCTGCTGTTCCTGTGACCTCGTTCATATGCTGTGCTTTCTTGCAATTGCTGCTTGTTACTCTAAATTTTCCTGTTTCTATTCATTACTGGTAACTGCAGCAAGTTTTTAATTCATATGAACTACCATGATTGCTGTTTATTTTCCAGGACAATCCAATTTTAGCCGGAATGCTGCCCAAATTTTTTTTAAAAATTGTTTTCATTCATGTTTTGGTTTGGCATTTCTGAACTCTGTTTTACTCTGCTTTACCGAAACCATTTCATGAATGCTATGGCAGAATTTCTTATCCTCTTTGATTTCCTGGTTCATAAACTACTTTTGTGATTCACTGATTCTAATTTTTGCTTTCTTTATTTCTATTCGAATCAGCATCACCTTGTTTTCCTTGTTCGATTATGAGTACTTCTATTCTTACCTGTGAATCCTTGTTATATGGAATTTTTCTATGCCACTTACTTTAACCCGCACTTTACTAACTCACTAATTTTAATTTACTAATTTCTTTTTCAAATTCTAACCATACTAACCCTTTTAATCTCTTTTCTGATTATTTTCACTTTCCTCTAACTTTCTCACCATGGCATATTGATTATTTTTCCATTTAACATAAATTCAATCACATTTCATTTACTCATTTTCCTTATTCTAATTCTCCCTTGACGCTTTGAGTTTCCTTTGTTTAATTGCCTAATTGCTTTCCTATTTTTATCCATATCCTGATTCTCTGTTTTTCAGGATGTCTGCCTCACAGAGGAAAGGAAAAGGCAAGGCTACTGGCAAGCGCAAGAGAGGAGACTCCTCCCAGTCCATCATTGCTCTAATGCACGATTCTTCATGGCGGGAGAAGAACTTCACACAGCAGGAAAAAGCTGACCAGCTGCTCCCTGCAAATGATCCTATCAAATTTGCAAACCGGTACTGTGAACTGAAGTACCCGGCTTTTGCAAACTCCAGAAATCTATACTTGGAGTGAACTCTGAAGATTCCAGAAGCCCTTCAGCAGTACACCACTGAGCAAATCAAGCAAAGGGGCTGGTTCTTTCTGGAAAGAACACTGACAGAGGTCAATTCATCTTGGGTACGGGAATTCTACTGCAACTACTATCTCACTACCCTAGATGCAGTGAACCTGAGAGAAAAACAAATTCTGGTCACTGAAGAGGCCTTAGAGGACATTCTCTGGCTCCCAGCCAAGTCCGATCAGCCTGATGGTTATTCAAAGGCTAAGGAGGACATGCGTCAGATGCAGTTTGATTGGGATGCTGTAAAGGCACGGATAGCTCTCGACCCGACAGTCCCTTGGGAGATGGGTCAGGACACTACCATGCCTAGAGGGATCAAAAAAGCATACTTAAACGATGAGGCTAGGTTATGGCATCAGATCTTGAGTAATTATGTGATGCCGAGTACTCACGAGACGGAGATCCCGGCTGCTATGATCACCCTCCTTTGGTGTGTGCTGGAGGGTAAGGACCTTTATCTGCCACGTTTCATTCAGAATTATATGGCCAGGGTCCACGTTCGAGGCACCCTCCCTTTTCCATATCTAGTTACACAGCTTGGCCGTCGAGCTGACGTGCCATGGGAGGCTGCCGATGAGAGACCACCAGCGGCGGATTGCAGGAAGATCATTCCGCACAGCCGAAACTTCTTAGCCTTGGGCCACAGACCACCACCATTCACTGCTACCGATGAGTCAGCCCCACCGTCTGCTGGACCCTCTTCCTCCACTGCTGCACCACCTACCCCTGCTACCACCACTGCACCTCCACCTGCCACAGAGCCCGTCTATCATCTGGTGCACCGCTTGTTCCGACGACTTGACCAGATGGAGTGTTGCAACAAGCAGCGCTATGAGCACCTAAAGTTGATGATACGATCCGGTGACATCCCCTCTGAGCCCGACACACCATCCGAGGCATCTGAGGAGGAGGCGGATGCACCCGAGGCAGAGACCCATCCCCATGAGGCAGCACCAGCCGCACCACAGGCAGCGGTCCCACATCAGATTGAGGCTGCGGATCTTGAGATCCCGATCCAGTCAGCACCTCCTCCACAGCAGCCAGACCCTCAGCCCACCACCACCACTGAGACTCCAGCTACCATCCCTCCCAGTGATGACACTCCTTCACACCCGGCTTGATTGAGCATCGAGGACGATGCTTCCTTTTAAGTGTGGGGAGGTCGCCATCTCTGGCGTTTATTTTGGTGAACCACTACATACTTTTTCTTTTATTTTAGATATTTTTTTCTGTATTTTTCTTTTTTTCTTTTACTGTTATTCTCTGAGTACTTATACATTGCTTTTATGTATTTTTACTCTATTTTCTGCATTTTGCATCTTTAGTTCATATTTTAGCCATTTAGTTTATTTTAGTTATTTAGTTTAGTTTACAATTCTGATTTATTAGTGGATTAATTAGTATAGTTTACCCTTTTTAGCATAAGATAGTATAGTTTAAATAGAAAAATTTAAAAAGGAAGTAAGCTAGGAAATTGAACATATCAGATTTAAATCCACAAACCTCATATATAGCATTACATGATGTAGTTAAGCTGACAACATTTCATCAAGGAGGAACATTAAAACTTTAAGAGCTACCCTAAATATTTTTTTTTGAGTATAATGGGAGTTTTTAACTAAACCTGTATACAATATATATAAATGATATATGATGCTTGAGTTAGAGAATACACAGCCTGTGAGTCTTGAGCTTAAATTATATGGTTGCATTCAAACCATAATTTTATTTCTGTGTGTTTCATTTCTTTTTATTCTGATGTTCTTTCCTTTGCTTTAATCTATATGTCCAATTGTAGAATATAGAATAGATACATACCAAGAGAATGATTGAGGCCATCACTTGATTTCAGCTCACTTACCCCAAATTAGCCTACCTTTTATATCACCCTTGTTAGCCCCCTTGAGCCTTTTAAAACCCCTTTATTCTATTTTAGCCAAAGTACTAGCCTTAAGCAGAAAAACAAAAGAAAATCCCAAGTGAATCCTTGGTTAGCTTAAGATAGAAAATCATGAATAGAGTTAAATGTGGGAAACCTTTTGGGAACATAGATGATAGAAACAAAAGGTAGAAAAGTTAAAAGGAATAAAATAAAATTGGGAAGCATGCTCATGAGAAAATCTAAGTGATTCAATTACCATGTGCATTAAAAAAAAAGAGTTATTTTTCAGCATTTAAATAAAAGGGGATACAAAAGAAATTCCCCAATGCGAAATAAAAACAATGCACATGGGATAAAAATAAAAAGTGAAACATGAGCATGTAACAATAAGTGGGATAATATGGGAAAATAGGTAAAGAGATTTTTTTACTAAATATGTATGTAGGTGAGATCTTAGTCTAATTAAGGATTCACTTATTAGCTCACTTGACCCTATACATAAATCCTTACCTTTACCTTGACCCCATTACAACCTCAATTAAAGACCTCATGACTTTTTGGTATGACTATATTCTATAATTGTTGATTGGTTAGATGAAAAACAAAGCTATAGAAATTAAGAATAAAAAGAAAAATAGAGTGAATAAACCCAATAAACACTGAGTGACTAGAGAGTAAACACAAAATCCAGTGAGGGTTCAATAACTCATCAACATATATCTATGCTTAAATTTACTAATTATTTTGCAAGTTTGTACAAATATTTTCTTTCCCATCTCATTTGCTAAATTGCTTTATTATTTAAGGGTTGGCTATATATATATACATGACTCCTTGAGAATGTGAATTAACTTAGCTACATGTAAGCTTTATATATGAGTGAATAAATTAGAGTTGCATGATGCATCATTCATTTAGGTAGTAGCATTTAAATTAGGTTGCATTGCATGACATTCCATCACTTTAACCTTAATTATTTACCTTGGATTTAGCAAGAGGACATGCTAGTGTTTAAGTGTGGGGAGGTTGATAAACCCATATTTCATGAGTTCTTTTGTGCTTAATTTGAGTGATTTATACAATCCTTTACCTGCTTATTCACATTAATTGCATGATTTTACTTTCCCTTCCTTATTATGTCATATTGTGAAAAACATGTTTCCTAAGCTTTAAAAATTAATTATTTTAATTACCTTTATTTCCATTCGATGCCGTGATTAGTGTGTTGAGTAGTTTCAGATTTTCTAAGGCAGAATGACTTAAAGGATGGAAAAGGAAACATACAAAATAACAAGGAGAAAGCAAAACGGAGCTTTGAGGAAACTGGTATCCACGTGATTGCATGGATGACGCGATCGCGTGCAAAGCACGAATCAGCAGCGACGCGGCCGCATGACTGACGCGACCGCGCGCCTTAAGCAGAACACACATGACGCGATCGCATGACTGACGCGACCGCGTGGCAAGGAAAAGCTCCGAATGACGCGACCGCGTGACCCACGCGGACGCGTGACAGAGGCCACGTATCAGAATTTACAGAATGTGCCCCCAGCGATTTCTAAAGCCCTTTTTGGCCCAGATCCAAGTACAGACAGCATAGACCAGAGGTTATAAAGTGTGGAAATGCACCCATTCAAAGAGGGCTCGCATATTTTACTTTTCAATAATTTAGATTTAGTTGAGAGGGAGATCTTCTCTCTCTCTCTCTTAGGATTTAGGATTTCTTCTTATTTTAAGAGTGACTCTCAATCCAGGTTTTATATTTCTTTGTTTTAAATTTCCCTTTCACTTTATTTATTTATTTCAATATCTGAGTTGGCTATTTACCTTTATAATTGGATCTATGAATTCTTCCATGTTACAGACTGTTATTTGAATTAATGATAATTGAGGTATTTTCAGTTTATGATTGTTCTCTTTGATTTAAGTTACCATTGCTTCCCATCTAAGGATATTTTTATTATTCCAGCAATTTTACTTTTTTCCCTTTTGGTCCTGGTTAAGAATTCAGTAACTCAACAGTTATTAAACTCAACATAATTGATAATCGTTAACTTGCTAATTGAGCTGAACTTAAGTAATCCCAACCTTTTCTTAGGAAATAAATAGGATTCAAAGGCCAGATTAATTAGTCCCTTGAATCTCCTTTGCTTTAGTAAAGGTTGACCAAGTGGAGTTTAGATTCAACTTTTATTATAGTTGGGAGAGATAACTACGTTGGACCTCCAACTTCCCTTACCTTGCCAAAAGTCTGCTTTACAGTATTTATTTATTTTAATTGCCATTTACTTTACTTGTCATTTAAATTACTTGCTTCTCATCTTCTAAACCTCGATTACAACCTTTATAGCCAATAATAAGAACATACTTCCTCGCAGTTCCTTGAGAGGACGACCCGAGGTTTAAAATACTCGGTTATCAATTTTTAAAGGGGTTTGTTACTTGTGACACCCAAAACGTTTGTATGAAAGGACTTTTGTTGGTTTAGAAGCTATACTTGCAACGAGAATTTATCCGCAAATTTCTAGACTACGCAAAAGTTCCTCTCGTCAGTGATCAATCTCAAGTTCAAGCTCATAAAAGAAGCTTTAATTCTTCTATTTCATTCTTAATAAGTATTTTCCAAATTTTTTGGCATCATCTTGTTCATAAATATTACGGACTTTTCTCGTAATGTAATTTCTCACATCTTTTTCAATAAAACTAAATTTACGATGCCCCTGCTACTGCAACAAATAATTGATATGTTTTACTTGGTCTTATTCCACCATCATTATTCTCACTTGTATGACATACAAACATGCTTAACTGCCTATGTTATTTTATCATCTCCACCTGATTTTGACAAAATGGATGTGAATGATTCAAAACAACCTTTGAAATAACTCAAACACCAGCGTCCTTCAGTATATATAAATTCTTACAAGACAATTTAATCCATCTGAGGGTTTGTCTTCTCAATTGGAGATATGTTGGATTTTCATTTCTCCTCTATATTACATATAACCAATTAATTCTTAATTTTATTTTCCTTCTTATTCATGTTCCTTATTTTGGTAGAAAAATCTGCAAGTTTAGAATAATTTTTGTAGAATTATTTAACTTCTTCAAGTGTGTTAAAAGTCATCCCAACCTTTGGGACAAACTGCTCATTAACATCACACAAAAACTGCAAAAACACAAAAAAGTTATAAGCACGATACTATTGTAAACTAACAACAACACCGAAAGTGTTCATATTCGTAATCAAAGAATTTTATTAGCTCATTGTTAATGAAAATAAAAAAAAGACAATAACTAATTCCATTTTAGTATCGAGTGTATAGCATAAGAACCAACAATATCAACCACAAAATCATATATCAAAGTGATTACAACAAAAGACAAAGTGTAAGAACCGCAACTAATCAACCGGTTAATTAAGTGATAAATTGTCATAATTAGACTTCGAAAAGTTAGAGTGAGAATTTGAGGATTTAAAGGTGATTTTTGGTCTCAGTGGATTTTTCTGAGTCAGAAAATGTGCTTTCTGCGAAAAACCGTGAACCGGCAGTTGAACCGGTTGAACCGGTTCAAGTCTGCCCAGTACTGCAGGAGAAAAAGTGAAAACCGGCAAAAACCTTAGAAAAATATTAGAAATGAAAAACCAGGCGATAATTTTAAAGGTTTGGTCCGAAGTTGGGCCAAACGGACTAAAAACGCTAATGGGTTGGACCGGGCTCAAGTTGGGCCCAAGCCCAACATATAAAAGGCTCATTAAATGAACCAAACCAGCCACAACACTAAACAAACACACTCATACATGCTGAAAAGAGAAGAAGAGAGAAACCCTTTTGGTTACTATTCACCATCTTCTTCCAAAGCTCATATCTTGAGCTAGAGAGCTCCGATTGCCACACTGTTTGTGGCTACGTGTTCCTCGTAAAGAGCTCTACAAAACCCATACCAGAAACTGAGAAGATAACCACGAAATCCCTTCTATTCTCCTCTCAAAAGTTTTGGTTCCTAGGGCTTTGGGGTTAAATGAGTTTTTGTGATTTTGGATGTTTAGGTTTGCTCTAAGCTTTGCTTGGCTTTGAGTTTTGACATCCAAATCTGTGGAAGAAGGTAAGAGCCACTAAACCCTTGTGAAATTCATGTTTAATTGGAACCCTAGGTTGATTTGAGGTGATTTATATGTATATAGTTTGATTTTGGTGGCTTTGAGAGCTTTTGGAACTTAATTGTGCTTATTGGAATGGATTTGAAAGCTTGGGTTTTGGTTGGAAGCTTATTGGTGCTAAGATGGATTTTGGGTGCAAAAATGGAATCGTCCAAGGTATGGTTTCGATTTTCTCTATGTAGTATATACTATTTATGGACACATAGGCTAGTGATCAATAAGATAGGTTGAACTAAAATGATGGTTGGTGTGTTAAATGTTGGTGAATTAATGAATGTTGGGTTGTTTGTGATGAATTTTAATGATATAATGATGTTGTATGATTGTATTAGATTGGAAGTTGGTTCTTTATGATAATTGTAGTGTTATGATTTATGAAATGGTGGGTTTGATGGTGATTTTGATCCTAAGTGTTATATGGTTCATGTTGGAATTGAAAGTAATGAAATGAGAAGGAGAATATGGTATGGTTGGTGTATTATGATACAACAGGTGCATTTTGATGAAAAATGAAGTTTTGGATGGTATGGTATGGTTTGGAATGTGTATGGTAAGAAATGGTGTAAATTGTGAAGTTTGGTAAAATTGAATTTTTGGTGAACCTTGCTCGATCATAACTTTTTCCTTGATTTTCGAAATTGACTGAAACTTGTTTATAATTAAAGATCTTTGAAAACTCTTCAAATCGATATAAAATTTGTAAAAATTAGAATTTTTTAGAGGAAGTTATGATCCGGAAAAGTTGGTGTTAAAAATCTGAAATTCTGCTAAGTTGCAGAATTTCATGATTTCTGATATGTGCGGATGCACACTCTCGTGCGAACGCACACCCTGTAAGAATTTCAACCTGTGCGGATGCACACACACCTGTGCGCACGCACAGGCAGGAAAGTGCGTTCTATTTGCAGCGCTAGCACAGCTTGTGCGCGCACATATCCAAGGAAAAACTTCGACCTGTGTAGACGCACAGGTCTGTGCGGACGCACACGTCGGGAAGGTCAGTCTGTTGGGGGCGCTGGCACGGGTCGTGCCGGTGAACAGATTCTAAAAATTTTGTCACCTGTGCGTACGCACACATTTTAAAACTTCCTGGGCGTGCGCACGCACACACCCTTGTGTGGCCGCACACACCATGTTTTCTTAAATTTTCTTATTTTCAACTATTCTACCTTCTCAACAAGGTTGTAAGCTTCTAAAACACTATTTTAAGAGTTTTGGGCTTAGTTTTGAGTATTAGAACATGGGATATAACTTAAGGGTTCTAGAACATGGTTTTGAGATAAATTAGAAAACGGAGGCCTAGGATTCTGGTGTACTGATAAAGGGTTTGACGTTAGGTAAAGGATGAATGATATATGAGATGAGGAATGATGAATTGTTGACATTTGGATACTGAGTTATGAATGGACAGTGGTTGAGATGAGTCGGGGACTCGGATTGAAGTGATGGATCTATGTATACTGAAAATGTTTTTAAAAACCACTGAGACAATATTTTTATATGATATTATGAGACGCTATGCGCCTGGCAGGGACGGTGGTTAATCCCGCCTGTCGAGGTAGCGGCGGCGGCGTAAGGGCGGTGGTTCTTCCCGCTTGCATTGAGATGTGAGGTCTATGGCAAGAGTATCCCGCTCGCATCCCTTCGGATCTATAGGGCGAGCAGGCGCCGGTACCTGGACAGTGATTCGGGCACTATATCTCGGGGGTTCTCATATGAGAAATTCGAAGGGCGACGTCTCCATGGAGATGTGTCGGGTTGGCGTTGAACCGACAATGTGATATCACAGCCAGTAGGGCAGGCATTCATCATATGCATTTTCTACCTGTTTGTATGCTTTGTTTACTTGTAATGGTTTTCCTAATTGAATAACATGTCTAATTGCTATCTGAATTATTTGCCTTATATGCTTCTACTTGTGAATTACTTGCATTGTACATTACTTGTGCTTTTTACTGGGATTGAGGAGGTTCGGAAGGCGGTGGCGATGGGATCGCATGGAGGATCGGTTGGTAAAAGCTGTGGGACAGCGGTGTTTGGTTAGAGTAGATACCCCTAAGATAGATTACCCTATTTATTAAGTTAAGATGGATATGTTCATGCTTAATTGTTTTAGTATGCTTTAAGTTGAATCTCGTGATGGATATGAAGCTTAGGATTGCCTTTGGCGTCCCAGGGTCTTATATCCTATATCACTGGGAACTGTTACCATACTGAGAACCTCCGGTTCTCATACCATATCCTTGTTATTGTTTTTCAGATGCAGGTCGCAACCCACCTCGGTGAGTTGCTGTGGATGGTGACAGGAGCGGAGGATCCTGAATTCCTTTGGAGTCTTTTTGGTTTATCTGTTTGTACATCTCTCTTTTGTATTTTCTTTAGCCTAGAGGCTTGTATTATGAGGAAAAACCTGTATAAGCTGTTTTAAAACTGTCAGTTCTCTGTATAATTATGTACACTTATGTATGGCTAGCCGGCTTAAACTCCGCGAGTCGAGACTAGTTTCCTATGAGATTATATACTTATATTTTGTTGTATCTCATTTGTTTCTTATGCCTTAAGATAGTGCGTTTTGCGCTCTTTGAAAATCCTGTTTTTGAACTATATTCTTCATCGGGCTTCTAGATTGTATTATTTCTTCTTTATATTATACGTATGAGCTTAGAACTGTCGTAATCTCTGATTAACCTTTGCTTTACGGCGCGAGATAAGGCTTAAGGTAATTAGGGTATTACACAAAGCACTGAACATAATTCTAGATACACCAAATTTTGTGTTAACGATACCAAAACTGTCATGAAACGTGACAAAAATAGATTCATCGAAAAAACAATTCAAAACTCCAAGATTCCAATTAAATTCAAATCTTCAATCATGAATATTGATTTTCACAAAGAAAAACAAAATTATTCAATTCACATACAAAACAACTACACAAGTATTATCTATTAACGAACTACATTAATTAAGAACGAATCAAACCTTGTTAACTTGATTTGATTCAAAACAATGATTCGATTTGCCCTAATTCAACTATTCTAATCTTGCATCAGTCATTATTTTCGAAAACAAAAAACCTACATGATTCTGATTTCACAGCTTGATTTTAAAAAAACTAGAATCACCATGAAAACAAATTCAAATCAAACAACATACATTGTAAAACAAAAAATCTATAGAAAAAAAGAAAAAATTAGCAGAAAATGCAAAAAAATAAAGACAAAAAGACAAAATTCGCAGAGAAACGTTGAGAAGGAAGCCTTTTACATTAAAAAACAATTAGATATAAGTGGCATATGGACGTAAAGAGGGTATATCAATTTGATTGGATTTGGTTAGATAATTCACTTAGTTGTAGAGTATTGTTTTTAATTTATCAAGCACAAAATAAAAAGTTTGTAATTTTTACATAATTTCATGAATTTTTTGGAATATCTTCTTTACTGTTGCAAATTATGTAAATAATAATAATAATAATAATAATAATAATAATAATAATAATAATAATAATAATAATAATAATTAAAATGTTATCATGCTATATAACGTAATTTATGTGAGAATATTAAATCACACTTAATTACTGTGATTACGAACAATAAATAAAATTTGACACAGATATTTTTTTGGAAGAATTATTCTAAAGGACGATTAAAAAAATTTATTAAAAAAATTTTAATATTAAAATATTAAGAAAGATCAAATTATTTTATAATATTTAAAAGACAAATATATTTTTAATTATTTTTTCATTTACTTTTCATCATCTTTATATTAATAATTTAGTAGTACTAGTCTAATCGACAAATCAGCTGTTATGAAATAGAACAGAGACCAACTCACATGTCTTCCATTCCAAACGCCATGTCCCAACAGAAACCAGTATGTCTTCCGAGATGCATTCCACCCAACAGAAGCAGTGAACACTCTCATGGGGATGATAGCTTTTAATGGGAACCCAAATTTTGCAGCTTGCTCAACTATATATGAATTCAATCCAGTAGTTGACCGTTCAGACAATCGTTGTGGTGTACTGCTATTTACTCAATTCACTCACAACCAACTGTTTTATATGAATTTAGTAATACTAGTCTAATCGAACAAATCACCGCCTGCTATGAAATTTATTCTATTATATAAAATTGGATTCATGCACTCAATAATAAAGTTGATGTGACATGTTTTTTAGAATATTATTTATTTATTTTTTTAATTTATTAAATATAATTTATTACGATAAATTAATTATATCAACTAATTAATTTAATTAGATATTTAAATATCATATAATTTATTATAATTTATATCAATTTATTTTGATAGTATTTTTTAATTTATTTCTTTTAATATTCTGATAGTATTTTTTATTTTTTTTATTTATTAAACCAAATTAATTACACTAATTATATGTATAAATTAATTAATTTGATTAATTTATTAGTCATTAAAATAATAAATTTATGAATAAAATAGGTAACTGAGATATTTTCAATTAATAATCATATCAAATCAAATCATATCTGTTGTGTCAAATTTAAATAATGTGAATTAAGGACCAGATTAAAATAAGATGATTTCTTACTTATTCAAATTGAATGTAATAAATACAAATTAATTTTGTTAGATAATCATGATCTTTTTGTCTTTTGTATATAGATGGTCAAATAAATTTATAAGAATATCTCTAATACTTGGTATTAATTTTATTTTATTTTAGATCCCACAAGATGCCACATAAATATTTGTAGATTATATATCATAAGACTTTATTTAAAACTTAATGTAAAATTTGTCACTCCAATGTTTGGTTTTATTTCAATTTAAATTTTAAATTATTTTTTATTATTTAAAAAAATTTAATTAAATTATGAAAATTTAAATAAAATAAAAATATAAAATTACAAAATTAATAATTATATACTATATCTAGATTGAGAAAAAATTAAAATTTAATAAATAATTAAAAAAATTACATTAAATTGATTTAGATTTATTTTTCTATTAAATTAATAAGATAATAAAAATAAAGTAATAAAATGTACAGTATAAATAAATACATCTAATTTATTTAAGTAAATTTAGTTGAGTCTTTGTTATAATGTTACAATAAAATAACATTACAACATTAAAGTAACACTGTTAGTGTTTATTTAATGGATAAATTTAAACAAGTGGTAACATTTAATTTTTTTTTTAAAATGATACGGATACTGATACTAGTTATGGTTGTACAAGGTTTGGTTAATCCAAAAACCAAACCTATTTTTTGGTTAACCAAAAATTTAATATTGATTAATTAAACAAATTAATTTTATATGATAAAACTGGTTATTAACTGGTTATAAAATTTAAAAACTGATTTTTAACTTGTTATAAAAATAAAAATCGATTTTAAAAAATAATTAATTTTTTAATCAAAAAACTTATTTTTGGAAAAATAAAATCGATTTTTGGACAAAAAATCAGTTTTCTAAAAAAACATTTTTTTTAAATTGAATTTTTAATCTAAAAAATTGAAATTAAATTTTTTTAAAATTTGGTTTCGATTAACCAATTTTAAAAAATATAAATATAATTTTTAAAATTATTTTGTTAAATTAGTTAACCAAAATGTGATGATATATTTTTAACCGATTAACCATATTTTGGTATTTTAATGTACACATCTAATACCAGTATCATTTCAAAAATGATATCTAATGCAAGTTTTAATTTTAAATTAGTTTATTTATTGTACAGGTCAAAATTGATACTTAAAATTGATTCTATTGGAGTTGCTCTAAGAATCGTTATTTTTATCGCTCTTGCTATTTCAACTCTTTTTTTTCTTTTTTTCTTTATGTATAATTTCTTTTATGTATAAATGTATTCAAAATGAGGAGGCATGGATGAATGTTTCATTGATTGTTTATTTGACGAATATTATATCCTATAAATGACTCAATTTAAGCATTCTACCGCTATCAATAGAAGTTAGATCACCAGTGTATTTTTTATAGTATTGGATAGAAGAATAATTATAAAAATGAATATATCCATTGTAATAAATTTTCTTTATCAATTTGTTATCTTTTACCTAATAAATAACATTCATGTTGAATATATTATTTTCATCAGAAATCATACATAATTGATTGATAATTTTGTGTAAAACACTCGTGTAGTGACTAAATATCATACCATTAACTCACTAAAGTTAATTCTCCTATGATTATCTCCATGTATAACACTATCAAATAAAAATTTATGGATCCCGCTAGGGAGACAATGGACTATTTGTACAATGTGTACAATGGGCTATTGAGTTACAAAATGAACATCTCTCGTACTATCTAGAATAACCATCCGAGTACTAGGGATAATAAATATCTTCCCAAAAGCTTAAACTGATTTTGGGGTTCATCAAGGATCGAACTTTTGACCTTTCGGATCTAGCGCTCTAATACCATGTCATGATACCACTCATCCCAAAAGCTTCAGCTCATAGGAAAAGATAACACTAATAGTTATATCTCTAATACTCTCTAAACCTCCATTGTACAATTGACTCCCCATACTTTCCCAAAATTTATTAGATTATATTTGTTTCTAATGAGGTGAACAAGATTTTAGACCTAATGACGGTTAGAGTTTAGGAAGATAAAAAAAAATACTAATAGTACAAACACGGTTTATTTTTAATATCCAATAATAAATTGAAACTAATATTATTCTATATAAAATAATAAAACGTATATTATACTTGAATAACGAAAATTTTTCCTTGCAAATCCCATTAAATAACATATAATTTTAAGTTCTCATTTGCTATTAATACTCCTCATGTCTTTAATTTTGAAATGTTATTTTTCATAATGAATATATTATGAATTATGTTGAATTATATTGAATTGATTATTTTATGATTATTATATTGACCTTCTTTGTTAATTTAAAAAAATCAAGGAATATTTATAGATAACTGTGGGTGTCTACATTTTCTAAGAGGATAATTAAATAGGGACTTACGACGAAGAATGGGAAAGGAAGTCTGCCACGCCCACACGAATATCTATTACCATCTCTAACTAACAACATAGATTCAATTTGAGCCGATTTGAGATGAAACACGTGGACTTCATCTGTATTGAATCCTAAGATAATGAACCTAATTCAGATTTGGAATTTGAGTAATGGACCTATGTTAATCTTACTCACTTGAGTTAATATTTTTAGTCATAACTGTAACAAATACTATACTATTAAATATTATTACATTTAGTATATATAAAAGTTAGATATGCTTACAAGAGATTTTTTAATCAAACAAAAATATTCTAATTATATTTTTTTATAGTCTTAAATATTATTTACTAATGTAATAATAATAATAATAATAATAATAATAATAATAATAATAATAATAATAATAATAATAATAATAATAATAATAATTTACATAATTTACATAATTAAAATAGATCATCCTAATACATATATAATACTATATCTATTAAGGATTATTATATATGACAAATTATTTTTTTATTTTTAATAAAGTTAATTTATGTATAAATCAACCAATTTTTATAACGTATGATTTATTACATACTTTTTTTCCTGTTAATACGGGTAAATTTAATGAATTTAATGTACAAAATATAATTTATATTATTTAACATACAACTTAAACTATTATCTAACACAATAAGTATAATATTATAAATATTTATTTATTTCTTAGTATTAGAAAAATATATAAATAGTATAAATATGATTTTTAGTAGAAAACAATAATAAAGGTTATTAATTAAGTTAATTATATAATAAAAAAATTATGAATAATTTTTCAAATAATAATAAAAAAATTAAGATCACATTAATCTTCAATAAAAAATAAATGAATTTGAATAATAAATCGATCCTCAATAAATTATACATTAATTCTGTCAAAAAAATAAATAAATTATACATTAAATATTATTATTTGCGTACTAATATATATATATATATATAATCGATTATTAAGTTATAATTAATTTCTAACTCAATTTTTTGCGAATTGAAATTATTAAATACTGAATTTTTGCAGCTAACTATTTTTTTATTATTAAAATAAAAAAGTGAGTTGTTAATTAATTCTAAAGTCAAATTTAAATTTGTGTAAAAAAATTATTTTTAATTTTATTTTATTGAGTAGAATTAATTTTAAAATAAAAAATTATGTTGTACATCATATTATAAAATATTGTAATCATTCGTTTTTTTTTAATAGTAATTATTGCCAAATAAACTGGTGTAAAAATAGGAGAAAATGTATTTATCATTATATGGATAATAATTTTGTTTTCTAATAGAATAAATTATATATTAAATAACAAAAGTTATTAAGATTTTTTTCACATAAACTAATATTCATTGATAGTGTTTTGGTAATATTACTAAGGAATATTAATCAATCTAGTGATATAAGTCTATAAATTTAGAAACTTGAAAATTATTTCATAAAATGAGAAATATTATCTGGTAATAACGTTGATTATATTGTTTTGACTTCATGAGTGAATATGATATCAACAAATAAAGTTGTCATATTTAAATTTTAATAAAGACAAATCTCCACAAGTATTGCTATCAATGAGCATCGTTCTACTTTCAAGACAAATACTATTTTTTTCACCTTATTTTCTAACTCGGCAAGCCGAGAACTGATCCACCACGGATTAAAGTTCCATTTATTAACGGTCTGTCACTAGCCAATGAGTTGTTACATACACAAAGCGAAATTCGAAACCCTAATACTTCTTTAAGTGGACGAGTGAGATGACCACTTAATCAATTCAAATTAGTTAAAATAAATATTAATTATTTTTAATATTTTAAACATTAAAAATTGTGAATTTATGATTTTAATTATAACTTTATAAAATATTTATAGTAATAATTATTATATATATTTTTATTGAATTTTTTAATAAAAACTTCGTATATTTATTTTAAGTATCCTATGTACTGCACAAAAATATTGTGAAATAAAATGGGATAAGAAATTAAAAGAAAATGTATTTACCAATTCAGCAAATAATAATTTATTTTATAATAGAATAAATTATATATCGAATAACAAAAATATTATTGGTTTCTCTTTTCACAAACTAATATTTAACGATGGTGTTCAGTAATGTGATCAAAGAATATTAACCAACTTAATAGCTTTTGTAATGACATAAGTCTATGAGTTTACAAACTTGGAAATCATGTCCCAAAATGTGAAATTTTTACAGGAAACAATATTGATCATATTGTTTTGACTTCAATAATGAATATGATACCAACAAATAAAATTGTCGCATATAAATTTCAACAAAAATAAATCTTCATAAATATTGCTATCAATGAAAAATTATTCTACTTTAAAAACAATTACTATTTTTTCCTACGGTATTTTCTAACTGAACAGGTCAAAAACTAATCCATCACGTATAGAATTGGCAGTGGGGTAGGTTTTTGCCCTACCTGGCCCCGCCGTTCTTAAACTTCTCAACTATCCACCCCACCTATATTTACGGATAGTAGAATGTTGTATCCTAACCCTCTCCTGCGGGTACCCTTTCCACCCTTACCCGCCCTACTATAACAATTAAATAACACTTTAAAATTTACATATTCATACATAAATTAAGATAAAAAAATTAAAATTCATACATAAATTAAAATTCAATCATAAAATTCATATAATGTAAAATAATATGAAATAAGAAAAAACTAATGTTTGATCACTATAAATTTAACATGAAGAGAATTAGCATTATTCTGAATTTCAATCTTAATATCATTAGGAGCAGCACTGTTGCTCTGTGTGTCTTCTCTAACATTACTAGCCATAAAATAATCTTAAAGCACCTATATTAGAAAAATAAAAAAAAAAATAAACAAACTATATATAAAGCACTTATTGAAAAAATTGAGCAAACTATTGCAACATCAGCAAATAAACCCATTACACATATATAAATCAAGAAAAATAAAAAAAGTCCTAATTCTCAATCAACATATATAAACTATTACAACATGCCAATATCAATAATTAGAACCGAAAATCGATAACAATTTAAAATGAAAAATACAAAATAAACTTTATATAACGAGAACATGCACACTTCAATGAAGAATCTATCAATCATGAAATATTTATTTTTATATAAAATAATCTTAAAATCAATCATAAAAAATATTAGTACATAATATGGACAGAAATCAGCGAAATACAGCTTAGACTCACTGCACGTATATAAACAAAATTGCAACACAAATTTACAACTTCACCAATAAAATTATAACACAAATTCATAACTTCACTAAGTACAGATTCAATGAAATGCAATTTCAGCCATTGATAATATGTGAGAGACAAAAACTTATTTATAGACAGAAAAATAGAGGAGGAAGACAGTGACGTGGTCAAGGAAAAGGGATTTCGGTGACAGACTCACATAAAATTGCAGCGACGATCAAGTGATAAATCTATGGAAGAAGAAAAAAAAAATTTATATTAACAGGCTCACAATGTGATGAAGAGAGAAAGAGGGGGGATGGAGGGAGAGGAATTTACCTAGAAAAAAGAGGTTCAATAGGAGGAAGGCAGCGACGGGTTTAAGGAACTTACCTAGAAGAAAAGGGCTCAGCAAGAAGGTAATGGCGGGCTCAGCAACAATGGTGATTGGCTCGGCGACGACGAGAGAGCTGTGAAGGTAAACGGTGACGGGTTCAGTAGCGACGATGATGGGCTCAGTGGCGAGACGACAGGAGCTATGACGACAAGAGCTGTGAGGCTTTCTACGGAGAAACCGAGAAGAAGAAGACTCTGAGTAAAGACGATTGGGTCTCTCTGGCATGACTATGTAGAATGGACTAAGACTGTGAATTACTGAATATGTGATGTAAGAAAATTTCTAATCTTTAAAAAGTGTTTCTATATGTATATACCTTGAGGCGGGTGCACCCTAAACCCGATCCCATCATGTCTCGCTCGAACACTCGCCCCGAATGAAATCTACCCCACCTCAGGTCGGGTTATTATTGTAACACCCTAACTACCAAAGCTCACGCTTCCGGCTGCGCAACTCTGATAGCTCGGATATTACGATGACACTTATACTATTTAATACTAAAATATGAGCCTATTTGAAACTTTAAACCGCAACACCGCTCCCAAAAATACTTTCGTTCGATAACGTACATTCACAGGATACCATACAATTTACAAAAGCTCATAAAGAGTACATCCATATATATACACATATATATATAAATAATATTACAAGCATTAGACAATACAATTCGTATCCCTCTTACAGAATATCTCAAGATAAAGGCGAGGGTACAAATAATAGTCTAAAGCAATACAGAGCATTTCAACCACAACTAAAATAAACTCTTCGTAACTTCTGCGCCCATATCCTGAAAGGGGAAAAATATAGGGGGGTGAGAACATCATCCTCGAAAGGGTTCTCAGTAGAGGGTTTTTGGGAATTACTGTAATAGGATACATGAAGATAAACCGTACCAGTGATTCATAACCGTCTTATGCCTCTTTTCAAAAACAACGGTTTACAATAAAAGTAAAGTCGAAAATCTTTTCTGAAAGAGGAATCATTCAATTCTCAAAAACTCAAAAGCCTTTCAAAACGGTCTATCTATGCGGAACCAAAATAGCCTTTCATAATTTATTCCAAACCAGAAACACAAAACCGAAATCAACCATCAGTTCATCTCTTTTCAACCACGGCCCTAGGTCCAAACAATCCAACCAACAACCAATCACCACAATCCAACAGAGTCCCAGATGCAAACACAGATAGGAAGTTCAAGCACAAACAAACAGTTATTACAAGTAGAACAGTTAGCAATTAATCACATAGGCAAACCAAGTATAATATGCACACCCAACCAATGTCACACAAATGCATATGATGCATGCCTGTCCCTAGTGGCTGATGATATCATCTGTCGGTTATAGAGCCAACCCGACAAGTCCTGGTAGCTAACCATTGGACTGTCCCTCTGTCGCGCATCCCCAACTCGAGTTATACTCATCATAAACTTGATCATAATCATGATCCATATCCATCACCCTCACTGGTGAATATTTACGGGGGCGAGCTCATCCGGGACTTTCACAGTGCCCGGCCACGCTTACGACATAGGGTCAAAAGAGCTTCGAGTCTCAACCTGGAGCATGTGGTGGCTAGCCACTGCTTCCTCCCAGTGAAACTCTCATCTCCGATAGTAGAAGTGCAACATTCACATTTATCAATGATTCAGCATATACATGCATTCAATCTCATCCATGGATCAACATCCATCTCAGCCATCCGGCTCACGGTTCAGTCCAGAACCAGCCAATATTGATAATCACACACAGCCATTCCGGCTCACGGTTCAATCCAGAACCAGTCAATATTCATAATCATACATGGCCATTCCGGCTCATAATAAAACAGCACTTCCACCATTCAAAATCATCAGATTTATGAAATCGGCATTTAAGCCATAAATCATTTTCTCAATTCGTTTCACTTTGAAATCAAGTTTCAACTCTTTTCAGCCTTGGCTTTAGAAATCTCGTTTCTCAAATCATCTCAGGCTCATAAGCCAATTTACTCAAAGTGAGTTCCCTTTTTTAAAACATAGCCACTCTCGGCATTCTCTTTCCAAAACTTCCAAAACCATGGAAAGTTAAAGATTCCTTTTGAAACATTCAAAACCACCCATCCAACAATGGGATTTTTGTAACAAAAGTTCCTCGGCAAAGTCCCAAGTCCTTAGGGAAGAATAACAACTCATTTCGCCAAATTCATTTAAAATCATTAAAAATCTTGGCTTCCTTATTTGGGTAGTAAAATAGGATCTAAGCCGATCCGAGTCATGTAATCAATTACTCTTTTCAAAACCATTTCCTTTTCTTAAACAAAAACCGGCTTCAATTCCATAATTAAACCTGAAGCGTTTCAAACTGATAAGAGAATCATTTTTGTTGTGTTAAACTAGAGTTCAAAGGGTACTCTGAATCTTATTCAAAACGTCAAAATAATGAGGTTCGTCAATCGAGATCCACTTCCTTTTAAAATCACGAAAACTCTTCCAATGGACACTCTTTATGTTTAATAGAGAAAAACATAAACCAGTTTTACCTTTTAAAACAGCCTCAAGGCAAAATTCCTTTTCGAATAACTTGTACCCAAAGACATACTATTCTTCTCGGAAAAGTAAGGAGGAATCATGATTCTCTTTTCAATAATTCTTTCAAAGCGTAGCTTCATCGCTTTCATAATTGTTCTAAGTAAAAATAATAAAAGAAGCCATAAATTCACAATCCTCCAAGTAAATAGGAAAGGCATTAAACTCCAAATTTCCCAAATAACATTTCAAATAAAGCCTCGGATTTTATAGAAATTTCGGCAGCATCTCCCCTAAAACTTGGACTCTGCCACCCGGTTCGGGTCCCAACTAAACCGTTTCTCAATCCTTTTCAACAGTCCAGAACCCAAAAATCAATTCAAAATCACGCTAAATCCAACAGTCGCCTCAGTGGCATATCTCAAGGAAACCATTTCAAAATCAAATCAATGTCAACCGATTTAACTAATTTCCAAAGCTTTAAGGAAACGGCTCAATAACAAATCATTTGTCCAAAACCAAGTCAATTAAAGTAAACCAGGCTGAATTCAAAAGTGCGTCTGACTTTTCACATTATCAAAATAATTGACTCAATTCAAATCAATGCTCAACGGATCAAACTCAGATTTCAAATCTTTAAAGAATCAACTACAAAACATTACATTTCACAAAGCCGCACAACAATTCAACCAAACCAACATCCATAATCACTCTAGTCAATCAAATAACACATAAGGCAGATGCATTCACCAAATACCAATTATCTCACATCAGTATCCATATGTAATAATTCCAATACATAAAACATAGTTTTTGGAAAGCGCCCCTACCTCAAAACGCAATTCCATAATCCAAACGTCTCACAGAGTCCTTTCTGCCTCAACCCGAACTGACGGCAACCAAAACCTCAGCTCCCAGTCACGTTCGCAATAACCATAGCAACACTAATCGCAACATACAATAATCAGGACTCGACCCCACGTTATCAAAACTCATATTCATTAACCGAACACAATAGAATACTAACGCGAGGCTTTTCGAAACATAAATACTTACTGAGCTAGTGAAACGAAGCAGCTGCGATTTCAAACCGGCCCCGACAACAGCTCTGGCGGCAGAGGCAACCTCAGCCCCAACTACTCGTAACAGCAACAACAACTCTAACCGTGACATGCCATAACTCGAACTCAGCCCTACGTTATCAAAACCTTACGATTCCTACCCAAATATAACAAAGTGCAGATTTTCAAGGGTTCCGGAATGTAACTCTTACCGTAACTAAGGAGAAGTGACTGAGCCAAGCGGCGGCATCCCCGGCGGTGGTTCCGGTAGCCACCGGACTGCTCCTGGTGACCAGAACAATGGCAAGGCTTCCTCCTCCTTCGGCAGCAACAGTGCAGAAGCTTCAGCTAAGCACTGCAGAGCAGCAGATCAGCAGTGGCGGAGCCGGCTTCTCCTCCATCGCATTCTGTTCCTCCCGCACTGCTCTCTCCCTCTTGCCGACGACCGTGATGGAAACAACCCCCAGCAGCGGAGGCAGCAAGGCTGGCTCGACCGCAGCAGAGTGTGACACGCCTCTCTCCTGGGCTCTCGCTCCCCCTGGCCGCGATTCACGGCGGCGATAGTAGCGCCGTTGGAAGACACGGAAGCAGTGGCGGCGACAAGGCTAGCCGCAAGCTTCTCTTCTTCGTGCGCCTCTCTGTTCTGGGTTCCCTCCTTCGCGACGGCCATGGCGGCGGCAGATCGGTGGCAACGTGATGGTGCGACGGTGAGGGAGCTTGGCGATGCTGCCGGTGGCGTGGCGCAGCGAGCTTCCCTCCTTCCACTGGTGGCGAAACCCTCACTCTCAGATCTCCCCTTTCCTCTTCCGGCAGACCCCCTTCCCCTGCTTCCCTTTCTATTTCTTTCTTTCTTTCATCTTTGCAGCCGTTGCTGCTGCTGATTGTTGGGAGAGGGTTTTGGTGGCTGTAGGGTTACAGGGAATGGGTAACTGGGTTAGGGTTTTTAGGGTTAGGGGTAGTTTCGTAATTTCAAATAAAAGTAGGGGTAATATAGTAATTGAAACCCAAATTAAATCTAACACTAATTATATATAGAAAATACTATTTGCTCCCCAATTTCACATTATTTTCAATAAAATATCCAAATCAAATAATTCGGAGTAATATAATTAAATCCCTTATTTTTCAAAGTAGCAGTATTAATATTGAAAATATTACTTATTTAATTCAAATCATATAGAAATCCTTATTATTTCACAACTACCAACTTTATACTCTGAATATAGAAAATAATCCAATAATTGTGAAATTGGATAATAATCATAACTTATTTCAAATCCCATAAATCAAAACTTGCCTTAATTATCTTTAATAAAGTGATTTCCGAAATTAAGGCTATAAATAACCGTATGATTTGAGATTTGATCATAATAAGACTTTTCAAAGATTTTGGGTCTTACAATTATTCGTCCTGACCGGACAGGGACGAGTCGGGTACTCGCGAGTTTCGATATTCCTGTAAAGTCTAACCATATATTGATTCTCCATTTATTAATGATCAATCGTTAACCATTGAATTACTACGCACGTAAGACAAAATTCGAACTCCTAATACTTGCTTAAATGAACGAATGAGATGACCACTCAATAAATTCAAATTGATTAAGATAAATACTAACTATTAAAAATTCTTAGAATTTGATTTTAATTATAACTTTATAAAGTATTTAATTTTTTTAATAAAATCTTTATATAATTTTATGTATTATCTTATACAGGATATGAGAATATATACTAGTTGATTATACTATATCAGGTTGAGGTTGAATTGATTAAAAAAATTTATTATTATATTATCATCATCCACGTAATAAAAGAATAATCCAAATGCTCTAATTGAGGAACAAGAACAACATCAGCAGTGACGCATAAACAACGTCAAACATGCATAAAAAGTAGAACGGCTCCGTTAGAGTGCTGCCAATTGTTGAATGTATCCTCAACAATTCATGAAAATTACGAAAAAATTAGGAGAAATAAAAACTATTAACATAAAAATTATAATAAATAAATAAATATTAAAAATATATTTATTTTTTTTATAAAAAAATTTAATCTTTCTTTTTAAATATTATAAATATTATAAAATAATTTAATTTTTTTAATAATTTTAATATTAAAATCTTTTTTTAATAATTAATTTTTTTTAACGGTCCTTTAGAGTAATTTTTTTTTTGTTTGACACAGAGATAGTTGTTTACTACTTTTGCTTTCAATAATATTTAATTTTCGTTATTAGAGGATATAATTATGCAATCAAAAGCTACTCATTTTACTTTCCCATAATAAAGATTTCCTCCCCTTAGCTTATATATAAACACAAACATATGAAGGAAAACAATCACTGAGGGGATGACAAGCAAAATGCCTACTTCAAACCATGGACGCTTCTTGCATCTTCTTTTTCTTACTCTCCTTATTCTGATGTGTTTCAATAATATCTCAACACTAGGCCACAATTCTCTCATTACCCCTGAAACTCCAACCTTGAATGAATCAATTATCCACCCCAACATCAACATACTCGTCCTTTCTGTTGCGAATGACTTATCACCTGGAGGCGTAACCACCTTGCACTTCGTTAGCACCTTTAAACCAAAGTTCGATTTGCAACCCGGGAAACCTTTCATTATGTTCACCAATTTTGAGGTGAAAGAGTGCACCTTGATTTGGGAAACATCCCCTCCAAAGTGTGCCAAGTTCAACCTGTATGATCCTAATGTTGAAGGAAGCCATCAAGAAATATATTGGTCGGCTTCAGATTCTGGTATATTTCATAGTTGGGATGAACAAAACTGGGAAAAAAGAGTGGACTGGGTATCTTGTTGAAAATAGTCCGTAATCTTCACATGTACGGTAAATAATATTATAGTATAATTAATAATATAATAATCTTTCTAATTGGGTGATCGATTGTTTTATGCATGTTTCATTTAAATTTGAGATTTTGTATTTGATTGTGTTCTCTTTGATATATATGCGTAGTTTTTAATTTAGTGATATTTGTTGAAAAGTCTAAAAAATTATATTAGTTTGATAGAATTATCCCGAGTGATAAATTGACATTTGAAATAGAGAGCGAAAAACAAATAAATAAATAAAACATTAAAACACTATATATATTGTTTAATTTCTTGTAGTATACATAAAAGGGAAGTTGTATAGTGGCATGGAAAGTGCTAGTTAAGAATGGTCAAAAGTTGACTATCCTATAAGAAGAGGACAGATGATAATACAATGGGTTAAAGGTGAATTTAGATATGTTTTAGCGCTGTCCAAGTGTCAAGTATGAAAAATGCTTCAAAAGGAATTCAAACCCTTATCCTCGAAGATACAAGGAAGATGATCATACCACTGTATTAAGATATTTTTCATAATTATATAGACAAATTATATATATATATATAGTAATATTTTATTTTATTTATATTTAATTTATTTTAATTTTAAAGTCGCTCATTTTAAAATTAATTATATTTTATTTAATTATAAATTTTATTAAATATATACAAATTAAAAAGATAAACAAAAAAAATTTATTAATTATAATTTATTTTTTTTATGATTATATTATATCTATTAATATTATTTTTTCAATAAATAATTATAGTATATAATAATAGGTAAAGACTCACATGCAGTTGTTTTCATATGAAGTTAATAGTTGAAAAATTTTAGATGATATTTAGTCAAACTTGTCAAATCATCTAATAGTTCTTAAATATCAACTTCACATAAAAACAACTATATGTGAGTTTTCACCTATAATAATATAACAATACAATAAATATAAACTAATTAATAAAGTATTAAAATTTGAAAATGATAATTACTTTTATAAAAAAAAAAAATAAAAGTACTTATAATAAAAAATAATTAAATTTTATATAATTATTTAATTATATCGGGTTAATCGGTTCGACCAGTGACTCACCGATTGAACCAATGACCCAGTGACACAGTAACTTTATACCGGTTTGGTTCTGACGTCCATTAGGCTGGTGTGGAGCGCAATAATTTGCATAAGTTTAATGTAGGATAAACTTGTAATTACATTATCCAAAAGATATTTTTTATGTTTGGACCTCCCAAGTAAGTGGACAAACTTCAATAAATTACTATGATTTTTCTTTTTCTTTTTCCTAATACTGGTCCAATATAAATGGTTATGGATTTGTGAAATAAAACATCTTTTTTATTTACCCTATCTTTTGTGCAAAAAAAAATTATCAGTTTAGAGGAAAGTTTATAATTTAATTCTAATAAATAAAAACTCTCAATCTTAAAATACAAAAACGATTGAATTTTGTATAATATTTATTATTCAATGTTAAATATTTTTTTCTATAATATTTGTATAATAATTAATAGATAAAAAAGAGTACGATACATATCAAACTTTGTTAATGTTTAAATTAAATAAATTGTATTTTTAATTACAAAACAAATTTTTATTTTATTTTGCGAGAATATCATTCTTTTATAATAGATAATTATATAATTATTTCTTTAATTACATCTATGTGAATTACTTTGTGAAGTACGGACACTTTGCTAAGTTGCCGTGTTCACGTGTCGGACACATTTCGGACACGACACTCTGATACTCGTCTGACACGCGTGTCTGCTGTGTTCAAATCGTGTCTTAATAAAAAATAAAAAATTCATCTCCGGACACATCTGGACACACCTAAATACCATCAGGTGTTAGCGTGTCTAGTCTTATTCTTAACATATATTCTTAAAATAAATTTAGATATAGTATATATTATTATTTATTATAACAAAAAATATTTTAAATACTTGATATAATTAAAATAAGACATTAAAAATAATTAAAAAAAATTAATTTATGTTTTAATATCAGTAAAATATCAAAATATCATTACGATTTATCTAAAAGATACTTTATATTTTATATGTATGCGTGTCCCCGTGTCTTATAAGATTTTAAAATTTGCGTGTCGGCGTGTCCCGTATCGTGTCGTGTCCCGTGTCCGTGTCAGTGTCCGTGCATTATAGGAATTACTTTTAATTATTCTTAAAATTAATAATAAATTATCTAATATAATTTAAATACATTAATTTATAATTTAAAAATTATTAGTTCAAACTACGTCCAACTATTACATTTAAAATAAAGCTAAATAGATCCAAAAATAATAATCAATCGTTGTTGTATTTTTAGATTGAGATTTTTTATTTATTAAAATTAAACTATAAATTTTTCTCTAAATAGATAATTTTTTTTTGCATAAAAGATACCTTATTTTAGTAAATGGAGAAGATGTTTTGTTCACAAATCTATAACCATTTATATTGGACCAATATTAGGAAAAGGAAAAATAGAAACCATAATAATTTATAAGTTTGTCCACTTAGTTGCAAGGCCCAAACATAAAAAGTATTTTTTGGGAACCATAATTACAAGTCTATCCTGCATTAAACTCATGCAAATTATTGCGCTCCACATCAGCCTAATGGACGTCAGAATCAAACCGGTGTAAGATTATTAGGTCACTCGGTCATTGGTTCAATTAATGAGTCACTGGTGAGTCACTGGTCAAACCGGTTAATCCGGTATAATTAAATAATTATATAAAATTTAATTATTTTTTTTATTATCAGTACTTTTATTTTGTTTTTATAAAAATAATTATCATTTTTAAATTTTAATACTTTATTAATTAGTTTATATTTATTGTATTATTATATTATTATAGGTGAAAACTCACATACAGTTATTTTCATGTGAAGTTGATATTTAAGAACCGTTACATGATTTGACAAATTTGACTAAATATCATTTAAAATTTTTCAACTATTAACTTCATATAAAGACAACTGCATGTCAGTCTTTACCTATTATTATATACTACAAGTATTTATTGAAAAATAATATTAATAGATATCATATAATCATAAAAAAAAATAAATTGTGATTTAAAATTTTTTGTTTATTTTTTTAATTAGTATATATTTAATAAAATTTATAGTTAAATAAAATATAATTAATTTTAAAATGAGTGACTTTAAAATAAATTGAATATAATAAAAGATTGTTATATATATTATAATTTGTCTATATATTAATAAGAAACATCCTAGTATAGTGGTATAATCATCTTTCTTGTATCCTTGAGGGCAAGCGGTTGAATCCTTTTTGAATCATTTTGAAAGTAGATCTTCGTTGTTGTATCTTTAAGGGTAAGAGGTTGAATCCTTTTTGAAGCATTTTGAATGTAGATCTTTGCCCTTCTCTTCCTTCCGAATGATAGGGAAGAGAGAAGTGTACGTGTTGTAAAGGCAGAAGGAAACATAAATTTTTTAAATTATGTCAGTTTTGTCTTGATATTATAAATTATGACACAAAAAAATTTATAGAATAAAATTATTTTTACAAAAAAGTCGTAGAGGACGACAAAAGTCTCTATAGGCTAAGAAAATTAGGGTCTTCATAGATAAAAAATTAAAAAATAATATTTTTAGTTATTATTTTGATATAAAAGAGTTTAATTTTTTACTAATAATTAACTTTAATATTTATTATTTAAAACTTAAAAAAAATTAATGTGTATACTTTTACATTTAATTAGCCAGATTAGGTATTAAGTATGTTGCATAAATAAAAATATTTAATTTTCATGCTTGTTATTCAAAAATAATAATTTTTTCTTTCTATCTCTCTCTATATATAAATAAAATTAACTCAAAATTAACTTTTTTTTTTGAAATAATTGAATATCAATTCTAATTATTAATTACAATATTAGTATTCTCTCTAAATTATATGCAATAAATATTTGAAGAAAAAGAAGTGAAAATATAGATTAGAAAGATTAGTAGTAAATATATATTTAAAACTAAAAAATTATGCATATAATAATAATATATTTTTTATGTGAATAATATTATAAGATTATTTTTAATTATATTTAATTATAAATATAATGTATTCTTTGTAATTTTGTGAATTTATTTGAATTGTATTATTTTATTAATTTTATTTTTTATAAAATTGAAAGGTAAAGGGAGATAGAAAATGAGAAAGAGGGGTGAGACAAAGATAAAAGAAGAAGAAACTAAAAGAAAATTTGTTAATTTTGGAGAAAATATTTTATTTTAATTGTAATGAAAAAAATCTCATAATACATCTTGGTTTGTCAAATTACTAATATAAAATATAAATTACAAGCTATACATAGAGTGAGAAGGGTAGAGAGAAATAGAGAAGGAGAGAGTAGATAAGAGGATGAAAAAATAGAGTTCATTAATTTTAGATAAAAATATTTTATCTCAATTTTAATGAGAGTGACATGTGACACATTTTGATTGTTAAATTTGTAATATAATATAGCTATATTTCACTTTTAATTTTATTTGTAATTAGAGAATATCATGTTGCATATTTTGATTGTCAAATTTATAATTAGTCATTGACGATAATAATAATAATAATAATAATAATAATAATAATAATAATAATAATAATAATAATTATTATTATTATTATTATTATTATTATTATTATTATTATTATTATTATTATTATTATTATTATTATTATTATAAGAGAGAGAGCTCTTTAATTTAGAGAAAAAGATTTGATTTCAATTACAATGAGGAAGTGACATATGACACATTTTGGTTATAAAATTAGTAAGATATAATAGATTAAATCAACAATATTTGGGAAACAATAAAAATTAGTCCAAACAATTTTAAATTATATTTTTTTATTACCCACGGTTAGGGTTGGCAAGCGGGGAAGCCCGCCCCGCCCCGCCCCGCCCCGCCTAGTGAGGCGGTCCCAGAATCCCAACCCGCCCCGCCTAACGGCAGGCTGGCGGGCCGGCGGGCTAAGTCCGCCAAATATCCTCTTTTTTTTTTTACTTTTAACTATTAAATAATATATATAAAGATATAAAAAATTCTCTTTTATTTTTTACTTTTTTAACTATTATAATTTCTAAAAGTACAAACAAATTATAATTTTTGTATTCACAAACATTAAAGTCTTTGTAATTATAAATATCTAATAAACATAATTATAAACCAAGTTTTCATCCAAAACATAATTATAAATATTGTTTCCAAAGCAAAATAAACATAATCCAAAACATAATTAACAATATTGTCTCTAAAATAAAACAAACATAATCTAAAACACTCAATTTTCATCTTCATTCTCTCGTAAGTTGGGTTGGGAGAAGTTGAATTTTGGTAAAAAAAATTGTAAAAATACCCCTTACTAAAAAAATACTAAGCCCGGCGGGGAAGCCCGCCCCACCCCGCCAAAGCCCGCCAAAACCCGCGGTTTAAGCGGTGCGGGTTAAGCGGGCTTTTACTATTTGGCGGTTCCAATTTTCCAGCCCGGCCCGCCTTTTTTGGCGGGTTATGCGGGCCGGCCCGACAGGTTTAGGCCCGTTTGCCACCCCTACCCACGGTATTTGTAAAATCCGATCAAACTATAATTAAAAAAGTAATTAATTAAATATGAGCAAGAAGGATTGAAAATTTTAGTAATCATAATTTAAAAATTTAATAATAATATTTGACTCAGAGGATTTTTTCGAATGGAAAAATATAGTTTTTTGCGTAAAAATGCACATTGAAAATTTGACTGGAAATACCGGTTTAAATCTGTCCGGTACTGCAGCTGAAAAAGTTAATTATGAGTAAAGAAAGTTAAAAAGTTAAAATTTATAATTGAGAAAGTAAAAATATTTAAAACGTAAATTAAAACGCTAATCTTAAAGGTTTTGGCCTAATTTTTGGGCCAAACGAGCCATATAAGTAAACCAGGTCCAAGTTGAGCCCAAATCCAACATATATAAGTCCTTAACTAAGGCCATTCAGCACCAACACCCATTCATTAGTGCTTTGTGCTTAAATAAGAGAAGAGAGGGGAGAAGAGAGAAAATCCTTGCCTTTGATTTTTCAAACCACCTTAACTTTCTCTCTGAAACTCCAATCACCGCACCGTTTGTGGCTATTCATCACCCATCTCATCCTCTACAATTTTATCTGAATAGATTGGTATGAATTTCAAATTCTCTTATCCCATTTTTACAATACATGTTAAATTCAAATTTGAACTTTGGATATTGAGAATGTGATTTTAATAGTTTAGGGGTACTCTAGAACGAGCTATAGCTGGGTGATAAACTCCAATTTTGTGGTTTATCTTGTGTAGAATTTGAGAGGTTTTGTCAATATTTTTCACACTTATTCATATAAAATGCATGGTTTTGTGTTTCCATCCTAATTTTGCTTCATGGTTTGAAACATGCTTATTTAACCCTAAAAATACCAAATTTTAATCCTCTCTTGATGCCATTCAATGCCGTGATATGTTTGTTAAGTGATTTTAGAGTTTATAGGGTAGAAATGGCCTAGAAGATGGAAGAGAAGCATGCAAAAGATGAAGGGACATGAAGAATGAAGCTTTGAAAAACTGGCCTCGGTGCGCACGAGTGGACACAGGCAGCTGGGACTGGCGCGCAAGAGCTGGTGCATTCGCGTGCTGAAGCGAAATTCCACCGACGCATACGCGTGGCTTGAGGAGTTCATATGACGTGCACGCGTGACGCTCAGCACGTGACTTCATTAATGAAGTCGTGGTTGGCGATTTCTGAGAAGCTCCAGGCCCAAATCCAAGCTGATTCTGCATGGAAAAGAACCAAGGGAGAAAGGAGAATCAATCATTTTATACACAACATATAATTTTAGCTAGTCTTTGGTTCTTGTATTCTAGAGAGAGAAACTCTTACTTCTCTATAGATCTTGTTTGTTTTAATTTTCCTTTGTTGAATTTCTGAATTGGGTCTTGTTGATTTTAGTTTCAATTACTTAATTTGAGTTCTCTAGTTATAATTTTGTTTAGATCTAGTGTTGAATTTGAATTTTCTTGTTATTTTCCTTTTCTTCTCATTTTATGACTTTGTGGACCTTGAATTTCTATTAATGCATTGATGTTTTCCATGATTGATAGTGTTAGTTGAGTTGTTTTCTATTGATAATTGTTAGTGGGTACTTGTAATTTCCAATTAATTTGCAATTTGAATATGTCCTTTGTTAATGCATACCATGTGTTTGATGAAATGTTTCCTTTGATTATGGAGTAATTTTCTTTACTCTTGGCCTAGGCTAAGGGAATTGGGTGACCTTAAGTCATTGGGTCTAATTGATTTGGTGATTTGAGAACCCCTAGTGGTCAAATTGATACCATTGACACTAATCTACTACTAATCCAATTAGTAGTTAGATTAGGACTTATGAGTTGAGATTGATCAAGCTATTTGACATACCTTAAGCGTTGAAGTAGACTTTGTACGTACTTCAAGCATGGAGGTAGACTTAATGAGCTTGGTTCTTTATAATTGTCAAGATATGGTTATTAGACAAGGATGGTGACCCCAATTCCTATCCCTAGCCAAGAGTCCCTTTTATTATTCATATTTGAAACCCAAAAATCCCAATTGCTTGATTCTTGCTATAGTTAGTTTAGTTACTTGCTTAGTCTTAGAATAGAAGTAGCTTTATATGTTACCTTGTTAGATTCCATTCACTTATACTTGGCTTTAGTTGCTTTGATTTAGTTTCTTGCACTTTAAGATTCCTTGCATGTTAAGTTTAGTAGTTTAAATTCTTGTTTATGACTCCCAACCCCTGAATTCTAACCAATATTGATGCACATGTTTGCCCATTCTCTTGAGGACGACCCGAGACCAATACTCTCGGTTACTTTATATTGGGGTTGACTTTGTGACAACCAAATCAAAATTTGACCAAGAGGATTATTTGTCGGTCTAGGACTATACTATGACAATGATTTGATCTTCTTATTGACGAAAATTCTAGACTGTCGGTAATCTTTCCATCACTGGGCCTCATCATATATTCTAGTGGGTAAAAGGTAAGAACTATTTCCTTTATGATTATGGTGTTTTATGATATCCTAGTATATTGAGTATTGTATATTTTATGTGAAAATAGTGTAGAATGGTGTTAGAGGTATTGGATTGACCATTGGTGAGGCTTGGAGTTGAGGCTTGGTGGAGATTTACAAGTACAAGACTTAATTTTGACTTTCAAGAGGTACGATTTAAGTCTTATTTAAATATCATGTAATGTAATGTGAAATCCTAAGCTAGATGTCCCTAGGAATAAATTTGAATTGTGTATTTGGTTGGGATTGATGTGTGCAGCTGATGTGTTGTTAAAATTATCGAATTGAATGGTGAATTGTGTATTTATGAGTTATTTACGAGTTATGTATTGAATTAATGGATATTGGGACGGAGGCCGTGAATTTGGACCAGAGGCTGGAAAAAGTAAGAATGATAAGTTGGTGAATGTATTATATGATGATGCATGAATTTGAATAAAAATTTTGGCATTGAGTGTGTGAGATTTGATAATGATTGTTAGAGTAGTAGAATTGAGAATTTGAGATATAAAACGGATAAATTTTGAGTTAAAATGTGTAAATGGAGTAGGTTTGAATTTGGTTGATTGTGAATGCATGGATAAAAGTGGTTTGGGGTTATTTTGTTGAGTTAAAATTATTTTGACTTGTAAACTTTTGGAAAAGTTAGTAAATTCTGTTTTCGTTAAAATTGATTTTCGGCCAACTTCGGCGGGTGGTACACGGAATCGTGATCGCACACTTTTCACACAACTCCGTGCAGCTGACCAGCAAGTGCACTGGGTCGTCCAAGTAATACCTTACGTGAGTAAGGGTCGATCCCATGGAGATTGTCGGCTTGAAGCAAGCTGTGGTCATCCTTGTAAATCTCAGTCAGGCAGATTTAAATGGTTATGGCATTTTGATAATTGAAATATAATTAAAACAGAAAATAAGATAGAAGCACTTATGTAATTCATTGGTGGGATTTCAGATAAGTGTATGAAGATGCTTTGTTCCTTCTGAAACTCTGCTTTCCTATTGCCTTCATCCAATCATTCATACTCCCTTCCATGGCAAGCTGTATGTTGGGGGATCATCGTTGTCAATGGCTACCGTCCGTCCTTTCAGTGAAAATGGTCCAAATGCGCTGTCACCGCACGGCTAATCATATGTCAGTTCTCACTCATGTTGGAATAGGATCCATTGATCCTTTTGCGTTTGTCACAATGCCCAACACTCGCGAGTTTGAAGCTCGTCACAGCCATCCCATCCCAGATCCTACTCGGAATACCATAGACAAGGTTTAGACTTTCCAGATCTCAGGAATGGCCACCAATAATTCTAGTCTATACCACGAAGGTTCTAATCTTATATTAGAAACCCAAGAGATATGCATTCAAGCTCGTTTTCAGGTAGAACAGAAGTGGTTGTCAGGCACGCGTTCGTAGGTGAGAATGGTGATGAGTATCACATAATCATCACATTCATCATGTTCTTGTGTGTGAATGAATATCTTATAATAAGAGTAAGCTTGAATTGAATGGAAAACAGTAGTAATTGCATTAACTCATGAAGAATAGTAGAGCTCCACACCTTAATCTATGGGGTGTAGAAATTCCACCGTTGAAAATACATAAGTGAAAATAGGGTAGACATGGCTGAGTGGCTAGCCTCGCATGGAGGTCTCAGAACATAAAAGTTACATAATGTGTTCCAGAGATGAAAATACAATATTAAAAGGTCCTATTTATAATGAACTAGTAGCCTAGGATTTACAAAAATGAGTAATTAATGCAGAAATCCACTTCCAGATCCACTTGGTGTGTGCTTGGGCTGAGTATTGAAGCTTTCACATGTAGAGACTTTTCTTGGAGTTAAACGCCAACTCTGGTGCCAGTTTGGGCGTTTAACTCTAGCTTTTATGCCAGTTCTGGCGTTTAACGCCAGAATAGGGTAGAAAGTTGGCGTTTAAATGCCAGTTTGCGTTATCAAAACTCGGGCAAAGTATGGACTATTATATATTGCTGAAAATCTCAAGATGTCTACTTTCCAACACAATTGAGAGCGTGCCAATTGGGCTTCTGTATCTCTAGAAAATTAATTTCGAGTGCAGGGAGGTCAGAATCCAACAGCATCTGCAGTCCTTTTTCAGCCTCTGAATCAGATTTTTGCTCAGGTCCCTCAATTTCAGTCAGAAAATGCCTGAAATCACAGAAAAATACACAAACTCATAGTAAAGTCCAGAAATGTGATTTTTATTTAAAAACTAATAAAAATATAATAAAAAATAACTAAAACATACTGAAAACTACCTAAAAATAATGCCAAAAAGCGTATAAATTATCCGCTCATCACAACACCAAACTTAAATTGTTGCTTGTCCCCAAGCAACTAAAAACAAAGTAGGATAAAAAGAAGAGAATATACAATAAATTCCCAAAGCATCTATGAAGATCAGTCTTAATTAGATGAGCGGGACTCTTAGCTTTTTGTTTCTGAATAGTTTTGGCATCTCACTTTATCCTTTGAAGTTTAGAATGATTAGCTTCTATAGGAACTCAGAATTCAGATAGTGTTATTGATTCTCCTAGTTCAGTATGTTGATTCTTGAACACAGTTACTTTATGAGTCTTGGTCGTGACCCTAAGCATTTTGTTTTCCAATATTACCACCGGATACATAAATGCCACAAACATATAACTGGGTGAACCTTTTTAGATTGTGACTCAGCTTTGCTAGAGTCCCCAATTAGAGGTGTCTAGAGCTCTTAAGCACACTCTTTTGCTTTGGACCACGACTTTAACCGCTTAGTCTCAAGCTTTTCACTTGACACCTTCACGCCACAAGCATATGGTTAGGGACAGCTTGGTTTAGCCGCTTAGGCCAGGATTTTTATTCCTTTGGGCCCTCCTATCCACTGATGCTCAAAGCCTTGGATCCTTTTTATTTTACCATTTCCTTTTGGTTTAAAGGGCTATTGGCTTTTTCTGCTTGCTTTTTCTTTTTCTTTCTTTTTCTTTTATTATATTTTTTTCGCAAGCTTTTCACTGCTTTTTCTTGCTTCAAGAATCAATTTTATGATTTTTCAGATTATCAATAATATTTCTCCTTTTCCATCATTCTTTCAAGAGCCAATAATTTTAACATTCATAACCAAAAAATTCAAAAATATGCACTGTTCAAGCATTCATTCAGAAAACAAAAAGTATTACCACCACATCAAAATAATTAAACTATTTTAAAATTCAAAATTCATGTACTTCTTTTTCTTTTGCAATTAAAAACATTTTTCATTTAAGAAAGGTGATGGATTCATAGGACATTCATAGCGTTCAGGCATAGACACTAGACACTAATGATCATGTAATAAAGACACAAACATAGATAGAACATAAAGCATAATTTTTGAAAACAGAAAAATAAGAGCAAGGAGATTAAAGAACGGGTCCACCTTAGTGATGGTGGCTAGTTCTTCCTCTTGAAGATCCAATGGAACGCTTGAGCTTCTCTATGTCTCTTCCTTGCCTTTGTTGCTCCTCACTCATGGCTCTTTGGTCTTCTCTAATTTCATGAAGGAGGATGGAATGCTCTTGGTGTTCCACCCTTAGTTGTCCTATGTTGGAACTTAATTCTCCTAGGGAGGTGTTAATTTGCTCCCAATAATTTTGTGGAGGGAAGTACATCCCTTGAGGCATCTCAGGGATTTCATGATGAGGAACTTCCTCATGCTCTTGTTGAGGTCCATGAGTGGGCTTTCTTGCTTGCTCCATCTTTTTCTTAGTGATGGGCTTGTCCTCATCAATGAGGATGTCTTCCTCTATGTCATTTCCAGCTGAATTACAGAGGTGACAGATTAGATGAGGAAAGGCTAACCTTACCAAAGTAGAGGACTTGTCCGCCACCTTGTAGAGTTCTAGGGATATAACCTCATGAACTTCTACTTCCTCTCCATTCATGATGCTATGGATCATGATAGTCCGGTCTATAGTAACTTCAGATCGGTTGCTAGTGGAAATGATTGAGCGTTGGATGAACTCCAACCATCCCCTAGCCACTAGTTTGAGGTCAAGCCTTCTTAGTTGAATCGGCTTCCCTCTTGAATCTCTCTTCCATTGAGCACCTTCCACACAGGTGTCCATAAGGACTTGGTCCAACCTTTGATCAAAGTTGACCATTCTAGTGTAGGAGCGTGCATCTCCTTGCATCATTGGCAAGTTGAATGCCAATCTTACATTTTCCGGACTGAAATCTAAGTATTTTCCCCGGACCATTGTAAGCCAGTTCTTTGGGTCCGGGTTCACACTTTGATCATGGTTTTTGGTGATCCATGCATTAGCATAGAACTCTTGAACCATTAAGATCCCGACTTGTTGAATGGGGTTGGTGAGAATTTCCCAACCTCTTCCGTGAATCTTATGTTGGATCTCCGGACATTCACTCTTTTTGAGCTTAAAGGGAAATTCGGGGATCACCTTTTTCTTTGCCACAACTTCATAGAAGTGGTCTTGATGCACTTTTGAGATGAATCTCTCCATCTCCCATGACTCAGAGGTGGAAGCTTTTGCCTTCCCTTTCCTCTTTCTAGAGGTTTCTCTAGCCTTAGGTGCCATAAATGGTTATGGAAAAACAAAAAGCGACGCTTTTACCACACCAAACTTAAAAGGTTTGCTCGTCCTCGAGCAAAAGAAGAAAGAAGTGAGTAGAAGAAGAAGAAAATGGAGGAGATGGAGGGTTGGTGTAGGTTCGGCCAAGTTGAAGAGAAGTGTGTATGATGTGTGAAAATGAGGGTGGTGAAGGGGGTATTTATAGGGTAAGAGAGAGGGGGATTTCGTGTATTAAGGGTTGGGTTTGGGAGGGAAAGTATTTGAATTTGAATTGTGAGGTTGGTGGGGTTTTTGGGGAAGAGTGGGTGGAGGTGATTGGTGAAGATGTGAGGGGTATTTGGAAAAGGGTATTATGGAAAGGTATGAAGAAGAAAGGGAGAGAGTTCAGGTAGGTGGGGATCCTGTGGGGTCCACAGATCCTGAGGTGTCAAGAATTTCTCATCCCTGTACCATGTTGGCGTGTAAACGCCCCTTGGAGTGCCAATCCTGGCGTTAAATGCCAGGTTGCTGCCCATTTCTGGTGTTTAACGCCAGCTTTTCTTCCCTTTATGGCGTTAAACGCTAGCTTGCTGCCCTTTTCTGGCGTTAAACGCCAATCTGGTGCCTTTTTCTGGCGTTAAACGCCAGTCTGGTGCCCTTTTCTGGCATTAAACGCCCATTCTGCTACCCTTACTGGCGTTTAAACGCCAGTAAGCTCCTCCTCCAGGTGTGTTATTTTTAATGCTGTTTCTCATTCTGTTTTTGCTTTTTCAGTTGTTTTTGTGACTTCACATGATCATCAACCTAAAGAAAAATTAAAATAACAATGGAAAATAAATAGATATAATTGGATAAAATTGGGTTGCCTCCCAATAAGCGCTTCTTTAATGTCAATAGCTTGACAGTGGGCTTTCATGGAGCCTCACAGATACTCAGAGCATGATGATGGCCTCCCAACACCAAACTTAGAGTTTGAATGTGGAGGCTTTGTTTGACTCTGTTTTGAGAGAAGCTTTTCATGCTTCCTCTCCATGGTTATAGAGGGAGATCCTTGAGCCTTAAACACAAGGTAGTCCTCATTCACTTGAAGGACCAACTCTCCTCTGTCAACATCAATCACAACTTTTGCTGTGGCTAGGAAGGGTCTGCCAAGGATGATGGATTCATCCATATTCTTCCCAGTTTCCAAGATTATGAAATCAGCAGGGATGTAAAGGCCTTCAACCTTTACCAAGACATCATCTACAAGTCCATAAGCCTGTTTTCTTGAATTGTCTGCCATCTCTAGTGAGATTCTTGCAGCTTGCACCTCAAGGATCCCTAGTTTCTCCATTACAGAGAGGGGCATGAGGTTTATACTTGACCCCAGGTCACACAGAGCATTCTCAAAGGTCATGGTGCCTATGGTACAAGGTATTGAGAACTTTCCAGGGTCCGGTTTCTTCTGAGGTAATTTCTGCCTAACCAAGGTATTCAGTTCATTTGATGAGCAATGGAGGTTCATTCTCCCAAGTCTCATTACCAAATAACTTGGCATTCAAATTTATGATTTCTTCAAGATACTTAGCAACTTGCTCTTCAGCAATATTTTCATCCTCTTCAGAGGAAGAATACTCATCAGAGCTCATGAATGGCAGAAGTAGGTTCATTGGAATCTCTATGGTCTCTATATGAGCATCAGATTCCTTTGGTTCCTCATTAGGGAACTCCTTGGAGGCCAGTGGACATCCATTGAGGTCTTCCTCAGTGGAAATCATTGCCTTTCCCTCCTCTATCCATTCGGCCATGTGGGACGAGTTTATGGCCTTGCACTCTCTCTTAGGATTCTCTTCTGTATTGTTTGGGAGAGTGCTAGGAGGAGTTTCAGTAATTCTTTTACTCAGCTGACCCACTTGTGCCTCCAAATTTCTAATGGAGGACCTTGCTTCAGTCATGAAACTGAGAGTGGTCTTAGATAGATCAAAGACTACAGTTGCTAAGTCAGAGTGGTTCTGCTTAGAATTCTCTGTCTGTTGCTGAGAAGATGATGGAAAAGGTTTGCTATTGCTAAACCTATTTCTTCCACCATTGTTGTTGTTGAAGCCTTATTGAGGCTTCTTTTGGTCCTTCCATGAGAGATTTGGATGATTTCTCCATGAAGGATTATAGGTGTTTCTATAGAGTTCTCCCATGTAATTCACCTCTGCCATTGTAGGATTCTCAGGGTCATAGGCTTCTTCTTCAGAGGAAGCCTCCTTAGTACTGCCTGATGCAGCTTGCATTTCAGACAGACTCTGAGAAATCATATTGACTTGCTGAGTCAATATTTTGTTCTGAGCCAATATGGCATTCAGAGTATCAATCTCAAGAACTCCTTTCTTCTGAGTTGTCCCATTATTCACAGGATTTCTTTCAGAAGTGTACATGAATTGGTTATTTGCAACCATTTCAATGAGTTCCTGGGCTTCTTCAGGCATCTTCTTCAGATGAAGAGATCCACTAGTAGAGTTGTCCAATGACATCTTGGACAGTTCAAACAGACCATCATAGAATATGCATATGATGCTCCATTCTGAAAGCATGCCAGAAGGACACCTTCTGATCAATTGCTTGTATCTTTCCCAAGCTTCATAGAGGGATTTGCCTTCCTTCTGTCTGAAGGTTTGGACTTCCACTCTAAGCTTACTCAATTTTTGAGGTGGAAAGAACTTTGCCAAGAAGGCATTGACCAGCTTTTCCCAAGAGTTCAGGCTTTCTTTAGGTTGTGAGTCCAACCATGTCCTAGCTCTGTCTCTTACTGCAAAGGGGAAAAGCATAAGTCTGTAGACCTCAGGGTCAACCCCATTGGTCTTGACAGCGTCACAGATTTACAAGAATTCAGCTAGAAACTAATGAGGAAGTCCATGATACTTGCAATTCTGCCATCAGAGAAACTAATTGAGGCTTAAGCTCAAAGTTGTTTGCTCCAATTGCAGGAATTGAGATGCTCCTTCCACAAAAGTCAGAAGAGGGTGCAGTGAAGTCACCAAACATCTTTCTTACATTATTGGCATTGTTGTTATTTTCGGCTGCCATTTCTTCTTTCTTTTCGAAAATTTCTGCCAGATCCTCTCCAGAGAGTTGTGCTTTAGCTTCTCTTAGCTTCCTCTTCAAGGTCCTTTCAGGTTCAGGATTAGCTTCAACAAGAACACCTTTGTCTTTGTTCTTGCTCATATGAAAGAGAAGAGAACAAGAAAGTATGGAATCCTCTATGTCATATTATAGAGATTCCTTGAGGTGTCAAAGGAAAATAGGAACAGAGGGATGAGGTAGGTAGGTAAGAATTCGAACATATGAAGAAGGAGAGATAGTCCGAATTGCTAATTGAGGAGGAGTATAGTCCTTAAATAGAAAAAGGTGAGGAGGGAGAAGAATTTTCGAAAACAAAATTAAAAATTTAAATTAATTAAAAGGAATTTTGAAAAAGTGGTTGATGGTTTTCGAAAATTAAAAGTGAGAAAGTGGTTAAGTGATTTTGAAAAAGATTTTGAAATTAGCAATCAAAAAGATATGATTGAAAATTATTTTGAAAAAGATGTGATTGAGAAGGTATGATTGAAAAATAATTTGAAAAGATTTTAAATTAATGATATGATTGGAAATTAATTACTTAACTAACAAGAAATTTAAAAGATGTGATTCTAAAATTCAAATATTGAATCTTTCTTAATAGGCAAGTAACAACTTGAAATTTTTTAATCAAATCATTAATTGTAACAAGAATTTTCAAAAATATTGAAAAATTATTTAAAAGATTTGATTTTGAAAAAGATATGATTGATAAGAGAGGATATGAAAAAGATAAGATTTTGAAAAATTAGTTTTAAAACTTTCAAAATTGAAAAAGATTTGAATTAAAAACAAAATTACCTCCTTGCTGCTATCCTGGCGTTAAACGCCCAGAATGGTATCCATTCTGGCGTTTAACGCCCAAAGTACTACCCTTTTGGGCGTTTAACGCCCAGCCAGGGTACCTGGCTGGCGTTTAAACGCCAGTTTTTCTTCCTCACTGGGCGTTTTGAATGCCCAGCTTTTTCTCTGTAATTCCTTTGCTGTATGTTCTGAATCTTCAATTCTCTGTATTATTGACTTGAAAAGACATAATTTTGAAAATTTTTTTTTGATGATGAGAGAGAATAACAACAAAATGAAACTAATCATAAAGAAAAACTAAGATCAAATAAACAATGCGTGCAAGACACCAAACATAGAAATTTTCACTCTATAGACACTAATAATTCAAAAATGCATATGAAAAACAAGAAAAGACACCAAACAAGAGAATTCAAAGATCAGACTAGAGAAAATCATCAAGAATAACTTGAAGATCAATAAAGAACATACTGCATGGATTTTTTTTCAAGAATTTTTTAAGATAATTTAAAAATATGCAATTGACACCAAACTTACAATTTGACACTAGACTCAAACAAGAAACACAAATTTTTTTGGTTTTTATGATTTTAAAATTTTTTTTGTATTTTTCGAAAATTATTTTGAAACAGAAAATAAAGAAATTCAAAATTTTTAATACGAATTCCAGGAATCATGCAATGTTAGTCTAAAGCTTCAGTCTAAAAAAATTAGACATGGCTAGCCAAGTTTCAACAGGACCTTACATACAACAGCCAAATTGATGGGAATCAATTAGCTCTTGTGATGATAAAAGCATCATCTGAAACTCTAAAATTCATTCTTAAAAATTCAGAAGAACAAAATAAATTTTTTTCTGTATATTTTTTTCGAAAATAAAAAAAACTTAAAAATAAAATAAAATTACCTAATCTGAGCAACAAGATGAACCGTCAGTTGTCCAAACTCGAACAATCCCCGGCAACAGCGCCAAAAACTTGGTACACAGAATCGTGATCGCACACTTTTCACACAACTCCGTGCAGCTGACCAGCAAGTGCACTGGGTCGTCCAAGTAATACATTACGTGAGTAAGGGTCGATCCCTCGGAGATTGTCGGCTTGAAGCAAGCTATGGTCATCCTTGTAAATCTCAGTCAGGCAGATTCAAATGGTTATGGGATTTTGATAATTGAAATATAATTAAAACAGAAAATAAGATAGAAGCACTTATGTAATTCATTGGTGGGATTTCAGATAAGCGTATGAAGATGCTTTGTTCCTTCTAAACCTTTGCTTTCCTATTGCCTTCATCCAATCATTCATACTCCCTTCCATGACAAGCTGTATGTTGGGGGATCACCGTTGTCAATGGCTACGTCCGTCCTCTCAGTGAAAATGGTCCAAATGTGCTGTCACCACACGGCTAATCATCTGTCGGTTCTCACTCATGTTGGAATAGGATCCATTGATCTTTTTGCGTCTGTCACTAAGCCCAACACTCGCGAGTTTGAAGCTCGTCACAGCCATCCCATCTCAGATCCTACTCGGAATACCACAGACAAGCTTTAAACTTTCCAGATCTCAGGAATGGCCGCCAATAATTCTAGCCTATACCACGAAGGTTCTAATCTTAGATTAGAAACCCAAGAGATATGCATTCAAGCTCGTTTTCAGGTAGAACGGAAGTGGTTGTCAGGCACGCATTCATAGGTGAGAATGGTGATGAGTGTCACATAATCATCACATTCATCATGTTCTTGTGTGTGAATGAATATCTTAGAATAAGAGTAAGCTTGAATTGAATGGAAAACAGTAGTAATTGCATTAACTTATGAAGAATAGCAGAGCTCCACACCTTAATCTATGGGGTGTAAAAATTCCACCGTTGAAAATACATAAGTGAAAATAGGGTAGACATGGCCGAGTAGCCAGCCTCCCATGGAGGTCTCAGAACATAAAAGTTACAAAATGTGTTCCAGAGATAAAAATACAATAGTAAAAGGTCCTATTTATAATGAACTAGTAGCCTAGGGTTTACAGAAATGAGTAATTAATGCAGAAATCCACTTCCGGGCCCACTTGGTGTGTGCTTGGGCTAAGTATTGAAGCTTTCACATGTAAAGACTTTTCTTGGAGTTAAACGCCAACTCTGGTGCCAGTTTGGGCGTTGAACTCCAGCTTTTATGCCAGTTCTGGCGTTTAACGCCAGAATAGGATAGAAAGTTGGCGTTTAAACGCTAGTTTGCGTTATCAAAACTCGGGCAAAGTATGGACTATTATATATTTCTGGAAAGTCCAGGATGTCTACTTTCTAACGCAAATGAGAGCGCACCAATTGGGCTTCTGTAGCTCCAAAAAATCCATTTCGAGTGCAGGGAGGTCAGAATCCAACAGCATCTGCAGTCCTTTTTCAGCCTCTGAATCAGATTTTTGCTCAGGTCCCTCAATTTCAGCCAGAAAATACCTGAAATCACAGAAAAACACACAAACTCATAGTAAAGTCCAAAAATGTGATTTTTATTTAAAAACTAATAAAAATATAATAAAAAGTAACTAAAACATACTGAAAACTACCTAAAAATAATGCCCAAAAGCGTATAAATTATCCGCTCATCAGCGGGCCATAACTCGGTCCTCGGAGTTGAAAAAAATTTCAAAATTGGATTTTTATGAAAATTTATTTATCGATATTTTCAACGGTTCAATAATGGTTGAAAAATAATTTTGTGGAAGAAGATATGAAGATTTGAAATTTGGGCTGAAAAACTGGTTTTTGCAACATATCAGCTTTTTCACATTCTGAAGAGCCATGCGTACGCAACTTTGTCACGTTTACGCTCATACGTACGCAACGCATGTCATGCGTACACGAGCATGCTCCACTACCGAAATTTCTCGCATCCGCGAGGGTAGTCTGCGTACACGACTATGCCAATTTTTGCACTCAACGTACACATGAGGCATGCACATGCATGACCACCCTATTTTGCAAAACTTAAATATTTTATTTTTTAACCATTCTCTTAGCCTTTTAAACTTCTATAAACCTCGATAAGAATCTAGAGCCAGTGTAATTAAGGATAGAGGAGTTAGAAATGAGAAATAAAAAGATGAGTTGGTGAATTGAGAGCAAATGAACAAAATGTGAAGTGACATTGATGAGCGGATAATTTATACGCTTTTTGGCATTGTTTTTACATAGTTTTTAGTATGATTTAGTTAGTTTTTAGTATACTTTTATTATTTTTTAATTAAAAATCACGTTTCTGGACTTTACTATGAGTTTGTGTGTTTTTCTGTGATTTCAGGTACTTTTTAGCTGAAATTGAGGGACCTGAGCAAAAATCTGATTCAGAGGCTGAAGAAGGACTGCAGATGCTGTTGGATTCTGACCTCCCTGCACTCAAAGTGGATTTTCTGGAGCTACAAGAGTCCAATTGGCGCGCTCTCAATTGCGTTGGAAAGTAGACATCCAGGGATTTCTAGCAATATATAATAGTCCATACTTTGCTCGAAGATAAATGACGCAAACTGGCATTCAACGCCAGTTCTCTGCCCTATTCTGGCGTTAAACGCCAGAAACAGGTTATAAGTTGGAGTTAAACGCCCAAAACAGGTTACAACCTGGCGTTTAACTCCAGAAATAGCCTAGGCCCGTGTAAAGCTCAAGTCTCAGCCCCAGCACACACCAAGTGGGTCCCGGAAGTAGATTTCTGCACTATCTATCGTAGTTTACTCATTTTCTGTAAACCTAGGTTACTAGTTTAGTATTTAAACAACTTTTAGAGATTTATTTTGTATTTCATGACATTTTTACACGTTTTATATGGTATTTCTGACGGCATGAGTCTCTAAACCCCATGGTTGGGGGTGAGGATCTCTGCTGTGTCTCGATGAATTAATGCAATTACTTCTGTTTTCTATTCAATCACGTTTGTTTCTGTTCTAAGATACTCGCTTGTACTTAACCGTGATGAATGTGATGATCCGTGACACTCATCATCATTCTCAACCTATGAACGCGTGCTTGACAACCACTTCCGTTCTACCTTAAATCGAGTGTGTATCTCTTAGCCTCTTGGTTCATGATCAGAGTCTTCGTGGTATAGGCTAGGATTACTCGCGGCCATTCCTGAGATCCGGAAAGTCTAAACCTTATCTGTGGTATTCCGAGTAGGATCTGGGATGGGATGATTGTGACGAGCTTCAAACTCACGAGTGCTGGGCGTAGTGACAGACACAAAAGGATCAATGGATCCTATTCCAACATGAGTGAGAACCGACAGATGATTAGCCGTGCGGTTACAGCGCATTTGGACCATTTTCACTGAGAGGACGGATGGTTGCCATTGACAACGGTGATCCACCAATATACAGCTTGCCATGGAAGGAGACCTGCGTGCGTGAAGAAGAAGACAGTAGGAAAGCAGAGATTCAGGAGACAGAGCATCTCCAAAACCTCAATCTGTTCTCCATTATTGCATAATAAGTAACTTTTATTTCATGTTATTTAGTTTTCATAAACAAAAGTAATTTTTATTATTAATCTCCTGACTAAGATTTACAAGATAACCATAGATTGCTTCAAGCCAACAATCTCCGTGGGATCGACCCTTACTCACGTAAGGTATTACTTGGACGACCCAGTGCACTTGCTGGTTAGTGGTACGAGTTGTGAAAAGTGTGATTTACAATTTGTGCACCAAGTTTTTGGCACCGTTGCCGGGGATTGTTCGAGTTTGAACAATTGACGGTTCATCTTGTTGCTTAGATTAGGAAAATTTTGTCTTTTGGGTCAGAGTCTTTTATTTTCTTTTCAAAAAATTTCCAAAAATTTATTATTTTTCTTTATTAATATTTAGAGTTTTCTGTTTGAGTCTAGTTGCATGTTTTAAGTTTGGTATCCTTTGTGTTTTTGTCATTCAAAAAAGAATAGTTTTTCTCTGTTTAATCCTTGCATTTGTTGAATGTGTCTATATTCTTGTGAATAGTTGCTCCTTTGGGTCTTTCTTTCTAAAATCTTTTCAAAAATAATTTTTCTTTGATTAAATCTTGTGTCAAGTTTTAAGTTTTTATTTAATTTTCAAAAATTTATTTTTGGTTTTCTAAAAATTTTAAGTTTGGTGTTCTTTTTTTATGTTCTTGAGTCCTTTGAGTCTTTGAATTTTTGTTCTTTGTGTTCTTGTGAATCTTCAAGGTGTTCTTGAGTCTTTCTTGCGTTTTGATCTTAAAATTTTTATGTTTGGTGTTCCCTGGTGTTTTTCCTCCAAATTTTCGAAAATAAGGAGCATTAGATCTAAAAATTTTAAGTTTTGTGTCTTTTTATTGTTTTTCTCTTTCCTCATTGAATTCAAAAATATCTTTTTCCTTTATTTTAATTGATTTTTCGAATTTTCCTTTTAAAATTTCAGATTTTATTTTAAATTTTTTTATTTTATCTTATCTTAGTTTTAAAATTTCAAAATTCAAATCTTTTTTAAAAAAAAATCATATCTTTTTCAAAATCTTATCTTATCTTATTTCAAATTTCAAATTTCAACTTCCAAATTTCAAAATTCAAATTTCAAAACTTTTTAATTTAAATTCCTTATCTTCTCTTACCTAGCTTATCTTATCTTTTCTAATCTCAAATCTTAAAATCAAATCTTTTTCATATCTTTTCTTTTTTTATTTTATTTTATTTTCTTTCAAGTATCTTTAATTTTAAGACATATCTTTTTCAAAACTTCCTAACCAATTTCTCTCTCTTCATTTTTTTCGAAAATCCTCTCCCACATCTTTTTTCAAATTTTTTTAATTAATTAATTTAGTTTTCAATTTTCTTTTATTTCTTTTTCTTCAAATTTTCGAAATTATAGTCAATTTTTTATTTATTTTATTTTATTTTATTTTAATTTCGGTTTTCAAAAAAATATATATATTTTATTTGTAATCCGCATCGTCTCCCTTTCTCCATCATGGACCTAAGTGGAAATGAACAGTCCAGAAGGACTCTGGGGTCATATACTAACCCCATTACTGCTGCATATGGGAGTAGCATCTGTATACCTCCCATCAAAGCTAGCAGTTTTGAGCTAAATCCTCAGCTCATTGTCATGGTGCAGCAAAATTGCCAGTATTCCGGTCTTCCACAGGAAGAACCTATTGAGTTTCTGGCACAATTTTTGCAAATTACTGACACAGTGCGTGACAAGGAGGTAGATCAGGACGTATACAGGCTGTTGCTGTTTCCGTTTGCTGTAAAAGATCAAGCTAAGAGGTGGTTAAATAACCAACCCACAGCAAGCATAAGAACATGGAAACAGTTATCAGACAAATTCCTAAGTCAATATTTCCCTCCAAAAAGGATGACACAGCTAAGGCTGGACATCCAAGGCTTTAAACAAGAGGATGATGAATCCCTTTATAATGCCTGGGAGAGGTACAGAGGGATGCTAAGGAAATGCCCCTCTGAAATGTTTTCAGAGTGGGTGCAGTTAGATATCTTCTACTACGGGCTTACAGAAAAAGCTCAGGTATCTCTAGACCACTCAGTTGGTGGATCTATACACATGAGAAAGACTATTGAAGAGTCTCAAGAGCTTATCGATATAGTTGCTAGAAATCAGCATCTGTACATAAGTAATGAGTCCTCCATGAAAGAAGACGCCAAGGCAGTATCAACTGACTTTAGTCCTTAGGAACAAGTTGCTGAACTCAATCAGCAACTATCTTCTATAACAAGGCAGTTAGCAGAAGTTAAGGAGATACTACAAGAAACCGAAAATGCTAACAAGGATATGGAATCACAATTGAATCAGACAAAACAGCAGTTATCAAAACAGATAACAGAGGAGTGCCAAGCAGTTCAATTAAGAAGTGAAAAAATATTAAATACCTCAACTCAAAGCAGCAAAAAACAAGAAAAGAACAGCTGACAGAGGATGAGCAACCTGCTACCCAAAATCCCTCTGAGGACAGTAAGAGCCTTGGTGCGCAGAAATTGTGATTTACACTTTAATTATGTAAAATTCATCGCTCTTTCTTTCCCTGGTAATGGCGCCAAAAAAAACATGATGCCAATACCAGCAAGTGCACTGGGTCGTCCAAGTAATACCTTACGTGAGTAAGGGTCGAATCCCACGGAGATTATTGGTATGAAGCAAGCTATGGTCACCTTGCAAATCTCAGTCAGGTAGGGTTAAATGTGATTGGATTAGATAATTAAAAGATAAATAATAAAGGATAGAAATACTTATGTAATTCATTGGTGAGAATTTTAGATAAGCGAATAGAGATGCTTTCGTTCCTCTGAACCTCTGCTTTCCTGCTATCTTCATCCAATCAGTCTTACTCCTTTCCATGGCTGGCTTTATGTGATACATCACCATTGTTAATGGCTACTTTCGGTCTTCTCTCGGGAAAATGATCCAAATGCCTGTCACGGCACGGCTAATCGTCTGGAGGCATCACCCTTGTCAATGGCTTCATCTTATCCTCTCAGTGAAAATGGTCAACGCACCCTGTCACGGCACGGCTATTCATCTGTCGGTTCTCGATCATGCTGGAATAGGATTTACTATCCTTTTGCGTCTGTCACTACGCCCAGCAATCGCGAGTTTGGAGCTCGTCACAGTCATTCATTCATTGAATCCTACTCGGAATACCACAGACAAGGTTTAGACCTTCCGGATTCTCTTGAATGCCGCCATCATTCTAGCTTACACCACGAAGATTCTGATTAAGAGATCTAAGAGATACTCATTCAATCTAATGTATAACGGAAGTGGTTGTCAGGCACGCGTTCATGGGGAATGATGATGATTGTCACGTTCATCACCTTCAGGTTGAAGTGCGAATGAATATCTTAGAAGCGAAATAAGATGAATTGAATAGAAAACAGTAGTACTTTGCATTAATCTTTGAGGAACAGCAGAGCTCTACACCTTAATCTATGGAGTGTAGAAACTCTACCGTTAAAATTACATAAGTGAAAGGTCCAGGCATGGCCGAGATGGCCAGCCCCCAAAATGTGATCAATAGATCAAAATATAATCCAAAGATGTCTAATACAATAGTAAAAGGTCCTATTTATAATAAACTAGCTACTAGGGTTTACAGAAGTAAGTAATTGATGCATAAATCTACTTCCGGGGCCCACTTGGTGTGTGCTTGGGCTGAGCTTGAGTGTTGCACGTGTAGAGGTCCTTCTTGGAGTTGAACGCCAGTATTTGTGCAAGTTTGGGCGTTCAACTCTGGTTTTGGATCATTTTCTGGCGCTGGACGCCAGAATTGGGCAGAGAGCTGGCGTTGAATGCCAGTTTGCGTCATCTATTCTTGGCCAAAGTATGGACTATTATATATTTCTGGAAAGCCCTGGATGTCTACTTTCCAACGCAATTGAAAGCGAGCTATTTCAAGTTCTGTATCTCCAGAAAATCCATTTTGAGTTCAGGGAGGTCAGAATCCAACAGCATCAGCAGTCCTTCTTCAACCTCTGAATCTGATTTTTGCTCAAGTCCCTCAATTTCAGCCAGAAAATACCTGAAATCACAGAAAAACACACAAACTCATAGTAAACTCCAGAAATGTTAATTTAACATAAAAACTAATGAAAACATCCCTAAAAGTAACTAGATCCTACTAAAAACGTACTAAAAATAATGCCAAAAAGCGTATAAATTATCCGCTCATCACAACACCAAACTTAAATTGTTGCTTGTCCCCAAGAAACTGAAAATAAAATAGGATAAAAAGAAGAGAATATACTATAAATTCCAAACTATCAATGAAACATAGCTTCAATCATATGAGCGGGACTTATAGCTTTTTGCCTCTTGAATAGTTTTGGCATCTCACTTTATCCATTGAGGTTCAGAATGATTGGCATCTATAGGAAATCAGAGTTCAGATAGTGTTATTGATTCTCCTAGTTCAGTATGATGATTCTTGAACACAGCTATTTCATGAGTCTTGGCCGTGGCCCTAAGCACTTTGTTTTCCAGTATTACCACCGGATACATAAATGCCACAGACACATAATTGGGTGAACCTTTTCAGATTGTGACTCAGCTTTGCTAAAGTCCCCAATTAGAGGTGTCCAGGGTTCTTAAGCACACTCTTTTTTTTTTTTTGCTTTGGACCTTGACTTTAACCGCTCAGTCTCAAGTTTTCACTTGACACCTACACGCCACAAGCACATGGTTAGGGACAGCTTGGTTTAGCCGCTTAGACAAGGATTTTATTCCTTTAGGCCCTCCTATCCACTGATGCTCAAAGCCTTGGGATCCTTTTTATTTGCCCTTGCCTTTTGGTTTTAAGGGTTATTGGCTTTTTGCTCTTGCCTCTTGGTTTTAAGAGCTTTGGCTTTTTCTACTTGCTTTTTCTCTCTCTTTTTTTTTCTATTTTTTTTTTCACCTATTTTTTTTTTCTCTTTTTTTTTTCTGCAAGCTTTGTTCTTTGCTGCTTTTTCTTGCTTCAAGAATCATTTTTATGATTTTTCAGATTATCAAATAACATGTCTCCTAGTCATCATTCTTTCAAGAGCCAACATATTTAACATTCTTAAACAACAACTTCAAAAGACATATGCACTGTTCAAGCATTCATTCAGAAAACAAGAAGCATTGTCACCACATCAATATAATTAAGCTAAGTTCAAGGATAAATTCGAAACTCATGTACTTCTTGTTCTTTTGAATTAAAACATTTTTCATTTAAGAGGGGTGATGGATTCATAGGACATTCATAACTTTAAGACATAGTTACTAACTACTAATGATCATGTAATGAAGACAAAAACATAGATAAGCACTTTAACATAGAGAAAACGAAAACAGAGAATGTAAGAACAAGGAATGAGTCCACCTTAGTGATGGTGGCGTTTCCTTCTTGAGGAACCAATGATGTTCTTGAGCTCTTCTATGTCTCTTCCTTGTCTTTGTTGCTCCTCCCTCATTGCTTTTTGATCTTCTCTAATTTCATGAAGGATGATGGAGTGCTCTTGATGTTCCACCCTTAGTTGCTTCCAATAATTGTGTGGAAGAAAATGTATCCCCTGAGGTATCTCAGGGATCTTTTGATTTGCAGTCAAATGTTCTACCACTGAGCTATAGACCCTTGATGGAAGCTTTTGTTTTCCCTTTCCTCTTTCTAGAGGTTTCTCTGGCCTTAGGTGCCATCAATGGTTATGGAAAAAAACAAAAAAGCTATGCTTTTACCACACCAAACTTAGAATGTTGCTCGCCCTCGAGCAAAAGAAGAAAGAATAGAAGAAGAAGAAGAAGATATGGAGGAGATGGATGGATGTGTGTATTCGGCCATATGGGTGGGATTGGGTGGGAGAGAGATTTTGAATTTTGAAGGTAGTGGGTGTATGGATGTGAGTGGTAAATGGAAAACAGAAGGGATGATCATGAATGGAAAGAGAGATGATGAGGTAGGTGGGGATCCTGTGGGTTCCACAGATCCTGAGATGATCCTGTGGGGTCCACAGATCCTGAGATGATCCTGTGGGGTCCACAGATCCTGAGGTGTCAAGGCATTTACATCCCTGCACCAATTTAGGCATGTAAAATGCCCTTGCACACAACTCTGGGCGTTCAGCGCCAGGTTGGTGCCCATTTTGGGCGTTCAACGCCCATTTGTTGCCATTTCTGGCGTTGAACGCCAGAACCATGCTTGTTCTGGGCGTTCAGCGCCAGGATGCTACCCATTTTGGGCGTTCAGCACCAGAACCATGCTCTGTTCTGGCGTTGAACGCCAGGCAGGTGCTTCCTCCAAGGTGTGATTTTTCTTCTGCTGTTTTTGGTTTCGTTTTCAATTTTTATATTTATTTTGTGACTCCACATGATCATGAACCTATAAAGACATATAACTAAGAAAAATATTGTTAGATAAATAAAAATTGGGTTTCCTTCCAACAAGTGCTTCTTTAATGTCAATAGCTTGACAGTGGGCTCTCATGGAGCCTCACAGATGTTCAGAGCATTGTTGAGACTCTCCAACACCAAACTTAGAGTTTGGATATGGGAGTTCAACACCAAACTTAGAGTTTGGTTGTGGCCTCCCAACACCAAACTTAGAGTTTGATTGTGGGGGCTCTGGTTGACTCTGTTTTGATAGAAGCTTTTCATGCTTCCTCTTCATGGTTGCAGAGGGAGATCCTTGAGTTTTAAACACAAGGGAGTCCTCATTCCATTGAAGGACTAGTTCACCTCTGTCAACATCAATCACAGCTCTTGCTGTGGCTAGGAAAGGTCTTCCTAGGATGATGGATTCATCCTCTTCCTTTCCAATATCCAAGACTATGAAATCAGCAGGGATGTAAAGGCCTTCAACCTTTACTAACACGTCCTCTACTTGTCCATAAGCCTTGTTTTCTTGAATTGTCTGCCATCTCTAATGAGATTTTAGCAGCTTGCACACCATAGATTCCCAATTTCTCTATTACAGAGAGGGGATGAGGTTTATTCCTGAACCAAGGTCACATAGAGCCTTAAAGATCATGGTGCCTATGGTACAAGGTATTATGAACTTTCCAGGATCCTGTCTCTTCTGAGGCAATGTCAGTTGATCCAGATCACTTAGTTCATTGGTGAACAAGGGAGGTTCATCTTCCCAAGTTTTAATACCAAATAATTTGGCATTTAGCTTCATGATTGCACCAAGAAACTTGGCTGTTTGCTCTTCAGTAACATCCTCATTCTCTTCAGAAGAGGAATACTCATCAGAGCTCATGAATGGCATAAGGAGGTTTAATGGGATCTCTATGGTCTCTAGATGAGCCTCAGAGTCCTTTGGTTCCTCGGAGGGAAACTCCTTATTGATCACTGGACGTCCCAGGAGGTCTTCCCCCTTGGGATTCACGTCCTCTCCTTCCCTTACAGGTTCGGCCATGGTGCTTATGTCAATGGCCTTGCACTCTCCTTTTGGATTCTCTTCTGTATTGCTTGGGAGAGTACTAGGAGGGATTTCAGTGATCCTTTTACTCAGCTGGCCCACTTGTGCTTCCAAATTTCTAATGGAAGACCTTGTTTCATTCATGAAACTCACAGTGGCCTTAGATAGATCAGAGACTAGATTTGCTAAGCTAGATAGATTCTGCTCAGAATTCTCTGTCTGTTGCTGAGTGGATGATGGAAAGGGTTTATTATTGTTAAACCTGTTTCTTCCACCATTATTAAAGCCTTGTTGAGGCTTTTGATCCTTCCATGAGAAATTTGGATGATTTGTCCATGATGAGTTATAGGTGTTTCCATAAGGTTCACCTAAGTAATTCACCTCTGCTATTGCAGGGTTCTCAGGATCATAAGCTTCTTCTTCAGAAGATGCCTCTTGAGTACTGTTGGATGCAGCTTACATTCCATTCAGACTCTGAGAAATCATATTGACTTGCTGAGTCAATATTTTGTTCTGAGCCAATATGGCATTCAGAATATCAATTTCAAGAAATCCCTTCTTCATAGGCGTCCCATTACTCACAGGGTTCCTCTCAGAAGTGTACATGAACTGGTTATTAGCAACCATGTCAATGAGTTCTTGAGCTTCTGCAGGCGTTTTCTTTAGGTGAATGGATCCACCTGCAGAAGTATCCAATGACATCTTAGCTAATTCAGACAGACCATCATAGAATATATCCAGGATGGTCCATTCTGAAAGCATGTCAGAAGGACACTTTTTGGTCAGTCCTTTGTATCTCTCCCAAGCTTCATAGAGGGATTCACCTTCTTTCTGTCTGAAAGTTTGAACATCCACTCTAAGCTTGCTCAGCTTTTGAGGAGGAAAGAACTTGGCTAGGAAAGCCTTGACCAGCTTATCCCAAGAGTTCAGGCTATCCTTAGGTTGAGAGTCCAACCATACTCTAGCTCTGTCTCTTACAGCAAAAGGAAAAAGCATGAGCCTGTAGACTTCAGGATCTACTCCATTGGTCTTAACAGTATCACATATCTGCAAGAATTCAGTTAAGAACTGAAAAGGATCTTCAGATGGAAGTCCATGAAACTTGCAGTTCTGCTGCATCAGAGAAACTAATTGAGGTTTCAGCTCAAAGTTGTTTGCTCCAATGGCAGGAATGGAGATGCTTCTTCCATGTAAATTGGAATTAGGTGCAGTAAAGTCACCAAGCATTCTCCTTGCATTATTATTATTTTCGGCTGCCATATCCTCTTCCTGTTTGATAATTTCTGACAGGTGCTTGCTGGTTTGTTGTAATTCAGCTTCTCTTAGTTTCTTCTTCAGAGTCCTTTCAGGTTCTGGATATTCTTGTCCTTGCTCCTGCTCATATGACAAAGAAGAGGGCACATAATAATAATAATAATAGAGATCCCTTTTTTTTTTGAGTAAGGGAGAGATGTTAGTAGATGAATAAACAAATAGAAGGATATGAGAGAGAAGAAAATTTTCGAAAATAATTTTTGAAAAGGAGTTAGTGATTTTCGGAAATGGTTTTTGAAAAATGTTAGTAATTTTCAAAAATTTTTTTTTAAAATCAAAGATTAAAATAATTAGTTAATTAAAAAGAAATTTTTGAAAAAGGGGGAAGATATTTTTGAAAATAGAGAGAGAGAGTTAGTTAGGTAGTTTTGAAAAAGATAAGAAACAAACAAAAAGTTAGTTAGTTAGTTGAAACAAATTTTGAAAAGATAAGAAGTTAGGAAGTTAGAAAAGATATTTTGAAATCCAATTTTTGAAAAAGATATGATAAGAAGATAATTTTGAAAAGATATGATTGAAATTAGTTTTTGAAAAAGATTTGATTTTTTAAAATCACAATTAATGACTTGATTCACAAGAAATCACAAGATATGATTCTAGAACTTAAAGTTTGAATCTTTCTTAACAAGTAAGTAACAAACTTGAAATTTTTGAATCAAAACATTAATTGTTATTGTTATTTTCGAAAATTTGATGTAAAATTAGGAAAAAGATTTTTGAAAAATGTTTTTGGAATTTTCGAAAATAACTAAGAAATTTGAAAAAGATTTGACTTTTGAAAAAGATTTTGAAAAAGATAAAATTTTCAAATTGAAAATTTGATTTGACTCATAAGAACAACTAGATTTTAAAATTTTTTGAAAAAGTCAAATCTAATTTTTGAAATTATGAGAGAAAAGAGGGAAAGATATTTTTTTTTTATTTTTGAATTTTTTTAATGATGAGAGAGAGAAACATGAAAATGATGCAATGCATGAGAATTTTAGATCAAAACATGTGATGCATGCAAGAATGCTATGAATGTCAAGATGAACACCAAGAACACTATGAAGATCATGATGAACACCAAGAACATATTTTTGAAAAATTTTTAATGCAAAGAAAACATGCAAGACACCAAACTTAGAATTCTTTAATGCTTAGGCACTAAGAATTCAAGAATGCATATGAAAAACAAGAAAAGACACAAAACATGCAAATGCAAAGATCAAACAAGAAGACTTACCAAGAACAACTTGAAGATCATGAAGAACACTATGAATGCATGAAAATTTTCGAAAAATGCAAGATGCACATGCAATTGACACCAAACTTATAACATGACTCAAGACTCAAACAAGAAACACAAAATATTTTTGATTTTTTGATTTTCTAATTTTTTTTTTGGATTTTTCGAAAATTAATTAAAAAAGGAAAATAAGGATTCCAAAATTTTTAATATGAATTCCAGGAATCTTGCATTCTTATTCTAAAGCTTCAGTCCAGGAATTAGACATGGCTCACTAGCCAGCCAAGCTTTCAATGAAAGCTCCAGTCCAAAACACTAGACATGGCCAATGGCCAGCCAAGCTTCAGCATGTAAATCAGGAACAGCAGCAGGTGGATTAGCAACAACTAGCTTGCTCTTGATAACAAATTGCAAGCCTCAGTCCAAATAAATTTAGACATGGCTTTACAGCCAGCCAGGCTTCACATGCTTCATGAAACACTAGAATTCATTCTTTAAAAATTTTGAATAAATTTTTTTTTGAAAACATTTTTATTTTTTCGAAAAAAGATGAGAAAATTTTTGAAAGATTTTTTTTGAAAATTTTTTTTTTCCGAAATAAGGTGAGAAAGTTTTGAAATATTTTTGAAAAATTTTTGAAAAGAAAACAAAAAGAAAATTACCTAATCTGAGCAACAAGATGAACCGTTAGTTGTCCAAACTCGAACAATCCCCGGCAACGGCGCCAAAAACTTGGTGTTGTTGCCGGATCAAACATGGCACTGATCTTACCGGACCAAAAGCTTGCCGAAAACTCAAACAATCCCCGGCAACGGTGCCAAAAACTTGGTGCGCAAAAATTGTGATTTACACTTTAATTATGTAAAATTCATCGCTCTTTCTTTCCCTGGTAATGGCGCCAAAAAAAACATGATGCCAATACCATGGTTCACAACTTCGCACAACTAACCAGCAAGTGCACTGGGTCGTCCAAGTAATACCTTACGTGAGTAAGGGTCGAATCCCACAGAGATTGTTGGTATGAAGCAAGCTATGGTCACCTTGCAAATCTCAGTCAGGTAGGGTTAAATGTGATTGGATTAGATAATTAAAAGATAAATAATAAAGGATAGAAATACTTATGTAATTCATTGGTGAGAATTTCAGATAAGCAAATAGAGATGCTTTCGTTCCTCTGAACCTCTGCTTTCCTGCTATCTTCATCCAATCAGTCTTACTCCTTTCCATGGCTGGCTTTATGTGATACATCACCATTGTCAATGGCTACTTTCGGTCTTCTCTCGGGAAAATGATCCAAATGCCCTGTCACGGCACGGCTAATCGTCTGGAGGCATCACCCTTGTCAATGGCTTCATCTTATCCTCTCAGTGAAAATGGTCAATGCACCCTGTCACGGCACGGCTATTCATCTGTCGGTTCTCGATCATGCTGGAATAGGATTTACTATCCTTTTGCGTCTGTCACTACGCCCAGCAATCGCGAGTTTGGAGCTCGTCACAGTCATTCATTCATTGAATCCTACTCGGAATACCACAGACAAGGTTTAGACCTTCCGGATTCTCTTGAATGCCGCCATCATTCTAGCTTACACCACGAAGATTCTGATTAAGAGATCTAAGAGATACTCATTCAATCTAAAGTATAACGGAAGTGGTTGTCAGGCACGCGTTCATGGGGAATGATGATGATTGTCATGTTCATCACCTTCAGGTTGAAGTGCGAATGAATATCTTAGAAGCGAAATAAGATGAATTGAATAGAAAACAGTAGTACTTTGCATTAATCTTTGAGGAACAGCAGAGCTCTACACCTTAATCTATGGAGTGTAGAAACTCTACCGTTAAAATTACATAAGTGAAAGGTCTAGGCATGGCCGAGATGGCCAGCCCCCAAAACGTTATCAATAGATCAAAATATAATCCAAAGATGTCTAATACAATAGTAAAAGGTCCTATTTATAATAAACTAGCTACTAGGGTTTACAGAAGTAAGTAATTGATACATAAATCCACTTCCGGGACCCACTTGGTGTGTGCTTGGGCTGAGCTTGAGTGTTGCACGTGTAGAGGTCCTTCTTGGAGTTGAACGCCAGTATTTGTGCCAGTTTGGGCGTTCAACTCTGGTTTTGGATCCTTTTCTGGCGCTAGACGCCAGAATTGGGCAGAGAGCTGGCGTTGAACGCCAGTTTGCGTCATCTATTCTTGGCCAAAGTATGGACTATTATATATTGCTGGAAAGCCCTAAATGTCTACTTTCCAACGCAATTGGAAGCGCGCCATTTCGAGTTCTTTAGCTCCAGAAAAGCTATTTTGAGTGCAGGGAGGTCAGAATCCAACAGCATCAGCAGTCCTTCTTCAACCTCTGAATATGATTTTTGCTCAAGTCCCTCAATTTCAGCCAGAAAATACCTGAAATCACAGAAAAACACACAAACTCATAGTAAAGTTCAGAAATGTGAATTTAACATAAAAACTAATGAAAACATCCCTAAAAGTAACTAGATTCTACTAAAAACGTACTAAAAACAATGCCAAAAAGCGTATAAATTATCCGCTCATCAAGCCTAGAGAGGAATAAGTCTGGCATTCAAACACCAGAAAAGGGTGAAAAACTAGCGTTAAATGCCTAATCCATGTTCAGTTCTGGCGTTTAAACGCCAGTGAGGGATCAGACACCTGCAAGCTGATAATAACTCCCTTAAGAAGGCTTCTCAACCTGCCTCTGTAGGAAATAAACCTGCAGCAACTAAAGTTGAAGAATATAAAGCCAAAATGCCTTATCCTCAGAAACTCCGCCAAGCGGAGCAGGATAAGCAATTTGCCCGCTTTGCAGACTATCTCAGGACTCTTGAAATAAAGATTCCATTTGCAGAGGCACTTGAGCAAATACCCTCTTATGCCAAGTTCATGAAGGAGATCTTGAGTCATAAGAAGGATTGGAGAGAAACTGAAAGAGTTCTCCTCACTGAAGAATGCATTGCAGTCATTCTGAAAAGCTTCCCAGAAAAGCTTAAAGATCCCGGGAGCTTTATGATACCATGCATATTAGAGGGAAATTGCACTAAGACAGCTTTATGTGATCTTGGGGCAAGCATCAACCTAATACCTGCATCCACTATCAGAAAGCTTGGTTTAACTGAAGAAGTCAAACCAACCCGGATATGTCTCCAACTTGCTGATGGCTCCATTAAATACCCATCAGGCATAATTGAAGACATGATTGTCAAGGTTGGGCCATTTGCCTTTCCTACTGACTTTGTAGTGCTGGAAATGGAGGAGCACAAGAGTGCAACTCTCATTCTAGGAAGACCATTCCTAGCAACTGGACGAACCCTCATTGACATCCAAAAAGGGGAGATAAACCTGAGAGTCAATGAGGATGAGTTTAAGTTGAATGTTGTCAAAGCTATGCAGCATCCAAACACATCAGAAGACTGCCTGAGCGTTGATATTATTGACTCCCTGGTGGAAGAGGTCAATATGACTGGGAGTCTCGAATCAGAGCTAGAGGAAATTTTTAAAGATGTTCAGCCTGATCTGGAGGAACCAGAGGAAATAAAAGAACCTCTGAAAACTCCTCAGGAAGAGGAGAAACCTCCTAAACCCAAGCTCAAACCACTACCACCATCCCTGAAATATGTATTTCTGGGAGAAGGTGACACTTTTCCTGTAATCATAAGCTCTGCTTTAGAGCCACAGGAAGATAAAGCACTAATTCAGGTGCTAAGGACACACAAGACAGCTCTTGGGTGGTCCATAAGTGATCTTAAGGGCATTAGCCCAGCCAGATGCATGCATAAGATCCTATTGGAGGATGATGCTAAGTCAGTGGTTCAACCACAGAGGCGGCTAAATCCCGTCATGAAGGAGGTGGTGCAGAACGAGGTCACTAAGTTACTAGAGGCTGGGATTATTTATCCTATTTCTGATAGCCCTTGGGTGAGCCCTGTCCATGTTGTTCCTAAGAAGGGAGGTATGACAGTGTTTCATAATGAAAAAAATAAACTGGTTCCTACAAGAACAGTTACAGGGTGGCGTATGTGTATTGACTACAGAAGGCTCAATACAGCCACCAGGAAGGATCACTTCCCTTTACCATTCATAGACTAGATGCTAGAAAGACTAGCAGGTCATTAATACTACTGCTTTTTGGATGGCTATTCAGGTTACAACCAAATTGTAGTAGATCCTCAGGACCAAGAGAAAACAGCATTCACATGTCCATCTGGAGTATTTGCATACAGAAGAATGCCTTTCGGTCTATTGGTATGCGAAATTGCTACTCAGGTTGTGAATTGTTGTTCGAAATTGATTCCCTGGCAATGGCACCAAAAACGGATGCACAGGACCATGGTCTAAACATATCTTCACAACTTCGCATAACTAACCAGCAAGTGCACTGGGTCGTCCAAGTAATACCTTACATGAGTAAGGGTCGAATCCCACGGAGATTGTTGGTATGGAGCAAGCTATGGTCACCTTGTAAGTCTCAGTCAGGTGGATATAAAACAGTAATGGGTTTTCGAAAATAAATAATAGAATAGGGATAGAGGTACTTATGTAAATCATTGGTAGGAATTTCAGATAAGCGAATGGAGATGCTTTTCGTTCCTCTGAACCTCTGCTTTCCTGCTATCTTCATCCAGTCAGTCTTACTCCTTTCCATGGCTGGCTTTATGTGATACATCACCATTGTCAACGGCTACTTTCGGTCTTCTCTCGGGAAAATGATCCAAATGCCCTGTCACGGCACGGCTAATCGTCTGGAGGCATCACCCTTGTCAATGGCTTCATCTTATCCTCTCAGTGAAAATGATCAACGCACCCTGTCACGGCACGGCTATTCATCTGTCGGTTCTCGATCATGCTGGAATAGGATTTACTATCCTTTTGCGTCTGTCACTAACGCCCCGCAATCGCGAGTTTGGAGCTCGTCACAGTCATTCATTCATTGAATCCTACTCGGAATACCACAGACAAGGTTTAGACTTTCCGGATTCTCTTGAATGCCGCCATCATTCTAGCTTACACCACGAAGATTCTGATTAAGAGATCTAAGAGATACTCATTCAGTCAAAGGTAGAACGGAAGTGGTTGTCAGGCACGCGTTCATAGGGAATGGTGATGATTGTCACGTTCATCACATTCAGATTGAAGTATGAATGGGTATCTTAGAAGCGAAACAAGATGAATTGAATAGAAAACAGTAGTACTTTGCATTAATCTTTGAGGAACAGCAGAGCTCCACACCTTAATCTATGGAGTGTAGAAACTCTACCGTTAAAAATACATAAGTGAAAGTCCAGGCATGGCCAAGAGGCCAGCCCGCAAACGTGATCTAAGATAGCATACAACTGATCAAAGATACCTAATACAATAGTAAAAGGTCCTATTTATAATAAACTAGCTACTAGGGTTTACAGAAGTAAGTAATTGATGCATAAATCCACTTCCGGGGCCCAGTTGGTGTGTGCTTGGGCTGAGCTTGAGTGTTGCACGTGTAGAGGTCCTTCTTGGAGTTGAACGCCAGCTTTTGTGCCAGTTTGGGCGTTTAACTCTGGTTTTGGCTCCTTTTCTGGCGCTGGACGCCAGATTTGGGCAGAAAGCTGGCGTTGAACGCCAGTTTACGTCATCTATTATAGGCCAAAGTATAGACTATTATATATTTCTGGAAAGCCCTGGATGTCTACTTTCCAACGCAATTAGAAGCACGCCATTTTGAGTTCTGTAGCTCCCGAAAAGCCACTTTGAGTGTAGGGAGGTCAGAATCCAGCAGCATCAGCAGTCCTTCTTCAACCTCTGAATCTGATTTCTGCTCAAGTCCCTCAATTTCAGCCAGAAAATACCTGAAATCACAGAAAAACACACAAACTCATAGTAAAGTCCAGAAATGTGAATTTAACATAAAAACTAATGAAAACATCCCTAAAAGTAACTAGATCCTACTAAAAACATACTAAAAATAATGTCAAAAAGCGTATAAATTATCCGCTCATCACAACACCAAACTTAAATTGTTGCTTGTCCCCAAGCAACTGAAAATCAAAATAGGATAAAAAGAAGAGAATATACTATAAATTCCAAACTATCAATGAAACATAGCTCCAATCAAATGAGCGGGACTTATAGCTTTTTGCCTCTTGAATAGTTTTGGCATCTCACTCTATCCATTGAGGTTCAGAATGATTGGCATCTGTAGGAACTCAGAGTTCAGATAGTGTTATTGATTCTCCTAGTTCAGTATGATGATTCTTGAACACAGCTATTTTATGAGTCTTGGCCGTGGCCCTAAGCACTTTGTTTTCCAGTATTACCACCGGATACATAAATGCCATAGACACATAATTGGGTGAACCTTTTCAGATTGTGACTCAGCTTTGCTAAAGTCCCCAATTAGAGGTGTCCAGGGTTCTTAAGCACACTCTTTTTTTTTGCTTTGGACCTTGACTTTAACCGCTCAGTCTCAAGTTTTCATTTGACACCTACACGCCACAAGCACATGGTTAGGGACAGCTTGGTTTAGCCGCTTAGACCAGGATTTTATTCCTTTAGGCCCTCCTATCCACTGATGCTCAAAGCCTTGGGATCCTTTTTATTACCCTTGCCTTTTGGTTTTAAGGGTTATTGACTTTTTCTGCTTGCTTTTTCTTTTTCTTTTTTTTTCTTTCTATTTTTTTGCCTATATTTTTTTTTCTGCAAGCTTTGTTCTTTGCTGCTTTTTCTTGCTTCAAGAATCATTTTTATGATTTTTCAGATTATCAAATAACATGTCTCCTAGTCATCATTCTTTCAAGAGCCAACATATTTAACATTCTTAAACAACAACTTCAAAAGACATATGCACTGTTCAAGCATTCATTCAGAAAATAAGAAGCATTGTCACCACATCAATATAATTAAACTAAGTTCAAGGATAAATTCGAAACTCATGTACTTCTTGTTCTTTTGAATTAAAACATTTTTCATTTAAGAGAGGTGATGGATTCATAGGACATTCATAACTTTAAGACATAGTTACTACTACTAATGATCATGTAATGAAGACACAAACATAGATAAGCACATAACATAGAAAACGAAAAACAGAAGAAATAAGAACAAGGAATGAATCCACCTTAGTGATGGTGGCGTTTCCTTCTTGAGGAACCAATGATGTCCTTGAGCTCTTCTATGTCTCTTCCTTGTCTTTGTTGCTCCTCCCTCATTGCTTTTTGATCTTCTCTTATTTCATGAAGCATGATGGAGTGCTCTTGATATTCCACCCTTAGTTGTCCCATATTGGAACTCAATTCTCCTAGGGAGGTGTTGATTTGCTCCCAATAGTTTTGTGGAGGAGAGTGCATTTGAGGCATCTCTGGGATCTCATGGTGATGAGCTTCATACGCCTCTTGAGCTCCATGAATGGGCTCTCTTGCTTGATCCATCTTTTTCTTAGTGATGGGCTTGTCCTCTTTGATGAGGATATCTCCCTCTATGTCAATCCCAGCCGAATTGCATAGGTGGCAAATGAGGTGAGGAAAGGCTAACCTTGCCATAGTGGAGGACTTGTCAGCCACCTTGTAGAGTTCTTGAGGTATAATCTCATGAACTTCCACCTCTTCTCCAATCATGATGCTATGGATCATGATGGCCCGGTCTATAGTAACTTCAGACCGGTTGCTAGTGGGAATGATTGAGCATTGAATGAACTCCAACCATCCTCTAGCTACAGGCTTGAGGTCCAATCTTCTTAGTTGAACCGGCTTGCCTTTGGAGTCAATCTTCCATTGAGCTCCTTCTACACATATGTCCATAAGGACTTGGTCCAACCTTTGATCAAAGTTGACTCTCCTTGTGTAGGGGCGTGCGTTCTCTTCCATGTTTGGCAAGTTGAACGCCAACCTCACATTTTCCGGACTAAACTCCAAGTATTTCCCCCGAACCATTGTAACATAGTTCTTTGGATCCGGGTTCTTACTTTGATCATGGTTCTTGGTGATCCATGCATTAGCATAGAACTCTTGAACCATTAGGATGCCGACTTGTTGGATGGGATTTGTTAGAACTTCCCAACCTCTTCTTTGAATTTCATGTCGGATCTCCGGATACTCATTTCTTTTGAGTTTGAAAGGGACCTCAGGGATCACCTTCTTCTTGGCCACAACATCATAGAAGTGGTCTTGATGGGCTTTGGAGATGAATCTTTCCATCTCCCATGACTCGGATGTGGAAGCTTTTGTCTTCCCTTTCCCCTTTCTAGAGGATTCTCCGGTCTTAGGTGCCATCAATGGTAATGGAAAAACAAAAAGCTTATGCTTTTACCACACCAAACTTAGAATTTTGCTCGCCCTCGAGCAATAAAAGAAAGAATAGATGAAGAAGAAGAAGAAATTGAGGAGAGGGAGAGTGGGAATTGTTTCGGCCAAGAAGGGTGTAGAGGGGTGTGTTGTGTGAATTTGATGAAGAATGGAGGGCTTTATATAGGGAAGGGAGGAGGGAAAGGTTTCGGCCATATTGGTGGGTTTGGGTGGGAAATTGGTTTTGAATTTTGAAGGTAGGTGGAGTTTATGAGGTAGGTTTATGGGGAAGAGTGGATGGATGTGAGTGGTGAAGAGGTGATAGGGAAGAGAGATTGAGGTGATTGGTGAAGGGTTTTTTGGGGAAGAGTGTTTATGGGGTTGTGTGAAAGAGAGTGGTGAGAAGAAGTGAGTGGAGGTAGGTGGGGATCCTGTGGGGTCCACAGATCCTGGGGTGTCAAGGATTTGCATCCCTGCACCAATTAGGCATGTAAAATGCCCTTGTACACAACTCTGGGTGTTCAGCGCCAGGTTGGTGCCCATTTTGGGCGTTCAACGCCCATTTACTAGCCATTTCTGGCGTTGAACGCCAGAACCATGCTTGTTCTGGGCGTTCAGCGCCAGGATGCTGCCCATTTTGGGCGTTCAGTGCAAGAACCATGCTCTGTTCTGGCGTTGAACGCCAGGCAGATGCTCCTCCAGGGTGTGATTTTTCTTCTGCTGTTTTTAATTCCGTTTTCAATTTTTATATTTATTTTGTGACTCCACATGATCATGAACCTATAAAGACATATAACCAAGAAAAATATAGTTAGATAAATAGAAATTGGGTTGCCTCCCAACAAGCACTTCTTTAATGTCAATAGCTTGACAGTGGGCTCTCATGGAGCCTCACAGATGTTCAGAGCATTGTTGAAACTCTCCAACACCAAACTTATAGTTTGGTTGTGGCCTCCCAACACCAAACTTAGATTTTGACTGTGGGGGCTTTGTTTGACTCTGCTTTGAGAGAAGCTTCTTCTGCTTCCTCTCCATGGATGCAGAGAGATCCTTGAGTTGTAAACACAAGGTTGTCCTCATTTAATTGAAGGATCAATTCTCCTCTGTCCACATCAATCACATCTCTTGCTGTGGCTAGGAAAGGTCTTCCTAGGATGATGGATTCATCCTCTTCCTTTCCAGTATCCAGGACTATAAAATCAGCAGGAATGTAAAGGCCTTCAACCTTTACTAACACGTCCTCTACTTGTCCATATGCCTGTTTTCTTGAATTGTCTGCCATCTCTAATGAGATTTTAGCAGCTTGCACCCCATAGATTCCCAGTTTCTCTATTACAGAGAGAGGCATGAGGTTTATTCCTGAACCAAGGTCACACAGAGCCTTAAAGATCATGGTGCCTATGGTACAGGGTATTATGAACTTTCCAGGATCCTGTCTCTTCTGAGGCAATGTCAGTTGATACAGATCACTTAGTTCATTGATGAACAAGGGAGGTTCAACTTCCCAAGTATCAATGCCAAATAATTTGGCATTCAGCTTCATGATTGCACCAAGAAACTTGGCAGTTTACTCTTCAGTAACATCCTCATTCTCTTCAGAAGAGGAATACTCATCAGAGCTCATGAAGGGCATAAGGAGGTTCAATGGAATCTCTATGGTCTCTAGATGAGCCTCAGAGTCCTTTGGTTCCTCAGAGGGAAGCTCCTTATTGATCACTGGACGTCCCAGGAGGTCTTCCTCCTTGGGATTCACGTCCTCCTCTCCTTCTTTAGGTTCAGCCATGGTGCTTATGTCAATGGCCTTGCACTCTCCTTTTGGATTCTCTTCTATATTGCTTGGGAGAGTACTAGGAGGGATTTCAGTGATCCTTTTACTCAGCTGGCCCACTTGTGCTTCCAGATTTCTAATGGAAGATCTTGTTTCATTCATGAAACTTACAGTGGCCTTAGATAGATCAGAGACTAAGTTTGTTAAATTAGAAGTATTTTGTTCGGAGTTCTCTGTCTGTTGCTGAGTGGATGATGGAAAAGGTTTATTATTGTTAAACCTGTTTCTTCTACCATTATTAAAGCCTTGTTGAGGCTTTTGATCCTTCCATGAGAAATTTGGATGATTTCTCCATGATGAGTTATAGGTGTTTCCATAAGGTTCACCTAAGTAATTCACCTCTGCTATTGCAGGGTTCTCAGGATCATAAGCTTCTTCTTCATAAGAAGCCTCTTGAGTACTGTTGGATGCAGCTTGCATTCCATTCAGACTCTGAGAAATCATATTGACTTGTTGAGTCAATATTTTGTTCTGAGCCAATATGGCATTCAGAGTATCAATCTCAAGAACTCCCTTCTTCATAGGCGTCCCATTATTCATAGGATTCCTTTCAAAAGTGTACATGAACTGGTTATTTGCAACCATGTCAATGAGTTCTTGAGCTTCTGCAGGCGTTTTCTTCAGGTGAATGGATCCACCTGCAGAGGTATCCAATGACATCTTAGATAACTCAGACAGACCATCATAGAATATATCCAGGATGATCCATTCTGAACGCATGTCAGAAGGACACTTTTTGGTCAGTCCTTTGTATCTCTCCCAAGCTTCATAGAGGGATTCACCTTCTTTCTGTCTGAAGGTTTGAACATCCACTCTAAGCTTGCTCTGATTTTGAGGAGGAAAGAACTTGGCTAAGAAAGCCTTGACCAGCTTATCCCAAGAGTTCAGGCTATCCTTGGGTTGAGAATCCAACCACAGTCTAGCTCTGTCTCTTACAGCAAAAGGGAAAAGCATGAGCCTGTAGACTTCAGGATCTACTCCATTAGTCTTAACAGTATCACATATCTGCAAGAACTCAGTTAAGAACTGAAAAGGATCTTCAGATGGAAGTCCATGGAAATTGCAGTTCTGCTGCATCAGAGAAACTAATTGAGGTTTCAGCTCAAAGTTGTTTGCTCTAATGGCAGGAATAGAGATGCTTCTTCCATGTAAATTGGAATTTGGTGCAGTAAAGTTACCAAGCATCCTCCTTGCATTATTATTATTTTCGGCTGCCATCTCCTCTTCTTGTTCGAAAATTTCTGAAAGGTTCTCTCTGGATTGTTGTAATTTAGCTTCTCTTAATTTTCTCTTCAGGGTCCTTTCAGGTTCCGGATCTGCTTCCACAAGAATATTCTTGTCCTTGCTCCTGCTCATATGACAAAGAAGAGGGCACAGAAAAAATAATAATAATAGAGTTCCTTTATACCACAGTATAGGGATCCCTTTGTGAGTGGAAGAAAAGAGGGAGATAAAGAATGTAATGTAATGGAAGAAACACAACTGTGAGGAGGGTAGATATGTGAGATGAGATGTTAGTAGATGAATAAATAAATAGAATAAGATGGGAGAGGGAGAATTTTTGAAAATAATTTTTGAAAAAGGGTTAGTGATTTTCGAAAATAGTTTTTGAAAAAGGTTAGTAATTTTCGAAAAATTTTGAAATCAAAAATAAAAATAATTAGTTAATTAAAAAGAAATTTTTGAAAAAGAGGGAAAATATTTTCGAAAATTAGAGAGAGAGAGTTAGTTAGGTAGTTTTGAAAAAGGTAAGAAGCAAACAAAAAAGTTAGTTAGTTAGTTGAAACAAATTTTGAAAAGATAAGAAGTTAGGAAGTTAGAAAAGATATTTTGAAAAAAAAAAATTTTTGAAAAAGATAAGATAAGAAGATATTTTTGAAAAGATATGATAAAAATTAGTTTTGAAAAAGATTTGATTTTTAATCACAATTAATGACTTGATTCACAAGAAATCACAAGATATGATTCTAGAACTTAAAGTTTGAATCTTTCTTAACAAGGAAGTAACAAACTTGAAATTTTTGAATCAAAACATTAATTGTTATTGTTATTTTCGAAAATTTGATATAAAAATAAGAAAAATATTTTATGAAAAACATTTTTGGAATTTTCAAAAATAACTAAGTAATTTGAAAAAGAATTGATTTTTGAAAAAGATTTTGAAAAAGATGAGATTTTTAAATTGAAAATTTGATTTGACTCATAAAAACAACCAAATTTTAAAATTTTTTGAAAAAGTCAATCCAAATTTTCGAAATTTTAAGAGAAAAAGGGGAAGATATTTTTTTTTTATTTTTGAATTTTTTAATGATGAGAGGGAAAAACAAGAAAAATGATGCAATGCATGAGAATTTTAGATCAAAACATGTGATGCATGCAAGAATGCTATGAATGTCAAGATGAACACAAGAACACTTTGAATGTCATGATGAACATCAAGAACATATTTTTGAAAAATTTTTAATGCAAGGAAAACATGCAAGACACCAAACTTAGAATTCTTTAATGCTTAGACACTAAGAATTCAAGAATGCATATGAAAAACAAGAAAAGACACAAAACATGCAAATGCAAAGATCAAACAAGAAGACTTACCAAGAACAACTTGAAGATCATGAAGAACACTATGAATGCATGAAATTTTTCGAAAAATGCAAGATGCACATGCAAATGACACCAAACTTATAACATGACTCATGACTCAAACAAAAAACACAAAATATTTTTTGATTTTTATGATTTTCTAATTTTTTTTTGGATTTTTATTTTATATTTTTCGAAAATTATTTAGAAAGAAAGAAAAATAAGGATTCCAAAATTTTTAATATGAATTCCAGGAATCTCGCATTCTTAATTTAAAGCTTCAGTCTAGAAATTAGACATGGCTCACTAGCCAGCCAAGCTTTCAATGAAAGCTCCGGTCCAAAACACTAGACATGGCCAATGGCCAGCCAAGCTTTAGCATGTAATTCAGACATGACATGCCTGACATACCCTACAGTCGTATAACAGCTGATGGCTGGAAGCCTCAGTCCAAAAGAATTTAGACATGGCTTTACAGCCAGCCAGGCTTCACATGCTTCATGAAACACTAGAATTCATTCTTAAAAATTTTGAATCTAAAATTTTTTCGAAAACAGGTGAGAAAATTTTGAAATATTTTTGAAATTTTTTTTAAAAGAAAACAAAAATAAAATTACCTAATCTGAGAAACAGGATGAACCGTCAGTTGTCCATACTCAAACAATCCCCGGCAACGGCGCCAAAAACTTGGTATGCGAAATTGCTACTAAGGTTGTGAATTGTTGTTCGAAATTGATTCCCTAGCAATGGCACCAAAAACGGATGCACAGGACCATGGTCTAAACATATCTTCACAACTTTGCATAACTAACCAGCAAGTGCACTGGGTCGTCCAAGTAATACCTTACTTGAGTAAGGGTCGAATCCCACGGAGATTGTTGGTATGGAGCAAGCTATGGTCACCTTGTAAGTCTCAGTCAGGCGGATATAAAACAGTAATGGGTTTTCGAAAATAAATAATAGAATAGGGATAGAGGTACTTATGTAAATCATTGGTAGGAATTTCAGATAAGCGAATGGAGATGCTTTTCGTTCCTCTGAACCTCTGCTTTCCTGCTATCTTCATCCAGTCAGTCTTACTCCTTTCCATGGCTGGCTTTATGTGATACATCACCATTGTCAACGGCTACTTTCGGTCTTCTCTCGGGAAAATGATCCAAATGCCCTATCACGGCACGGCTAATCGTCTGGAGGCATCACCCTTGTCAATGGCTTCATCTTATCCTCTTAGTGAAAATGATCAACGCACCCTGTCACGGCACGGCTATTCATCTGTCGGTTCTCGATCATGCTGGAATAGGATTTACTATCCTTTTGCGTCTGTCACTAACGCCCCGCAATCGCGAGTTTGGAGCTCGTCACAGTCATTCATTCATTGAATCCTACTCGGAATACCACAGACAAGGTTTAGACTTTCCGGATTCTCTTGAATGCCGCCATCATTCTAGCTTACACCACGAAGATTCTGATTAAGAGATCTAAGAGATACTCATTCAGTCAAAGGTAGAACGGAAGTGGTTGTCAAGCATGCGTTCATAGGGAATGGTGATGATTGTCACGTTCATCACATTCAGATTGAAGTACGAATGGGTATCTTAGAAGCAAAACAAGATGAATTGAATAGAAAACAGTAGTACTTTGCATTAATCTTTGAGGAACAGCAGAGCTCCACACCTTAATCTATGGAGTGTAGAAACTCTACCGTTAAAAATACATAAGTAAAAGTCCAGGCATGGCCAAGAGGCCAGCCCTCAAACGTGATCTAAGATAGCATACAACTGATCAAAGATACCTAATACAATAGTAAAAGGTCCTATTTATAATAAACTAGCTACTAGGGTATACAGAAGTAAGTAATTGATGCATAAATCCACTTCCGGGTCCCACTTGGTGTGTGCTTGGGCTGAGCTTGAGTGTTGCATGTGTAGAGGTCCTTCTTGGAGTTGAACGCCAGCTTTTGTGCCAGTTTGGGCGTTCAACTCTGGTTTTGGCTCCTTTTCTGGCGCTGGACGCCAGATTTGGGCAGAAAGCTAGCGTTGAACGCCAGTTTATGTTGTCTATTCTTGGCCAAAGTATGAACTATTATATATTTTTGGAAAGCCCTGGATGTCTACTTTCCAACGCAATTGGAAGCGCGCCATTTCGAGTTCTGTAGCTCTAGAAAATCCACTTTGAGTGCAGGGAGGTCAGAATCCAGCAGCATCAGCAGTCCTTCTTCAACCTCTGAATCTGATTTCTGCTCAAGTCCCTCAATTTCAGCCAGAAAATACCTGAAATAATAGAAAAACACACAAACTCATAGTAAAGTCCAGAAATGTGAATTTAACATAAAAACTAATGAAAACATCCCTAAAAGTAACTAGATCCTACTAAAAACATACTAAAAATAATGTCAAAAAGCGTATAAATTATCCGCTCATCATCTGTGCAATGCGCCTGCAACCTTTCAGAAGTACATGCTCTCTATCTTCTCTGATATGGTAGAGAAATTTCTGGAAGTCTTCATGGATGACTTCTCAGTATTTGGAGACTCATTTAGCTCCTGTCTTAACCATCTAGCACTTGTTCTGAAAAGATGCCAAGATACTAACCTGGTTTTAAATTGGAAAAAATGTCACTTTATTGTGACTGAAGGAATTGTCCTTGGGCATAAAATTTCGAACAAGGGAATAGAGGTGGATCAGGCTAAGGTAGAGGTAATTGAAAAATTACCACCACCCACCAATGTTAAGGTAATCAGAAGCTTTCTAGGGCATGCAGGATTCTATAGGAGGTTTATAAAAGATTTTTCAAAAATCGCAAAACCTCTGAGCAATCTGCTAGCTACTGACACGCCATTTGTGTTTGACACAGAGTGTTTGCAGGTGTTTGAAGCTCTGAAAGCTAAGCTGGTCACAACACCAGTTATTTCTGCACCAGATTGGACATTACCTTTGGAACTAATGTGTGATGCCAGTGACCATGCCATTGGTGTAGTATTGGGACAGAGGCATAACAAGCTTCTGCATGTCATTTATTATGCTAGCCGTGTTTTAAATGATGCCCAAAAAAATTACACAACCACAGAAAAAGAGCTGCTTGCAGTGGTTTATGCCATTGACAAGTTTAGATCATACTTAGTAGGATCAAAAGTGATTGTGTACACTGACCATGCTGCTCTTAAATATCTACTCACAAAGCAGGATTCAAAGCCCAGGCTCATAAGATGGGTGTTGCTTCTGCAAGAGTTTGATATAGATATAAGAGACAGAAAAAGGACAGAGAATCAAGTAGCAGATCACTTGTCCAGGATAGAACCAGTAGTAGGAGCATCCCTTCCTCCTACTGAGATCTCTAAAACCTTTCCGGATGAGTAATTGTTTGCTATTCAGGAAGCTCTGTGGTTTGCAGATATTGCAAACTATAAGACTCAAGGTTCTCCTTCTGTAACCATGGAGAGGAAGCATGAAAAGCTTCACTCAATACAGAGTCAAATAAAACCCCCACATTCAAACTCTAAGTTTGGTGTTGAGAGACCCCAACCCTGCTCTGATTATCTGTGAGGCTCCATGAGAGCTCACTGTCAAGCTATTGATATTAAAGAAGCGCTTGTTGGGAGGCAACCCAATGTTATTTAATTATATCTATTTATTTTCCATTGCTATTTTATGTTTTCTTTAGGTCAATGATCATGTGAAGTCACAAAAACAACTAAAAAATAAAAAACAGAATGAAAAATAGCATTAAAAATAGCTCACCCTGGAGGAAGAGCTTACTGGCGTTTAAACGCCAGTAAGAAGCATCAGACTGGCGTTTAACGCCAGAAAGAAGCATCAAGCTGGCGTTAAACGCCAGAAACAAGCACTAGACTAGCGTTTAACGCCAGAACAGAGCATCAAGTTGGCGTTTTACGCCAAGAAAGGGAGAAAAACTGGCGTTTAATGCCAGAAACAAGCAGCAGTCTGGCGTTAAACGCTAGGATTGCACACTAAGGGCATTTTTGCACGCCTCAATAGAGCAGGGATGATAAGTCCTTGACCCCACCTGCCACACCTTTTCATACACACTTCCTCCACCCTCGGCAGAACCCACCACACATCTCCATCTCCTCCTTTCCTCCTTCTTTTGCTCGAGGACGAGCAAACATTTTAAGTTTGGTGTGGAAAAAGCATTGCTTTTTTTATTTTTCCATAACCACTAATCCCTCAAGGGATGCACTTTCCTCCACAAAACTATTGGGAGCAGATTAACACCTCCCTAGGAGAATTAAGTTCCAACATAGGACAACTAAGGGTGGAGCACCAAGAGCATTCTATCCTCCTCCATGAAATTAGAGAAGATCAAAGAGCTATGCGGGAGGAGCAACAAAGGCAAGGAAGAGACATAGAGGAGCTCAAGAGCACTATTGGTTCTTCAAAAGGAAGAAGACGCCACCCTCACTAAGGTGGACCCGTTCCTTAATCTCCTTGTCTATTTATTTTTTCTGTTTTCATTCTCTATGCTTTATTTATGTTTGTGTCTTCATTACATGATCATTAGTATCTAGTGTCTATGTCTTAAAGCTATGAATGTCCCATGAATCCATCACCTTTCTTAAATGAAAAATGTTTTAATTACAAAAGAACAAGAAGTACATGATTTCGAATTCATCCTTGAAACTAGTTTAATTATTTTGATGTGGTGAGAATACTTTTTGTTTTCTGAATGAATGCTTGAACAGTGCATATGTCTTTTGAATTTGTTGTTTATGAATGTTAAAATTGTTAGCTCTTGAAAGAATGATGAAAAGGAGAAATGTTGTTGATAATCTGAAAAATCATAAAATTGATTCTTGAAGCAAGAAAAAGCAGTGAATACAAAAGCTTGCGAAAAGAAAAAAAAAAGAGAAAAAGAAAAGAAAAATGGCGAAAAAAAAGGCAAAAGAAAAAAGCAAGCAGAAAAAGCCAAAAGCTATTTAAACCAAAAGGCAAGAGCAAAAAGCCAATAGCCGTTAAAACCAAAAGGCAAGGGTAATAAAAAAGATCCAAGGCTTTGAGCATCAGTGGATAGGAGGGTCCAAAAGGAATAAAATCCTGGCCTAAGCGGCTAAACCAAGCTGTCCCTAACCATGTGCTTGTGGCGTGAAGGTGTCAAGTGAAAACTTGAGACTGAGTGGTTAAAGTTGAGGTCCAAAGCAAAAAGAAGAGTGTGCTTAAGAACCCTGGACACCCCTAATTGGGGACTCTAGCAAAGCTGAGTCACAATCTGAAAAGGTTCACCCAGTTATGTGTCTGTGGCATTTATGTATCCGGTGGTAATACTGGAAAACAAAGTGCTTAGGGCCACGGCCAAGACTCATAAAGTAGCTGTGTTCAAGAATCAACATGCTGAACTAGGAGAATCAATAACACTATCTGAATTCTGAGTTCCTATAGATGCCAATCATTCTGAACTTCAATGAATAAAGTGAGATGCCAAAACTATTCAAGAGGCAAAAAGGTACTAGTCCCGCTCATCTGATTGGAGCTAAGTTTCATTGATATTTTGGAATTTATAGTATATTCTCTTCTTTTTATCCTATTTTATTTTCAGTTGCTTGGGGACAAGCAACAATTTATGTTTGGTGTTGTGATGAGCGGATAATTTATACACCTTTTGGCATTGTTTTTACATAGTTTTTAGTATGATTTAGTTAGTTTTTAGTATAATTTTATTAGTTTTTAATTAAAAATCACATTTCTGGACTTTACTATGAGTTTGTGTGTTTTTCTGTGATTTCAGGTACTTTCTGGCTGAAATTGAGGGACCTGAGCAAAAATCTGATTCAGAGGCTGAAGAAGGACTGCAGATGCTGTTGGATTCTGACCTCCCTGCACTCAAAGTGGATTTTTTGGAGATACAGAAGTCCAATTGGCACGCTATCAATTGCGTTGGAAAGTAGACATCCAGGGCTTTCCAGCAATATATAATAGTCCATACTTTGCTCGAAGATAAATGACGCAAACTGGCGTTCAACGCCAGTTTTCTGCCCTATTCTGGCGTTAAACGCCAGAAACAGGTTACAAGTTGGAGTTAAACGCCCAAAACAGGTTACAACCTAGCGTTTAACTCCAGAAACAGCCTAGGCACATGTAAAGCTCAAGTCTCAGCCCCAGCACACACCAAGTGGGCCCCGAAAGTGGATTTCTGCACTATCTATCGTAGTTTACTCATTTTCTGTAAACCTAGGTTATTAGTTTAGTATTTAAACAACTTTTAGAGATTTATTTTGTATCTCATGACATTTTTACACGTTTCATATGGTATTTCTGATGGCATGAGTCTCTAAACCCGATGGTTGGGGGTGAGGAGCTCTGCTATGTCTCAATGAATTAATGCAATTACTTCTGTTTTCTATTCAATCACGCTTGTTTCTGTTCTAAGATACTCGCTTGTACTTAACCGTGATGAATGTGATGATCCGTGACACTCATCATCATTCTCAACCTATGAACGCGTGCCTGACAACCACTTCCTTTCTACCTTAGATCGAGTGTGTATCTCTTAGCCTCTTGGTTCATGATCAGAGTCTTCGTGGTATAGGCTAGGATTACTGGTGGCCATTCTTGAGATCCGAAAAGTCTAAACCTTGTCTGTGGTATTCCAAGTAGGATCTGGAATGGGATGACTAAAAGAGCGGAAGATTGATGGTTTAGAAGTTATGGTAAATACTCGTTGCAAGTATAGTTACTAAACCAAGCAATCAACCTTTCTTACAAACGTTTTGGTTGTCACAAGTAACAAACCCTTTAAAATTGATAACCGAGTATTTAAACCTCGGGTCGTCTTCTCAAGGAACTGCAGGGAGGTATGTTCTTATTATTGGTTATGGAGATTGTAAATTCGGGGTTTTAAGAATGAGGAACAAATATGACAAATGATTTAAATGGCAATTAAAAATAAATAAATACTGTAAAGTAAACTTTTGGGTAAGGTATGAGAAATTGGAAGTCCAGACTTAGTTATCCTTATCAATAACAATGAAAGTCGAATCTTAATTCCACTTGGTCAACCTTTACTAAAATAAAGGAAAGTCAAGGGACTAATTAGTTTGATCTTCGAATCTTTGGGATTATTGAAGCTCAATTCAATTAGCAAAGATAACAGTTATCAATTATGTTGAGATAAGATAACTCCTGAGTTACTGCTTTCTTAACCAAGACCAAAAGAGAAAAAAGTAAATTTGTTGGAATAAAAATACCTTCAGATGTAAAGTAACAATAACATAAATTAAAGAAAGCAATCATGAATTGAAATACCTCAAATAGCATTAATAAAGGAAATCATAATCTAACATGAAGAGTTCATAAACTAAATTAGAAAAATAAAAATAAAGAACCTGGGATTGAGAGTCACTCCTAAAACTAAGAGAAGTCCTAAATCCTAAGAGAGAGAGAGGAGAGAACCTCTCTCAAAACTAGATCTAAATCATGGAAGTACTAAATTGGCGAGCTCTCTATGAATGGATGCATTCCCCCACTTTATAGCCTCTAATATGTGTGTTCTGGGCTGAAAACTGGGTCAAAAGCAGCCCAGAAATCGCCCCCTGCGATTTCTGTTACGTTCAAGTCGCGGGCAAGTGACGCGGAGGCGTCGTCCATGTGGCCGCGCGGGTTGAGGTTCGCAGATGCGACGCGGACGCGTCATTCACGCGTTCGCGTCACCTAACTTCGAGGCAGCTATGGCAAATTATATATCAAATCAAAGCACTGGATGTTAGCTTTCCAACGCAACTAGAACAGCATCGTTTGGACCTCTGTAGCTAAAGTTATAGCCGTTTGAGTGCGAAGAGGTCAGGCTGGACAGCTTAGCAGTTTCTCCAACTTCTTGTATTCCTTCCACTTTTGCATGCTTCCTTTCCATCCTCTGAGCCATTCCTGTCCTGTAATCTCTGAAAACACTTAACACACATATCAAGGCATCTAATGGTAATAAGAGAGGATTAATAATAAGCAAATATAAGATCAAAGAAGCATGTTTTCAATCATAGCACATAATTAGGAAGGCAAATGTAAAACCATGCAAATAGTATGAATAAGTGGGTAAAGAGTTGATAAAATCCACTCAATTGAGCACAAGATAAACCATAAAATAGTGGTTTATCAATGACTGTGACAAGCTTCAAACTCACGAGTGCTGGGCGTAGTGACAGATGCAAAAGGATCAATGGATCCTATTCCAACATGAGTGAGAACCGACAGATGATTAGCTGTGCGGTGACAGCGCATTTGGACCATTTTCACTGAGAGAATGGATGGTAGCCATTGACAACGGTGATCCACCAACATACAGCTTGCCATGGAAGGAGACCTGCGTGCGTGAAGAAGAAGACAGTAGGAAAGCAGAGATTCAGGAGACAGAGCATCTCCAAAACTTCAATCTGTTCTCCATTACTGCATAACAAGTAACTTTTATTTCATGTTATTTAGTTTTCATAAACAAAAGCAATTTTTATTATTAATCTCCTGACTAAGATTTACAAGATAACCATAGATTGCTTCAAGCCAACAATCTCCGTGGGATCGACTCTTACTCACGTAAGGTATTACTTGGACGACCCAGTGCACTTGCTGATTAGTGGTACGAGTTGTGAAAAGTGTGATTTACAATTCGTGCACCAGACATATATGTGTGTACTCTCATTTTGAAAACTCGCTTATAGATGCCTTGATGTATATTTTGGGAGAAATAAGAATTGTTATTGTCAAACTTATTTTTATTATTTTAACCTTAGTCGACCTAAACTTCGCAGATCGTGACTAGCGGCTATTATTTTTATTACTATAACCCTTGTCAAACTTATCCTATTCTTTCTTAATGTTTCATTTTATTCCGCTTTCCTTATTCGCTTTGTTCTTTTTCATCGATACGTGAGTGTTTCCATTTGTAATTTTATTTTACTTCTTTTCAGGCTTCTCGTTTAATAATTCATTTCAATTATATATGTATTATAAATCCACCTTGAGTCATACCACCTTACTATCAATAACTTATGACTCGAGCAAAAGGATTTGAATATTAGGGTGTTACATATCCTCTAACTCAACAGGTCAATGACTAATCCATCACGAATCAGAGCTCTATTTTAGGATCTGCCACTAGCCAATAGGTTGTTGCATGCACAAGGTAAGATTCAAACTCCTAACACTTGTTTAAGTAGACGAGTTAGCATTCATTAATTATCGTTATAATAATTGTATAATCTTAGATATAAACATATAATTACGAATATTATGTATATAAAATTATGCATATTATATATATTATATAAAGTAACTTTAGATATTATTTGTAACATCTCTTATTTTTAGAAAATTTAATTATGAATAAGTTATGTTTATTTTATTAAATTAAGTTTTTTATTATAGAAATTATTTTATTGAAGGTAGTTAAATTAATTTTTATGAACTAAGAACATTAATTATATTATCTCTAATTTTAGATTAGAGTACTTATTTTAAAAACTAATTAGTAAGTTAATAAACAAATAATGTTTTTGAAATAATTTTATTGGATTATATTTGGTTTTTAATTACTACCCTTACCCTTTTTACCAAACTCTAACCCTAATTCCCAAAATCAAACTTACACTAGCTCTAATTTTATCCTAAAATAAACACACTTACACCTCACTCCTTTCTCAGCTGCCACCCCCTCACCCCACACCTACACACATGGTAAAGGAAGTAAGAAAGGAAAGGAGAAAGAGAGAGAACGGGAAGGAAGAAGAGCATGGAAGAAGGAGAGAGAGACAATGTTGATGGGTGTCACTGCCATCGTTACTATCGATGCTGTCATAGAGAGGGATGCGTTAAGAGTCAGAATACAAGGAGAGATAAAGAGCGTGTGCAAAGGGCAACACCGCTACAGCTGTCGCCATCAAGATCGTCATCGCTGCTGGAAGAAGGGGTAGTTCCGCCGCTACCATCGAGCCACGATCACTGCCGCCGAAGCTTCTATCGCCATTGTCATTGCATGAAGGAGGGAGAACAGTGGAACATGAATAGAGAGAAGAAGAACTCGCAGGAGGAGGAGAAGATGATGTGTGAGCATCTTTCTTACCTTTTCCTAGTGAATTTGCATCTAATTTGTAGAGTTTAATCAAGAATTAATTATCTTTTAGCCACTATGTATGCTACTTTGAGTCGTGTGTAATTCTTTTTATTTTAGATAGCATTCGGATGGATTTGATGGAGTTTCCGCAAAAAAAGAGAAGAAGGCGAATGATGCTGTCAACCTTGACCTCTCTGCACTCAAACCTGAATAACTCGAGTTACAGAGGTCCAATTGACGTGATTCTAGTACTGTTGGAAAGCTAACTTCCAGAGCTTTCCAACGATGAATAATAGTCCATACTTCTTTTCCATCAATTCTTCCAAGGCTGCACCTAACTTGAGAAAGCCAAGGTTGCACCTAACTTGAGATTTCTCAAGTTAGGTGTGGACTATTAAGGAATAAAATGGTCCCCAACTCTCCAAGAAGCAAGCACGCAATCTCCTATTAATTCTAATTTACACTTTATTTTATTTAAAAATAGAAAAAGATATTATTTAGTTTTAGGAAATATATAATTTACATTAATTACGATTAGATATAAAAGGAAAAAGATACACTCTCTTCTCTTCTACCTCATTCTGCGATTTACAGTTTTTACCTGAATCCTAGTTTTTCTCTCTGAACTATGAGCAACTAAACATCTACTGTTAAGGTTAGGAGCTCTATCTATTGTATGGATTGATACTATTATTTTTCTATTTTAATTCATGTACAGATTTATGATTCAAGAATTGTTTTCGTTCTTTATCTTATGAATTTGGGTGGAACGGAAGTATGACCTTTGTTCTGATTGAGTTCTTGTATAACTTGGAAAAGCTCTTTACTTGAACAACAGCTTGAAAACATATTCTCCTAAATCTCTAATTATCTGGACTTAACGGGATACGTGACATATAATCCTCTTATATTTGGGTAATTAGGATTTTTGTGGCATATAAACTAGAATTGAACTTTACCCTCTAATTGGAATTAAGTGACCAAGGAATTGGCGGTTGATGAATTTTAGAGGAAACTAAAAAGGTCTAAGGAATTAAGGTTTAGTCACATATAGTTTGTCATGAATTAAATCTTGCATGATTAAAATAGTTAGTAAGAAAAGTCAATCCAGAAAATAGATAACTCTGAAGCCTTAATTGTTTTCTCCATATATTATTCACATCAATTTACTGTTTGCTTTATTAATATTCTGAATTCACTATTAATGCTTTTGAACCTTCAAACACCATTTTCTGCTTGTCTAACTAAGTAAATTAACCAACCATTATTGCTTAGTCCATCAATCCTCGTGGGATCGACCTTCACTCACCTGAGGTATTACTTAGTATGACCTGGTGCACTTGCCGGTTAGTTTGTGGTTATAAATTTCGCACTAGAAGACCACATCACCATGATTCTGGTCACCGGGTATGGCACTGTTGTTGCCGAAACCACCGCCGGAGTTACTGCTACCTTGTTCCGTCGTTCCTCCTTAACTACAATAAGTATACTTGTTCCGAAATCCTTGCCGTTAGTGTTCTATTATTAGTTTATTAAAGATTTTGAGGTGTTGATATCGTAAGGTTAAGTTACCGAAATTGCATGTTGTGTTTGTTGATGTCGCTACTATGGGGAGACATTGAAACTGCTAGTACTGTCACTATTATTGTCGTGTTGTTGGGTTTCGATCAAGGTAGGGGTTGTTTGTTTTACAAATTTGGAATGTTTCAAAAGTTTAGAAAATACGTCCATTTGAGTTGATGAGCGTTTTATGGTTTGATTATCTCTATTAAAGTTTGAGTAATTAAGCTTCGATAAATTATGATTGTTTTTCGTAAATGATTGAAATCGATAACGGATTTAAAAAGGGATTAAATAGTTTAATAATAAAATTAATTAGTAACAATGCTTGAAGCCTCTCGGTGGGTGGATTAGGACAACAAACCATTTGTCCAAGTCTTGATGTGTAAAAATTTAATAACTTAAAGACAATTAAAGATAACAAGCCAAGAATATTTATGTTGAGAAATTGTTGGGTATTAGAATAGATGAGAAAGGTTTGAGAGATGTTTGGTTTGGATGGAACCCATAAAGGGTGAAAAGTCTGAATTTTAGGGGAGGTTCTACCGAAATTTTCGTAGAAGTTTGGGTGAAATTGAATAATAAGAATCATGGAACTTGAGAATCTTAAAAGTTTGGTTTGTTAGCCCCCAAAGTGACTAGTTAAAGAAAGATATAACGAGATTGAATGAGAAAAAGATTGAGGTTGATTATCGATGATGTGTTTAAGTTAGCTTAAGGTTGATTATAAATAATTATGTGTATGAGTTAGTTTATTTACAACATTGACTTTAAGTATAGGGTATTGTGTTAGATACCTCATACCCGCAAGCTGTATGTACGACCTAAGCCTAACTCGGTGAATATTAAACTGTACAGAGTAGAAAGTGGAGTTGAGTTTGATGGTTATGATGAAGATTATGCTATTATGAGATCATTAATGAAAAATGAGAATTGATTTGAGGCTTACGACAAAATTGAAATTCAAATGAGGCTTATGATGAAAATAATGATTGAGATATATGCTAGCGATTATGATTAATAATGAATTTAATGATGATAATTGTTTTTATTGATGATGATTATTGATTAGCAAGGACGGAGGGTTTGTCCTGCTTGCGTGATTATTATTGAGATATGATTATTGATTAGCAAGGACATGGGTTTTGTCCCACTTGTGTGATTGATGAGACACTTGCACTTGGCAAAGATGTTGGTTTTATCCCGCTTGTGCAGTGTTGCGGTGAGTCACCTGCACCTAACAATGATGGTGGTTTTGTCCTAGTTATTTAGTGCTGCGTTGTAAATATGGAAATGGTGGTTTTGTCCCGCTCACATTCTTTTTGTTCATAAGTGTGGTCGGGCACATAATCCTCGGATTAGTTAGCCTCCAGTGAGAAGGTGATAGGGCACTTTCCCTCTTAATACCGGCTTGTGATAAGTTCGGGATGTTCCTCTTGGGAATGCATAATAGAGAGAGTATATCCGGGTTAGCTACCGGATGTGTCACGTCTGACAGTATAACCGACACGTGAACTCACAGCCAATAAGGCATGCATGCATCATATGCATTTGTTTAAATTTTTTGGGTGTGCATTTTATTGTGTGTGCGTATGTAATTTATCTGATTATGTGTTATTTGTTATATGCTCTATATGTGTTTATTTTTGTGTGATTGAATTGTCTGATTTGATTGTGTTTGCTGGTGCATGGAGGTGATGGAGGTTGAAGCGGATTGACTTTAGGATTTGTCCTTAGACACTAGTTTATTATTGAACATATAAGAAAGAGAGATGGTAATTTATTGGGTAGAAAATCTTTAGGTGAGTCTTTGAACTCTAAAGGAATGATATAAAGATTTATGTTGATTTTTCTAGAAACATATATGCCTAAGATACTTTTGGATATAAAATTGTATATAGCTAAGTGAAAATTATTTCAAAACAAATAAGTAAAGAACGCAAGCTTCCATAAAGATAAACTTTCCTGAGATGTACGTTGACCGAATGCATTTATTTCTATTAATTTTGTGGCATTTTCTTCTCCTGTGGAGGACCTTCGAGTTAGGTTGTCACCTCTCTAAAGCCCTATATTTTTTCAGGAAATGGACAAGAAGAAAGCCTATGAAAAATTTACTGAGCATTTGGACGTGCATTGGTTTATTTGTAAACCAAATTTGTTTTATTATCTTAGATATTTTTCCTCGCCTACGATTTGTAATTATATATGTTTATATATTACTTATATAAATTATTCTTGTAAATGAAAAAGCATTGTGATGATTCGTATGTATGTACATATAATAGAAAAATATTACCAGTTTTTCAAAGAAAAGTCAATAAGGATTTTAGGTAAAAGCTCCTACTTATTATTGTTATTGGGGTAGATGACATTATTCATAAACCAAACACATGCAAATTTAACATGAATCTCCCAAATCAAAAAACATTACGTGGATGTCTCCGTGCATGTTCCTATATAAATCGAATGTATTTGATTCGAATTAGTAGGGTTTAGGGTAAAATGAAGTAAGTAGATTCAATTTATCAACGAATGAAACCCATGGTATTACGCATCCATAGTAAATCGATACTGCTTGATTCGATTTAGCCTATGGTATTGTGGCACATGGTAAATCAAATTGAGTAAGCTCAAATTATACCCATAATAATTCGTGTTACAATGTAAATCGAAACATATAGATTTGATTCACCAAACGTATCACTATATAAGGAATTCGGATTCACTTATTTCGAATTAGCTTTCACATACCAAATTCACCTCAACCGAAAATTCTAGAGTAACTAAGAAAATCTATACTGGGAGATTGAAACTGCAAAAATGAAAGATGATCCAAATCGGCTCTATCGGTTGGATGGAGTCGCCCATATTACCGATAGCATCTATGAAGAGGTTAGTGAATGAAAACACCTTTTTGGTTTATTTTCTTCAAGAAATAAAGAATTGTCAGTGACATTAAGTTTCTTAGACCTTGATTATTAGAATTTTTAAACTTCAAATAGTAGTTAGAGTATTGATTTAGGGGTAGCAGTTCGTGAGAACATTAAAATCACAAATGCATGTTAGATGAGGGATAACTAAGTGTGTTGATGAGTAGTGATAACATGTTTGGTTAGAATTTGTAAGTTTTTATAGTTAGACACTTAACGAGGTTAGCAATTTTGGTAGAGTTTAATTAATTTAATTTAGGTTTCAAGTGTTGGATTAGCTAGGAAATAGAATTGTTAAATGTTAGATTAACTAGTAAGGATTTGATGTTATTTAATTTATTTAAAAATTGAATTATTAAATGTTAGATTAATAAGGCAATACAAGTTTAGTTATATACCGTAGGGTTTAGGCCTCCGTCCTAAAGATTAACTTAACTATATTTCGTTAGAAATTAATTTAATTTTGGTTACTTTGATTTAATTAAATTTGATATAATTCTTAAATATTAGGTTAGTATAATCTTCAAGTTTGCGATATCTGTTACATTGAAGCAATTTTTTTTCTAATTATTTTTTTAGGTTTTTTTTGTTTTCTAAACTATTATGGTTCTTAGAGATTTTTTTAATTGTTATGCAGCCCCAACGATGTATCACGAGCATGAGGAGGTAGCATGTTATGCTGTTAGATGATAGAATCATGCCATACTTACAGATGGATGGTTTGGCCCATCTTGCAAGGCTCAACGATCACTAATTTAGGTTGGATGAGCCATTAGTGAGTGCATTTGCTGAGAAATAGCGTTTGGAGATGTGTGCATTTCACCTACCATTTGGGAGCGCACAATTACGCTACAAGATATAGCATACGAGTAAGGGCTCCCGATCGACGGACAGTATGTGAGCGGATGTCTAACGGACTTCGAGCAGTACATCAACAGTGGCCGTCCAGTATGGAATTGGTTTGAGGAGTTATTGGATGTGTTGCTGCCGATGGATTGCATTGACAAGTTCACCGTGAAGTGCACTTGGATGCAGGAAATATTTAGTGACCTTCCCAAGGGCACAGACGAGGAGACAGCCAAGAGGTATGCGAGAGCGTACATTATGATGCTATTACCAATTCAGCTCTTCGGTGACAAGTTCCGTATACACATGCATATTAGGTGGTTGTCGTACATAACGAGATTAGAGGACATGGGCAGTTATAGCTGGGGATCAGTCATTCTATCGTGGTTATACCGGTGCTTGTGCTATGTGGCCAACATGCATGTGGTTAAGTTGGCTGATCCGTTGTAGCTCTTCCTGTCATTGGCCATTGGCTTCGAGGTACTCAATGTTAATAGTTCTATTGTGTGTCGTTGTTTTTACGGTTTGTGCCCGTTGTTGACAATAAGTGTTGGGTCACAAGTAGTCAAATTATCAGCCAACATTGAGTGAGATGGGACCTCAAGTCGAGCATTACAGACTGAGGATAAATTTTCTTTGGGATGGGGATATGAGTGTTATGTATTTCTTGTTTTTATTGTTCAGTTATTTTGTTTGCTTACTATTCATGACGACTTTCGAAAACCAGTTCGTGTGGATGCCATATAGCTCGCCGAATGTCGTACAGGTGGTGCATCCCGACATACTAGAGCCACGCACATGGTGTTATGGAGGGTGATAAACCTCACTTTTGCGATTTATCTTGTGCTTATTTTGGGAGATTTTATCACCTTTTCCTACATTTATTCAATGAAATAGCATGGTTTTATAATTCTCCTTGATTTTGTGCTTAAGAGTGAAAACATGCTTTTTAGGCCTTAAAATAGCTAATTTTGATTCACCTTAATTCCATTCGATGCCTTGATGTGTTTGTTGAGTGATTTCAGAGTCATAAGGCAAGTATTGGATGGAAGAAGTGAAGAGAAAATCATACAAAGTGGAGAAAGCATGAAGAAATGAGCATTTGGAGAATTGAGAGCCACGTGCATGCGTCACCCACGCGTACGCATGAGAAGAAGATTTGCAAGCCACGCACACACGTCAACCATGCGTACGCGTGAGGAGAAAATTTCCCATCGACGCGCACACATGACGTCAGGCACGTGACCCACTTAAAGTGAAATCACTGGGGCGATTTCTGAGCTACCCAGGCCCAAATTCAACTCATTTCTGAGAGTATTTCATGCAAAATTCAAGCTTGAGCAAGCGGGGAGCACTTAGTTATAGGGTAGCATCATGTAGGTTAGTTTCTAGAGAGAGAAGCTCCCTCTCCTCTCTAGAATTAGGGTTCTTAGGCCAATTGCATCTTAGATCTAGGTTCAATTTCTTGTTCTCATCTTGTTCTCTTTATGATTTCTTGGTCTTATACCTTTGCTCTCCTTGGTTCTCTTGCTAATTTTACTTTTATGCCTCTTTTAAGTTTATGCAATCATGTTAGATTTGGATCTCCTTTAATGGAATTTAATGTTTGATGTTCTTTTATTGATGATTTGAGTTGTGATTTTACTTTTCTTGCAATTGGTAGTTGGTAGATTTTACATTCATTTCAATTTTACTATGCTTTCCTTTTATGCCTTCCAAGTGTTTGACAAAATGCTTGGTTAGATGTTAGAGTAGATCTTTGAGCATTCTTGGCTTGGAAAGAGTAATTAGGTGATCTTGAGTTATTAAGACCCAACTTATGTTGGTGATCTAGAGTTGTTAGCTAGTATTGTTTCCATTAAAGCTAATCTTTTACTAATTCAATTAGTAGGTTGATTAGGATATTTGGATTAAGATTAGCTAGTCTTATTAGACTTTCTTCGAGTGTGAAGATAACATGATACCTTCTTCTATTGTCGGGGATGACGTAGTAAGATAAATTCTTGTTAATCATTGTTATGATTAGTGACTAGGATAAAAAGCCTATATTCTCAAGCCTTGCCATGAATGTCTCTCTTTATTAATCGCTTTCTTTAATTGCTTGGTTAATTTACTCTTCTTGCCATTTATCTTCTTGTCATTTAATTTCTTGCCCATTTACTCTTCTTGCCATTTATTTTCTTGTTATTTACTTTTCTTGCCAATTACAAATCAAACCCCCTTGCATCTTCATAGCCAATAATTGACCACTTTATTGCAATTCCTTGTGAGACGACCCGAGATTTAAATACTTCGGTTAAATTTTTATTGGGGTTTGTACTTGTGACAACCAATATTTTTGATTGGGAAGAGTGTTTGTTAGTTTAGAACTATACTTACAATGAGAAAATTTCATTCATTTGAGGAAATTCTAGACCATCACAACAATCTCTCTCTATCAAAATGGCGTCATTGCCGGGGAATTGCAATGGTGTTATGTTATTGGCTATTGTATATATTGTGAATATGCTTGTCTTTTGCCTCTTTGTTAGTTTTTGCTAGTTGTTGGACTTTGCTTTCTTTGTTCCTTGTTAGTTTTTGTTTTTATCTTCATTTGTCACTATGAATTCTCATCCTCATTTTGGCTATAAGTGTGGTTACAACTATGTTGTAGGAGATGGAAATTACAATGACAACATGCATCAAGAATTTGGGAATCAAAGGAGGGAGGAGCCCCAAGCTTATGGACAATCTTCATGGCAACAACCTCCACCAATGTACTACGAACAAGAGCCATCCCAAGATGCATACCAATCTAATGGGTGTGATGACCCTCATTGTAGTTGTCAACTACAATCATCATATGCATATGAACCCACTCCTCAATATAGCCTCCCACCATGCTCAAAAGCCTCATACCACCATTCACCTCCATATGATCCTAACCTATATCCACCAAACCAACCACCATGTGAACCACACCGAGAGCCACCACCATTCCAACACCAATACTCCCAAGAACCACAAATTTCATATACACCACCTCAAAACTTTCACCAATATGAACCACCTTCAGATTACAATGCCTTTCTCTCGAATGATGAACCCTCTCTTCCACCACCGGCCCCCGATGAAGTTCTCATGCTAAGAGATCTTGAATCTCGTATCCGAAGGCAACAAGAGGAGACGGAAAAAGAGTTTAAGGAGTTGGTAACCAAAACCTCTACCATGGTAGCCAAAACTTCTACCATGGAAGCCAAGATAGCTATCATGGTAGAAGCCGTTAGCAACATAGTCTCATCCTGCTTAAGCTTGTGCGATCAAGGTACTCCCATTGTTGAATGTGGAGAAGCAACCAAAGAGCTTAGTGAGGGTGTGAAATTATATTGGAGCTTCAAGGTGGAGAAGAGGAGTTGAAACAAGAAGTGCAACAAGAGGAGGAGGTAGAGATTATTGAACAAGAGGAAGTAGTGGTTGAAGATTTAGGAGATGTTGAGTGCAAAGAGGAATCCCAAGTGGAAGAGCCTCCTTTTATGGAGTTTGAAGTTGATGTTGAGGAGGAGAGTGCACAACCTCCAAGGCACAATGTGATTGAAGAATTGGAAGAAGTGTCCTGATGCGAGGGCAGAAGTCGGCTAATTAAGAAATCAATATAGGGAATACGTTGTGAGTATAGTTCTTAACCAGCTAAGATCCGCCTCATCAATTTAGAAAAGTTGTCACAAAAGTTTAGGATAAGAATACTGGGAGTATGAGTCCCAGGTCGTCTCCCAACGAGTTGCTAAAAAGGGTGCTAATTTATTAATCAGGAAATTCCGAGAGATTTTTGAGAGTTAAATGACAGAAAATAATTAATTGTAATTAAAAGAAAATTATATATTCTAATTAAAAAGCCTTGACTGGGGGAATGATTAATTGGAAGTTCTATCCTTGTTGGAATTTTTCTCAAGTGTAGTATAAATAGGTTGTTGTTTTCACTTAGTTAACCCTTACTAAATAAAGGAAAGTCAAGTGATTGAGCTAACTCTTATTCGCAAATCCTAGTCCTCTCCCTTGGGAAGGTCTAGCGTTAGTAAATACATAATTAGCCAACAACTTCCAATTTAACTAAGCACTTGAGCATTCCAACTCAAGTGTCTCCTCTTAATCAACCCCCATGTCAAGTAGGGAATCTACTCCATTGACATGAATGTAACGCTCATAAGAATATAAGAAGAAGACATGATAAATTAAATAAAATAAAGCTTGAAAATTAATTAAAGATAAAAGTAATCATTTGCATTAAATAAATCCAAAATAATCCAATTACCACTCTAAACAAGAATTAAGAATATGGAATAAATAAAAGAGTAAGTAAGGAAACAAACTAGAATAGTATCTTCAACGGAGGTGATGACTCTTCAATATCCAAAAGCAAAAGCAATAAACTATGAAACTATGAATGTAAAGTAAACCTAGAGGAAGAGTAGTTTCTCTCTAGATTCAGATCTAAAAACTAAAAACTATCCTAATGAGAATGTGTGTTAAGTCTCTGCATGTTCCCTGGCTTTAGTCTGTGTTTCTGGGCCGAAAACTGGGTCAAAACGCGGCCCAAAATCGCCCCCAGCATTTTCTGTCAATTCTGTAGATCGCGCATGTCACGCGTATGCGTCAGTCACGCGTGCGCGTTATTTCGTGAATTTCCTTGTCACGCGTACGCATCGTCTACGTGTGCGCGTCTTTTGTGTAAAGTCCAATCCACGCGTACGCGTCAGGCACGCGCTCACGTCGCTGTAAATTTCTCCATTCCGCGCGCTCACGTGAGCCATGCGTGCGCGTCGGTGCTCGCTGGTTACCTCCTTGGTTTCTTGTGTTCCTTCTATTTTTGCAAGCTTCCTCTCCATTCTCTAAGTCATTCCTGCCCTATAAAGCCTAAAACACTTAACATATGGATCACGACATCGAATGGTATAAAGGAGAATTAAAATATACTAATCAAAGATCTCTAGAAAGCGAGTTTTCAACCATAGAACAAACTTAGGAAGGAATTGTAAAATCATGCAATTCATATGAATAAGTGGGTAAAGACTTGATGAAACCACTCAATTAAACACAAGATAAACCATAAAATAGTGGTTTATCAACCTCTCCACACTTAAACATTAGCATGTCCTCATGCTTAGCTTAAGGAGATAAAATAAATGAGTAGGGAAAAATAAGACTCATGCAATGCAATGCAACCTATGTATATGAATGCAACTATATGCTAAAATGATTTTGCCTACTTGGTTAAAAGTAAATAAGTTCTTTAAGACAAACATAAATCAAATTCCACTAATGGTGTATATGCACTGATGAGCGGATAATTTATACGCTTTTTGGCATTGTTTTTACATAGTTTTTAGTATGTTTTAATTACTTTTTAGTATATTTTTATTAGTTTTTATTCAAAATTCACATTTCTGGACTTTACTATGAGTTTGTGTGTTTTTCTGTGATTTCAGGTATTTTCTAGCTGAAATTGAGGGACCTGAGCAAAAATCTGATTCAGAGGCTGAAAAAGGACTGCAGATGCGTTTGGATTCTGACCTCTTTGCACTCGAAATGGATTTTCTGGAGCTACATAAGACCAATTGGCCTGATCTCAATTGCGTTGGAAAGTAGACATCCAGGGCTTTCCAGCAATATATAATATTCCATACTTTGCTCAAAGATAAATGATGTAAACTATCGTTTAACGCCAGTTCCATGTTCCATTCTGGCGTTAAACGCCAGAAACAGGTTACAAGTTGGAGTTAAACGCCCAAAACAGGTTACAACCTGGCGTTTAACTCCAGAAACAGCCTAGGCACGTGTAAAGCTCAAGTCTCAGTCCCAGCACACACCAAGTGGGTCCTGGAAGTGGATTTCTTCACTATCTATCATAGTTTACTCATTTTCTGTAAACCTAGGTTACTAGTTTAGTATTTAAACAACTTTTAGAGATTTATTTTGTACCTCATGACACTTTACACGTTTCATATTGTATTTCTGACGGCATGAGTCTTTAAACCCCATGGTTGGGGGTGAGGAGCTCTGCTGTGTCTCGATGAATTAATGCAATTACTACCGTTTTCCATTCAATCACGCTTGTTTCTATTCTAAGATATTCACTCGCACTTCACCATGATGAATGTGATGATCCGTGACACTCAACATCATCCTCACCTATGAACGCGTGCCTGACAACCACCTCCGTTCTATCTGCAATAGCTTGAGTGTATATCTCTTAGCCTCCATTCCGAAAGATCGGAGTCTTCGTGGTATAAGCTAGAATCAATTGGCGGCCATTCCTGAGATCCGGAAAGTCTAACCCTTGTCTGTGGTATTCCGAGTAGGATCTGGGAAGGGATGACTGTGACAAGCTTCAAACTCGCGAGTGCTGGGCATAGTGACAGACGCAAAAGGATCAATGGATCCTATTCAAACATGAGTGAGAACCGACAGATTATTATCCGTGCGGTGACAGCGCATTTGGACCATTTTCACTGAGAGGAAGGATGATAGCCATGGACAACGGTGATCCACCAACATAGCTTATGTAAAACATAAAATAAGGTTTCCTATTGCCTTCTTATTTTATGATCCACGGACGATCATGTTGGAATAGGATCCATTGATCCTTTTCCGTCTGTCACACACCCAACACTCGCGAGTTTGAAGCTCATCACAGTTATTCCTTCCCAGATCCTACTCAGAATACCACAGACAAGGTTTAGACGTTCCGGATCTTAGGAATGGCCGGCAATAATTCTAGCCTATACCACGAAGGTTCCAATCTCAGATTAGAAACCCAAGAGATACACATTCAAGCTTGTTTGCATGTAGAACGGAAGTGGTTGTTAGGCACGCGTTCATAGGTGAGAACGGTGATGAGTGTCACATAATCATCACATTCATCATGTTCTTGGGTGCGAATGAATATCTTGGAGAAGAAATAGACTTGAGTTGAATAGAAAAATAATAGTACTTTGCATTAATTCATGAAGAACAGCAGAGCTCCACACCTTAATCTATGGTGTGTAGAAACTCCACCGTTGAAAATACATAAGAACAAGGTCTAGGGATGGCCATGAGGCCAGCCCCCATGGTCTAAGGACTAAACGTCCAGAGATTGCTCTAATACAATAGCAAAAGGTCCTATTTATAGAGAACTAGTAGCCTAGGGTTTACAGAAATAAGTAATTAATGCAGAAATCTTCTTCCGGGCCCACTTAGTGTGTGCTTGGGCTGAGCATTGAAGCTTTCACATGTAAAGACTTTTCTTGGAGTTAAACGCCAGCTTTTGTGCCAGTTTGGGCGTTTAACTCCAGCTTTTGTCCCAGTTCTGGCATTTTAACACCAGAATTCTTAAGCTGACTTGGAACGCCGGTTTGGGCCACCAAATCTTGGACAAAGTATGTACTATTATATATTTCTGGAAATCCCAGGATATCTACTTTCCAACGCAATTGAGAGCGCGCCAATTGGGCTTCTGTAGCTCCAGAAAATCCACTTCGAGTGCAGAGAGGTCAGAATCCAACAACATCTGCAGTCCTTTTTCAGCCTCTGAATCAGATTTTTGCTCAGGTCCCTCAATTTCAGCCTGAAAATACCTGAAATCACAGAAAAACACACAAACTCATAGTAAAGTCCAGAAATGTGATTTTTAAATAAAAACTAATAAAAACATAATAAAACTAACTAAAACATACTAAAAACATACTAAAAACAATGCCAAAAAGCGTATAAATTATCCGCTCATCACAACACCAAACTTAAATTGTTGCTTGACCCCAAGCAACTGAAAATCATATAGGATAAAAAGAATAGAATGTACAATAAATTCCAAAAATATCTATGAAGATCAGTATTAATTAGATGAACTGGGCTTTTAGCTTTTTGCTTGTGAACAGTTTTGGCATCTCACTTTATCCCTTGAAGTTCAGAATGATTGACATCTATAGGAACTCAGAATTCAGATAGTGTTATTGATTCTCCTAGTTAAGTATGTTGATTCTTGAACACAGCTACTTTATGAGTCTTGGCCGTGACCCTAAGCATTTTGTTTCCAGTATTACCACCGGATACATAAATGCCATAGACACATGACTGGGTGAACCTTTTCAGATTGTGACTCAGCTTTGCTAAAGTCCCTAGTGAGAGGTGTCCAGGGCTCTTAAGCTTACTCTTTTTGCTTTGGACCACAACTTTAACCGCTCAGTCTCAAGTTTTCACTTGACACCTTCACGCCACAAGCACATGGTTAGGGACAGCTTGATTTAGCCGCTTAGGCCAGGATTTTATTCCTGTGGGCCCTCCTATCCACTGATGCTCAAAGCCTTGGATCCTTTTTATTTTACCCTTGCCTTTTGGTTTAAAGGGTTATTGGCTTTTTCTGCTTGCTTTTTTTTTTTTTTGTATTCACTGTTTTTTCTTGCTTCAAGAATCAATTTTATGATTTTTCAGATTATCAAATAACATTTCTCTTTTTCCCATCATTCTTTCAAGAGCCAACAATTTTAACATTCTTTAAACAACAAATTCAAAAATATGCATTGTTCAAGCATTCATTCAGAAAAACAATAGTATTGCCACCACAACAAAATAATTAAACTGTTTTAAAATTCGAAATTCATGTACTTCTTTTTCTTTTTCAATTAAAAACATTTTTCATTTAAGAAAGGTGATGGACTCATTTTCATAGCTTTAAGGCATAGACATTTAGACACTAGTGATCATGTAATAAAGACACAAACATAAATAAACATAAGGCATAATTTTCAAAAAAAAAACAGAAAATAAAGAACAAGGAAATTAAAGAACGGGTCCACCTTAGTGATGGCGGCTTGTTCTTCCTCTTAAAGATCTTATGGAGTGCTTGAGCTCCTTAATGTCTCTTCCTTGCCTTTGTTGCTCCTCTCTCATGGTTCTTTGGTCTTCTCTAATTTCATGGAGGAGGATAGAATGCTCTTGGTGCTCCACCCTTAGTTGTCCCATATTGGAACTCAATTCTCCTAGGGAGGTGTTGATTTGCTCCCAGTAGTTTTGTGGAGGAAAATGCATCCCTTGAGGCATCTCAGGGATTTCATGATGAGGAATTTCCTCATGCTCTTGTCCATGAGTGGGATCTCTTGTTTGCTCCATCCTTTTCTTAGTGATGGGCTTGTCCTCATCAATGAGGATGTCTTCCTCTATGTCAATTCCAGCCGAATTGCAAAGGTGACAAATGAGATGAGGGAAGGCTAACCTTGCCAAAGTGGAAGACTTGTCTGCCACCTTGTAGAGTTCTTGTGATATAACCTCATGAACTTCTACTTCCTCTCCAATCATGATGCTATGGATCATGATAGCTCGGTCTGTAGTAACTTCATACCGGTTGCTAGTGGTAATGATTGAGCGTTGGATGAACTCTAACCATCCCCTAGCCACGGGCTTGAGGTCATGCCTTTTTAGTTGAACCGGCTTCCCTCTTGAATGTCTCTTCCATTGAGCGCCCTCTTCACAGATGTCCATGAGGACTTAGTCCAACCTTTGATCAAAGTTGACCCTTCTAGTGTAGGGGTGTGCATCTCCTTGCATCATTGGCAAGTTGAATGCCAACCTTACATTTTCTGGACTGAAATCTAAGTATTTCCTTCCAACCATTGTAAGCCAATTCTTTGGGTCCGGGTTCATACTTTGATCATGGTTCTTGGTGATCCATGCAATGGCATAGAACTCTTGAACCATTGAGATCCCGACTTGTTGAATGGGGTTAGTGAGAATTTCCCAACATCTTCTTTGAATCTCATGTCGGATCTCCTGATATTCACCCTTTTTGAGCTTAAAAGGGACCTCGGAGATCACTTTCTTCTTGGCCACAACTTCATAGAAGTGGTCTTGGTGCACCCTTGAGATGAATCTCTCCATCTCCCATGACTCGGAGGTGGAAGATTTTGCCTTCCCTTTCCTCTTTCTAGAGGTTTCTCCGGCCTTAGGTGCCATGAATGGTTATGAAAAAACAAAAAGGAACGCTTTTACCACACCAAACTTAGAAGGTTTGCTCGTCCTCGAGCAAAAGAAGGAAGAAGAGAGTAGAGGGAGAAGAAATAGAGGAGATGGAGGAGGGTAGTATTTTGGCCAAGGGGGTGAAGTAGTGTTTAAGGTGTGTGAAAATGAAGGAGTGAAGATGGGTTTATATAGGAGTGAAGGGAGGGTTTGGGAGGGAAATTGTTTTGAATTTGAATGGTGAGGTAGGTGGGGTTTATGATGGATGGATGTGGATTGATGAAGGGTTTATGGAGAAGAGGGTAGGATTTGATAGGTGTGAAGAAGAGAGAGAGTGAGTTGAGGTTGGTGGGGATCCTGTGGGGTCGGCAGATCCTGAGGTGTCAAGGAATTCTCATCCCTGCACCAATTAGGCTTGCAAAACGCCCTTTGCTACCAATCCTGGCGTTAAACGCCAGGTTGCTGCCTATTTTTGGCATTTAACGCCAGCTTCTTGCCCTTTTTTGGTGTTAAACGCCAGTCTGGTGCCTATTTCTGGCGTTAAACACCCAGAATGGTGCCAGACTGGGCGTTTAACGCCTATTCTGCTGCCCTTACTGGCGTTTAAACGCCAGTAGCCTTCTCCTCCAGGGTGTGCTATTTTTCATTCTGTTTTTCAGTTTGTTTTTATCTTTTCAATTGTTTTTGTGACTTCCCATTATCATCAACCTACAGAAAACATAAAATAACAATGGAAAAAAAAAGGAATAGAACATAGATAAGTAAAATTGGGTTGCCTCCCAACAGGCGCTTCTTTAATGTCAGTAGCTTGACAGTGGGCTCTTATGGGGCCTCACAGATACTCAGAGCATGATGATGGCCTCTCAACACCAAACTTAGAGTTTGGTTGTGGCCTCCCAACACTAAACTTAGAGTTTGAATGTGGAGATTTTGTTTGACTCTGTATTGAGAGAAGCTTTTCATGCTTCCTCTCCATGGTTACAGAGGAAGATCCTTGAGCTTTAAACACAAGGGAGTCCTCATTCACTTGAAGGACCAATTCTCCTCTGTCAACATCAATCACAGCTCTTGCTGTGGCTAGAAAGGGTCTGCCAAGGATGATGGATTCATCAATACACTTCCCAGTGTCTAGGATTATGAAATCAGCAGGGATGTAGTGGTCTTCAACCTTTACCAAGACATCCTCTACAAGTCCATAAGCCTGTTTCCTTGAATTGTCTGCCATCTCTAGTGAGATTCTTGCAGCTTGTACCTCAATGATCCCTAGCTTCTCCATTACAGAGAGGGGCATGAGGTTTATGTTTGACCCTAGGTCACACAGAGCCTTCTCAAAGGTCATGGTGCCTATGGTACAAGGTGTTGAGAACTTTCCAGGATCTTGTCTCTTTAGAGGTAATTTCTGCCTAGTCAAGTTATCCAGTTCTTTGGTGAGCAAGGGGGGGTTAATCCTCCCAAGTCTCATTACCAAATAACTTGGCATTTAACTTTATGATTGCTCCAAGGTACTTAGCAACTTGCTCTTCAGTAACATCTTCATCCTCTTCAGAGGAAGAATACTCATCAGAGCTCATGAATGGCAAAAGTAAATTCAATGGAATCTCTATGGTCTCAGTGTGAGCCTCAGATTCCCATGGTTCCTCATGAGGGAACTCCTTGGAAGCTAGTGTACGTCTAGTAAGGTCTTCTTCAGTGGAGATCACTGCCTCTTCCTCCTCTCCAAGTTCGGCCATGTAGGTCATGTTGATGGCCTTGCACTCTCCTTTTGGATTCTCTTCTGTATTGCTTGGAAGAGTACTAGGAGCGAGTTCAGTAACTTTCTTACTCAGCTGACCTACTTGTGCCTCCAAATTTCTAATGGAGGACCATGTTTCAGTCATGAAACTTTAAGTGGTTTTAATTAGATCAGAGACTACAGTTGCTAAGTCAGAGTGGCTCTGCTTAGAATTCTCGGTCTGTTGCTGAGAAGATGATGGAAAAGGCTTGCTATTGCTAAACCTGTTTCTTCCACCATTATTGTTATTGAAGCCTTGTTGAGGCCTCTGTTGGTCTTTCCATGAGAGATTTGGATGATTTCTCCATGAAGGATTGTAAGTGTTTCCATAGGAATCTCCCATGTAATTCACCTCTTCCATTGCTGGTTTCTCAGGATCATAAGCTTCTTCTTCAAATGAAGCTTCTTTGGTACTGCCTGTTGCTGCTTGTATTCCAGACAGACTCTGAGAAATCATATTGACTTATTGAGTCAATATTTTATTCTGAGCCAGTATGGCATTCAGAGTATCAATCTCAAGAACTCCTTTCTTCTGATTTGTCCCATTATTCACAGGATTCCTTTCAGAGGTGTACATGAACTGGTTATTTTCAACCATTTCAATGAGTTCCTGAGCTTCTGCAGGCGTCTTCTTCAAATGAAGAGATCCTCCAGCAGAGCTGTCCAATGACATTTTAGACAGTTCAGACAGACCATCATAGAAGATACCTATGATGCTCCATTCTGAAAGCATGTCAGAAGGACACCTTCTGATCAATTGCTTGTATCTTTTCCATGCTTCATAGAGGGATTTACCTTCCTTCTGTCTGAAGGTTTGGACTTCCACTCTAAGCTTGCTCAATTTTTGAGGTGGAAAGAACTTTGCCAAGAAGGCATTAACTAGCCTTTCCCAAGAGTTCAGGCTTTCTTTAGGTTGTGAATCCAACCATGTTCTAGCTCTGTCTCTTACAGCAAAGGGAAAAAGCATAAGCTTGTAGACCTCGGGATCAACCCCATTAGTCTTGACAGTACCACTGATTTGCAAGAATTCAGCTAAGAACTGATGAGGATCTTCCAATGGAAGTCCATGAAACTTGCAATTCAGTTGCATTAGAGAAACCAATTGAGGCTTAAGCTCAAAATTGTTTGCTCCAATGGCAGGGATAGAAATGCTTCTCCTATAGAAGTCAGGAGTAGGTACAGTAAAGTCACCAAGCACCTTCCTTGCATTGTTAGTGTTTTCGGATGCCATGGCTTCTTCTTGTTTGAAAAGCTCTGTTAGGTCCTCTACAGAGAGTTGTACTTTAGCTTCTCTCAGCTTTCTCTTCAAGGTTCTTTCGGGTTCAGGATCAGCCTCAACCAGAATGTCTTTGTCCTTACTCCTGCTCATATGAAAGAAAGAAGAAGAAAGTATGGAATCCTCTATGTCACAGTATAGAAATTCCTTGAGGTGTCAGAGGAAAAGAAAAATAGAAGGAGGAGGTAGAAAGAGAAGAATTCGAACTTATCAAGAGGGATAGAGTTCGAATTGTTGATAGTGGAGGGGTGTTAGTCCTTAAATAGAAAGATGTAAGAGGAGTGGAAGAATTTTCGAAATTAAAGTAAAAGATTTTGAAATAATTAAAAGAAATTTTGAAAATTTGGTAAAGGTTTTTCGAAAATTAAGATTGGGAAAGAAATTAAGTGATTTTTGAAAAAGATTTTGAAATTAGAAATAAAAAAGATATGATTGAAACTTAATTTTGAAAAAGATGTGATTGAAAAGATATGATTGAGAAGATATGATTGAAAATCAAATTAAAAAGAGAAAGTTTTAAAATTAAAGTTGATTACTTGACTAATAAGAAATTAGAAGATATGATTCTAGAATTAAAACTTTTGATCCTTTCTTAATAGGCAAGTAACAACTAGAAAATTTTGAATTAAATTATTAATTGTAGCAAGGATTTTCGAAAGTAGTAATAAATAAAAAAATGGAAAGAAATTGATTTTGAAGAGATATGATTGAAAAGATATGATTTGAAAAAGATTTGATTTTGAAAAAATTATGAAAATTTGAAAAAAATTTGAATTAAAAACAAAATCTTCCCTCTAGTGTCATCCTGGCGTTAAACGCCCAGAATGGTATCCATTTTGGCATTTAACGCCCAAAATCCTACTTTTTGGACGTTTAACGCCCAGCCAGGTACCATGGCTGGCGTTTAAACGCCAGTTTTCCTTCTTCACTGGGCGTTTTGAACGCCCAGCTTTTTCTGTGTAATTCCTCTGCTGAATGTTCTGAATCTTCAATTCTATGTGTTATTGACTTGAAAAGACACAATTTAAAAATTTTTTTGAATTTTTAAATGATGAGAAATAATAAAAGAATGCAACTAAGATCAAATAAACAATGCATGCAAGACACCAAACTTAGAAGTTTGTATACTAAGGACTATAACAATTTGAAAATGCATGTAAGAAACAACAAAACACACAAAACAAGAGAAATTAAAGACCAGAGCACTGAAATCATCAAGAACAACTTGAAGATCAATGAAGAACATAATGCATATATTCGAAAAATGCAAAAAGAATAAAAACATGCAATTGACACCAAACTTAAAAATTGATTCTAGACTAAAACATAAAATATTTTTTATTTTTATGGTTTTATAAAATTTTTTTCGAAAATTATATGGAAAAGAAAATAAAGGAATTCAAAACTCTTAATAAGAATTTCCAGGAATCATGCAATGTTAGTCTAAAGCTTCAGTCTAAAAAGATTAGACATGGCTATCCAAGCTTCAGCAGACATACAACAGCTAAATTGATAGGAATCAACTAGCTCTTGTGATGATAAAATTATCATCTGAAACTCTAGAATTCATTCTTAAAAGTCCTGAAGAATAAAATAAAATAAAATTACCTAATCTAAGCAGCAAGATGAACCGTCAGTTGTCCAAACTCGAATAATCCCCGGCAACGGCGCCAAAAACTTGGTGCACGAGATTGTGATCATCAATGGCACCAACAACTTGGTACGCACAATTGTAATCTCAAATCTTTATCACAACTCCGCACAACTAACCAGCAAGTGCACTGGGTCGTCCAAGTAATAAACCTTACGCGAGTAAGGGTCGATCCCACAGAGATTGTCAGCTTGAAGCAAGCTATGGTCATCTTGTAAATCTCAGTCAGGCGGATTCAAATGGTTATGGAGAATGGGTAATTAAAATATGAATAAAACATAAAATAAGATAAGATAGAGATACTTATGTAATTCATTGGTAGGAATTTCAGATAAGCGTATGAAGATGCTTTGTTCATCTTGAACCTCTGCTTTCCTATTGCCTTCTTCCAATCATTCATACTCCTTTCCATGGCAAGCTTTATGTTGGGCATCACCGTTGTCAATGGCTACTTCCCGTCCTCTTAGTGAAAATGTTCTACGCACGCTGTCACCGCACGGCTAATCATCTGTCGGTTCTCGATCATGTTGGAATAGGATCCATTGATCCTTTTGCGTCTGTCACACGCCCAACACTCGCGAGTTTGAAGCTCGTCACAGTCATCCCTTCCCAGATCCTACTTAGAATACCACAGACAAGGTTTAGACGTTTCTGATCTCAGGAATGGCCGCCAATAATTCTAGCCTATACCACGAAGGTTCCAATCTCAGATTAGAAACCCAAGAGATACACATTCAAGCTTGTTTGCATGTAGAATGGAAGTGGTTGTCAGGCACGCGTTCATAGGTGAGAATGGTGATGAGTGTCACATAATCATCACATTCATCATGTTCTTGGGTGCGAATGAATATCTTGGAGAAGAAATAGACTTGAGTTGAATAGAAAAATAATAGTACTTTGCATTAATTCATGAAGAACAGCAGAGCTCCACACCTTAATCTATGGTGTGTAGAAACTCCATAGTTGAAAATACATAGGAACAAGGTCTAGGGATGGTCGTGAGGCCAGTCCCCATGGTCTAAGGACTAAACGTCCAGAGATTGCTCTAATACAATAGCAAAAGGTCCTATTTATAGAGAACTAGTAGCCTAGGGTTTACAGAAATAAGTAATTAATGCAGAAATCTTCTTCCGGGCCCACTTGGTGTGTGCTTGGGCTGAGCATTGAAGCTTTCACATGTAGAGACTTTTCTTGGAGTTAAACGCCAGCTTTTGTGCCAGTTTGGGCGTTTAACTCCAGCTTTTGTGCCATTTCTGGCGTTTTGACGCCAGAATTCTTAAGCTAACTTGAAACGCCGGTTTGGGCCGTCAAATCTTGGGCAAAGTATGGACTATTATATATTTCTGGAAAGCCCAGGATGTCTACTTTCCAACGCAATTGAGGGAGTGTCAATTGAGTTTCTGTAGCTCTAGAAAATCTACTTCGAGTGTAGGGAGGTCAGAATCCAACAGTATCTGCAGTCCTTTTTCAGCCTCTGAATCAGATTTTTGCTCAAGTCCCTCAATTTCAGCCAGAAAATACCTAAAATCACAAAAAAATACACAAACTCATAGTAAAGTCCAGAAATGTGATTTTTAAATAAAAACTAATAAAAACATAATAAAAACTAACTAAAACATACTAAAAACATACTAAAAATAATGTCAAAAAGTGTATAAATTATCCGCTCATCAGTGTCCTTTGTGTTTTTGTCATCCAAAAAAAATATATATAGTTTTTCTCTGTTTAATCCTTGCATTTGTTGAATGTGTCTATGTTCTTGTGAATAGTTGCTCCTTTGAGTCTTTCTTTCTAAAATTTTTTCAAAAATAATTTTTCTTTGATTAAATCTTGTGTCAAGTTTTAAGTTTGGTGTTTTCTTGTCAGTTTTTATTTAATTTTCGAAAATTTATTTTTGGTTTTCTAAAAATTTTAAGTTTGGTGTTCTTTTTTTTTATGTTCTTGAGTCCTTTGAGTCTTTAAATTTTTGTTCTTCGTGTTCTTGTGAATCTTCAAGGTGTTCTTGAGTCTTTCTTGCATTTTGATCTTAAAATTTTTATGTTTGGTGTTCCTTAGTGTTTTTCCTCCAAATTTTTGAAAATAAGGAGTATTAGATCTAAAAATTTTAAGTTTTGTGTCTTTTTATTATTTTTCTCTTTCCTCATTGAATTCAAAAATATCTTTTTCCTTTATTTTAATTGATTTTTCGAATTCTCCTTTTAAAAATTCAGATTTTATTTTAAAATTTTTATTTTATCTTATCTTAGTTTTAAAATTTCAAAATTCAAATCTTTTTCAAAATCTCATCTTATCTTATTTCAAATTCCAATTTCAAACTTCAAATTAAATTCCAAAATTCAAAAAAAAATTCAAATTTCAAAATTTAATTTTCAAACTTAGAAATTGAATCTTTTCAAAATTTAAATCTTTTTCAAATCCTTATCTTATATTGTTGACTTTTTCAAAATTCAAAATTTAAATTTCAAAACTTCCTAACCACTTTCTCTCTCTTCATTTTTCGAAAATCATTACCCTTTATTTTTCAAATCTTTTTAATTAATTAATTATTTTAGTTTTTAATTTCCTTTTAATTTTTGAGCTTATATTCGAATTTTCACTTATTTTATTTTATTTTATTTTCGATTTCCAAAAAAAAAAATTTACAATCCACATCATCTCTCTTTCTCCATCATGGACAAAAGTGAAAATGAACAGTCCAGAAGGACTCTGGGGTCATATGCTAACCCCATTACTACTGCATACGGGGGTAGTATCTGTATACCTCTTATCAAAGCAAGCAGTTTTGAGCTAAATCATCAGCTCATTGTCATGGTGCAGCAAAATTGCCAGTATTCCGATCTTCCACAGGAAGAACCTACTGAGTTTCTGGAGCAGTTCTTGCAAATTACTGACACAGTGCGTGACAAGGAGGTAGATCAGGATGTATACAGGCTGTTACTATTTCCGTTTGCTGTAAAAGATCAAGCTAAAAGGTGGTTAAATAACCAACCCACAGCAAGCATAAGAACATGGAAACAGTTATCAGACAAATTCTTGAATCAGTATTTCCCTCCAAAAAGGATGACACAGCTAAGGCTGGACATCCAAGGCTTTAAACAAGAGGATGATGAATCCCTTTATAATGCCTGGGAGAGGTACAGAGGGATGCTAAGGAAATGCCCTTCTGAAATATTTTCAGAGTGGGTGCAATTAGACATCTTCTACTACGGGCTTACAGAAAAAGCTCAGATATCTCTAGACCACTCAACTGGGGATCTATACACATGAGAAAGACTATTGAAGAGGCTCAAGAGCTTATTGATATAGTTGCTAGAAATCAGCATCTGTACATAAGTAATGAGTCCTCCATAAAAGAAGAAGCTAAGGCAGTATCAACTGACTTTAGTCCTCAGGAACAAGTTGCTGAACTCAATCAGCAACTATCTTCTATAACAAGGCAGTTAGTAGAATTTAAGGAGATACTACAGGAAACCAAAATTGCTAACAAGGATATGAAATCACAATTGAATCAGACAAAATAGCAGTTATCAAAACAGATAACAGAGGAGTGCCAAGTAGTTCAATTAAGAAGTGGAACAACATTAAATATCTCAACTCAAAGCAGCAGAAAGCCAAGAAAGGAACAATTGACAGATGATGAGCAACCTGCTATCCAAAATCCCTCTGAGGACAGTAATAGCCTAGAGAGGAATAAGTCTGGCGTTCAAACGCCAGAAAAGGGTGAAAAACTGGCATTAAACGCCCAATCCACGTCCAACCCTGGCATTCAAATGCCAGTGAGGGATCAGACACCTGCAAGTGCTGATGCTAACTCCCTCAAGAAGGCTTCTCAACCTGCCTTTGTAGGAATTAAACCTGCAGCAACTAAGGTTAAAGAATATAAAGCCAAAATACCTTATCCTCTGAAACTCCACCAAGCGGAACAGGATAAACAATTTGCTCGCTTTGCAGATTATCTCAGGACTCTTGAAATAAAGATTCCGTTTGCAGAGGCACTTGAGCAAATACCCTCTTATGCTAAGTTCATGAAAGAAATCTTAAGTCATAAGAAGGATTGGAGAGAAACAGAAAAAGTTTTTCTCACTGAAGAGTGCAGTGCAGTCATCCTAATAAGCTTACCAGAGAAGCTTAAGGATCCCGGAAGCTTTATGATACCATGCACATTAGAGGGTACTTGTACCAAGATAGCTCTATGCGACCTTGGGGCAAGTATCAATCTAATCCCTGCATCCACTATCAGAAAGCTTGTCTTGACTGAAGAGGTCAAACCAACCCGGATATGTCTTCAACTTGCTGATGGCACCATTAAATATCCATCAGGCATAATTGAGGACATGATTGTCAAGGTTGGGCCATTTGTCTTTCCCACTGACTTTGTAGTGCTGGATATGGAGGAGCACAAGAGTGCAACTCTCATTCTAGGAAGACCCTTCCTAGCAACTGGACGAACCCTCATTGATGTCCAAAAAGAGGAAGTGACCTTAAGAGTCAATGAGGATGAGTTCAGGCTGAATGCTGTTGAGGCAATGAAGCATCCAGACACATCAAAAGACTGCATGCGTGTTGATATTATTGACTCCCTGGTAGAGGAGATCAACATGGCTGAGAGTCTCGAATAAGAGCTAGAAGACATCTTTAAACATGTTCAGCCTGATCTGAAGGAATCAGAGGAAATAAAAGAGCCTCTGAAAATTCCTCAGGCAGAGGAGAAACCTCCTAAACCCGAGCTCAAACCACTACCACCATCCCTGAAATATGCATTTCTGGGAGAAGATGACACTTTTCCGGTGATCATAAGCTCTGCTTTAAATCCACAGGAAGAGAAAGCACTACTTCAAGTGCTAAGGACACACAAGGCAGCTCTTGGGTGGTCCATAAGTGATCTTATGGGCATCAGCCCAACAGGATGCACGCACAAGATCCTATTGGAGGACGATGCTAAGCCGGTGGTTCAACCACAAAGGCGGCTAAATCCAGTCATGAAGGAGGTGGTGCAGAAAGAGGTCACCAAGTTACTGGAGGCTGGGATTATTTATCCTATTTCTGATAGCCCCTGGGTGAGCCCTATCCAAGTTGTCCCCAAAAAGGGAGGCATGACAGTTGTTCATAATGAAAGAAATGAACTGGTTCCTACAAGAACAGTTACAGGGTGGCGTATGTGTATTGATTACAGAAGGCTCAATACAGCCACCAGGAAGGATCACTTTCCTTTACCATTCATAGACCAGATGCTAGAAAGACTAGCAGGTCATGAATACTACTGCTTTTTGGATGGCTATTCAGGTTACAACCAAATTGCAGTAGATCCTCAGGACCAAGAGAAAATAGCATTCACATGTCCTTCTGGAGTGTTTGCCTACAGAAGGATGCCTTTTGGTCTGTGCAATGCACCTGCAACCTTTCAGAGGTGCATACTCTCTATCTTCTCTGATATGGTAGAGAAATTTCTGGAAGTCTTCATGGATGACTTTTCAGTCTTTGGAGACTCATTCAGCTCCTGCCTTAACCATTTAGCACTTGTTCTGAAAAGATGCCAAGAGACCAACCTAGTTTTAAACTGGGAAAAATGTCACTTTATGGTGACTAAAGGGATTGTCCTTGGGCATAAAATTTCAAACAAGGGAATAGAGGTGGATCAAGCTAAAGTTGAAGTAATTGAAAAATTTCCACCACCTGCCAGTGTTAAGGCAATCAGAAGCTTTCTGGGGCATGCATGATTCTATAGGAGGTTTATAAAGGATTTTTCAAAAATTGCAAAACCTCTGAGCAATCTGCTAGCTGCTGACATGCCATTTGTGTTTGACACAGAGTGTCTGCAGGCGTTTGAAACTCTGAAAGCTAAGCTGGTCACAACACCAGTTATTTCTGCACCAGACTGGACATTACCATTCGAACTAATGTGTGATGCCAGTGACTATGCCATTGGTGCAGTATTGGGACATAGGCATAACAAGCTTCTGCATGTCATTTATTATGCTAGCCGTGTTTTAAATGATGCCCAGAAAAATTACACAACCACAGAAAAATAATTGCTTGCAGTGGTTTATGCCATTGACAAGTTTAGATCATACTTAGTAGGATCAAAAGTGATTGTGTACACTGACCATGCTGCTCTTAAATATCTACTTACAAAGCAGGATTCAAAACCCAGGCTCATAAGATGGGTGTTGCTTCTGCAAGAGTTTGATATAGAAATAAGAGACAGAAAAGGAACAGAGAACTAAGTGGCTGATCATCTGTCCCGGATAGAACCAGTAGAAGGGGTGTCCTTTCCCTCTATTGAGATCTCTGAAACCTTTCCAGATGAGCAATTGTTTGCCATTCAGGAAATACCATGGTTTGCAGACATTGCAAACTATAAAGCTGCAATATTCATACCTAAGGAGTACAGCAGGCAACAAAAGAAAAAAATTAATTACTGATGCAAAGTACTACCTGTGGGATGAACCATATCTCTTTAAGAGATGTGCAGACGGAATAATCCGTAGGTGTGTGCCTAGAGAAGAAGCACAGAAGATCCTATCGCATTGTCATGGATCATAATATGGAGGACATTTCGGAGGTGAGCGAACAGCCACAAAAGTCCTCCAATGTGGCTTCTACTGGCCCACTCTCTATAAAGACTCCCGAAAGTTTGTGCGTAACTGTGACAGCTGCCAGAGAGCTGGTAATCTGCCTCATAGTTATGCCATACCTCAGCAAGGGATCTTAGAGATTGAGTTATTTGACGTATGGGGTATTGACTTCATGGGGCCTTTCCCACCATCACACTCAAACACTTATATTCTGGTGGCAGTCGACTATGTATCCAAATGGGTAGAGGCCATTGCAACACCCACCAATGATACTGAGACAGTGTTGAAGTTCCTCCAGAAACATATCTTCAGTAGATTTGGTGTCCCTAGAGTACTAATCAGTGATGGGGGCACTCACTTCTGCAATAAACAGCTTTACTCTGCTATGGTCTAATATGGAATTAGCCACAAGGTGGCAACTCCATATCATCCACAGACAAATGGGCAAGCTGAAGTCTCTAATAGAGAACTAAAAAGAATCCTGGAACGGACTATAAATACCCGTAGAAAGGATTGGGCAAGAAGCTTGGATGACACTCTGTGGGCATACAGAACAGCATTCAAGACTCCTATAGGGACCTCTCCATACCAGCTTGTGTATGGTAAGGCCTGTCATCTGCCCGTGGAACTGGAGCATAAGGCCTACTGGGAAACCAGATTCCTAAACTTTGATGCCAAATTAGCTGGAGAAAAAAGATTGCTCCAACTAAATGAGCTAGAGGAATTCAGACTCACTGCTTTCGAAAATGCCAAGCTTTACAAAGAGAAAGCAAAAAGGTGGCATGACAGAAAGCTGTCATCTAGAGTCTTTGAACCAGGACAGAAGGTTCTACTGTTTAACTCTAGCCTCAGATTATTCCCCGGGAAACTAAAATCCCGGTGGAGGGAACCATATGTGATTACAAGTGTGTCACCATATGGCTATGTGGAGCTTCAAGACATTGATTCTAATAAGAAGTTCATTGTTAATGGACAGAGAGTCAAGCATTATCTTGAAGGCAATCTTGAGCAAGAATGCTCAAAACTGAGACTAGATTAAAAGCTCAGCAAGGTCCAGCTAAAGACAATAAAGAAGCGCTTATTGGGAGGCAACCCAATTTTTACTTATCTATGTTAATTTTCTGTTTTCCTTTTTTATTTTATGTTTTCTTTAGGATGATAATCATGTGGAGTCACAGAAATCAAAGCAAAGTCAAAAACAGCATTAAAAATAGCTCACCTTGGAGGAAGAGCTTACTGGCATTTAAACGCCAGTAAAGAGCATCAGACTGGCATTTAACGCCAGAAAGAAGCATCAAGCTGGCGTTAAATGCCAGAAACAAGCACCAAGTTGGCGTTCAACGCCAAGAAAGGGGAAAAAGCTGGCGTTTAACGCTAGAAACAAGCAGCAGTCTGGCGTTAAATGCCAGGATTGCACTCTAAGGGCGTTTTGCATGCCTCAATGGAGCAGGGATGCTAAGTCCTTGACCCCTCAAGATCTGTGGACCCCACAGGATCCCCACCTACCCTACCTCTTCTTCTCTCCTCTTCACACCTTTCCATAACACTCTTCTCTATACTCTCTTCACCACTCACATCCATCCATCATAAACCCCTCATACAGACTATCACCCTCCCTTGGCCGAACCCACCACACATCTCTATCTCTTCCTTTCTTTCTTCTTTTGCTCGAGGACGAGCAAATATTTTAAGTTTGGTGTGGAAAAAAGCCCCGCTTTTTAATTTTCCATAACCATATGGCACCTTCCATGAGATTAGAGAAGATCAAAGGGCTTTGAGGGAGGAGCAACAAAGGCAAGGAAGAGACATAGAGGAGCTCAAGAACACCATTGGGTCTTCAAGAGGAAGAAGATGCCACCCTCACTAAGGTGGACCCGTTCCTTAATCTCCTTGTTCTTATTTTTCTATTTTTCGGTTTTTGAGCCTTATGTTCTATTTATGTTTGTGTCTTTATTACATGATCATTAGTGTCTATGTCTTAAAGCTATGAATGTCCTATGAATCCATCAACTCTCTTAAATGTAAAATGTTTTAATCACAAAAGAACAAGAAGTACATGATTTCAAATTCATCCTTGAAATTAGTTTAATTATTTTGATGTGGTGACAATACTTTTTGTTTTCTGAATGAATGATTGAACAGTGCATATTTTTGAATTTGTTGTTTATGAATGTTAAAATTGTTGGCTCTTGAAAGAATGATGAAAAAAGAGAAATGTTATTGATAATCTGAAAAATCATAAAATTGATTCTTGAAGCTAGAAAAAGCAGTGAATAACAAAGCTTGCAAAAAAAATGGCGAAAAAAATAATAAAAGAAAAAGAAAAAGCAAGCAGAAAATGCCAAAAGCTCTTTAAACCAAAAGGCAAGAGAAAAAAGCCAATAGCCCTTAAAACCAAAAGGCAAGGGTAAAAAGGATCCAAGGCTTTCAGCATCAGTGGATAGGAGGGCCCAAAAGGAATAAAATCCTGGCCTAAGCGGCTAAACCAAGCTGTCCCTAACTATGTGCTTGTGGCGTGAAGGTGTCAAGTGAAAACTTGAGACTGAGCGGTTAAAGTCGAGGTCCAAAGCAAAAAGAAGAGTGTGCTTAAGAACCCTGGACACCTCTAATTGGGGACTCTAGCAAAGCTGAGTCACAATCTGAAAAGGTTCACCCAGTTATGTGTCTGTGGCATTTATGTATCCGGTGGTAATACTGGAAAACAAAGTGCTTAGGGCCACGGCCAAGACTCATAAAGTAGCTGTGTTCAAGAATCAATATACTGAACTAAGAGAATCAGTAACACTATCTAAATTCTAAGTTCCTATAGATGCCAATCATTCTAAACTTCAAAGGATAAAGTGAGATGCCAAAACTGTTCAGAGGAAAAAAGCTACTAGTCCCGCTCATCAAATTGGAGCTAAGTTTCATTGATATTTTGGAATTTATAGTATATTCTCTTCTTTTTATCCTATTTGATTTTCAGTTGTTTGGAGACAAGCAACAATTTAAGTTTGGTGTTGTGATGAGCAGATAATTTATACGCTTTCTGGCATTATTTTTACATAGTTTTTAGTATGTTTTAATTACTTTTTAGTATATTTTTATTAGTTTTTATTCAAAATTCACATTTCTGGATTTTACTATGAGTTTGTGTGTTTTTCTGTGATTTTAGGTATTTTTTGGCTGAAATTGAGGGACCTGAGCAAAAATCTGATTCAGAGGGTGAAAAAGGACTGCAGATGCTGTTGGATTCTGACCTCTCTGCACTCGAAATGGATTTTCTGGAGCTACAGAAGACCAATTGGCACGCTCTCAATTACGTTAGAAAGTAGACATCCAGGGCTTTCAAGAAATATATAATAGTTCATACTTTCCTCAAAGATAAATGACGTAAACTGGCGTTTAACGCCAGTTCCATGTTCCATTCTGGCGTTAAACGCCAGAAACAGGTTACAAGTTAGAGTTAAGCACCCAAAACAGGTTACAACCTGGCATTTAACTCCAAAAACAGCCTAGGCACGTGTAAAGCTTAAGTCTCAGTCCCAGCACACACCAAGTGGGCCCCGGAAGTGGATTTCTGCACTATCTATCATAGTTTACTCATTTTCTGTAAACCTAGGTTACTAGTTTAGTATTTAAACAACTTTTAGAGATTTATTTTGTACCTCATGACACTTTACACGTTTCATATTGTATTTCTGACGGCATGAGTCTCTAAATCCCATGGTTGGGGGTGAGGAGCTCTGCTGTTTCTCGATGAATTAATGCAATTACTACCATTTTCCATTCAACCACGCTTGTTTCTATTCTAAGATATTCACTCGCACTTCACCATGATGAATGTGATGATCCGTGACACTCATCATCATTCTCACCTATGAACGCGTGCCTGACAACCACCTCCGTTATATCTGCAATAGCTTGAGTGTATATCTCTTAGCCTCCATTCTGAAAGATCGGAGTCTTCGTGGTATAAGCTAGAATTAATTAGCGGCCATTCCTGAGATCCGGAAAGTCAAACCCTTGTCTGTGGTATTCTGAGTAGGATCTGGGAAGGGATGACTGTGACGAGCTTCAAACTCGCGAGTGCTGGGCGTAGTGACAGACGCAAAAGGATCAATGGATCCTATTCCAACATGAGTGAGAACCGACAGATGATTAGCCGTGCGGTGACAGCGCATTTGGACCATTTTCACTGAGAGGACGGATGATAGCCATTGACAACAGTGATTCACCAACATACAACTTGCCATGGAAGGAACCTTGCGTGCGTGAAGAAGAAGACAGTAGGAAAGCAGAGATTCAGAAGACAGAGCATCTCCAAAACCTCAACCTGTTCTCTATTACTGCATAACAAGTATTTATTTCATGTTCTTTTACTTTTTACAATTAAAACTAAGAATCATTACTGATATCCTGACTAAGAATTACAGGATAACCATAGCTTGCTTCAAGCCGACAATCTCCATGGGATCGACTCTTACTCACATAAGGTATTACTTGGATGACCCAGTGCACTTGCTGGTTAGTGGTACGAGTTGTGAAAAGTGTGATTTACAATTCGTGCACCATACACTCTAGTCACTCTAGTGTATATGGTAATCACTCTACTCTTCTCTAATCATGCTTTCTAAACCTTGTTCTTCACCTAACCATTCAACAAGTATTTAATGTACCAATGCAAACATCATGAGGTCTTTTCAAGGTTGTAATGGGGCCAAGGTAAAGGTGAGGGTATATATATGGCTAAGTGAGCTATAAATTGAATCTTTGACTAACCTAAGCTCTTACCTATACATACACTTTTTATACTTTTAAAATCATGCCTAGCTACCCAATTTTCCCACTTTTGCATATTTTACATACTTATGCATCAACTTTTCTCTTAACTTGTATCACATATGCATTGAATTTTTTTATTAAACTTAACATTGGGGTAATTTTGTTCCCTTATTCATTTACTTAATTACTTAATTACTTGAATATTTTGTTTTTGAAAATATAAAAGCAAACATAACTTATCAATGCACACGGATTTTTAATTTTTTTGTTTCACATGAGTAGGCACCCAAATTCCCAATATTTTATCAATTGTAAAAACAAAACACATTCCCTTGTTAACCCATGTTCCCACAATTTTCCCACACTTAATCGATACACAATCTCTAGCTTAAGCTAACCAAAGATTCAATTGGGATATTTAATTATTTTTCTGCTTAAGGCTAGTGATGTGGTAAAATATAGAACAAATGGGATTAAAAAGCTCAAAGTGACTAACAAAGGTAAATGGAAGGGTAGGCTATTTGGGATAAGTGGGTTGATAATCAAATAATGGCCTCAATCATATGCATGCATTTAAATACACTAAACATTGGACATATAGGATGGAACAAAATATAGATTACAATCATAGAGAAGAAAAACACACAAGAATAAAATATTATGGTTAAATAGTGTAACCATGTAATTAAGCTCAAATCTCACAGGTTGTGTGTTCTTAGCTTTTTATACTATGTTCCAAATACAACTTCCAACAAGTTTTAAAGAAAAGTTTTGATTTAAATTAGTGAAATTTTTCAAAAATAGGGTTTTAAAAAGAAACTTATTATTTTTCAACCAAATAGAACATACATGCAAATAACCTATTACTATGCAATCTATCATATCCTAACAAAAGAAAAATAAATAAATATCCTATTCTATTGGTGTTAAGGAAGAGAAATTACCTCCGGAAGTCAGGTACTGATCGACCTCCCCACACTTAAAGCTTGGCACCGTTCTCGCTGCTATTTGTCAGGAACAAAGGGGGCTGGTAGCAGTATCTCCACAATCGGGACCATCATGGCTCCCTGTGCTAGTAAATGAAGTGGAGTCTGGGGTGTCTGGGTCTTCTTAAGGTGGGTGGTTACCAATAAGCAGCTCCTTGAGGTATGTAAATCAGTGCTTGTTACGGCGCTCCCTTTGCTTTCCCTTCCGGTCAAGCCGGTCTAACTTCTCAAGTATCTGATGGAGCAGTTGGTTTGTTGAAGGTGCTTGTGATGTGGAAGGTGAAGGAATATCTTCGGCTGGTTCTGTAGGCTGGCTAGTAGTGGCTGCTAGAGGTTTGATATACTTTCCATTAGGGTCGTACTGATCATCCCGTGGAATCATGGCCTTGGTGTCCCCAGCTCTGTAGGAGACTCCGGCTGCTGAGACTAGATCTGAAACTAAGGCGGGAAAAGGTAGGTTGCCCGCAATCTGTACGTGTCCCATGGCATTCCGGACATGTCTTGGTAAATTGAGAGGCTGGCCTGTAAGGATACATGGTGCACGAAATCACAATCACACTTTTGCAATTTCGCACAACTAACCAGCAAGTGCACTGGGTCGTCCAAGTAATACCTCCTTACGTGAGTAAGGGTCGATCCCACGGAGATTGTCAGCTTGAAGCAAGCTATGGTTATCTTGTAATTCTTAGTCAGGATATCAGTAATGATTCTTAGTTTTAATTGTAAAAAGTAAAAGAACATGAAATAAATACTTGTTATGCAGTAACGGAGAACAGGTTAAGGTTTTGGAGATGCTCTGTCTTCTGAATCTCTGCTTTCCTACTGTCTTCTTTTTCACGCACGCAAGGCTCCTTCCATAGCAAGTTGTATGTTGGTGGATCACCATTGTCAATGGCTATCATCCATCCTCTCAGCGAAAATGGTCCAAATGCGCTGTCACCACACGGCTAATCATCTGTCGGTTTTCACTCATGTTGGAATAGAATCCATTGATTCTTTTGCGTCTGTCACTACGCCCAACACTCGCGAGTTTGAAGCTCGTCACAATCATCCCTTCCCAGATCCTACTCGGAATACCACAGACAAGATTTAGACTTTCTGGATCTCAGGAATGGCCGCCACTAATTCTAGCCTATACCACGAAGACTCTGATCGTGAACCAGGAGGCTAAGAGATACACACTTAAGCTAATGCAGATAGAACAGATGTGGTTGTCAGGCACGCGTTCATAGGTAAGAATGATGATGAGTGTCACGGATCATCACATTCATCAGGGTGACGTGCGAGTGAATATCTTAGAATAGAAACAAGTGTGATTGAATGAAAAACAGTAGTAATTGCATTAATTCATCGAAACACAGCAGAGCTCCTCACCCCCAACCATGGGGTTTAGACACTTATGCCGTCAAAAATACAATGTGAAGCGTAAAAATGTCATGAGGTACATAGTAAGTCTCTAAAAGTTATTTTTATACTAAACTAGTAGCTAGGGTTACAGAAAATAAGTAACTAAGTGCAGATAGTGCAGAAATCCACTTTCGGGGCCCACTTGGTGTGTGCTTGGGCTGAGCATTGAGCTTTATACGTGTAGAGGCTTCTCTTGGAGTTAAACGCCAGGTTGCAGCCTGTTTGTGGCGTTTAACTCTGGTTTGTAACCTGTTTCTGGCGTTTAACTTCAGAATAGGGCAGAAAGTTGGCGCTTGAATGCCAGTTTGCGTCGTCAAAACTCGGGAAAGTATGGACTATTATATATTGCTGGAAAGCCCTGGATGTCTACCTTCCAATGCAATTGAGAGCGCACCAATTGGGTTTCTGTAGCTCCAGAAAATCCATTTCGAGTGCAGGGAGGTCAGAATCCAACAGCATCTGCAGTCCTTTTTTAGCCTCTAAATCAGATTTTTGCTCAGGTCCCTCAATTTTAGCGAGAAAATACCTGAAATCATAGAAAAACACACAAACTAATAGTAAAGTCTAGAAATGTGAATTTTGCATAAAAACTAATAAAAACATAGTAAAAACTAACTAAATAATATTAAAAACTACATAAAAACAATGCCAAAAAGCGTATAAATTATCCGCTCATCACAACACCAAACTTAAATTGTTGCTTGTCCCCAAGCAACTAAAAATCAAATAGGATAAAAAGAAGAGAATATACTATAAATTCCAAAATATCAATGAAACTTAGCTCCAATTAGTTAAGCGGGACTAGTAGCTTTTTGCCTCTGAACAGTTTTGGCATCTCACTTTATCCTTTGAAGTTCAGAATGGTTGGCATCTATAGGAACTCAGAATCCAGATATTGTTATTGATTCTTCTAGTTCAGTATGTTGATTCTTGAACACAGCTACTTTATGAGTCTTGGTCGTGGCCCCAAGCACTTTGTTTTCTAGTATACCACCGGATACATAAATGCCACAGACACATAACTGGGTGAACCTTTTCAGATTGTGACTCAGCTTTGCTAGAGTCCCCAATTAGAGGTGTCCAGGGTTCTTAAGCACACTCTTTTTGCTTTTGATCACGACTTTAACCGCTCAGTCTCAAGCTTTTCACTCAACACCTTCACGCCACAAGCACATGGTTAGGGACAGCTTGGTTTAGCCGCTTAGGCCGGGATTTTATTCCTTTGGGCCCTCCTATCCATTAATGCTCAAAGCCTTGGATCTTTTTTATTACCCTTGCCTTTTGGTTTAAAGGGTTACAGGCTTTTTGCTCTTGCCTTTTGGTTTAAAGAGCTATTGGCTTTTTCTGATTGCTTTTCCTTTTTCTTTCTTTTATTTTAATTTTTTTTCGCAAGCCTTTGCTTTTCACTGCTTTTTCTTGATTCAAGAATCAATTTTATGATTTTTCAGATTATCAAATAACATTTTTCCTTTTTCATCATTCTTTCAAAAGCTAACAATTTTAACATTCATAAACAACAAATTCAAAAGACATATGCACTGTTCAAGCATTCATTCAGAGAAACAAAAAGTATTGTCACCACATCAAAATAATTAAACTAATTTCAAGGATAAATTCAAAATCATGTACTTCTTGTTCTTTTGTGATTAAAAACATTTTTCATTTAAGAAAGGTGATGGATTCATAGGACATTCATAGCTTTAAGGCATAGACACTAGACACTAATGATCATGTAAGAAAGACACAAATATAAATAAACATAAAGCATAGAGAACGAAAACAGAAAAAATAAATAGACAAGGAGATTAAGGAACGGGTCCACCTTAGTAAGGGTGGCGTCTTCTTCCTCTTGAAGAACCAATGGTGCTCTTGAGCTCCTCTATGTCTCTTTCTTGCCTTTGTTGCTCCTCCCTCATAGCTCTTTGATCTTCTCTAATCCCATGGAAGGTGCCATATGGTTATGGAAAATTAAAAAGTGGGGCTTTTTCCACACCAAACTTAAAATGTTTGCTCGTCCTCGAGCAAAAGAAGAAAGAAAGGAGGAGATGGAGATGTGTGGTGGGTTCGGCCAAGGGAGGGTGATAGTGTGTATGAGGGGTTTATGATGGATGGATGTGAGTGGTGAAGAGAGTACGGAGAAGAGGGTGCGGTAGGTGGGGATCCTGTGGGGTCCACAGATCCTGAGGGGTCAAGGACTTAGCATCCCTGCTCCATTGAGGCGTGCAAAATGCCTTTAGAGTGCAATCCTGTCATTTAACGCCAGACTGCTGCTTGTTTCTGGAGTTAAACACCAGCTTTTCCCCTTTTTCTTGGCATTGAATGCCAACTTGGTGCTTGTTTCTAGCGTTAAATGCCAGTCTGATGCTTCTTACTGGCGTTTAAATGCCAGTAAGTCTGTCCTCCAGGGTGTGCTATTTTTGATACTGTTTTTTATTTTGCTTTAATTCTGCAGCTATTTTTATGACTCCACATGATCATCAACCTAAAGAAAACATAAAATAACAATAGAAAATGAAATGAAAAGGTAATTAACATAGATAAATAAGATTGAGTTGCCTCCCAATAAGCGCTTCTTTACTAGCAATAGCTTGACATTACTGAGCCTTATAGTTTGCAGTGTCTGCATACCGTGGAGCTTCTTGAATAGCAAACAATTGCTCATCCGGAAAGGTTTCAGAGATCTCAGTAAGAGGGAGGGACGCTCCTGCTACTGGTTCTATCTGGGACAGGTGATCAGCTACTTGATTCTCTGTCCCTTTTCTGTCTCTTATTTCTATATCAAACTCTTGCAGAAGCAACACCCATCTTATGAGTCTGGATTTTGAATTCTGCTTTGTGAGGAGATATTTTAGAGCAGGATGGTCGGTGTACACAATCATTTTTGATCCCACTAAATAAGATCTGAACTTGTCAATGGCATAAACCACTGCAAGAAACTCCTTTTCTGTGGTTGTGTAATTCTTCTGTGCGTCATTCAAAATACGGATAGCATAATAAATGACGTGCAGAAGCTTATTCTGCCTCTGTCCCAATACTGCACCAATGGCATGGTCACTGGCATTACACATTAGTTCGAATGGTAATGTCCAGTCTGGTGTAGAAATAACTGGTGCTGTGACCAGCTTAGCTTTAAGAGTTTCAAACACCTGCAGACACTATGTGTCAAACACAAATGGCGTGTCAGTAGCTAGCAGGTTGCCAAGAGGTTTTGCAATTTTTGAAAAATCCTTTATAAACCTCCTATAGAATCCTACATGCCCCAGAAAGCTTCTGATTGCCTTAACATTGGCAGGTGGTGGTAATTTTTTTCAATTACTTCCACTTTAGCTTGATCCACCTCTATTCCCTTGTTTGAAATTTTATGCCCAAGGACAATTCCTTCAGTCACCATAAAGTGACATTTTACTCAGTTTAAAACTACGTTGGTCTCTTGGCATCTTTTCAAAACAAGTACTAAATGGTCAAGGCAGGAGCTGAATGAGTCTCCAAATACTGAAAAGTCATCCATGAAGACTTCCAGAAATTTCTCTACCATATCAGAGAAGATAGAGATCATGCACCTCTGAAAGGTTGCAGGTGCATTCCACAGACCAAAAGGCATCTTTCTGCAGGCAAACACTCTAGAAGGACATGTGAATGCTGTTTTCTCTTGGTCCTGAGGATCTACTGTAATTTGGTTGTAACCTGAATAGCCATCTAAAAAGCAGTAATATTCATGACCTGCTAGCCTCTCTAGCATCTGGTCTATGAATGGTAAAGGAAAGTGATCCTTCCTGGTGGCTGTATTGAGCCTTCTGTAGTCAATACACATACGCCACCCTGTAACTGTTCTTGTAGGAACCAGTTCATTCTTTTCATTATGAACCACTGTCATTCCTCCCTTCTTAGGGACAACATGGATAGGGCTCACCTAGGGGCTATCAGAAATAGGATAAATAATCCCAGCCTCTAGTAATTTAGTGACCTCTTTCTACACCACCTCCTTCATGGCGAGATTTAGCCGCCTCTGTGGTTGAACCACGGGCTTAGCATCATCCTCCAATAGGATCTTGTGCATGCATCTAGCTGGGCTAATGCCCTTAAGATCACATATGGACCACCCAAGAGCTGTCTTGTGTGTCCTTAGCACCTGAATTAGTGCTTTCTCTTCCTGTGGCTCTAAAGCAGAGCTTATGATTAGAGGAAAAGTGTCACCTTCTCCTAGAAATGCATATTTCAGGGATAGTGGTAGTGGTTTGAGCTCAGGTTTAGGAGGTTTCTCCTCTTCCTTAGGAGTTTTCAGAGGTTCTTTTATTTCCTCTGGTTCCTCCAGATCAGGCTGAACATCTTTAAAAATGTCCTCTAGCTCTGATTCGAGACTCTCAGTCATATTGACCTCTTCCACCAGGGAGTCAATAATATCAACGCTCAGGCAGTCTTCTGATGTGTCTAGATGCTGCATAGCTTTGACAACATTCAACTTAAACTCATCCTCATTGACTCTCAGGGTTATCTCCCCTTTTTGGACGTCAATGAGGGTTCGTCGAGTTGCTAGGAATGGTCTTCCTAGAATGAGAGTTGCATTCTTGTGCTCCTCTATTTCCAGCACTACAAAGTCAGTAGGGAAGGCAAATGGCCCAACCTTGACAATCATGTCCTCAATTACGCCTGATGGGTATTTAATAGAGCCATCAGCAAGTTGAAGACAAATCTGGGTTGGTTTGATCTCTTCAGTCAAGCCAAGCTTTCTGATAGTGGATTCAGGGATTAGGTTGATACTTGCCCCAAGATCACATAGAGCTGTCTTGGTACAAGCACCCTCTAATGTGCATGGTATCATAAAGCTTCCGGGATCCTTAAGCTTTTCTGGTAAGCTTGTTAGGATGACTGCACTGCATTCTTCAGTGAGAAAAACTTTTTCTGTTTCTCTCCAATCCTTCTTATGACATAAGATCTCTTTCATGAACTTAGCATAAGAGGGTATTTGCTCAAGTGCCTCTGCAAACAGAATCTTTATTTCAAGAGTCCTAAGATAGTCTACAAAGCGGGCAAATTGTTTATCCTATTCCGCTTGGCGGAGTTTCTGAGGATAAGGCATTTTGGCTTTATATTCTTCAACCTTAGTTGCTGCAGGTTTATTTCCTACAGAGGCAGGTTGAGAAGCCTTCTTGAGGGAGTTATTATCAGCACTTGTAGGTGTCTGATCCCTCACTAGCGTTTGAACGCCAGAACTAGACATCGATTGCGCGTTTAACGCCAATTTTTCACCCTTTTCTGGCGTTTGAACACCAGACTTGTTCCTTTCTAGGCTCTTACTGTCCTCAGAGGGATTTTGGATAGCAGTTTGCTCATCCTCTGTCAGCTGTTCTTTTCTTGGCTTTCTGCTACTTTGAGTTGAGACATTTAACATTTTTCCACTTCTTAATTGAACTGCTTGGCACTCCTCTGTTATCTATTTTGATAACTGCTGTTTTGTCTGATTCAATTGTGATTCCATATTCGTGTTACCAATTTTGGTTTCTTGTAGCATCTCCTTAAATTCTGCTACTGCCTTGTTATAGAAGATAGTTGCTGATTGAGTTCAGCAACTTGTTCCTGAGGACTAAAGTCAGTTGATATTGCCTTAGCTTCTTCTTTTATGGAGGACTCATTACTTATGTACAGATGCTGATTTCTAGCAACTATATCAATAAGCTCTTGAGCCTCTTCAATAGTCTTTCTCAAGTGTATAGATCCACCAGCTAGGTGGTCTAGAGATATCTGAGCTTTTTATGTAAGCCCATAGTAGAAGATGTCTAATTGTTCCCACTCTATAAACATTTCAGAGGGGCATTTCCTTAGCATCCCTCTGTACCTCTCCCAGGCGTTATAAAGGGATTCATCATCCTCTTATTTAAAGCCTTGGATGTCCAGCCTTAGCTGTGTCATCCTTTTTGGAGAGAAATATTGATTCAAAAATTTGTCTGATAACTGTTTCCATGTTCTTATGCTTGCTGTAGGTTGGTTTTTTAACCACCTCTTAGCTTGATCTTTTACAGCAAAAGGAAATAGTAACAGCCTGTATACATCCTGATCTACCTCCTTGTCATGCACTGTGTCAGCAACTTGCAAAAATTGCGCCAGAAACTCAGTAGGTTCTTCCTGTGGAAGACCGAAATACTGGCAATTTTGCTGCACCATGACAATGAGCTGAGGATTTAGCTCAAAACTGCTTGCTTTGATGGGAGGTATACAGATGCTACTCCCATATGCAGCAGTAATGGGGTTAGCATATGACCCCAGAGTCCTTCTAGACTGTTCATTTCTATTTAGGTCCATGATGGATAAAATGGAATTGATATGAATTGCAAACAAAATATATTTTTGTTTTTATTTTATTTAAGTAGAAACAAACTGAATTATTAAGAATAAATAAAAATAATAAGATAAAATAAAATAATTAGAAATTAAAATGTAAATTTCAAAAACCAAGAGAAAAATAAATTTGAAAATGAAAATAATTACTTAATTAAGAAGATTTGAAAAACTTTGGATATTATTTTTGAAAAAGATTTTAAATTTTGAAATTTCAATACTAAGATAAGATAGAATAGAAAGTTTTAAAATAAAAATCTAAATTTTTGAATTTAATAAAGAAAGAGAAAAACAGTAAAAATGACACCAAACTTAAATTTTTAGATCAAAACAAAGGAAACAAACAGGAAAACTCAATTATTAGTTTATAAAAATTTTCGAAAAAAATTTGAAAGGGAAAATAAGGATTTAAAAAAAAGTTTCAACCAAAAACAATAATAGAAGACTCTAAACCAAAAAGAAAAAAAATTTCCTAATCTAAGCAACAAAATAAACCATCAGTTGTCCAAACTCGAACAATCTCCGGCAACGGTGCCAAAAACTTGGTGCACGAAATCACAATCACACTTTTGCAATTCCGCACAACTAACCAGCAAGTGCACTGGGTCGTCCAAGTAATACCTTACGTGAGTAAGGGTCGATCCCACGGAGATTGTCGGCTTGAAGCAAACTATGGTTATCTTGTAATTCTTAGTCAGGATATCAGTAATGATTCTTAGTTTTAATTTAAAAAGTAAAAGAACATGAAATAAATACGTATTATGCAGTAATGGAGAATAGGTTGAGGTTTTGGAGATGCTCTGTCTTCTGAATCTCTGCTTTCCTACTGTCTTCTTCTTCACGCACGCAACGCTCCTTCCATGGCAAGCTGTATGTTGGTGGATCACCGTTGTCAATGGCTATCATCCATCCTCTCAGTGAAAATGGTCCAAATGCGCTGTCACCGCACGGCTAATCATCTGTCGGTTCTCACTCATGTTGGAATAGAATCCATTGATTCTTTTGCGTCTATCACTATGCCCAACACATGCGCGTTTGATGCTCGTCACAGTCATCCCTTCCCAAATCCTACTCGAAATACCACAGACAAGGTTTAGACTTTCTGGATCTCAGGAATGGCCGCCACTAATTCTAGCCTATACCACGAAGACTCTGATCGTGAACCAGGAGGCTAAGAGATACACACTCAAGCTAATGCAGATAGAATGGAGATGGTTGTTAGGCACGCGTTCATAGGTAAGAATGATGATGAGTGTTACAGATTGAATGAAAAACAGTAGTAATTGAAACAAGTGAAAAACATTCATCAGGGTGACGTGCGAGTGAATATCTTAGAATAGAAACAAGTGTGATTGAATGAAAAACAGTAGTAATTGCATTAATTCATCGAAACACAGCAGAGCTCCTCACCCCCAACCATGAGGTTTAGACACTCATGCCGTCAGAAATACAATGTGAAGTGTAAAAATGTCATGAGGTACATAGTAAGTCTTTAAAAGTTATTTTTATACTAAACTAGTAGTTAGGGTTATAGAAAATAAGTAACTAAGTGCAGATAGTGCAGAAATCCACTTTCGGGGCCCACTTGGTGTGTGCTTAGGCTGAGCATTGAGCTTTACACATGTAGAGGCTTCTCTTGGAGTTAAACGCCAGGTTGCAGCCTGTTTGTGGCATTTAACTCTGGTTTGTAACCTGTTTCTGGCGTTTAACTTCAGAATAAGGCAGAAAGTTGGCGCTTGAATGCCAGTTTGCGTCGTTAAAACTCGGGCAAAGTATGGACTATTATATATTGCTAGAAAGCCCTAGATGTCTACCTTCCAACGCAATTGATAGCGCACCAATTGGGTTTCTGTAGCACCAGAAAATCTATTTCGAGTGCAGGGAGGTTAGAATCCAACAGCATCTGCAGTCCTTTTTCAGCCTCTGAATCAGATTTTTGCTCAGGTCCCTCAATTTCAGCCAGAAAATACCTGAAATCATAGAAAAACACACAAACTCATAGTAAAGTCCAGAAATATGAATTTTGCATAAAAACTAATAAAAACATAGTAAAAACTAACTAAATAATACTAAAAACTACCTAAAAATAATGCCAAAAAGTATATAAATTATCCGCTGATCACAACACCAAACTTATATTGTTGCTTGTCCCCAAGCAAATGAAAATCAAATAGGATAAAAAGAAGAGAATATACTATAAATTCCAAAATATCAATGAAACTTAGCTCCAATTAGATGAGCGGGACTAGTAACTTTTTGCCTCTGAACAGTTTTGGCATCTCACTTTATCCTTTGAATTTCAGAATGGTTGGCATCTATAGGAACTCAGAATCCAGATAGTGTTATTGATTCTCCTAGTTCAGTATGTTGATTCTTGAACACAGCTACTTTATGAGTCTTGGCCGTGGCCCCAAGCACTTTGTTTTCCAGTATTACCACCAGATACATAAATGCCACAGACACATAACTGGGTGAACCTTTTCAGATTGTGACTCAGCTTTGCTAAAGTCCCCAATTAGAGGTGTCCAGGGTTCTTAAGCACACTCTTTTTGCTTTTGATCACGACTTTAACCACTCAGTCTCAAGCTTTTCACTTGACACCTTCACGCCACAAGCACATGGTTAGGGACAGCTTGGTTTAGCCGCTTAGGCCGGGATTTTATTCCTTTGGACCCTCCTATCCATTAATGCTCAAAGCCTTGGATCCTTTTTATTACCCTTGCCTTTTGGTTTAAAGGGTTACTGGCTTTTTGCTCTTGCCTTTTGGTTTAAAGAGCTATTGGCTTTTTCTGCTTGCTTTTCCTTTTTCTTTCTTTTATTTTAATTTTTTTTCGCAAGCCTTTGCTTTTCACTGCTTTTTCTTGATTCAAGAATCAATTTTATGATTTTTCAGATTATCAAAAAATATTTCTCCTTTTTCATCATTCTTTCAACAGCCAACAATTTTAACATTCATAAACAACAAATTCAAAAGACATATGCACTGTTCAAGCATTCATTTAGAGAAACAAAAGGTATTGTCACCACATCAAAATAATTAAACTAATTTCAAGGATGAATTCGAAATCATGTACTTCTTGTTCTTTTTGTGATTAAAAACATTTTTCATTTAAGAAAGGTGATGGATTCATAGGACATTCATAGCTTTAAGGCATAGACACTAGACACTAATGATCATGTAAAAAAAGACACAAACATAAATAAACATAAAGCATGAAGAACGAAAAAAGAAAAAATAAATAGACAAGGAGATTAAGGAACGGGTCCACCTTAGTAAGGGTGGCGTCTTCTTCCTCTTGAAGAACCAATGGTGCTCTTGAGCTCCTCTATGTCTCTTCCTTGCCTTTGTTGCTCCTCCCTCATAGCTCTTTGATCTTCTCTAATCTCATGGAAGGTGCCATATGGTTATGGAAAATTAAAAAGCGGAGCTTTTTCCACACCAAACTTAAAATGTTTGCTCGTCCTCGAGCAAAAGAAGAAAGAAATGAGGAGATGGAGATGTGTGGTGGGTTCGGCCAAGGGAGGGTGATAGTGTGTATGAGGGGTTTATGATGGATGGATTTGAGTAGTGAAGAGAGTACGGAGAAGAGGGTGCGGTAGGTGGGGATCCCTGCTCGATTGAGGCGTGCAAAATGCCCTTAGAGTGCAATCCTGGCATTTAACGCCAGACTGCTGCTTGTTTCTGGCGTTAAACGCCAGTTTTTCCCCTTTTCTTGGCGTTGAAAGCCAACTTGGTGCTTGTTTCTAGCGTAAACGCCAAGCTGTAGCCTGTTTCTGGTGTTTAACGCCAGCTTGATGCTTCTTTCTGGCGTTAAATGCCAGTCTGATGCTTCTTACTGGCGTTTAAATGCCAGTAAGTCTGTCCTCCAGGGTGTGCTATTTTTTATTTTGCTTTAATTCTGCAGCTGTTTTTATGACTCCACATGATCATCAACCTAAAGAAAACATAAAATAACAATGGAAAATGAAATGAAAAAGTAATTAACATAGATAAATAAGATTGGGTTACCTCCCAATAAGCGCTTCTTTACTGTCAATAGCTTGACATTACTGAGCCTTATAGTTTGCAGTGTCTACAAACCATGGAGCTTCCTGAATAGCAAACAATTGCTCATCCGGAAAGGTTTCAGAGATCTCAATAAGAGGGAGGGACGCTCCTACTACTGGTTCTATCAGGGACAGGTGATCAGCTACTTGATTCTCTGTCCCTTTTCTGTCTCTTATTTCTATATCAAACTCTTGCAGAAGCAACACCCATCTTATGAGTCTGGGTTTTGAATCCTGCTTTGTGAGGAGATATATTAGAGCAGCATGGTCAGTGTACACAATCAATTTTGATCCCACTAAATAAGATCTGAACTTGTCAATGGCATAAACCACTGCAAGCAACTCCTTTTCTGTGATTGTGTAATTCTTCTGTGCGTCATTCAAAATATGGCTAGCATAGTAAATAACGTGCAGAAGCTTGTTATGCCTCTGTCCCAATACTGCACCAGTGGCATGGTCACTGGCATCACACATTAGTTCGAATTGTAATGTCCAGTCTGGTGCAGAAATAACCGGTGCTGTGACCAGCTTAGCTTTCAGAGTTTCAAACGCCTGCAGACACTCTGTGTCAAACACAAATGGCGTGTCAGCAGCTAGCAGGTTACCAAGAGGTTTTGCAATTTTTGAAAAATCTTTTATAAACCTCCTATAGAATCCTGCATGCCCCAGAAAGCTTCTATTTGCCTCAATATTGGCAGGTGGTGGTAATTTTTCAATTACTTTCACTTTAGCTTGATCCACCTTTATTCCCTTGTTTGAAATTTTATGCCCAAGGACAATTCCTTCAGTCACCATAAAGTGACATTTTTCCCAGTTTAAAACAAGATTGGTCTCTTGGCATCTTTTCAGAACAAGTGCTAAATGGTCAAGGCAGGATCTGAATGAGTCTCCAAATACTGAAAAGTCATTCATGAAGACTTCCAGAAATTTCTCTACCATATCAGAGAAGATAGAGAGCATGCACCTCTGAAAGGTTGCAGGTGCATTGCACAGACCAAAAGGCATTCTTCTGTAGGCAAACACTCTAGAAGGACATGTGAATACTGTTTTCTCTTGGTCCTGAGGATCTACTGTAATTTGGTTGTAACCTGAATAGCCATCCAAAAAGTAGTAATATTCATGACCTGCTAGTCTCTCTAGCATCTGGTCTATGAATGGTAAAGGAAAGTGATCCTTCCTGGTGGCTGTATTGAGCCTTCTGTAGTCAATACATATACGCCACCCTGTAACTGTTCTTGTAGGAACCAATTCATTCTTTTCATTATGAACCACTGTCATTCCTCCCTTCTTAGGGACAACATGGACAAGGCTCACCCATGGGCTATCAGAAATAGGATAAATAATCCCAGCCTCTAGTAATTTAGTGACCTCTTTCTGCACTACCTCCTTCATGGTGGGATTTAGCCGCCTCTGTGGTTGAACCACTGGCTTAGCATCATCCTCCAATAGGATCTTGTGCATGCATTTGGCTGGGCTAATGCCCTTAAGATCACTTATGGACCACCCAAGAGCTGTCTTGTGTGTCCTTAGCACCTGAATTAGTGCTTTCTCTTCCTGTGGCTCTAAAGCAGAGCTTATGATTAGAGGAAAAGTGTCACCTTCTCCCAAAAATGCACATTTCAGGGATGGTAGTAGTGGTTTGACCTCGAGTTTAGGAGGTTTCTCCTCTTCCTTAGGAGTTTTCAGAGGTTCTTTTATTTCCTCTGGTTCCTCCAGATCAGGCTGAACATCTTTAAAAATGTCCTCTAGCTCTTATTCGAGACTCTCAGTCATATTGACCTCTTCCACCAGGGAGTCAATAATATCAATGCTCAGGCAGTCTTCTGATGTGTTAGGATGCTGCATAGCTTTGACAACTTTCAACTTAAACTCATCCTCATTGACTCTCAGGGTTATCTCCCCTTTTTGGACGTCAATGAGGGTTCGTCCAGTTGCTAGGAATGGTCTTCCTAGAATGAGAGTTGCACTCTTGTGCTCCTCCATTTCCAACACTACAAATTTAGTAGGGAAGGCAAATGGCCCAACCTTGACAATCATGTCCTTAATTATGCCTGATGGGTATTTAATAGAGCCATCAGCAAGTTAAAGACAGATTCGGGTTGGTTTGACCTCTTCAGTCAAGCCAAGCTTTCTGATAGTGGATGCAGGGATTAGGTTGATACTTTCCCCAAGATCACATAGAGTTGTCTTGGTACAAGCACCCTCTAATGTGCATGGTATCATAAAGCTTCCGGGATCCTTAAGATTTTCTGGTAAGCTTGTTAGGATGACTGCACTGCATTCTTCAAAGAGAAAAACTTTTTCTGTTTCTCTCCAGTCCTTCTTATGACTTAAGATCTCTTTCATGAACTTAGCATAAGAGGGTATTTACTCAAGTGCCTCTGCAAACGGAATCTTTATTTCAAGAGTCCTGAGATAGTCTGCAAAGCGGGCAAATTGTTTATCCAGTTCCGCTTGGCGGAGTTTCTGAGGATAAGGCATTTTGGCTTTATATTCTTCAACCTTAGTTGCTACAGGTTTATTTCCTACAGAGGCAGGTTGAGAAGCCTTCTTGAGGGAGTTATTATCAGCACTTGCAGGTGTCTGATCCCTCACTGGTGTTTGAACACCAGATCATGACATGGATTGGACGTTTAACGCCAATTTTTCACCTTTTTCTGGCGTTTGAACGCCAGACTTGTTCCTCTCTGGGCTTTTACTGTCCTCAGAGGGATTTTGGATAGCAAGTTTCTCATCCTCTGTCAGTTGTTCTTTTCTTGGCTTTCTGCTGCTTTGAGTTGAGGTATTTAACGTTTTTCCACTTCTTAATTGAACTGCTTGACACTCCTCTGTTATCTGTTTTGATAACTGCTGTTTTGTCTGATTCAATTGTGATTCCATATCCTTGTTAGCAATTTTGGTTTCTTGTAGCATCTCTTTAAATTCTGCTAACTTCCTTGTTATAGAAGATAATTACTGATTGAGTTCAGCAACTTGTTCCTGAGGACTAAAGTCAATTGATACTGCCTTAGCTTCCTCTTTCATGGAGGACTCATTACTTATGTATAGATGCTGATTTCTAGCAACTATATCAATAAGCTCTTGAGCCTCTTCAATAGTATTTCTCATGTGTATAGATCCACCAGCTGAGTGGTCTAGAGATATCTAAGCTTTTCTTTAGGCCCATAGTAGAAGATGTCTAATTATACCCACTCTGAAAATATTTCAGAGGGGCATTTCCTTAGCATCCCTCTGTACCTCTCCCAGGCATTATAAAGGGATTCATCATCCTCTTTTTTAAAGCCTTGGATGTCCAGCCTTAGTTGTGTCATCCTTTTTGGAGGAAAATATTGATTCAGGAATTTGTCTGATAACTGTTTTCATGTTCTTATGCTTGTTGTAGGTTGGTTATTTAACCACCTCTTAGCTTGATCTTTTACAGTAAAAGGAAATAGTAACAGCCTGTATACGTCCTGATCTACCTCTTTGTCATGCACTGTGTCAGCAACTTGCAAAAACTGCGCCAGAAACTCAGTAGGTTCTTCCTGTGGAAGACCAAAATATTGGCAATTTTGCTGCACCATAACAATGAGCTGAGGATTTGGCTCAAAACTGCTTGCTTTGATGGGAGGTATACAGATGCTACTCCCATATGCAGCAATAATGGGGTTAGCATATGACCCCAGAGTCCTTCTGGACTGTTCATTTCCATTTAGGTCCATGATGGATAAAATGGAATTGATATGAATTGCAAACAAAATATATTTTTTTTTTATTTTATTTAAGTAGAAACAAACTGAATTATTAAGAATAAATAAAAATAATAAGATAAAATAAAATAATTATAAATTAAAATGTAAATTTCAAAAACCAAGAGAAAAATAAATTTGAAAACGAAAATAATTACTTAATTAAGAAAATTTGAAAAACTTTGGATATGATTTTTGAAAAAGATTTTGAATTTTGAAATTTCAATACTAAGATAAGATAGAATAGAAAGTTTTAAAATAAAAATCTGAATTTTTAAAGGAAAATTTGAAAACTAATTAAAATAAAGAGAAAAGATATTTTTGAATTTAATGAAGAAAGAGAAAAACAGTAAAAATGACACCAAACTTAAATTTTTAGATCAAAACAAAGGAAACAAATAGCAAAACTCAATTATTAGTTTATAAAAATTTTCAAAAAAAATTTGAAAGGGAAAATAAGGATTTGAAAAAAAGTTTCAACCAAAAACAATAATAGAAGACTCTAAACTAAAAAGAAAATTTTTTTTCCTAATCTAAGCAACAAAATAAACCATCAGTTGTACAAACTTGAACAATCCTCGGCAACGGCGTCAAAAACTTGGTGCACGAAATCACAATCACACTTTTGTAATTCCGCACAACTAACCGGCAAGTGTACTGGGTCGTCCAAGTAATACCTTACGTGAGTAAGGGTCGATCCCACGGAGATTGTCGGCTTGAAGCAAGCTATGGTTATCTTGTAATTCTTAGTCAGGATATCATTAATGATTCTTAGTTTTAATTGTAAAAAGTAAAAGAACATGAAATAAATACTTGTTATGCAGTAATGGAGAATAGGTTGAGGTTTTGGAGATGCTCTGTCTTCTGAATCTCTGCTTTCCTACTGTCTTCTTCTTCACGCACGCAAGGCTCTTTCCATGGCAAGCTGTATGTTGGTGGATCACCGTTGTCAATGGCTATCATCCATCCTCTCAATGAAAATGGTCCAAATGCGCTGTCACCACACGGCTAATCATCTGTCGGTTCTCACTCATGTTGGAATAGAATCCATTGATTCTTTTGCGTCTGTCACTACGCCTAACACTCGCGAGTTTGAAGCTCGTCACAGTCATCCCTTCCCAGATCCTACTCGGAATACCACAGACAAGGTTTAGACTTTCCGGATCTCAGGAATGGCCGCCACTAATTCTAGCCTATACCACGAAGACTCTGATCGTGAACCAGGAGGCTAAGAGATATACACTCAAGCTAATGCAGATAGAACGGAGGTGGTTGTCAGGCACGCGTTCATAGGTAAGAATGATGATGAGTGTCACGGATCATCACATTCATCAAGGTGAACTGCAAGTGAATATCTTAGAATAGAAACAAGCGTGATTGAATGAAAAATAGTTTTAATTGCATTAATTCATCGAAACACAGCAGAGCTCCTCACCCCCAACCATGGGGTTTAGAGACTCATGCCGTCAGAAATATAATGTGAAGTGTAAAAATGTCATGATATACATAATAAGTCTCTAAAAGTTGTTTTTATACTAAACTAGTAGCTAGGGTTACAGAAAATAAGTAACTAAGTGCAGATAGTGCAGAAATCCACTTCCGGGGCCCACTTGGTGTGTGCTTGGGCTGAGCATTGAGTTTTACACGTGTACAGGCTTCTCTTGGAGTTAAACGCCAAGTTGCAGCCTGTTTTTGGCGTTTAACTCTAGTTTGTAACCTGTTTCTGGCGTTTAACTTCAGAATATGGCAGAAAGTTGGCATTTGAATGCCAGTTTGTGTCATCAAAACTCGGGTAAAGTATGGACTATTAAATATTGCTGGAAAGCCCTGGATATCTACTTTCCAACGCAATTGAGAGCGTGCCAATTAGGTTTCTGTAGCTCTAGAAAATCCATTTCGAGTGCAGGGAGGTCAGAATCCAACAGCATCTGCAGTCCTTTTTCAGCCTCTGAATCAGATTTTTGCTCAGGTCCCTCAATTTCAGCCAGAAAGTACCTGAAATCATAGAAAAACACACAAACTCATAGTAAAGTCCAGAAATGTGAATTTTGCATAAAAACTAATAAAAACATAGTAAAAACTAACTAAATAATACTAAAAACTACCTAAAAACAATGCCAAAAGCGTATAAATTATCCGCTCATCAATACACTAGAGTAAAACAACCATGTCGGCAGTGAAGGAGGACTCGTGAATGCTCGGAAAGACGTAATGGGATATAATCTGTGCCCATACTCGAGCTTCCAAGGTGAGTGCTGAAGCCAATATGCCCTTAGGTCGGGATCGATGGTATCCATAGATCCATCTGCTGCCAGGTTGTGCTACAACTCTGAGAACGACATCCTAGTCAAATTGGTATGTCTGGCGCTTGAATGAGGCTTTTTGGAATGCGTCCAATCCTTCTGAAGCAGGGGGAAGATCTAAAGCTCGCTGAATGGCCTCTTCAGTTATGGGGACTTGCTTCTGACGGACATAGACAGATTGCAGGGTCGGCATGTGAAAATTGGAGTAGAATTTAACTACCCATGATAGATTAACATGCCGTGGCTGTCTCTGTAGGAATCCCCATTGTCTTCGCTCAATGCGGGGCCCAACAAATTCAATAATGTGGGTTGGGAGGATGAGAAGGTGCTCATTGTTATAGTTCCTCTCAGCCAGGATAGGGAACATCTGCTCACAGTAGCGGTTAGTGAACCGCACAGTGTCCTTTGCTGAAAAGATTTTCTTTTTTTCATCGACCTTGATGATCCTCTTGATTCGCTTTGTTGAGAGCTTTACTGCTGTTGAAGATGGCACTGCCACTAGTGCTCTTTTTTGTTCCTTTCCTTGCTTGTGGTTTGGGAGTAGCTTTCTCTTTACCCTTCTTGGTGGCCATCCTAAAAAGGGAAAAGGAAAGTGATATGTAAAGCTAAGGGTTCAAACAAGGAAGAGGACCGGACAAGTGATAATCAATGCATGGTAAAGAAGGATGTCGTTAACACATGGTCGCGACTACATGTGAAAAGTTTATCAATGGAAATATAGCAAGTGCATGTGATGGCAAGTAGATGCAAGATGTTTATTGGCATGCCGACAAAGGCATGAGTAGCATAGATCAAGCATTAAATGCCCAATTTGATTATCAAGTCTGTTAAACTAACAATCTGTTTGTATTGACAATTATATTCAATCAATGATATATAAAAAGGGGGTTTTGTGAAAAACATGCATTAGAGTAGTAGAATAGAATAATTTAAAATAATACACAATGCTATACGGGATTTTTCACAAACACTTAGCATGCATGGTAAATATGTTGTTGAAAGTATTGAATTGAATATGCGAGAAACCCTTTAAGAAGTAATATTCAATTGTCAAACAATTTCTTAACAATCCACAAGCAAAATATAGAAGAAAACAATCACGCAATTAAATTTTTAACACCAATCAAAAGAATAAAAAGAAAAAGAAAGAAAAAGAAAACATAGATAATGAAAGTAAAAAGAAAAAGAAGAAGAAAACATAAATAAAAATAATAATGGAAAAGTAAAGAGGGAAGAAGAAAAAAAAGAACCTTGATGATGAATGTGAAAAAGAAGGGGGGAGAAGGTAAAAAAATTAGAAGGAATAAAGAAGAAAGAAGAAAGAAGAAAGAAATAACAAGGGAGAAGAAAAAATTAGGATTGGGGAAGAAAAGATAAGATTTCTGGCGCTGATCTGGATAAGTTGTGCGGCGCAGGCGACGCGGACGCTTGGAGCACGCGTTTGCGTGATTGGCGCTATTTTCAAGTGACGCGGACGCTTGGGTCATGCGTTCGCGTGCCATTGGCGCGAGAGCAGCCTCGCGTACGCACAACTTTCTGTTTCGTTTGCACATTGCCAAAATTTAGGGTGACGCGTGCGCATGGGTGACGCGCACGCGTGAATGGCCTTACTTTGAAAACTGACGCAGACGCGTGGGAGATGCGTACACGTGGTAGGGCTTGTGCTTCTAGCACAATTCCAGCTCCACTCCATCATAACTCTCTGCCATACACCCATTTACGCCGATTTTTTTATATGAAGAATGAAAATGAAAATGCAGGCTATATGCAGAGATTATGAGAAGAGTCATTAACAAAAACAAAATAAAATAAAGTAAAATAAAACTAAGACTGAAACGGAACGATCATACCATGGTGGGTTGTCTCCCACCTAGTACTTTGCTTTATGTCCTTAAGTTGGACGGTCTTCAGGCTCATTCTACTTCTGTTGGTGGGTCTTCCAAGAGGAAGACCTCTAGCTCTTTGTGATCCTTCATCTTTTCTCCATGATAAAGCTTTAGGCGATGTCCATTGACTTTAATGAATTTGGAGCTAGAAGGATGACGCAGGTGAAAAACTCTGTATGGCTCTGCCTTTTCTACTCTGTAGGGACCTTCCCATCTTGATCTCAATTTACCTGGCATAAGCCTCAGTCTAGAGTTATAAAGAAGAACTAACTCCCCGGGTCTGAATTCTCTCCTTTTTATGTGCTTGTCATGGACAGCCTTCATCTTCTCTTTGTATCGCCTGGAGTTGTCATATGCTTCTAGGCGAAGGTTCTCTAGTTCTGCTAGTTGCAGCTTCCTTTCAGCACCAGCTTCCTCAAAATTCATGTTGCACTCCCTCACAGCCCAGAAAGCCTTGTGTTCCACCTCTACTAGAAGGTGGCAAGCCTTTTCGTACACTAAGCGGAAGGGGCTCATCCTAATGGGTGTCTTGTACGCTGTTCTATATTCCCAGAGTGCATCTTGTAGCCTGGTACTCCAGTCCTTCCTATGAGGCTTTACTATCTTTTCCAGAATACGCTTAATTTCTCTGTTAGATACTTCTGCTTGCCCATTGGTCTGGGGATAATAAGCTATTGCTACTTTGTGAACTATCCCATGCTTTTTCAGTAATCCTGTTAGTCTCCTGTTATAAAAATGAGTGCCTTGATAGCTCACGATTGCTCCTGGTGATCCAAAGCGACAGATAATATGGTTTCTAACAAAGGAAACAATAGTGTTAGCATCATCAGTATGGGTAGGAATTACTTCCACCCATTTAGAAACATAATCTACAGCTAACAGAATATAAAGGTAACCATTAGAGTTTGGAAATGGACCCATGAATTCAATGCCCCAAATATAAAAAATTTCACAGAAAAGCATAATCTGTTGAGGCATCTCATCCCTCTTGGATATATTACCAAACCTTTGGCAGGGGGAACAAGATTTACAAAATGCAGCGGCATCCTTAAAAGGAGTAGGCCACTAGAATCCACAGTCTAAGATTTTTCTAGCTGTTCTTTGAGGGCCAAAATGTCATCCACTATCAGAGGAGTGGCAGGCCTCTTGATGAGCGGATAATTTATACGCTTTTTGGCATTGTTTTTAATATGTTTTTAGTAGAATCTAGTTACTTTTAGGGATGTTTTCATTAGTTTTTATGCTAAATTCACATTTCTGGACTTTACTATGAGTTTGTGTGTTTTTCTATAATTTCAGGTATTTTCTGGCTGAAATTGAGGGACTTGAGCAAAAATCAGATTCAGAGGTAGAAGAAGGACTGCTGATGCTGTTGGATTCTGACCTCCCTGCACTCAAAATGGATTTTCTGGAGCTACAGAACTCAAAATGGCACGCTTCCAATTGCGTTGGAAAGTAGACATCCAGGGATTTCCAGCAATATATAATAGTCCATACTTTGGCCGAGTTTAGACGATGTAAAAGGGCGTTGAACGCCAGTTCTACGCTGCTGTCTGGAGTTAAACGCCAGAAACACGTCACAAACCAGAGTTGAACGCCAGAAACACGTTACAACCTGGCGTTCAACTCCAGAAAGAACCTCTGCACATGCAACATTCAAGCTCAGTCCAAGCACACACCAAGTGGGCTCCGGAAGTGGATTTATGCATCAATTACTTACTTCTGTAAACCCTAGTAACTAGTTTAGTATAAATAGGACTTTTTACTATTGTATTAGACATCTTGGGACGTCTGGTTCTTAGATCATGGGGCTGGCCATTCGGCCATGCCTGAACCTTTCACTTATGTATTTTCAAACGGTAGAGTTTCTGCACTCCATAGATTAAGGTGTGGAGCTCTGCTGTTCCTCAAAGATTAATGCAAAGTACTACTATTTTTCTATTCAACTCAACTTATTCCGCTTCTAAGATATTCATTCGCACTTCAACCTGAATGTGATGAACGTGACAATCATCATCATTCCCTATGAACGCGTGCCTGACAACCACTTTCGTTCTACCTTAGATTGAATGAGTATCTCTTGTATCTCTTAATCAGAATCTTCGTGGTATAAGCTAGATTGATGGCGGCATTCATGAGAGTCCGAAAAGTCTAAACCTTGTCTGTGGTATTTCGAGTAGGACTCTGGGATTGAATGACTGTGATGAACTTCAAACTCGCAATTGCTGGGCATAGTGACAGACGCAAAAGGAGGGTGAATCCTATTCCAGTATGATCGAGAACCTCAGATGATTAGCCGTGCTGTGACAGAGCATTTGGACCATTTTCACAAGAGGATGGGATGCAGCCATTGACAAGGGTGATGCCTCCAGACGATTAGCCATGCAGTGATAGCGCATCGGACCATTTTCCAGAGAGGATACTAAGTAGCCATTGACAACGGTGATGTCCTTACATAAAGCCAGCCATGGAAAGGAGTAGGATTGATTGGATGAAGACAGCAGGAAAGCAGAGGTTCAGAGGAACGAAAGCATCTCTATGCGCTTATCTGAAATTCTCACCAATGATTTACATAAGTATTTCTATCCTTATTTTATTATATATTTTCAAAAACTCCATAACTATTCTTTATCCGCCTGACTGAGATCTACAAGGTGACCATAGCTTGCTTCATACCAACAATCTCCGTGGGATCGACCTTTATTCACGTAAGGTTTATTACTTGGACGACCTAGTGCACTTGCTGGTTAGTTGTATCGAAGTTGTGAATGAAAAACGATTTATTAAGACATGCGTACAGAGTTTCTGGCACCGTTGCCTGAGATCACAATTTCGTGCACCATGTTTTTGGCGCCGTTGCCGGGGATTGTTCGAGTTTGGACAACTGACGGTTCATCTTGTTGCTCAGATTAGGTAATTTTCTTTTTATTTTCTTTTCAAAAATGTTTCAAAAATTTCTCCTTTGTTTTCGAAAAAAAAAATTTAAATTATTCTATGGCTTCAAAACTTTCAAGAATGAATTCTAGAGTTTCATGGTAACATGTTGAATCCTATCTGGCTGTAAAGCCATACCCAAACTACTTTGGGATTGGTCTTCAACTAATCACCACAATGCATGTAATTCCATCCTAAAGCTGACTGGCTATTAAGCCATGTCCAATCCTTTGATTGGAGCTTTGGGCTAATATTGAAAGATTCCTGGAATTCTTCTTAAAGATTTTGGAATCCTTATGTTTCTTTTTCACAAATAATTTTCGAAAAATACAAAAAAAATTAATAAAATCATAAAAATAAAAAAAAATATATTTCATGTTTCTTGTTTGAGTCTTGAGTCAGATTTGAAGTTTGATGTCAATTGCATGTTCATCTTGCATTCTTCGAAAAATTCATGCATTCATAGTGTTCTTCATGATCTTCAAGTTGTTCTTGGTAAGTCTTCTTGTTTGATCTTGATGTTTTCTTGTTTTGTGTTGTATGGTGTTTTTCATATGCATTCTTGCATCCATAGAGTCTAAGCATCAAAGATTTCTAAGTTTGGTGTCTTGCATGTTTTCTTTGCATTAAAAATTTTCAAAAATATGTTCTTGATGTTCATCATGATCTTCATAGTGTTCTTGGTGTTCATCTTGACATTCATAGCATTCTTGCATGCATTCATTGTTTTGATCCAAAATTTTCATGCATTGCATCATTTTCATGTTTTTCTCTCTCATCATTAAAAATTCAAAAATCAAAAAAATATCTTTCCCTTTTTCTCTCTTAAATTTTCGAAAATTAGATTTGACTCTTTCAAAAATTTTTAAAATCTAGTTATTTCTTATGAGTCAAATCAAATTTTCAATTTAAAAATCTTATCTTTTTCAAAATCTTTTTCAAAAATCAAATCTTCTTCATTTTTCTTAGTTATTTTCGAAAATTTTAAAAATATTTTTCAAAAATCTTTTTCTTATCTTTATCTCCTACCTTTCGAAAATAACATCATCAATTAATGTTTTGATTCAAAAATTTCAAGTTTGTTACTTGCTTGTTAAGAAAGATTCAAACTTTGAGTTCTAGAATCATATCTTGTGATTTCTTGTGAATCAAGTCATTAATTGTGATTTTAAAAATCAAATCTTTTTCAAAACTAATTGCAATCATATCTTTTCAAAAATATCTTCTTGTCTTATCTTTTTCAAAATTTGATTTTAAAATATCTTTTCTAACTTCTCATCTTCTTATCTTTTCAAAAATTGATTTTCAAAATTTGTTTCAACTAACTAACTAACTTTTTGTTTGTTTCTTATCTTTTTCAAAACTACCTAACTAACTCTCTCTCTAATTTTCAAAAATATCCTCCCTCTTTTTCAAAATTTCTTTTTAATTAACTAATTAATTTAATTGTTGATTTTAATTTTCGAAAAATTACTAACCTTTTTCAAAAACTATTTTCAAAAATCACTAACTCTTTTTCAAAAATTATTTTCAAAAATTCTCTCTCTCTCTTATCTCCTTCTATTTATTTATTCATCTACTAACACTTCATCTCACCCAAATTCGAACCCCATCTTCCATCTGTGTTCGAATTTTGTCTTCTTCTTTTCTTCTACTCACACAGGGACCTCTATACTGTTGTAAAAAGGATCCCTATTATTATTATTTTTCTGTCCCTCTTTTTCATATGAGTAGGAGTAAGGACAAGAATATTCTTGTTGAAGCAGATCCAGAACCTGAAAGGACTCTGAAGAGGAAACTAAGAGAAGCTAAATTACAACAATCCAGCAAGCACCTGTCAGAAATTTTCGAACAGGAAGAGGAGATGGCAGCCGAAAATAATAATAATGCAAGGAGGATGCTTGGTGACTTTACTGCACCTAATTCCAATTTACATGGAAGAAGCATCTCCATTCCTTCCATTGGAGCAAACAATTTTGAGCTGAAACCTCAATTAGTTTCTCTGATGCAGCAGAACTGCAAGTTTCATAGACTTCCATCTGAAGATCCTTTTCAGTTCTTAACTGAATTCTTGCAGATATGTTATACTGTTAAGACTAATGGAGTAGATCCTGAAGTCTACAGGCTCATGCTTTTCCCTTTTGCTGTGAGAGACAGAGCTAGAATATGGTTGGACTCTCAACCTAAGGATAGCCTGAACTCTTGGGATAAGCTGGTCAAGGCTTTCTTAGCCAAGTTCTTTCCTCCTCAAAAGCTGAGTAAGCTTAGAGTGGATGTTTAAACCTTCAGACAGAAAGAAGGTGAATCCCTCTATGAAGCTTGGGAGAGATACAAAGGACTGACCAAAAAGTGTCCTTCTGATATGCTTTCAGAATGGACCATCCTGGATATATTCTATGATGGTCTGTCTGAGTTATCTAAGATGTCATTGGATACTTCTGCAGGTGGATCCATTCACCTAAATAAAACGCCTGCAGAAGCTTAAGAACTTATTGACATGGTTGCTAATAACCAGTTCATGTACACTTCTGAGAGGAATCCTGTGAGTAATGGGACACCTCAGAAGAAGGGAGTTCTTGAAATTGATACTCTGAATGCCATATTGGCTCAGAACAAAATATTGACTCAGCAAGTCAATATGATTTCTCAGAGTCTGAATGGAATGCAAGCTGCATCCAACAGTACTCAAGAGGCGCCTTCTGAAGAAGAGGCCTATGATCCTGAGAACCCTGCAACAGCAGAGGTAAATTACTTAGGTGAACCTTATGGAAACACCTATAACTCATCATGGAGAAATCATCCAAATTTCTCATGGAAGGATCAACAAAAGCCTCAACAAGGCTTTAATAATGGTGGAAGAAACAGGTTTAGCAATAGCAAGCCTTTTCCATCATTCACTCAGCAACAGACAGAGAACTCTGAACAAAATACTTCTAATTTAGCAAATTTAGTCTCTGATCTATCAAAGGCCACTGTGAGTTTCATGAATGAAACAAGGTCCTCCATTAGAAATTTGGAAGCACAAGTGGGCCAGCTGAGTAAAAGGATCACTGAAATCCCTCCTAGTACTCTCCCAAGCAATACAGAAGAAAATCCAAAAGGAGAGTGCAAGGCCATTGAATTAATCACCATGGCCGAACCTGTAAGGGAAGGAGAGGACGTAAATCCCAGTGAGGAAGACCTCCTGGGACATCCAGTGATCAATAAGGAGTTTCCCTTTGAGGAACCAAAGGAATCTGAGGCTCATCTAGAGACCATAGAGATTCCATTAAACCTCCTTATGCCCTTCATGAGCTCTGACGAGTATTCATCTTCTGAAGAGAATGAGGATGTTACTGAAGAGCAAGTTACCAAGTACCTTGGTGCAATCATGAAGCTAAATGCCAAATTATTTGGTATTGAGACTTGGGAAGATGAACCTCCCTTATTCACCAATGAACTAAGTGATCTGGATCAACTGACATTATCTCAGAAGAAACAGGATTCTGGAAAGTTCATAATACCTTGTACCATAGGTAACATGATCTTTGATAAGGCTCTGTGTGACCTTGGTTCAGGGATAAACCTCATGCCCCTCTCTGTAATAGAGAAACTGGGAATCTTTGGGGTGCAAGCTACTAAAATCTCATTAGAGATGGCAGACAGTTCAAGAAAATAGGCTTATGGACAAATAGAGGATGTGTTAGTAAAGGTTGAAGGCCTTTACATCCCTGCTGATTTCATAGTCCTAGATACTGGGAGGGATGAGGATGAATCCATCATCCTTGGAAGACCCTTCCTAGCCACAGCAAGAGCTGTAATTGATGTTGACAGAGGTGAATTAGTCCTTCAATTGAATGAGGACTCCCTTGTGTTTACAACTCAAGGTTACCCTTCTGTAAACATGGAGAGGAAGCTTAAAAAGCTTCTCTCAAAACAGAGTCAACCAGAGCCCCCACAGTCAAACTCTAAGTTTGGTGTTGGGAGGCCACAACCAAACTCTAAGTTTGGTGTTGAACTTCCATATCCAAACTCTAAGTTTGGTGTTGGAAAGTGGTGCACGAAATTGTGATCTCCAGGCTCGAACAAATCCTGGTAATGGCTCCAAATCTTGGTGCTCTGATCTTAATTCATAATTGTCACAACTTCGATACAACTAACCAGCAAGTGCACTGGGTCGTCCAAGTAATACCTTACGTGAGTAAGGGTCGAATCCCACGGAGATTGTTGGTATGAAGCAAGCTATGGTCACCTTGTAAATCTCAGTCAGGCAGATATAAAGTGATAATGGTGTTTTCGAATATTATATAATAAAATAGGGATAGAGATACTTATGTAATTCATTGGTAGGAATTTCAGATAAGCGAATGGAGATGCTTTTCGTTCCTCTGAACCTCTGCTTTCCTGCTATCTTCATCCAATCTGTCTTACTCCTTTCCATGGCTGGCTGTATGCAAGGGCATCACCGTTGTCAGTGGCTACATCCCCTCCTCTCAGTGAATAATATGCTCACGCACCCTGTCACGGCACGGCTATTCATCTGTCGGTTCTCGATCATGCTGGAATAGGATTCACCCTCCTTTTGCGTCTGTCACTAACGCCCAACAATCGCGAGTTTGAAGCTCGTCACAGTCATTCAATCATTGAATCCTACTCAGAATACCACAGACAAGGTTTAGACCTTCCGGATTCTCTTGAATGCCGCCATCATTCTAGCTTACGCCACGAAGATTCTGGTTAGGAGATCTAAGAGATATTCATTCTAGCTTAATTCATGTAGAACAGAAGTGTTTGTCAGGCACACGTTCATAAGGGAGAAGGATGATGAGCGTCACACATAATCATCACCTTCATCACGTTCTTGGGTGCGAATGGATATCTTAGAAGAGAAATAAGAAGAATTGAATAGAAAACAGTAGTACTTTGCATTAATCTTTGAGGAACAGCAGAGCTCCACACCTTAATCTATGGAGTGTAGAAACTCTACCGTATGAAAATACATAAGTGAAAGGTCCAGGCATGGCCGAGATGGCCAGCCCCCTAAACGAGATCAATAGTCTCCTAAGATGAACAATGGAATAAAACTGAGACCAAAGATGCCTAATACAATAGTAAGAGGTCCTATTTATAATAAACTAGTCACTAGGGTTTACATGAGTAAGTAATTGATGCATAAATCCACTTCCGGGGCCCACTTGGTGTGTATTTGGGCTGAGCTTAAGTGTAGCACGTGCAGAGGCCATTTGTGGAGTTGAATGCCAGTTTCTGTGCCAGTTTGGGCGTTCAACTCTGGTTCTGGATCCTTTTCTGGCGCTGGACGCCAGATTCGGGCAGAAGGCTGGCGTTGAACGCCAGTTTACGTCGTCAATTCTTGGCCAAAGTATGAACTATTATATATTGCTGGAAAGCCCTGGATGTCTACTTTCCAACGCAATTGGAAGCGCGTCATTTCGAGTTCTGTAGCTCCAGAAAATCCACTTTGAGTGCAGGGAGGTCAGAATCCAACAGCATCAGCAGTCCTTTTTCAACCTCTGAATCTGATTTCTGCTCAAGTCCCTCAATTTCAGCCAGAAAATACCTGAAATCATAGAAAAACACACAAACTCATAGTAAAGTCCAGAAATGTGAATTTAACATAAAAACTAATGAAAACATCCCTAAAAGTAACTAGATCCTACTAAAAACATACTAAAAACAATGTCAAAAAGCGTATAAATTATTCGCTCATCACAACACCAAACTTAAATTGTTGCTTGTCCCCAAGCAACTGAAAATCAAATAGGATAAAAAGAAGAGAATATACTATAAATTCCAAACTATCAATGAAACATAGCTCCAATCATATGAGCGGGACTTATAGCTTTTTGCCTCTTGAATAGTTTTGGCATCTCACTTTATCCATTGAGGTTCAGAATGATTGGCATCTATAGGAACTTCAGATTTCGAATAGTGCTATTGACTCTCCTAGTTCAGTATGATGATTCTTGAACACAGCTTCTTTATGAGTCTTGGCCGTGGCCCTAAGCACTTTGTTTTCCAGTATTACCACCGGATACATAAATGCCACAGACACATAATTGGGTGAACCTTTTCAGATTTTGACTCAGCTTTGCTAAAGTCCCCAATTAGAGGTGTCCAGGGTTCTTAAGCACACTCTTCTTTTGCTTTGGACCTTGACTTTAACCGCTCAGTCTCAAGTTTTCACTTGACACCTACACGCCACAAGCACATGGTTAGGGACAGCTTGGTTTAGCCGCTTAGACCAGGATTTTATTCCTTTAGGCCCTCCTATCCACGGATGCTCAAAGCCTTGGGATCCTTTTTATTTGCCCTTGCCTTTTGGTTTTAAGGGTTATTGGCTTTTTCTGCTTGCTTTTTCTTTTTCTTTTTTTTTCGCCTATTTTTTTCTTTTTTTTTTCTTTTTTTTTTCTGCAAGCTTTGTTCTTTGCTGCTTTTTCTTGCTTCAAGAATCATTTTTATGATTTTTCAGATTATCAAATAACATGTCTCCTAGTCATCATTCTTTCAAGAGCCAACATATTTAACATTCTTAAACAACAACTTCAAAAGACATATGCACTGTTCAAGCATACATTCAGAAAACAAGAAGCATTGTCACCACATCAGTATAATTAAACTAAGTTCAAGGATAAATTCGAAACTCATGTACTTCTTGTTCTTTTGAATTAAAACAGTTTTTATTTTAAGAGAGGTGATGTATTCATAGGACATTCATAACTTTAAGACAAAGTTACTAACTACTAATGATCATGTAATGAAGACACAAACATAGATAAGCACATAACATAGAAAATAAAAAACAGAGAAAGTAAGAACAAGGAATGAGTCCACCTTAGTGATGTCCTTGAGCTCTTCTATGTCTCTTCCTTGCCTTGGCTGCACCTCCTTCATTGCTTTCTGATCTTCTCTGATTTCATGAAGGATGATGGAGTGCTCTTGATATTCCACCCTTAGTTGCTTCCAATAATTGTGTGGAAGAAAATGTATCCCCTGAGGTATCTCAGGGATCTCTTGATTTGCAGTCAAATGTTCTACCACTGAGCTATAGATCCTTTACATAATTGTTTTACCACACCAAACTTAGAATGTTGCTCGCCCTCGAGCAAAAGAAGAAGGAATAGATGAAGAAGAAGATGTGGAAATAAAAACTAGGATTATGAGGAGGTAAAGTGGGGATCCTGTGGGGTCCACAGATCCTGAGATGATCCTGTGGTGTCCACAGATCCTGAGGTGTCAAGGCATTTACATCCCTGCACCAATTTAGGCATGCAAAATGCCCTTGCACACAACTCTGGGCGTTCAGCGCCAGGTTGGTGCCCATTTTGGGCGTTCAACGCCCCTTTGCTGCCATTTCTGGCGTTGAACGCCAGAACCATGCTTGTTCTGGGCGTTCAGCGCCAGGATGCTCCCATTCTGGGCGTTCAGCGCCAGAACTATGCTCTGTTCTGGCGTTTGAACGCCAGACAGATGCTCCTCCAGGGTGTGATTTTTCTTCTGCTGTTTTTGATTCTGTTTTTAATTTTTATATTTATTTTGTGACTCCACATGATCATGAACCTAAGAAAACATGAAAAACAATAAAAATAAGAATTAGATAAACATTGGGTTGCCTCCCAACAAGCGCTTCTTTAATGTCAATAGCTTGACAGTGAGCTCTCATGGAGCCTCACAGATGTGCAGAGCTTTGTTGAGACTCTCCAACCCCAAACTTAGAGTTTGGATATGGGAGTTCAACACCAAACTTAGAGTTTGGTTGTGGCCTCCCAACACCAAACTTAGAGTTTGACTGTGGGGGCTCTGGTTGACTCCGCTTTGAGAGAAGCTTTCCAAGCTTCCTCTCCATGGTTGCAGAGGGAGATCCTTGAGTTTTGAATACAAGGGAGTTCTCATTCCATTGAAGGACTATTTCACCTCTGTCAACATCAATCACAGCTCTTGCTGTGGCCAGGAAAGGTCTTCCTAGGATGATGGATTCATCCTCTTCCTTTCCAGTATCCAGGACTATGAAATCAGTAGGTATGTAAAGGCCCTCAACCTTTACTAATACATCTTCTACTTGTCCATAAGCCTGTCTTCTTGAGCTGTCTGCCATCTCTAGTGAGATTTTAGCAGCTTGCACCCCATAGATTCCCAGTTTCTCTATTACAGAGAGGGGCATGAGGTTTATTCCTGAACCAAGGTCACAAAGAGCCTTAAAGATCATGGTGCCTATGGTACAGGGGATTACGAACTTTCCAGGATCCTGTCTCTTCTGAGGCAATGTCAGTTGATCCAGATTACTTAGTTCATTGATGAACAAGGGAGGTTCAACTTCCCAAGCATCAATGCCAAATAATTTGGCATTCAGCTTCATGATTGCACCAAGAAACTTGACAGTTTGCTCTTCAGTAACATCCTCATTCTCTTCAGAAGAGGAATACTCATCAGAGCTCATGAAGGGCATAAGGAGGTTCAATGGAATCTCTATGGTCTCTAGATGAGCCTCAGAGTCCTTTGGTTCCTCAGAGGGAAGCTCCTTATTGATCACTGGACATCCCAGGAGGTCTTCCTCCTTGGGATTCACGTCTTCTCCTCTCCACACAGGTTCGGCCATGGCGCTTATGTCAATGGCCTTGCACTCTCTTTTTGGATTCTCTTCTGTATTGCCTGGGAGAGTACTAGGAGGGATTTCAGTGATCCTTTTACTCAGCTGGCCCACTTGTACTTCCAGATTTCTAATGGAAGACCTTGTTTCATTCATGAAACTTACAGTGGCCTTAGATAGATCAGAGACTAGACTTGCTAAATTAGAAGCATTTTGTTCAGAGTTCTCTGTCTGTTGCTGAGTTGATGATGGAAAAGGCTTGCTATTGCTAAACCTGTTTCTTCCACCATTATTAAAGCCTTGTTGAGGCTTTTGATCCTTCCATGAGAAATTTGGATGATTTCTCCATGTTGAGTTATAGGTGTTTCCATAAGGTTCACCTAAGTAATTTACCTCTGCTATTGCAGGGTTCTCAGGATCATAGGCTTCTTCTTCAGAAGATGCCTCTTGAGTACTGTTGGATGCAGCTTGCATTCCATGCAGACTCTGAGAAATCATATTGACTTGCTGAGTCAATATTTTATTCTGAGCCAATATGGCATTCAGAGTATCAACTTCAAGAACTCCCTTCTTCATAGGCGTCCCATTACTCACAGGATTCCTTTCAGAAGTGTACATGAACATGTTATTAGCAACCATGTCAATGAGTTCTTGAGCTTCTGCAGGCGTTTTCTTTAGGTGAATGGATCCACCTGCAGAAGTGTCCAGTGACATCTTTGATAGCTCAGATAAACCATCATAGAATATATCCAGGATGGTCCATTCTGAAAGCATGTCAGAAGGACACTTTTTGGTCAACTGTTTGTATCTTTCCCAAGCTTCATAGAGAGATTCACCTTCTTTCTGTCTGAAGGTTTGAACATCAGCTCTAAGCTTGCTCAGCTTTTGAGGAGGAAAGTACTTGGCTAAGAAAGCCGTGACCAGCTTATCCCAAGAGTTCAGGCTGTCTTTGGGTTGAGAATCCAACCATAATCTAGCTCTGTCTCTTACAGCAAAAGGGAAAAGCATGAGCCTGTAGACTTCAGGATCTACTCCATTAGTCTTAACAGTATCACATATCTGCAAGAATTCAGTTAAGAACTGAAAAGGATCTTCAGATGGAAGTCCATGAAACTTGCAGTTCTGCTGCATTAGAGAAACTAATTGAGGTTTCAGCTCAAAGTTGTTTGCTCCAATGGCAGGAATGGAGATGCTTCTTCCATGTAAATTGGAATTAGGTGCAGTAAAGTCACCAAGCATCTTCCTTACATTATCATTATTTTCGGCTGCCATCTCCTCTGCCTGTTCGAAAATTTCTGAAAGGTTATCTCTGGATTGTTGTATTTTAGCTTCTCTTAATTTTCTCTTCAGAGTCCTTTCAGGTTCTGGATCTGCTTCCACAAGAATGTTCTTATCCTTGCTCCTGCTCATATGACAAAGAAGAAGGCACAGAAAAATAATAATAATAATAGAGATCCTTTATACCACAGTATAGGGATCCCTTTGTGAGTGGAAGAAAAGGGGGAGACAAAGGATATGAATGAATAAATAGAATAGGATGGGGGAGGTATAATTTTCGAAAATTATTTTGAAAAGGAGTTAGTGATTTTTGAAAATTGGTTTTTGAAAATTTGTTAGTATTTTTCTAAAATTTTTTGAAATAAAAATAAAAATAAAAATAATTAGTTAATTAAAAAGAAATTTTTGAAAAAGGGGGAGATATTTTCGAAAATTAGAAAGAGAGAATTAGTTAGGTGGTTTTGAAAAAGTTAAGAAACAAACAAAAAGTTAGTTAGTTAGTTGAAACAAATTTTGAAAAGATAAGAAGTTAGGAGGTTAGAAAAGATATTTTGAAAAGATATTTTTGAAAAAGATAAAATAAGAAGATATTTTTGAAAAGATATGATAGAAATTAGTTTTTGAAAAAGATTTGATTTTTAAAATCACAATAAATGACTTGATTCATAAGAAATCACAAGATATGATTCTAGAACTTAAAGTTTGAATCTTTCTTAACAAGCAAGTAACAAACTTCAAATTTTTGAATCAAAACATTAATTGATTAGTTATTTTCGAAAATTTTATATAAAAAATAAGAAAAATATTTTTGAAAAATATTTTTGGAATTTTCGAAAATAACTAAGAATTTTGAAAAAGATTTGGTTTTTGAAAAAGATTTTGAAAAAGATAAGATTTTCAAATTGAAAATTTGATTTGACTCATGAGAAACAATTTGATTTTAAAAAATTTTGAAAAAGTCAATCCAAATTTTCGAATTTGATGAGAGAAAAAGGGAAAGATATTTTTTTGATTTTTGAAATTTTTATGAAAAACATGAAAAATATGCAATGCATGAAATTTTTAGATCAAAACAATGAATGCATGCAAGAATGCTATGAATGTCAAGATGAACACCAAGAACACTTTGAATGTCATGGTGAACATCAAGAACATATTTTGAAAAATTTTTAATGCAAAGAAAACATGCAAGACACCAAACTTAGAATTCTTTAATGCTTAGACACTAAGAATTCAAGAATGCATATGATAAACATGAAAAGACACAAAACAAAAAATCATCAAGATCAAACAAGAAGACTTACCAAGAACAACTTGAAGATCATGAAGAACACTATGAATGCATGAAATTTTCGAAAAATGCAAGATGCATATGCAAGTGACATCAAACTTATAATGTGACTCAAGACTCAAACAAGAAATAGAAAAATATTTTTGATTTTTATGATTTTCTAAATTTTTTTGTATTTTTCGAAAATTAATATGAAAAAGAAAAATAAGGATTCCAAAATTGTTAATATGAATTCCAGGAATCTTGCATTCTTAGTCTAAAGCTTCAGTCCAGGAATTAGACATGGCTCACTAGCCAGCCAAGCTTTCAATGAAAGCTCCAGTCCAAAACACTAGACATGGCCAATGGCCAGCCAAGCTTTAGTCTTTAACACGAGAGTATATTGCTCTTTATAACAAATTGCAAGCCTCAGTCCAAATAAATTTAGACATGGCTTTACAGCCAGCCAGGCTTCAACATGCTTCATGAAACACTAGAATTCATTCTTAAAAATTCTGAAGAAAAATATTTTATTTTTGAAAACATTTTTATTATTTTTTTTTCGGAAACGGATGAGAGATTTTTGAAAATATTTTTGAAAGATTTTTGAAAACAAAACGAAAAGAAAATTACCCAATCTGAGCAACAAGATGAACCGTCAGTTGTCCAAACACGAACAATCCCCGGCAACGGCGCCAAAAACTTGGTGCAGTTGCCGGATCCAAACTTGGCACTGATGTTACCGGACCAAAAGCTTGCCGAAAACTCAAACAATCCCCGGCAACGGCGCCAAAAACTTGGTGCACGAAATTGTGATCTCCAGGCTCGAACAAATCCTGGTAATGGCTCCAAAGCTTGGTGCTCTGATCTTAATTCATAATTGTCACAACTTCGATACAACTAACCAGCAAGTGCACTGGGTCGTCCAAGTAATACCTTACGTGAGTAAGGGTCGAATCCCACGGAGATTGTTGGTATGAAGCAAGCTATGGTCACCTTGTAAATCTCAGTCAGGCAGATATAAAGTGATAATGGTGTTTTCGAATATTATATAATAAAATAGGGATAGAGATACTTATGTAATTCATTGGTAGGAATTTCAGATAAGCGAATGGAGATGCTTTTCGTTCCTCTGAACCTCTGCTTTCCTGCTATCTTCATCCAATCTGTCTTACTCCTTTCCATGGCTGGCTGTATGCAAGGGCATCACCGTTGTCAGTGGCTACATCCCCTCCTCTCAGTGAATAATATGCCCACGCACCCTGTCACGGCACGGCTATTCATCTGTCAGTTCTCGATCATGCTGGAATAGGATTCACCCTCCTTTTGCGTCTGTCACTAACGCCCAACAATCGCGAGTTTGAAGCTCGTCACAGTCATTCAATCATTGAATCCTACTCAGAATACCACAGACAAGGTTTAGACCTTCCGGATTCTCTTGAATGCCGCCATCATTCTAGCTTACGCCACGAAGATTCTGGTTAGGAGATCTAAGAGATATTCATTCTAGCTTAATTCATGTAGAACAGAAGTGTTTGTCAGGCACGCGTTCATAAGGGAGAAGGATGATGAGCGTCACACATAATCATCACCTTCATCACGTTCTTGGGTGCGAATGGATATCTTAGAAGAGAAATAAGAAGAATTGAATAGAAAACAGTAGTACTTTGCATTAATCTTTGAGGAACAGCAGAGCTCCACACCTTAATCTATGGAGTGTAGAAACTCTACCGTATGAAAATACATAAGTGAAAGGTCCAGGCATGGCCGAGATGGCCAGCCCCCTAAACGAGATCAATAGTCTCCTAAGATGAACAATGGAATAAAACTGAGACCAAAGATGCCTAATACAATAGTAAGAGGTCCTATTTATAATAAACTAGTCACTAGGGTTTACATGAGTAAGTAATTGATGCATAAATCCACTTCCGGGGCCCATTTGGTGTGTGTTTGGGCTGAGCTTAAGTGTAGCACGTGCAGAGGCCATTTGTGGAGTTGAACGCCAGTTTCTGTGCCAGTTTGGGCGTTCAACTCTGGTTCTGGATCCTTTTCTGGTGCTGGACGCCAGATTTGGGCAGAAGGCTGGCGTTGAACGCCAGTTTACGTCGTCAATTCTTGGCCAAAGTATGGACTATTATATATTTCTGGAAAGCCCTGGATGTCTACTTTTCAACGCAATTGGAAGCGCGCCATTTCGAGTTCTGTAGCTCCAGAAAATCCACTTTGAGTGCAGGGAGGTCAGAATCCAACAGCATCAGCAGTCCTTTTTCAACCTCTGAATCTGATTTCTGCTCAAGTCCCTCAATTTCAGCCAGAAAATACCTGAAATCACAGAAAAACACACAAACTCATAGTAAAGTCCAGAAATGTGAATTTAACATAAAAACTAATGAAAACATCCCTAAAAGTAACTAGATCCTACTAAAAACATACTAAAAACAATGTCAAAAAGCGTATAAATTATCCGCTCATCAGAAAGTCTCAACAATGCTCTGAACATCTGTGAGGCTCCATGAGAGCCCACTGTCAAGCTATTGACATTAAAGAAGTGCTTGTTGGGAGGCAACCCAATTTTTATTTATCTAATTTTATTTTTCTTGTTCTTTCATGTTTTATTAGGTTCATGATCATGTGGAGTCACAAAATAAATATAAAAATTGAAAACGGAATCAAAAACAGCAGAAGAAAAATCACACCCTGGAGGAAGACCTTGCTGGTGTTTAAACGCCAGTAAGAAGCATCTGGCTGGCATTCAACGCCAGAACAGAGCATGGTTCTGGCGCTGAACACCCAAAATGGGCAGCATCTGGGCGTTTGAATGCCAGAATTGCACCCTGGAGAAAAGCTGGCGCTGAACGCCCAGAACAAGCACCAATCTGGCGCTGAACGCCCAGAGTTGTGTGCAAGGGCATTTTGCATGCCTAATTTGGTGCAAGGTTGTAAATCCTTGAACACCTCAGGATCTGTGGACCCCACAGGATCCCCACCTACCTCCACTCACTTCTTCTCACCCCTCTTTCACACAATCCCATAAACACTTTTCCCCAAAACCCTTCACCAATCACCTCAATCTCTCTTCCCTATCACCACTTCACCACTCACATCCATCCACTCTTCCCCATAAACCTACCTCATAAACCCCACCCACCTTCAAAAATTCAAAATCAATTTCCCACCCAAAACCCACCCTTATGGCCGAACCTTACCCCCCCTCCCTTCCCTATATATAGCCCTCCATTCTTCCTCATTTTCACACAACACAACCCTCTCTTCCCCTTCTTGACCGAAACACATCTCTCTCTCCTTCACCTCCATTTCTTCTTCTTCTTCATCTATTCTTTCTTCTCTTGCTCGAGGGCGAGCAATATTCTAAGTTTGGTGTGGTAAAAGCATAAGCTTTTTGTTTTTCTATTACCATTGATGGGACCTAAGACCAGAGAATCCTCTAGAAAAGGGAAAGGGAAGACAAAAGCTTCCACCTCCGAGTCATGGGAGATGGAAAGGTTCATCTCCAAAGCCCATCAAGACCACTTCTATGATGTTGTGGCCAAGAAGAAGGTGATCCCCGAGGTCCCTTTCAAGCTCAAGAGAAATGAGTATCCAGAGATCCGACATGAAATCCAAAGAAGAGGTTGGGAGGTTCTAACAAACCCCATCCAACAAGTTGGCATCCTAATGATTCAAGAGTTCTATGCCAATGCATGGATCACTAGGAACCATGATCAAAGTAAGAACCCGAATCCAAAGAATTATCTCACCATGGTTCGGGGGAAATACTTAGATTTTAGTCCGGAAAACGTGAGGTTGGCATTTAACTTGCCTATGATGCAAGGAGATGCACGCCCCTACACTAGAAGAGTCAACTTTAATCAAAGGTTGGACCAAGTCCTCATGGACATATGTGTGGAAGGAGCTCAATGGAAGATTGACTCCAAAGGCAAGCCGGTTCAACTAAGAAGACTGGACCTCAAGCCTGTAGCTAGAGGATGGTTAGAGTTCATACAACGCTCCATCATCCCCACTAGCAACCGATCCAAAGTTACTGTGGATCGGGCCATCATGATTCATAGCATCATGATTGGAGAGGAAGTAGAAGTTCATGAAGTCATCTCCCTTGAACTCTACAAAATAGCCGAAAAGTCCTCTCCTTGGGCAAGGCTAGCTTTTCCTCATCTTATTTGCCATCTTTGTTACTCAGCTGGAGCTTTCATAGAAGGAGACATTCCCATTGAGGAAGAGAAGCCCATCACTAAGAAAAGGATGGAGCAAGCAAGAGAGCCCATTCATGGAGCTCAAGAGACGCATGAAGCTCATCACCATGAGATCCCGGAGATGCCTCAAATGCATTTTTCTCCACAAAACTATTGGGAGAAAATCAACACCTCCCTAGGAGAATTAAGTTCCAACATGGGACAACTAAGGGTGGAACATCAAGAGCACTCTATCATCCTTCATGAAATAAGAGAAGATCAAAAAGCAATGAGGGATGAGCAACAAAGACATGGAAGAGACATAGAAGAGCTCAAGGACATCATTGGTTCCTCAAGAAGGAAATGCCACCATCACTAAGGTGGACTCATTCCTTGTTCTTACATTCTCTGTTTTTCATTTTCTCTATGTTAAGTGCTTATCCATGTTTGTGTCTTCATTACATGATCATTAGTATTTAGTAACTTTGTCTTAAAGTTATGAATGTCCTATGAATCCATCACCTCTCTTAAATGAAAACTGTTTTAATTCAAAAGAACAAGAAGTACATGAGTTTCAAATTTATCCTTGAACTTAGTTTAATTATATTGATGTGGTGACAATGCTTCCTGTTTTCTGAATGAATGCTTGAACAGTGCATATGTCTTTTGAAGTTGTTGTTTAAGAATGTTAAATATGTTGGCTCTTGAAAGAATGATGACAAGGAGACATGTTATTTGATAATCTGAAAAATCATAAAAATGATTCTTGAAGCAAGAAAAAGCAGCAAAGAACAAGGCTTGCAGAAAAAAATAGAAAAAAAAAATATAGAAAGAAAAAAAAAGAGAAAAAGCAAGCAGAAAAAGCCAAAAACTCTTAAAACCAAGAGGCAAGAGCAAAAAGCCAATAACCCTTAAAACCAAAATGCAAGGGTAAATAAAAAGGATCCCAAGGCTTTGAGCATCAGTGGATAGGAGGGCCTAAAGGAATAAAATCCCGGCCTAAGCGGCTAAACCAAGCTGTCGCTAACCATGTGCTTGTGGCGTGAAGGTGTCAAGTGAAAACTTGAGACGAGCGGTTAAAGTCAAGGTCCAAAGCAAAAACAGAGTGTGCTTAAGAACCCTGGACACCTCTAATTGGGGACTTTAGCAAAGCTGAGTCACAATCTAAAAAGGTTCACCCAATTATGTGTCTGTGGCATTTATGTATCCGGTGGTAATACTGGAAAACAAAGTGCTTAGGGCCACGGCCAAGACTCATAAAATAGCTGTGTTCAAGAATCATCATACTGAACTAGGAGAATCAATAACACTATCTGAACTCTGAGTTCCTATAGATGCCAATCATTCTGAACCTCAATGGATAAAGTGAGATGCCAAAACTATTCAAGAGGCAAAAAGCTACAAGTCCCGCTCATTTAATTGGAGCTATGTTTCATTGATAGTTTGGAATTTATAGTATATTCTCTTCTTTTTATCCTATTTGATTTTTAGTTGCTTGGGGACAAGCAACAATTTAAGTTTGGTGTTGTGATGAGCGGATAATTTATACGCTTTTTGGCATTGTTTTTAGTATGTTTTTAGTAGAATCTAGTTACTTTTAGGGATGTTTTCATTAACTTTTATGCTAAATTAACATTTCTGGACTTTACTATGAGTTTGTGTATTTTTTCTGTGATTTCAGGTATTTTCTGGCTGAAATTGAGGGACTTGAGCAAAAATCAGATTCAGAGGTAGAAGACGGACTGCTGATGCTGTTAGATTCTAACCTCCCTGCACTCAAAATGGATTTTCTGGAGCTACAGAACTCAAAATGGTGCGATTCTAATTGCGTTGGAAAGTAGACATCCAGGGCTTCACAGAAATATATAATAGTCCATAATTTGGCCGAGTTTAGACGACGTAAAAGGGTGTTGAACGCCAGTTCTACGCTGCTGTCTGGAGTTAAACGCTAGAAACACGTCACAAACCAGAGTTGAACGCCAGAAACACGTTACAACCTGGCGTTCAACTCCAGAAAGAACCTCTGCACGTGCAACATTCAAGCTCAGCCCAAGCACACACCAAGTGGGCCCCAGAAGTGGATTTATGCATCAATTACTTACTTCTGTAAACCCTAGTAACTAGTTTAGTATAAATAGGACTTTTTACTATTGTATTAGACATCTTGGGACGTCTGGTTCTTAGATCATGGGGCTGGCCATTCGGCCATGCCTGAACCTTTCACTTATGTATTTTCAAACGGTAGAGTTTCTGCACTCCATAGATTAAGGTGTGGAGCTCTGCTGTTCCTCAAAGATTAATGCAAAGTACTACTGTTTTTCTATTCAACTCAACTTATTCTGCTTCTAAGATATTCATTCGCACTTCAACCTGAATGTGATGAACGTGACAATCATCATCATTCCCTATGAACGCTTGCCTGACAACCACTTCCGTTCTACCTTAGATTGAATGAGTATCTCTTGGATCTCTTAATCAGAATCTTCGTGTTATAAGCTAGACTGATGGCGGCATTCATGAGAGTCCGGAAAGTCTAAACCTTGTCTGTGGTATTCCGAGTAGGACTCTGGGATTGAATGACTGTGACGAACTTCAAACTCGCGATTGCTGGGCGTAGTGACAGACGCAAAAGGAGGGTGAATCCTATTCCAGTATGATCGAGAACCTCAGATGATTAGCCGTGCTGTGACAGAGCATTTGGACCATTTTCACAAGAGGATGGGATGCAGCCATTGACAAGGGTGATGCCTCCAGACGATTAGCCATGCAGTGACAGCGCATCGGACCATTTTCCAGAGAGGATACAAAGTAGCCATTGACAACGGTGATGTCCTTACATAAAGCCAGCCATGGAAAGGAGTAGGATTGATTGGATGAAGACAGCAGGAAAGCAGAGGTTCAGAGGAACGAAAGCATCTCTATGCGCTTATCTGAAATTCTCACCAATGATTTACATAAGTATTTCTATCCTTATTTTATTATATATTTTTGAAAACTCCATAACTATTCTATATCCGCCTGACTGAGATCTACAAGGTGACCATAGCTTGCTTTATACCAACAATCTCCGTGGGATCGACCCTTATTCACGTAAGGTTTATTACTTGGACGACCCAGTGCACTTGCTGGTTAGTTGTATCAAAGTTGTGAATGAAAAACGATTTATTAAGATGTGCGTACAGAGTTTCTGGCGCCGTTGCCTGAGATCACAATTTCGTGCACCACCTCTAAAATGGACTGGAATTCTGATTGAGGCACACACCTTCTAATTACCTGGTCAGCACCACACCTCCATAAATATGGGTCATCCCATATATAATATTTGGACTCGCTTTTCAGCTTGTCTCTTTGATGCTTAGTAAAATTGGGAGGGAAAATATGGCTAACTAGATAATTAGTTATAGGTGCATACCAATGAACTACTTCAGATACTGCATGCAAGCTAACAAATGGGAAAGTATCATTGATAGGAGTAGAGTCATCCTTAATGTGCTCAAGGTGACCCAAGTGGTCTGCCACTAAATTCTGGTTACCACTCCTATCCTTAATTTCTAAATCAAATTCTTGCAGCAGTAGTATCCAACGTATTAGCCTTGGCTTGGATTCTTTTTTAGCTAATAAATATTTTAGAGCTGTATGGTCTGAGTACACTACCACCTTAATACCAAGTAAATAGGCTCGGAATTTATCTAGAGCAAAAAAATAGCAAGAAGCTCTTTTTCAGTAATAGTGTAATTAGACTGAGCAGTGTCTAAGGTTTTAGATGCATAAGCAATTACAAAAGGATCTTTACCTTCGTGCTGAGTCAGCGCCGCTCCTACTGCATGGTTGGAGGCATCACAATAATCTCAAATGGCTGGCTCCAGTCTAGTCCTCTCACAATTGGAGCTTGAGTCAGGGCGATCTTTAGCTTATCAAATGCTTGCATGCAATCCTCACTGAACTCGAACTCAATATCTTTCTGCAGCAATCTGGATAAAGACAATGCTAACTTACTGAAGTCCTTAATGAATCTCCTGTAGAAACCTGCATGGCCAAGGAACGAACGGACTTCCCTCACGGAGGAGGGGTAAGGTAAACTAGAAATGACATTTACATTTGCTGGATCTACAGAGATACCAGTATTAGACACAACATGTCCTAGTACAATACCTTGGTTTACCATAAAGTGACATTTTTCAAAATTCAATACAAGGTTGGAACTAATACACCTGTCTAATACTCTAGATAAACTATCCAAGCAAAGGTTAAAGGAATCACCATATACGCTAAAATCATCCATGAAAACTTCCATACAGTTCTCAATAAGATTTGAAAAGATACTCATCATGCATATTTGGAAAGTAGCCGGTGCATTACATAAGCCAAAGGGCATCATTTTATATGCATACGTTCTAAAGGGACATGTAAAAGTAGTCTTCTCCTGATCCTCAGGATCTATATAAATTTGAAAGTAGCCTATATAACCATCTAAAAAGCAGTAATGGGATTTACCTGACAGGCGATTAAGCATCTGATCAATAAATGGCAAGGGGTAATAATCCTTGCGAGTGGCTTGGTTGAGACGCCTATAGTCAATGCAAACCCTCCATGAATTCTGCGCTCTAGTTGTCAGGAGCTCTCCATACTCATTCTTTACTGTTGTGACTCCAGACTTCTTGGGCACCACTTGTACTGGACTAACCCATTCACTGTCTGAGATGGGGTAAATGATATCTGCTTCAAGTAGTCTGGTCACTTCTTTCTTGACAACTTCTAAGATGGTGGGGTTTAATTTTCTTTGAGGCTGATGGACAGGCTTTGATCCCTCTTCTAAGTATATTCTGTGCTCACAAACTTGAGGGCTAATGCCTACTATATCCACCAAGCTCCACCCAATTGCTTTCTTATATTTTCTCAGCACACTAAGTAGTTGCTCTTCTTGTTGGGAAGTGAGTTCCCTTGCAATGATAACTGAGGACTTCTGATTATCCTCAAGGTAAGCATACTTGAGGTGTGGAGGAAGGGGCTTCAATTCCAATTTCTTCTCATGGCTAGGTTCTGGATCATCCGGGGCTAGTGATAATGGCAAAGTATCCTCATTGTGTTCAGAGGGTGTCCCCACACTTGGACCTTGCTCCATGTGCTTATCTTCTATTTCTTCTTGGTGAATTTCAGCTACAGTTTCATCAATGATGTCGCACTGGAAGATAGAATGATCTTCCGGAGGGTGCTTCATAGCTTCATTTAAACTGAAACTCACTGTTCTGCCATCTATCTCAAAGGAGTAAGTTCCTGAGAATGCATCCAGCTTGAACTTTGAAGTCTTTAGGAATGGTCTTCCAAGCAAGATTGATGATGGTCTTCCTGAGTCATTAGGGGCATTTCCAGGATATAGAAGTCAATGGGAAATGTGAGCCCCTTAATGCTCACTAATACATCTTCAGCAATTCCAACTACTGTAATAATGCTTTTATCTGCTAACACAAAACGAGGTGCCGACCTTTTTAAGGGAGGGAGCCTTAAAGTATCATATATAGATAGTGGCGTTATACTAACACACGCTCCTAAATCACACATGCAGTTAGAAAATATTACACCTCCAATGGTACAGTTAACTATGCATGGACCTGGATCACTACATTTTTCAGGTATACCTCCCGTTAAAGCAGATATAGAACTACCTAAAGGAATAGTTTCTAATTCATGAATTTTATCTTTATGTATAAATAAATCCTTCAGAAACTTTGCATATTTAGGTACCTGCTGAATGACATCAAAAAGGGAACAGTTACCTCAACCTTTTTGAAAATTTCTACCATTTTGGGATCAAGTTCCATCTGCTTTCTGGACTTCTTTGCAAGGTGTGGAAATGGGATAGGAAGGGCGCCACTTGTGCCTTCTGCTTCCTTTGGTTCTCCATTCCTTTGATGTGCTACTTCTTCTTCAACCTTGTCTTGTACTTCCTCTTCCTCTTCAGCATCTTTCACTTCAGCATCTTCCACGTCCACTGAGTCTTCAATTGGAGTGTGTTAGAGTGGGCTTGGCTCTTCCTGTTTCCTCTCTGGTAGTGTGGTTTCGGACCTCAAAGTGATGGCATTGATGCCACTCTTGGGATTAGGTAGGGGTTGAGAAGAAATTTCACTGGAGCTTGAAGGTTGGTTAGTGGAAGCAGGTAATGAATCTATTTGGGAGATAAAAGCTTGTAAAGTGGCATTCAGACCATTTAGAGTAGAGTTCAGTGTAGTCTGCATGTCTTGTTGTCCTTGTGCAAGAGAACGAAGCATCTCGTAATTTGATGAGGAAGTGGAATAAGTGATCTGTGGGACCTGTTGTTGGTTGTGCTGGGATTCTTGGGACTGTCTTAGGTGAGGAGCTTTTTAAGGCTGGTTCTGATTCTGCTGTCTGTTGTTGTTATTCCACCTCTGGTTTCCATTGTTATCTATGCCTCCTATGTTATAGTTGTCCCTCCAGCCATGGTTAGAATTATCTCTCCAACCCTGGTTGGAGTTGTCCTGCCATGCTTAGTTATAGTTCCCACCTTGGTTATAGTTGCCGCCTTGTTGATTGTATCCTTGATTCGGGTGGTCATAGAAGTTATGAGTGGCTGCCACAGCGTTGTCTTCTTGTTGGAGCTGCGGACATTCATCAGTATAATGACTATAATCAGTACAGATTCTGCATACTCTTTGTGGGACCAACTGTTGGCTTTGTTGTGGTGGGGGAAGCTGAACTTGTTATTGATTTAACTGCATCTGCTTCAGTAGGTTGGTCATTTCACATATACTCTGTGTAAGAGCAGTAGTCTCACTACTAGAGGAAACCTCTGCAACAGCTTTTGAGTGGCTGCTCCTATGCCTGTGATTACTGGTGGACTCAACTAAGTCGCTGATCAGTTGCTGATGAGCGGATAGTTTATACGCTTTTTGGCATTGTTTTTAGTATGTTTTTAGCATGTTTTAGTTAGTTTTTATTATATTTTTATTAGTTTTTATTTAAAATTCACTTTTTTGGACTTTACTATGAGTTTGTGTATTTTTCTATAATTTTAGGTATTTTCTGGCTGAAATTGAGGGACCTGAGCAAAAATCTGATTCAGAGGCTAAAAAGGACTGCAGATGTTGTTGGATTCTGACCTCCCTGCACTCAAAATGGATTTTCTGGAGCTACAGATGCCCAATTGGCGCGCTCTCAATTGCGTTGGAAAGTAGACATCCTGGGCTTTCCAGCAATATATAATAGTCTATACTTTGTATGAGATTTGATGGCCCAAACCGGCGTTCAAAGTCAGCTCAAGAATTTCCAGCGTTAAACGCCGGAACTGGCACCAAAGTGGGAGTTAAACGCCCAAACTGGCACAAAAGCTGGCGTTTAACTCCAGGAAAAGTATCTACACGAAAATGCTTCAATGCTCAGCCCAAGCACACACCAAGTGGGCCCGGAAGTGGATATTTACGTCATTTACTCATTTTTGTAAACCCTAAGCTACTAGTTCTCCATAAATAGGACCTTTTGCTATTGTATTTAGAGAGGAATCTTTGAGTAGTTCTATGCTACCTTAGATTACGTTTTGGGGCTGGCCTCATGGCCATGCCTAGACCATGTTCTTATGTATTTTCAACGGTGGAGTTTCTACACACCATAGATTAAGGTATGGAGCTCTGCTGTACCTCGAGTATCAATGCAATTACTATTGTTCTTCTATTCAATTCAGCTTGTTCTTGTTCTAAGATATCACTTGTTCTTCAACTTGATGAATGTGATGATCCGTGACACTTATCATCATTCTCACCTATGAACGTGTGCCTGACAACCACCTCCGTTCTACCTTCGATTGAGTGTTTATCTCTTGGATTCCTTAATCAGAATCTTTGTGGTATAAGCTAGAATTGATGGCGGCATTCTTGAGAATCCGGAAGGTCTAAACCTTGTCTGTGGTATTCTGAGTAGGATTCAAGGATTGAATGACTGTGACGAGCTTCAAACTCGTGATTGTGGGGCGTTAGTGACAGACGCAAAAGAATCACTGGATTCTATTCCGACATGATCGAGAAACGACAGATGAATAGCCGTGCTGTCACAGAGTGCGTTGAACATTTTCACTGAGAGGACGGGATTGTAGCCACTGACAACGGTGATGTCCAACATACAGCTTGCCATGGAAAGGAGTAAGAAGGATTGGATAAAGACAGTAGGAAAGCAGAGAGACGGAAGGGACAAAGCATCTTCACACGCTTATCTGAAATTCTCACAAATGAATTACATAAGTATCTCTATCTTTATTTTATGTTTTATTTATCTTTTAATCATTCATCCTCCATAACCATTTGAATCCGCCTGACTGAGATTTACAAGATGACCATAGCTTGCTTCATACCAACAATCTCTGTGGGATCGACCCTTACTCGCGTAAGGTTTATTACTTGGACGACCCAGTGCACTTGCTGGTTAGTTGTGCGAAGTTGTGATAAAGAGTTGAGATTTTCAATTGAGCGTACCATGTTGATGCGCCATTGATGATCACAATTTCGTGCACCAAGTTTTTAGCGCCGTTGCCGGGGAATGAACGAACAATAGTTTCACATTTGTTTCCGGCAACAACACTAAGTTTTTGGCGCCGTTGCCGGGGATTGTTCGAGTTTGGACAACTGACGGTTCATCTTGTTGCTTAGATTAGGTACTTTCCTTTTTATTTTTCAAAAAAAAAATTTTCAAAAAATACAAAAAGATTTTCTATTTTGTTCTTCAGAGTTTTTAAGAATGAAATCTAGAGTTTCATGATGATCTGTTGAAGTCTGGCTGGTTGTGAAACCATGTCTAAATTTTTGGACCGAGGTTTCAACTTATCATCACAAGAGCTTGTTGATTTCTGTCAATTTTGCTGTTGAGAGCAATGATCTGCTAAAGCTTGGCTGGCCATTGGCCATGTCTAGTGTTTTGGACCGAAGCTTTCTTTGAAAGCTTGGCTGGCTAGTAAGCCATGTCTAATTCCTGGACCAGAGTTTTAGACTAGCATTGCAATGATTCCTGGAATTCTCATTAAGAATTTTGAACCCTTATTTTTTCTTTTCCACTCAATTTTCAAAAAAAAAAAAAACCACAAAAAAATTTATAAAATCATAAAATCAAAAAATAATTTTTTGTTCCTTGTTTGAGTCTAGTGTCTAATTTTAAGTTTGGTGTCAACTGCATTCATCTAATTTTCGAAAAATTCATGCATTATGTTCTCCATTGATCTTCAAGTTTTTCTTGATGATTTCCTTGCTCTGATCTTTAAATTCTCTTGTTTTGTGTGTTTTGTTATTTTTCATATGCATTCTCAATTTGTTAGTGTCAATAGTATACAAACTTCTAAGTTTGGTGTCTTGCATGCATTGTTTGTTTGATTTTAGTTTTCCATGTTTAGTTGCATTTCGATTAAAAATCCAAAAAAAATTTTAAAAATGTGTCTTTTCAAGTCAATAATACAAAGAATTGAAGATTCAGAACATGCTGCAGAGGAATTACACAGAAAAAGCTGGGCGTTCAAAATGCCCAGTGAAGAAGAAAAACTAGCGTTTAAACGCCAGTCAGGGTACCTGGCTGAGCGTTTAACGCCCAAAAGGGTAGCATTTTGGGCGTTAAACGCCTTTTGGGCGTTAAACGCCAGAATGGATACCATTCTGGGCGTTTAACGCCAGGATGACACAAGAGGGAAGATTTTGTTTTTAATGCACATTTTTTTCAAGTTTTCATAATTTTTCAAAATCAAATCTTTTTTAAATCATATCTTTTCAATCATATATTTTCAAAATCAATTTCTTTCCATTTTCAAAAATACTTGCTAACAATTAATGATTTGATTCAAAACTTTCAAGTGTGTTGCCTTTTCTGTTAAGAAAGGTTTAATGTCTGAATCATATCTTTTAAATTTCTTGTTAGCCAAGTCATTAATTTTAAAAATCAAATCTTTTTTTTAATTATTTTTCAATCATATCTTCTTAATCACATCTTTTTCAAAATAGTTTTCAATCATATCTTTTTGATTTCTAATTTCAAAAATATTTTTTTCAAAAATCACTTTATTTCTTTCCCAACTTCAAATTTCGAAAATCATTCATCAAGTTTTCAAAATTTTCTTTTAATTATTTCAAAATCTTTTTAATTTATTTTCGAAAATTCTTCCCCTCTTCTCACATCCTTCTATTTAAGGACTAACACTCCTCCACTATCAATAATTCGAACTCTATCCCTCTTGATAAGTTCGAATTATTCTCTTTCTACCTCCTCCTTCTATTCTTCTTTTCCTCTGACACCTCAAGGAATCTCTATACTGTGACATAGAGGATTTCATACTTTCTTGTTCTCTTCTCTTTCATATGAGCAGGAGCAAAGACAAGAGCATTCTTGTTGAGGCTGACCCGGAACCTGAAAGGACCTTGAAGCAAAAGCTAAGAGAAGCTAAAGCACAACTCTCTGGAGAGGACCTAACAGAAATCTTCAAACTAGAAGAAGATATGGCAGCCGAAAATAACAACAATGCCAACAATGCAAGGAAGGTGCTGGGTGACTTTACTGCACCTACTCCCGACTTCTATGGGAGAAGCATCTCTATCCCTACCATTGGAGCAAACAACTGAGCTTAAGCCTCAATTAGTTTCTCTGATGCAACAGAATTGCAAGTTTCATGGACTTCCATTAGAAGATCCTCATCAGTTTTTAGCTGAATTCTTGCACATCTGTGACACTGTCAAGACCAATGGCGTTGACCCTGAGGTCTATAGACTTATGCTATTCCCTTTTGCTGTAAGAGACAGAGCTAGGATATGGTTGGATTCACAACCTAAGGAAAGCCTGAACTCTTGGGAAAAGCTAGTCAATGCCTTCTTGGCAAAGTTCTTTCCACCTCAAAAATTGAGTAAGCTTAGAGTGGAAGTCCAAACCTTCAGACAAAAGGAAGGTGAATCCCTCTATGAAGCTTGGGAAAGATACAAACAATTGATCAGAAAGTGTCCTTCTGACATGCTTTCTGAATAGAGCATCATAGGTATCTTCTATGATGGTCTGTCTGAACTGTCCAAGATGTCATTGGACAGCTTTACTGGAGGATCTCTTCATCTGAAGAAGACGCCTGTAGAAGCTCAGGAACTCATTGAAATGGTTGCAAATAACCAATTCATGTACACTTCTGAAAAGAACACTGTGAATAATGGGACAAATCAGAAGAAAGGAGTTCTTGAGATTGATACTCTGAATGTCATATTGGCTCAGAACAAAATATTGACTCAGCAAGTCAATATGATTTCTCAAAGTCTGTCTGGAATGCAAGCTGCACCAGGCAGTACTAAGGACGCTTCATCTGAAGAAGAAGCCTATGATCCTGAGAACCCATCAATGGAAGAGGTGAATTACATGGGTGAACCCTATAGAAACACCTACAATCCTTCATGGAGAAACCATCCAAATCTCTCATGGAAGGACCAACAGAGGCCTCAACAAAGCTTCAACAACAACAATGGTGGAAGAAACAGGTTTAGCAATGGCAAGCCTTTTCTATCATCTTCTCAGCAGTAGACAGAGAACTCTAAGCAGAACCACTCTGACTTAGCAACCATGGTCTCTGAAAACCACTCAGAGTTTTATGACTGAAACAAGGTCCTCCATTAGAAATTTGGAGGCACAAGTGGGTCAGCTGAGCAAGAAAGTTACTGAACTCCCTCCTAGTACTCTTCCAAGCAACACAGAAGAGAACCCAAAAGGAGAGTGCAAGGCCATAAACACAATCAACATGGCCGAATTTGGAGAGGGGGAAGAGGCAGTGATCGCCACTGAGGAAGACCTCAATGGATGTCCACTGGCCTCCAATGAGTTCCCTAATGAGGAACCATGGGAATCTGAGGCTCATAATGAGATCATAGAGATTCCATTGGATTTACTTCTGCCATTCATGAGCTCTGAAGAGTATTCTTCCTCTGAAGAGGATGAAGATGTTACTGAAGAGCAAGTTGCTAAGTACCTTGGAGCAATCATGAAGCTAAATGACAAGTTATTTGGTAATGAGACTTGGAAGGATGAACCCTCTTTGCTCACCAAAGAACTGGATGACTTGCTAGGCAGAGACTACCTCAAAAGAGACAGTATCCTGGGAAGTTCTCAATACCTTGTACCATAGGCACCATGACCTTTGAGAAGGCTTTGTGTGACCTAGGGTCAAGTGTAAACCTCATGCCTCTCTCTGTAATGGAGAAGCTAGGGATCCTTGAGGTACAAGCTGCAAGAATCTCACTAGAGATGGCTGACAATTCAAGAAAACAAGCTTACGGACTTGTAGAGGATATCTTGGTAAAGGTTAGAGACCACTACATCCCTGCTGATTTCATAGTCCTAGAGACTGGGAAGTGCATGGATGAATCTATCATCCTTGGCAGACCCTTCCTAGCCACAGCAAAAGCTGGATTGATGTTGACAGAGGAGAATTGATCATTCAAGTGAATGAAGAATTCCTTGTGTTTAAGGCTCAAGGATATCCCTCTGTAACCATGGAGAGGAAGCATGAAGAGCTTCTCTCAAAACAGAGTCAAACAGAGCCCCCACAGTCAAACTCTAAGTTTGGTGTTGGGAGGCCACAACCAAACTCTAAGTTTAGTGTTGAACCCCCACATTCAAACTCTAAGTTTGGTGTTGGGAGGTTCCAACATTGCTCTGAACATCTGTGAGGCTCCATGAGAGCCCACTGTCAAGCTACTGACATTAAAGAAGCGCTTATTGGGAGGCAACCCAATGTTATATCTATCTATTTTCCATTGTCATTTTATGTTTTCTGTAGGTTGATGATCATGTGAAGTCACAAAAACAATTGAAAAATCAAAAACAGAATGAAAAACAGAGAAAAAAATAGCACACCCTGGAGGAAAAGCTTACTGGCGTTTAAACGCCAGTAAGGCCAGCAAATGGGCATTTAACGCCCAGTCTGGCACTATTCTGGGCGTTTAATGCCAGAAAGGGGCACCAGACTGGCGTTTAACGCCAGGAATGGGCAAGGAGCTGGCGTTAAATGCCAGAAAAGGGCAGTAGCCCGGCGTTTAACACCAGAATTAGCAGAAAGGGCATTTTTGCACGCCACTCGGTGCAGGGATGAGCTATCCTTGACACCTCAGGATCCGTGGACCCCACAGGATCCCCACCTACCCCACCACTCTCTCTCTTCTTCACCCATTCACCAATCACCTCAATACCTCTTCCCCAAAAACCCCTCACCTATCAAATCCCACCATTCTCTTCACCACTCACATCCATCCTTCATAAAACCCCACCTACCTCACCATTCAATTTCAAAATAATTTCCCACCCAAACCCACCCTCTATAGCCGAACCATACACACCCCTCTCAGTCCTATATAAACCCATCTTCACCCCTTCATTTTCACACAACCTAAACACCACTTCTCCCCCTTGACCGTAACATAAAGCCCACTCCATCTCCTCTAATTCTTCTTCTTCTACTCTCTTCTTTCTTCTTTTGCTCGAGGACAAGCAAACCTTCTAAGTTTGGTGTGGTAAAAGCATTGCTTTTTGTTTTTCCATAACCATTTATGGCACCTAAGGCCGGAGAAACCTCTAGAAAGAGGAAAGAAAAGGCAAAAGCTTCCACCTCCGAGTCATAGGAGATGGAGAGATTCCTCTCAAGGGTGCATCAAGACCACTTCTATGAAGTTGTGGCCATGAAGAAAGTGATCCCCGAGGTCCCTTTCAAGCTCAAAAAGAATGAGTATCCAGAGATCCGACATGAGATCCAAAGAAGAGGTTGGGAAGCCCTAACCAACCCCATTCAACAAGTTGGAATCTTAATGGTTCAAGAGTTCTATGCCAATGCATGGATCACCAAGAACCATGATCAAAGTGTGAACCCGGACCCCAAAAATTGGCTTACAATGGTCCGAGGGAAATACTTGGATTTTAGTCCGGAAAATGTAAGGTTGGCATTCAACTTGCCCATGATGCAAGGAGATGAACACCCCTACACTAGAAGGGTCAACTTTGATCAAAGGTTGGACCAAGTCCTCATAGACATTTGTGAAGAGGGCGCTCAATGGAAGAGAGATTCAAGAGGAAAGCCGGTTCATTTAAGAAGGCATGACCTCAAGCCCGTGGCTAGGGGATGGTTGGAGTTTATCCAACGTTCAATCATTTCCACTAGCAACCGGTCCGAAGCTACTATAGACCGGGCCATCATGATTCATAGCATCATGATTGGAGAGGAAGTAGAAGTTCATGAGGTTATATCCCAGAACTCTATAAGGTGGCGGACAAGTCCTCTACCTCGGCAAGATTAGCCTTCCCTCATCTCATTTGTCACCTCTGTAATTCAGTTGGAATTAACATAGAGAGAGACATCCTCATTGATGAGGACAAGCCCATCACTAAGAAAAGGATGGAGCAAACAAGAGATCCCACTCATGGACATGAGCATGAGGAAATTCCTCATCATGAAATCCCTGAGATGCCTCAAGCGATGCACTTTCCCCCCCCACAAAACTATTGGGAGCAAATCAACACCTCCCTAGGAGAATTGAGTTCCAACATGGGAAAACTAAGGGTGGAGCACCAAGAACATTCCATCCTCCTCCATGAAATTAGAGAAGATCAAAGAATCATGAGAGAGGAGTAACAAAGGCAAGGAAGAGACATTGAGGAGCTCAAGAACTCCATAAGATCTTCAAGAGGAAGAACAAGCCGCCATCACTAAGGTGGACCCGTTCTTTAATCTCCTTGTTCTTTACTTTCCTGTTTTTCGAATTTTTTATGCTTATGTTTATCTATGTTAGTGTCTTATGATCATTAGTGTCTTAGTGTTTATGCCTTAAAGCTATGACTGTCCGATGAATCCATCACCTTTCTTAAATGAAAAATGTTTTTAATTGAAAAAGAAAAAGAAGTGCATGAATTTCAAATTTTAAAACAGTTTAATTATCTTGATGTGGTGGCAATGCTATTGTTTTTCTGAATGAATGCTTGAACAGTGCATATTTTCGAATTTGATTGTTCATGAATGTTAAAATTGTTGGCTCTTGAAAGAATGAAAGGAAAAGGAGAAATTTTATCTGATGATCTGAAAAATCATAAAATTGATTCTTGAAGCAAGAAAAAGCAGTGAAAAGCTTGCAGAAAAAAAAAAGATATATGTGAAAAAAAAAGAGAAAAAGCAAGCAGAAAAAGGCAATACCCCTTTAAACCAAAAGGCAAGGGTGATAAAAAGGATCCAAGGCTTTGAGCATCAGTGGATAGGAGGGCCCACAGGAATAAAATCCTGGCCTAAGCGGTTAAAACAAGCTGTCCCTAACCATGTGCTTGTGGCGTGAAGGTGTCAAGTGAAAACTTGAGACTGAGCAGTTAAAGTTGAGGTCCAAGGCAAAAAGAAGAGTGTGCTTAAGAACCCTGGACACCTCTAATTGGGGACTCTAGCAAAGCTGACTCACAATCTAAAAAGGTTCACCCAGTTATGTGTCTGTGGCATTTATGTATCCGGTGGTAATACTGGAAAACAAAGTGCTTAGGACCACGGCCAAGACTCATAAAGTAGCTGTGTTCAAGAATCAACATACTTAACTAGGAGAGTCAGTAACACTATCTGGATTCTGAGTTCCTATAGATGCCAATCATTCTGAATTTCAAAGGATAAAGTGAGATGCCAAAACTGTTCAGAAGCAAAAAGCTAAAAGCCCCGCTCATCTAATCAATACTGATCTTCATAGATGTCTTTTGAATTCATTGTATATTCTCTTCTTTTTATCCTATTTTATTTTCAGTTGCTTGGGGACAAGCAACAATTTAAGTTTGGTGTTGTGATGAGCGGATAATTTATACGCTTTTTGGCATTGTTTTTAGTATGTTTTTAGCATGTTTTTGTTAGTTTTTATTATATTTTTATTAGTTTTTATTTAAAATTTACTTTTCTGGACTTTACTATGAGTTTGTGTGTTTTTCTGTGATTTCAGGTATTTTCTGGCTAAAATTGAGGGACCTGAGCAAAAATCTGATTCAGAGGCTAAAAAGGACTGCAGATGCTGTTAGATTCTGACCTCCCTGCACTCAAAGTAGATTTTCTGGAGCTACAGATGCCCAATTGGCGCGCTCTCAATTGCGTTGGAAAGTAGACATCCTGGGCTTTCCAGAAATATATAATCGTCCATACTTTGCCCGAGATTTGATGGCCCAAACCGGCGTTCAAAGTCAGCTCAAGAATTTCCAGCGTTAAACGCCGGAACTGGCACCAAAGTGGGAGTTAAACGCCCAAACTGGCACAAAAGCTGAAGTTTAACTCCAGAAAAAATCCCTACACAAAAATGCTTCAATGCTCAGCCCAAGCACACACCAAGTGGGCCCATAAGTGGATATTTACGTCATTTACTCATTTTTGTAAACCCTAAGCTACTAGTTCTCTATAAATAGGACCTTTTGCTATTGTATTTAGAAAGGAATCTTTGAGTAGTTCTATGCTACCTTAGATCATGTTTTGAGGCTGGCCTCATGGCCATACCTAGACCATGTTCTTATGTATTTTCAACGGTGGAGTTTCTACACACCATAGATTAAGGTGTGGAGCTCTGCTGTACCTCGAGTATCAATGCAATTACTATTGTTCTTCTATTCAATTCAGCTTGTTCTTGTTCTAAGATATCACTTGTTCTTCAACTTGATGAATGTGATGATCCGTGACACTCATCATCATTCTCACCTATGAACGTGTGCCTGACAACCACCTCCGTTCTACCTTCGATTGAGTGTTTATCTCTTGGATTCCTTATTCAGAATCTTCGTGGTATAAGCTAGAATTGATGGCGGCATTCTTGAGAATCCGGAAGGTCTAAACCTTGTCTGTGGTATTCTGAGTAGGATTCAAGGATTGAATGACTGTGACGAGATTCAAACTCGTGATTGTGGGGCGTTAGTGACAGACGCAAAAGAATTACTGGATTCTATTCCGACATGATCGAGAACCGACAGATGAATAGCCGTGCTGTGACAGAGTGCATTGAACATTTTCACTGAGAGGACGGGATTGTAGCCACTGACAACGGTGATGCCCAACATACAACTTGCCATGGAAAGGAGTAAGAAGGATTGGATAAAGACAGTAGGAAAGCAGAGAGACGGAAGAGACAAAGCATCTTCACACGCTTATCTGAAATTCTCACCAATGAATTACATAAGTATCTCTATCTTTATTTTATGTTTTATTTATCTTTTAATCATTCATCCTCCATAACCATTTGAATCTGCCTGACTGAGATTTACAGGATGACCATAGCTTGCTTCATACCAACAATCTCCGTGGGATCCACCCTTACTCGCGTAAGGTTTATTACTTGGACGACCCAGTGCATTTGCTGGTTAGTTGTGTGAAGTTGTGATAAAGAGTTGAGATTTTCAATTGAGCGTACCATGTTGATGCGCCATTGATGATCACAATTTCGTGCACCAGTTGCCATGCTTCATCTGCGGTCTTATACTTTTTCAGAGAACCATTACTAGCACCATCCAGTGTAGTTTTATCCTGAGGCTTCATGCCTTGAGTGAAGTAGCTAATCAACACTAGCCTGTCAATCATGTGATGGGCCACGTGTCTAGAAGGTTGTTAAAATGCTCCCAGTACTCATACAGAGTCTCTGATTCACCTTGAACAATGCAGGAGATCTCTTTCCTCAATGTATCTATAACTTTAGCTGGAAAATATTTTTCCAAGAATTCTCTCCTGAGCGTATCCCAGTTGGTAACAGTTGCTTCAGGTTGGGAGTAGTACCACTCCCTCGCCTTTCCCTCAATAGAAAATGGGAAGGCAATTAACAGAATAGAAGTTTCATTTGCACCATGATGCCTAATAGTAGAACAGGCTGTCTGAAAATTCCTTAGGTGCTTGATAGGCTTCTGAGCAGGTAAGCCATGAAACTTGGGCATCAAGTTGATTAGTGCAGTCTTCAGTTTAAAATCTGCAGCCAGAGTTGAGTGATGCACTTGATACGGCTATAGTGTAAAATATGGGGCTCCAGCTTCTTGGAGAGTAATCCTCCTAGGTGCTACCATTCTATCTGCACGTGAATCAACTGAATCAGTAGTAAATGAGCTTGTTTTTTCCTCAGATGGCGGTTCAGATTTGCCCTCAGATGAGACTGGTGAATCGATAACAATCACTTCACCACCCTCAGAGGCTAACCTGCGCCGAGCTCGCCTAATACGTGAAATAGTTCTTTCAATTTCAGAATCAAATGCAGCTAAGCTCGGATCAGGCAGTGAATGCGTCATTCAATGAGAAAAACATACAGCTCATGGTAACAAAATAAAATAAAATAAAATAAAATATGCAAATAAAAATAAAAATATGTACACTAATTAATAATTTAGCACACTATCGCAACTCCCCGGCAACGGCGCCAAAAATTGATGTGAGGGCAGAAGTCGGCTAATTAAGAAATCAATATAGGGAATACGTTGTGAGTATAGTTCTTAACCAGCTAAGATCCGCCTCATCAATTTAAAAAAGTTGTCACAAAAGTTTAGAATAAAAATACTGGGAGTATGAGTCCCAGGTCGTCTCCCAACGAGTTGCTAAAAAGGGTGCTAATTTATTAATCAGGAAATTTCGAGAGATTTTTGAGAGTTGAATGACAGAAAATAATTAATTGTAATTAAAAGAAAATTATATATTCTAATTAAAAAGCCTTGACTGGGGGAATGATTAATTGGAAGTTCTATCCTTGTTGGAATTTTTCTCAAGTGTAGTATAAAGAGGTTGTTGTTTTCACTTAGTTAACCCTTACTAAATAAAGGAAAGTCAAGTGATTGAGCTAACTCTTATTTCCAAATCCTAGTCCTCTCCCTTCGAAAGGTCTAGCATTAGTAAATACAAAATTAGCCAACGACTTCCAAATTTAACTAAGCACTTGAGCATTCCAACTCAAGTGTCTCCTCTTAATCAACACCCATGTCAAGTAGGAAATTTACTCCATTGACATGAATGTAACGCTCATAATAATATAAGAAGAAGACATGATCAATTAAATAAAATAAAGCTTGAAAATTAATTAAAGATAAAAGTAATCCTTTGCATTAAATAAATCCAAAATAATCCAATTACCACTCTAAACAAGAATTAAGAATATGGAATAAATAAAAAGAGTAAGTAAGGAAACAAACTAGAATAGTATCTTCAACGGAGGTGATGACTCTTCAATATCCAAAAGCAAAAGCAATAAACTATGAAACTATGAATGTAAAGAAAACCTAGAGGAAGAGTAGTTTCTCTCTAGATTCAGATCTAAAAACTAAAAACTATCCTAATGAGAATGTGTGTTAAGTCTCTGCATGTTCCCTGCGTAAATTATTTTTTATTATATGCAGAATATAAATGCAGATGCATGCTATATGCAGAGATTATGAGAAGAGTCATTAGCAAAAGCAAAATAGAATAAAGTAAAATAAAACTAAGACTGAAACGGAACGATCATACCATGGTGGGTTGTTTTTCACCTAACACTTTGCTTTTACATCCTTAAGTTGGACGTTCTTCAGGCTCATTCTGCTTCTGTTGGTGGGTCTTCTAAGAGGAAAACCTCTAGCTCTTTGTGATCCTTTATTTTCTCACCATGATAAAGCTTTAGGCAATGTCCATTCACCTTTATGAATTTAGAGCTTGAAGAATGACGCAGGTGAAAAACTCTGTATGGCTCTGCCTTTTCTACTCTGTAGGGACCTTCCCATCTTGATCTCAGTTTGCGTGGCATAAGCCTCAGTCTAGAGTTGTAAAGAAGAACTAACTCCCCTGGTCTGAATTCTCTCCTTTTTATGTGCTTGTCATGGACAGCCTTCATCTTCTCTTTGTATCGCCTGGAGCTGTCATATGCTTCTAGGCGAGGATTCTCCAATTCTTCTAGTTGCAGCTTCCTTTCAGCACCAGCTTCTTCAAAATTCATGTCGCACTCCCTCACAGCCCAAAAAGCCTTGTGTTCCACCTCTACTGGAAGGTGGCAAGCCTTTCCGTACACTAAGCGGAAGGGGCTCATCCCAATGGGTGTTTTGTAGCCTAGGACTCCAGTCTTTCCTATGAGGTTTTACTATCTTCTCTAGAATGCGTTTAATCTCCCTGTTAGACACTTCTGCTTGTCTATTGGTTTGGGGATGATAAGTTGTTGCTACTTTATGAACAACCCCATGCTTCTTCAGTAATCCTGTCAGTCTCCTGTTACAAAAGTGAGTGCCTTGATCACTCACGATTGCTTGTGGTGATCCAAAGCGGCAAATAATATTGTTTTTAATAAAGGAAACAACAGTGTTAGCATCATCAGTATGGGTAGGAATGGCTTCCACCCATCTAGAAACATAATCTACAGCTAACAGTAGATAGAGGTAACCATTAGAGTTTGGAAATAAACCCATGAAGTCAATGCCCCAAACATCAAAAATTTCACAGAAAAGCATAATCTGTTGAGGCATCTCATCCCTCTTGGATATATTACCAAACCTTTGGCATGGGGAACAAGATTTACAAAATTCAGCAGCATCTTTAAAAAGAGTAGGCCACCAGAATCCACAGTATAAAATTTTTCTAGCTGTTCTTTGAGGGCCAAAATGTCCTCCACTCTCAGAAGAGTGGCATGCCTCTAAAATGGATTGGAATTCTGATTGGGGCACACACCTTCTAATTACCTGGTCAGCACCACACCTCTATAAGTAAGGGTCATCCCATATGTAGTATTTAGACTCGCTTTTCAGCTTGTCCCTTTGATGCTTAGAAAAATTGGGAGGGAAAGTATGGCTAACTAGATAATTAGCTATAGGTGCATACCAAGAAACTACTTCGGATACTACTCGCAAATGGTCATATGGGAAAGTATCATTGATAGGAGTGGAGTCATCCTTAATGTGCTCAAGGCGACTCAAGTGGTCTGCCACTAAATTCTGGTTACCACTCCTATCCTTAATTTCTAAATCAAATTCTTGCAGCAACAGTATCCAACGTATCAATCTTGGTTTAGACTCTTTTTTAGCTAATAAATACTTTAGAGCTGCATGGTTCGAGTATACTGCTACCTTAGTACCAAGTAAATAGGCTCAGAATTTATCCAGAGCAAAAATAATAGCAAGAAGATCTTTTTCAGTAGTAGTGTAATTAGACTGAGCAGCATCTAAGGTCTTAGATGCATAAGCAATTACGAAGGGGTCCTTACCTTCGCGCTGAGCCAGCGCCGCTCCTACTGCATTGTTGGAGACATCACACATAATTTCAAATGGCTGGCTCCAGTCTGGTCCTCTCACAATTGGAGCTTGAGTCAGGGCGATCTTCAGCTTATCAAATGCTTGCATGCAATCCTCACTGAACTCGAACTCAATATCTTTCTGCAACAGTTTGGATAAAGGTAATGCTACCTTACTGAAGTCCTTAATGAATCTCCTGTAAAAACCTGCATGGCCAAGGAACGAACAGACTTCCCTCACAGAGGAGGGGTAAGGTAAACTAGAAATGGCATCCACCTTTGCTGGATCTACAGAAATGCCCGTATTAGAAACAACATGTCCTAGAACAATCCCTTGTTTTACCATAAAGTAACATTTTTCAAAATTCAATACAAGATTTAAACTAACACACCTGTCTAATACTCTAGCTAAACTATCCAAGCAAAGGCTAAATGAATCACCATAAATGCTAAAATCATCCATAAATACTTCCATACAGTTCTCAATAAGATCTGAAAAGATACTCACCATGCATCTTTGGAAAGTAGCCGATGCATACGTTCTAAAGGGACATGTAAAAGTAGTCTTCTCCTGATCTTCAGGAGCTATATGAATTTGAAAATATCCTGTATAAACATCTAAAAAATAGTAATGGGATTTACCTGACAGGAGATCAAGCATCTGATCAATGAATGGCAAGGGGTAGTGATCCTTGCAAGTAGCTTGGTTGAGATGCCTATAGTCAATGCAAACTCTCCATGAATTCTTCACTCTAGTTGTCAGGAGCTTTCTATGCTCATTTTTTACTGTTGTGACTCTAGACTTCTTGGGCACTACTTGTACTGGACTGACCCATTCACTGTCTGAGATGGGGTAAATGATATCTGCTTTAAGTAGCCTGGTCACTTCTTTCTTGACAAATTCTAAGATGGTAGGATTCAATCTTCTTTGGGGTTGACGGACGGGTTTTGATTCCTCTTCTAAATATATTCTGTGCTCACAAACTTGAGGGTTAATGCCTACTATATCCGCCAAGCTCCATCCAATTACTTTCTTGTGCTTTCTCAACACACTAAGCAGTTGCTCCTCTTGTTGAGAAGTGAGTTCCCTTGCAATGATAACTGGGAACTTCTGATTATCCTCAAGATAAGCATACTTGAGGTGTGGAGGAAGGGGTTTCAATTCTAATTTATGCTCTTGACTAGGCTCTGGATCATCCGAGGCTAGTGATAATGGTAAAGTGTCTTCATTATGTTCAGAGGGTGTCCCCACACTTGGACCTTGCTCCATGTGTTTCTCTTCTACTTCTTCTTGGTGAACTTCAGCTACAGTTTCATCAATGATGTCGCACTGGAAGATAGAATGATCTTTCGGAGGGTGCTTCATAGCTTCATTTAAACTGAAACTCACTGTTCTGCCATCTATCTCAAAGGAGTAAATTCCTGAGAATGCATCCAGCTTGAACTTTGAAGTCTTCAGGAATGGTCTTCCAAGCAAGATTGATGATGGTCTTCCTGAGTCATTAGGGGACATTTCCAGGATATAGAAGTCAATGGGAAATGTGAGCCCCTTAATGCTCACTAATACATCTTCAGCAATTCCAACTATTGTAATAATGCTTTTATCTGCTAATACAAAATGAGGTGCCGACCTTTTTAAGGGAGGGAGCCTTAAAGTATCATATATAGACAGTGGCATTATACTAACACATGCTCCTAAATCACACATGCAGTTAGAAAATATTACACCTCTAATGGTACAGTTAACTATGCATGGACTTGGATCACTACATTTTTCAGGTATACCTCCCATTAAAGCAGATATAGAACTACCTAAAGGAATATTTTTTAGTTCATTAATTTTATTCTTATGTATGCATAAATCTTTCAGAAACTTTGCATATTTAGGTACTTGCTGAATAACATCAAAAAGGGGAACTGTTACCTCAACCTTTTTGAAAATTTCTACCATTTTGGGATCAAGTTCCATCTAATTTTTGGACTTCCTTGCAATGTGTGGAAATGGGATAGGAATGGCGCCACTTGTAGCCTCTGCATCCTTTGGTGCTCCATTCCTTAGCTGAGCCGTTTCTTCTTCAACCTTGTCTTGTACTTCATCTTCCTCTTCAGCATCTTCTATTTCAGCATCTTCCACTTCCACTGAGTCTTCAATTTGAGTGTGTTCTATTGGGCTTGGCTCCTCCTGATTTCTCTTTGGCAGTGTGGTTCCGGACCTTAAAGTCATGGCATTGATGCCACCCTTGGGATTAGGTAAGGGTTGAGAAGGAATTCCACTTGAGCTTAAAGGTTGGTTAGTGGAAGTAAGTAATGAATCTATCCGGGCGGCGAGAGCTTGTAAAGTAGCATTTAGACCATTTAGAGTAGAGTTCAGTGTAGTCTGCATGTCTTATTGTCCTTGTGCAAGAGAACGAAGCATCTCTTCATTTGATGAGGAAGTAGGGTAAGTGATCTGTGGGACTTGTTGTTGGTTATGCTGGGGTCCTTGTGACTGTCTTAGGTGAGGAGCTCTATAAGGTTGGTTCTGATTCTGCTGTCTGTTGTTGTTATTCCACCTCTGGTTTCCATTGTTATCTCTGCCTCCTCTGTTATAGTTGTCCCTCCAGCCATGGTTGAAATTATATCTCCAACTTTGGTTGGAGTTGTCTTGCCATCCTTGGTTATAGTTTCCTCTTTGGTTGTAGTTACCGCTTTGATGATTGTATCCTTGATTCGGGCGGTCATAGAAGTTATGAGTAGCTGCCACAGTGTTCTCTTCTTGTTGGAGCCGCGGGCATTCATCAGTATAATGACTATAATCAGCACATATTCCACATACTCTTTGTGGAACTAACTGTTGGCTTTGTTGTGGTGGGGAAGGCTGAGTTTGTTGTTGATTTAACTGCATTTGCTTCAGTAGGTTGGTCATTTCACATATACTCTGTGTAAGAACCGAAGTCTCAACAGCTTTGGACTGGCTACTTCTGTGCCTGTGATTCCTAGTAGACTCAGCTAAGTCGCTGATCAGTTGCCATGCTTCATATGCGGTCTTGTACTTCTTCAGAGAAACATTACTAGCACCATCTAGTGTAGTTTTATCCCGAGGCTTCATGCCTTGAGTGAAGTAGCTAATTAACGCTAGCCTGTCAATCATGTGATGGAGGCATGCGTCTAAAAGGTTTTTAAAGCGCTCCCAGTACTCATAAAGAGTCTCTGATTCTCCTTAAACAATGCAGGAGATCTCTTTCCTCAGTCTGTCTGTAACTTTAGCTGGAAAGTATTTTTCCAAGAATTCTCTCCTGAGCGTATCCCAGTTGGTAACAGTCGCTTCAGGTTGGGAGTAGTACCACTCCCTCGCCTTTCCCTCAAGAGAAAATGGGAAGGCGGTTAACAGAATAGAAGTTTCATTTGCACCATGACGCTGGTGCACGAATTATGAATTACACTTTTCACAACTCGTACCACTAACCAGCAAGTGCACTGGGTCGTCCAAGTAATACCTTACGTGAGTAAGGGTCGAATCCCACGGAGATTGTTGGTTTGAAGCAATCTATGGTTATTGGTGCACGAAATTGTGATCTCCAGGTTCGAACAAATCCTGGTAATGGCTCCAGAGCTTGGTGCTCTGATCTTAATTCATAATTGTCACAACTTCGATACAACTAACCAGCAAGTGCACTGGGTCGTCCAAGTAATACCTTACGTGAGTAAGGGTCGAATCCCACGGAGATTGTTGGTATGAAGCAAGCTATGGTCACCTTGTAAATCTCAGTTAGGCAGATATAAAGTGATAATGATGTTTTCGAATATTATATAATAAAATAGGGATAGAGATACTTATGTAAACATTGGTAGGAATTTCAGATAAGCGAATGGAGATGCTTTTCGTTCCTCTGAACCTCTGCTTTCCTGCTATCTTCATTCAATCAGTCTTACTCCTTTCCATGGCTGGCTTTATGCAAGGGCATCACCGTTGTCAGTGGCTACATCCCCTCCTCTCAGTGAATAATATGCTCACGCACCCTGTCACGGCACGGCTATTCATCTGTCGGTTCCCGATCATGCTGGAATAGGATTCACCCTCCTTTTGCGTCTGTCACTAACGCCCAGCACTCGCGAGTTTGAAGCTCGTCACAGTCATTCAATCATTAAATCCTACTCAGAATACCACAGACAAGGTTTAGACCTTCCGGATTCTCTTGAATGCCGCCATCATTCTAGCTTACGCCACGAAGATTCCTATTAGGAGATCTAAGAGATATTCATTCTAGCTTAATTCATGTAGAACAAAAGTGTTTGTCAGGCACGCGTTCATAGGGGAGATGGTGATGAGCGTCACACATAATCATCACCTTCATCACGTTCTTGGGTGCGAATGGATATCTTAGAAGAGAAATAAGAAGAATTGAATAGAAAACAGTAGTACTTTGCATTAATCTTTGAGGAACAGCAGAGCTCCACACCTTAATCTATGGAGTGTAGAAACTCTACCGTATGAAAATACATAAGTGAAGGTCCAGGCATGGCCGTGTGGCCAGCCCCTATGGTCTAAGAACAATGCGTTCAAAGATGCCTAATACAATAGTAAGAGGTCCTATTTATAATAAACTAGCTACTAGGGTTTACATGAGTAAGTAATTGATGCATAAATCCACTTCCGGGGCCCACTTGGTGTGTGTTTGGGCTGAGCTTAAGTGTAGCACGTGCAGAGGCCATTTGTGGAGTTGAACGCCAGTTTTTGTGCCAGTTTGGGCGTTCAACTCTGGTTTTGGATCCTTTTCTGGCGTTGGACGCCAAATTTGGGCAGAGAGCTGGCGTTGAACGCCAGTTTACGTCATCTATTCTTGGCTAAAGTATGGACTATTATATATTGCTGGAAAGCCCTGGATGTCGACTTTCCAACGCAATTGGAAGCGCGTCATTTCGAGTTCTGTAGCTCCAGAAAATCCACTTTGAGTGCAGGGAGGTCAGAATCCAACAGCATCAGCAGTCCTTTTTCAACCTCTGAATCTGATTTCTGCTCAAGTCCCTCAATTTCAGCCAGAAAATACCTGAAATCACAGAAAAACACACAAACTCATAGTAAAGTCCAGAAATATGAATTTAACATAAAAACTAATGAAAACATCCCTAAAAGTAACTAGATCCTACTAAAAACATACTAAAAACAATGTCAAAAAGCGTATAAATTATCCGCTCATCACAACACCAAACTTAAATTGTTGCTTGTCCCCAAGCAACTGAAAATCAAATAGGATAAAAAGAAGAGAATATACTATAAATTCTAGACTATCAATGAAACATAGCTCCAATCATATGAGCGGGACTTATAGCTTTTTGCCTCTTGAATAGTTTTGGCATCTCACTGTATCCATTGAGGTTCAGAATGATTGGCATCTATAGGAACTTCAGATTTCGAATAGTGTTATTGACTCTCCTAGTTCAGTATGATGATTCTTGAACACACCTTCTTTATGAGTCTTGGCCGTGGCCCTAAGCACTTTGTTTTCCAGTATTACCACCGGATACATAAATGCCACAGACACATAATTGGGTGAACCTTCTCAGATTGTGACTCAGCTTTGCTAAAGTCCCCAATTAGAGGTGTCCAGGGTTCTTAAGCACACTCTTCTTTTGCTTTGGACCTTGACTTTAACCGCTCAGTCTCAAGTTTTCACTTGACACCTACACGCCACAAGCACATGGTTAGGGACAGCTTGGTTTAGCCGCTTAGACCAGGATTTTATTCCTTTAGGCCCTCCTATCCACTGATGCTCAAAGCCTTGGGATCCTTTTTATTTGCCCTTGCCTTTTGGTTTTAAGGGTTATTGGCTTTTTCTGCTTGCTTTTTCTTTTTCTTTCTATATTTTTTTTTCGCCTATATTTTTTTTTTTTCTGCAAGCTTTGTTTTTTTTGCTGCTTTATCTTGCTTCAAGAATCATTTTTATGATTTTTCAGATTATCAAATAACATGTCTCCTAGTCATCATTCTTTCAAGAGCCAACATATTTAACATTCTTAAACAACAACTTCAAAAGACATATGCACTGTTCAAGCATACATTCAGAAAACAAGAAGCATTGTCACCACATCAATATAATTAAGCTAAGTTCAAGGATAAATTCGAAACTCATGTACTTCTTGTTCTTTTGAATTAAAACATTTTTCTTTTAAGAGAGGTGATGGATTCATAGGACATTTATAACTTTAAGACAAAGTTACTACTACTAATGATCATGTAATGAAGACACAAACATAGATAAGCACATAACATAGAAAACAAAAAATAGAGAAAGTAAGAACAAGGAATGAGTCCACCTTAGTGATGTCTTTGAGCTCTTCTATGTCTCTTCCTTGTCTTTGCTGCTCCTCCTTCATTGCTTTTAGATCTTCTCTGAAATCATGAAGGATGATGGAGTGCTCTTGATGTTCCACCCTTAGTTGCTTCCAATAATTGTGTGGAAGAAAATGTATCCCCTGAGGTATCTCAGGGATCTCTTGATTTGCAGTCAAATGTTCTACCACTGAGCTATAGACCCTTGATGGAAGCTTTTGTCTTCCCTTTCCTCTTTCTAGAGGCTTCTCTGGCCTTAGGTGCCATCAATGGTTATGGAAAAAAAACAAAAAAGCTATGCTTTTTACCACACCAAACTTAGAATGTTGCTCGCCCTCGAGCAAAAGAAGAAAGAATAGAAGAATAAGAAGAAGATATGGAGGAGATGGAGGGAGATGTGTATTCGGCCATATGGGTGGGATTGGGTGGGAGAGAGATATTGAATTTTTGAAGGTAGTGGGTGTGTGGATGTGAGTGGTAAATGGAAAGAAAGAAGGGATGATCATGAATGGAAAGAGAGATGATGAGGTAGGTGGGGATCCTGTGGGGTCCACAGATCCTGAGATGATCCTGTGGGGTCCACAGATCCTGAGGTGTCAAGGCATTTACATCCCTGCACCAATTGAGGCATGTAAAATGCCTTTGCACACAACTCTGGGCATTCAGCGCCAGGTTGGTGCCCTTTTTGGGCGTTCAACGCTCCTTTGCTGCCTTTTCTGGCGTTGAACGCCAGAACCATGCTTGTTCTGGGCGTTCAGCGCCAGAACTATGCTCTGTTCTGGCGTTTGAACGCCAGACAGATGCTCCTCCAGGGTGTGATTTTTCTTCTGCTGTTTTTGATTCCGTTTTCAATTTTTATATTTATTTTGTGACTCCACATGATCATGAACCTAAGAAAACATGAAAAACAATAAAAATAAGAATTAGATAAACATTGGGTTGCCTCCCAACAAGTGCTTCTTTAATGTCAATAGCTTGACAGTGGGCTCTCATGGAGCCTCACAGATGTGCAGAGCTTTGTTGAGACTCTCCAACACCAAACTTAGAGTTTGGATATGGGAGTTCAACACCAAACTTAGAGTTTGGTTGTGGCCTCCCAAAATCAAACTTAGAGTTTGACTGTGGGGGCTTTGGTTGACTCTGCTTTGAGAGAAGCTTTTTCTGCTTCCTCTCCATGGTTGTAGAGGGAGATCCTTGAGTTTTGAATACAAGGGAGTTCTCATTCCAGTGAAGGACTATTTCACCTCTGTCAACATCAATCACAGCTCTTGCTGTGGCCAGGAAAGGTCTTCCTAGGATGATGGATTCATCCTCTTCCTTTCCAGTATCCAGGACTATGAAATCAGTAGGTATGTAAAGGCCCTCAACCTTTACTAATACATCTTCTACTTGTCCATAAGCCTGTTTTCTTGAGCTGTCTGCCATCTCTAGTGAGATTTTAGCAGCTTGCACCCCATAGATTCCCAGTTTCTCTATTACAGAGAGGGGCATGAGGTTTATCCCTGAACCAAGGTCACACAGAGCCTTAAAGATTATGGTGCCTATGGTACAAGAGATTATGAACTTTCCAGGATCCTGTCTCTTCTGAGGCAATGTCAGTTGATCCAGATCACTTAGTTCATTGATGAACAAGGGAGGTTCAACTTCCCAAGTATCAATGCCAAACAATTTGGCATTCAGCTTCATGATTGCACCAAGAAACTTGGCAGTTTGCTCTTCAGTAACATCCTCATTCTCTTCAGAAGAGGAATACTCATCAGAGCTCATGAAGGGCATAAGGAGGTTCAATGGAATCTCTATGGTCTCTAGATGAGTCTCAGATTCCTTTGGTTCCTCAGAGGGAAGTTCCTTATTGACCACTGGACGTCCCAGGAGGTCTTCCTCCTTGGGGTTCACGTCCTCTCCTCTCCTCACAGGTTCGGCCATGGCGCTTATGTCAATGGCCTTGCACTCTCCTTTTGGGTTCTCTTCTGTATTGCTTGGGAGAGTACTAGGAGGGATTTCAGTGATCCTTTTACTCAGCTGGCCCACTTGTGCTTCCAGATTTCTAATGGAAGACCTTGTTTCATTCATGAAACTTACAGTGGCCTTAGATAGATCAGATACTAGATTTGCTAAATTAGAAGCATTTTGTTCAGAGTTCTCTGTCTGTTGCTGAGTTGATGATGGAAAAGGCTTGCTATTGCTAAACCTGTTTCTTCCACCATTATTAAAGCCTTGTTGGGGCTTTTGATCCTTCCATGAGAAATTTGGATGATTTCTCCATGTTGAGTTATAGGTGTTTCCATAAGGTTCACCTAAGTAATTTACCTCTGCTATTGTAGGGTTCTCAGGATCATAGGCTTCTTCTTCAGGAGAAGCCTCTTGAGTACTGTTGGATGCAGCTTGCATTCCATGCAGACTCTGAGAGATCATATTGACTTGCTGAGTCAATATTTTATTCTGAGCCAATATGGCATTCAGAGTATCAACCTCAAGAACTCCCTTCTTCATAGGCGTCCCATTACTCACAGGATTCCTTTCAGAAGTGTACATGAACTGGTTATTAGCAACCATGTCAATGAGTTCTTGAGCTTCTGCAGGCGTTTTCTTTAGGTGAATGGATCCACCTGCAGAAGTGTCCAGTGACATCTTTGATAGCTCAGATAAACCATCATAGAATATATCCAGGATGGTCCATTCTGAAAGCATGTCAGAAGGACACTTTTTGGTCAACTGTTTGTATCTTTCCCAAGCTTCATAGAGGGATTCACCTTCTTTCTGTCTGAAGGTTTGAACATCAGCTCTAAGCTTGCTCCGCTTTTGAGGAGGAAAGTACTTGGCTAAGAAAGCCGTGACCAGCTTATCCCAAGAGTTCAGGCTGTCTTTGGGTTGAGAATCCAACCACAATCTAGCTCTGTCTCTTATAGCAAAAGGGAAAAGCATGAGCCTGTAGACTTCAGGATCTACTCCATTAGTCTTAACAGTATCACATATCTGCAAGAATTCAGTTAAGAACTGAAAAGGATCTTCAGATGGAAGTCCATGAAACTTGCAGTTCTGCTGCATCAGAGAAACTAATTGAGGTTTCAGCTCAAAATTGTTTGCTCCAATGGCAGGAATAGAGATGCTTCTTCCATGTAAATTGGAATTAGGTGCAGTGAAGTCACCAAGCATCTTCCTTACATTATTCTTATTTTCAGCTGCCATCTCCTTTTCCTGTTCGAAAATTTCTGAAAGGTTATCTCTGGATTGTTGTATTTTAGCTTCTCTTAATTTTCTCTTCAAAGTCCTTTCAGGTTCTGGATCTGCTTCCACAAGAATGTTCTTATCCTTGCTCCTGCTCATATGACAAAGAAAAAGGCACAGAAAAATAATAATAATAATAGAGATCCTTTATACCACAGTATAGGGATCCCTTTGTGAGTGGAAGAAAAGAGGGGGAGACAAAGAATGTGATGTAAAGGAAGAAACACAACTGTACGAATGGAAGAGATGTGAGATGAGATGTTAGGATATGAATGAATAAATAGAATGAGATGGGGGAGGGATAATTTTCGAAAATTATTTTGAAAAAGAGTTAGTGATTTTTGAAAATGGTTTTTGAAAATTGTTAGTATTTTTTTCGAAAATTTTTGAAATCAAAAATGAAAAATAAAAATAATTAGTTAATTAAAAAGAAATTTTTGAAAAAGGGGGAGATATTTTCGAAAATTAGAAAGGGAGAATTAGTTAGGTGGTTTTGAAAAAGTTAAGAAACAAACAAAAAGTTAGTTAGTTAGTTGAAATAATTTTTGAAAAGATAAGAAGTTAGGAAGTTAGAAAAGATATTTTGAAAAGATATTTTTGAAAAAGATAAGATAAGAAGATATTTTTGAAAAGATATGATTGAAATTAGTTTTGAAAAAGATTTGATTTTTAAAATCACAATTAATGACTTGATTCATAAGAAATCAAAAGATATGATTCTAGAACTTAAAGTTTGAATCTTTCTTAACAAGCAAGTAACAAACTTCAAATTTTTGAATCAAAACATTAATTGTTTATGTTATTTTCGAAAATTTGTGAAAAAATTAAGAAAAAGATTTTTGAAAAATATTTTTTTGAATTTTCGAAAATAACTAAGAATTTTGAAAAAGATTTGATTTTTGAAAAAGACTTTGAAAAAGATAAGATTTTCAAATTGAAAATTTGATTTGACTCATAAGAAACAACTTGATTTTAAAAATTTTTGAAAAAGTCAATCCAAATTTTCGAATTTGATGAGAGAAAAAGGGAAAGATTTTTTTTTATTTTTGAAATTTTTATGAAAAACATGAAAATTATGCAATGCATGAAATTTTTAGATCAAAACAATGAATGCATGCATGAATGATATGAGTGTCAAGATGAACACCAAGAACACTTTGAATGTCAAGATGAACATCAAGAACATATTTTTGAAAAAATTTTTAATGCAAAGAAAACATGCAAGACACCAAACTTAGAATTCTTTAATGCTGAGACACTAAGAATTCAAGAATGCATATGATAAACATGAAAAGACACAAAACAAAAAATCATCAAGATCAAACAAGAAGACTTACCAAGAACAACTTGAAGATCATGAAGAACACTATGAATGCATGATATTTTCGAAAAAATGCAAGATACATATGCAAGTGACACCAAACTTATGATATGACTCAAGACTCAAACAAGAAACAGAAAATATTTTTTATTTTTATGATTTTCTAATTTTTTTGGATTTTTATTTTATATTTTTTGAAAATTATATGAAAAAGAAAAATAAGAATTCCAAAATTTTTAATATGAATTCCAGGAATCTTGCCATGTTAGTCTAAAGCTTCAGTCCAGGAATTAGACATGGCTCACTAGCCAGCCAAGCTTTCAAAGAAAGCTCCAGTCCAAAACACTAGACATGGCCAATGGCCAGCCAAGCTTCAGCAGGTGATCATGGATCAGCAGCGGGTGGATAAGCAACAACTAATTTGCTCTTGATAACAAATTGCAAGCCTCAGTCCAAATGAATTTAGACATGGCTTTACAGCCAGCCAGGCTTCAACATGCTCCATGAAACACTAGAATTCATTCTTAAAAATTCTGAAAGGAAAATATATTTTTGAAAACATTTTTATTTTTAAAAATTTTTTTTTTTCGAAAACAAAGGAAGAATTTTTGAAATATTTTTGAAAAATTTTTTGAAAACAAGACAAAAAGAAAATTACCTAATCTGAGCAACAAGATGAACCGTCAGTTGTCCAAACTCGAACAATCCCCGGCAACGGCGCCAAAAACTTGGTGCACGAAATTGTGATCTCCAGGCTCGAACAAATCCTGGTAATGGCTCCAGAGCTTGGTGCTCTAATCTTAATTCATAATTGTCACAACTTCGATACAACTAACCAGCAAGTGCACTGGGTCGTCCAAGTAATACCTTACGTGAGTAAGGGTCGAATCCCACGGAGATTGTTGGTATGAAGCAAGCTATGGTCACCTTGTAAATCTCAGTTAGGCAGATATAAAGTGATAATGATGTTTTCGAATATTATATAATAAAATAGGGATAGAGATACTTATGTAAACATTGGTAGGAATTTCAGATAAGCGAATGGAGATGCTTTTCGTTCCTCTGAACCTCTGCTTTCCTGCTATCTTCATTCAATCAGTCTTACTCCTTTCCATGGCTGGCTTTATGCAAGGGCATCACCGTTGTCAGTGGCTACATCCCCTCCTCTCAGTGAATAATATGCTCACGCACCCTGTCACGGCACGGCTATTCATCTGTCGGTTCCCGATCATGCTGGAATAGGATTCACCCTCCTTTTGCGTCTGTCACTAACGCCCAGCACTCGCGAGTTTGAAGCTCGTCACAGTCATTCAATCATTGAATCCTACTCAGAATACCACAGACAAGGTTTAGACCTTCCGGATTCTCTTGAATGCCGCCATCATTCTAGCTTACGCCACGAAGATTCCTATTAGGAGATCTAAGAGATATTCATTCTAGCTTAATTCATGTAGAACAAAAGTGTTTGTCAGGCACGCGTTCATAGGGGAGATGGTGATGAGCGTCACACATAATCATCACCTTCATCACGTTCTTGGGTGCGAATGGATATCTTAGAAGAGAAATAAGAAGAATTGAATAGAAAACAGTAGTACTTTGCATTAATCTTTGAGGAACAGCAGAGCTCCACACCTTAATCTATGGAGTGTAGAAACTCTACCGTATGAAAATACATAAGTGAAGGTCCAGGCATGGCCGTGTGGCCAGCCCCTATGGTCTAAGAACAATGCGTTCAAAGATGCCTAATACAATAGTAAGAGGTCCTATTTATAATAAACTAGCTACTAGGGTTTACATGAGTAAGTAATTGATGCATAAATCCACTTCCGGGGCCCACTTGGTGTGTGTTTGGGCTGAGCTTAAGTGTAGCACGTGCAGAGGCCATTTGTGGAGTTGAACGCCAGTTTTTGTGCCAGTTTGGGCGTTCAACTCTGGTTTTGGATCCTTTTCTGGCGCTGGACGCCAGATTTGGGCAGAGAGCTGGCGTTGAACGCCAGTTTACGTCATCTATTCTTGGCTAAAGTATAGACTATTATATATTGCTGGAAAGCCCTGGATGTCTACTTTCCAACGCAATTAGAAGCGCGCCATTTAGAGTTCTGTAGCCCCAGAAAATCCACTTTGAGTGCAGGGAGGTCAGAATCCAACAGCATCAGCAGTCCTTTTTCAACCTCTGAATCTGATTTCTGCTCAAGTCCCTCAATTTCAGCCAGAAAATACCTGAAATCACAGAAAAACACACAAACTCATAGTAAAGTCTAGAAATGTGAATTTAACATAAAAACTAATGAAAACATCCCTAAAAGTAACTAGATCCTACTAAAAACATACTAAAAACAATGTCAAAAAGCGTATAAATTATCCGCTCATCAGTTATCTTGTAAATCTTAGTCAGGAAGTCAATTATGTTTATCAGTTGAATTGAGAATAACCAAGAGAGCATAAATTAAAGGTTACTTGTTGTGCAGTAATGGAGAATATGTTGGAGTTTTGGAGATGCTTTGTCTTCTGAATCTCTGCTTTCCTCTGTCTTCTGATTCACGCACGCACGTCCTCCTATGGCAAGCTTTGTGTTGGTGGATCACCGTTGTCAATGGCTCCCTTCCATCCTTCCAGTGAAAACTACGCTCACGCGCTCTGTCACAGCACGGCTAATCACCAGTTGGTTCTCGATCCGGTTGGAATAGGATTTACTATCCTTTTGCGTCTGTCACTAACGCCCAGCCTTCAGGAGTTTGAAGCTCGTCACAGTCATTCAATCCTTGAATCCTACTCGAAATACCACAGACAAGGTTTAGACTTTCCGGATTCTCATGAATGCCGCCATCAGTTCTAGCTTATACCACGGAGATTCTGATTAAGAGATCTCAGAGATACTCATTCAATCGGATATAGAACGGAGGTGGTTGTCAGGCACACGTTCATGGTTTGAGGAAGGTGATGAATGTCACGGATCATCACCTTCATCACAGTTAAGCGCGAATGAACATCTTAGATAGGAACAAGCATGTTTGAATGGAAAACAGAAATACTTGCATTAATTCATCGAGACACAGCAGAGCTCCTCACCCCCAACAATGGGGTTTAGAGACTCATGCCGTCAGAGAATACAAAGTTTAGATCTGAAATGTCATGAGATACAAAATAAGTCTCTAAAAGTTGTTTAAATACTAAACTAGTAGCCTAGGGTTACAAAATATGAGTAGACTATGATGGATGATGCAAAGATCCACTTCTGGGGCCCACTTGGTGTGTGCTGGGCTGAGACTTAAGCAATTCACGTGCAGAGGCTATTTGTGGAGTTGAACGCCAGTTTTTATGCCAGTTTGGGCGTTCAACTCTAGCTTTTGATCCTTTTCTGGCGCTGGACGCCAGAATTGGGCAGAGAACTGGCGTTGAATGCCAGTTTACGTCGTCTATCCTTGTGCAAAGTATGGACTATTATATATTCCTGGAAAGCCCTGGATGTCTACTTTCCAACGCAATTGGGAGCATGCCATTTAGAGTTCTGTAGCTCCAGAAAATCTACTTTGAGTGCAGGGAGGTCAGAATCCAACAGCATCAGCAGTCCTTTTTCAGCCTGAATCAGATTTTTGCTCAGCTCCTTCAATTTCAGCCAGAAAAATACCTGAAATTACAGAAAAACACACAACTCATAGTAAAGTCCAGAAATATGAATTTTTCCTAAAAACTAATAAAATTAGACTAAAAACTAACTAAAACATACTCAAAACTATATGAAATTATCCCCAAAAAGCGTATAAAATATCCGCTCATCACAACACCAAACTTAAACTGTTGCTTGTCCTCAAGCAACTAGACAAATAAAATAGAAGACTAATAGGTTGAGAAGCAATAATATCTCAGAGTTTTTTGCATGAAGCTCAGATTCTAATTAGATGAGCGGGGCTAGTAGCTTTTTGCTTCCGAACAGTTTTGGCATCTCACTTTATCCATTGAAGCTCAGAGTGATTGGCATCTATAGGAACTCAGAATTCAGATAGTGCTATTGATTCTCCTAGTTCAGTATGATGATTCTTGAACACAGCTTCTTTATGAGTCTTGGCTGTGGCCCTAAGCACTTTGTTTTCCAGTATTACCACCGGATACATAAATGCCACAGACACATAACTGGGTGAACCTTTTCAGATTGTAACTCAGCTTTGCTAATGTCCCCAATTAGAGGTGTCCAGAGTTCTTAAGCACACTCTTCTTTTTGCTTTGGACCTTGACTTTAACCGCTCAGTCTCAAGTTTTCACTTGACACCTTCACGCCACAAGCACATGGTTAGGGACAGCTTGGTTTAGCCGCTTAGACCAGGATTTTATTCCTTTAGGCCCTCCTATCCACTGATGCTCAAAGCCTTGGGATCCTTTTTATTTGCCTTTGCCTTTTGGTTTTAAGGGTTATTGGCTGTTTGCTCTTGCCTCTTGGTTTTAAGAGCTTTTGGCTTTTTCTGCTTTCTTTTTTTTTTACCTTTTTTTTTTCTATTTTTTTTTCTGCAAGCTTTGTTCTTTGCTGCTTTTTCTTGCTTCAAGAATCATTTTTATGATTTTTCAGATTATCAATAACATGTCTCATGTTCTTCATTCTTTCAAGAGCCAACATATTTAACAGTCTTAAACAACAAATTCAAAAGACATATGCACTGTTCAAGCATTCATTCAGAAGACAGAAAGCGTTGCCACCACATGTTACTAATTAGAATTTTTCTTATTAAAAACTCAAAATTTTATTGTCTCTTATTCAAAAGATCTACTATTTTATTCATGTTTACTGATGATGAGAAAAATAGACTATAACTTAATTGGGGATAAAATCAAACTAGACACTAATTACTACTAATGATCATGTAATGAAGACACAAACATAGATAAGCACTTAACATAGAGAAAATGAAAAATAGAGAAAGTAAGAACAAGGAATGAGTCCACCTTAGTGATGATGGCATTTCCTTCTTGAGGCACCAATGATGTTCTTGAGCTCTTTTATGTCTCTTCCTTGCCTTTATGGCTTGATTCCTAGTGATTTTTGGTATTTCTATCCTCAGTTGCTTCCAATAATTATGTGGAGGGAAGTGCATCCCCTGAGGTATCTCTTGATTTGCAGCCACATGTTCTACCACTGAGCTATAGATCCTTCACATAATTGTTTTACCACACCAAACTTAGAATGTTGCTCGCCCTCGAGCAAAAGAAGAGGGAATAGATGAAAAAGAAGATGTGGAAAGAAAAAACTAGGATTATGAGGAGGGAAGGTGGGGATCCTGTGGGGTCCACAGATCTTGAAATGATCCTGTGAGGTCCACAGATCTTGAGGTGTCAAGGCATTTACATCCCTGCACCAATTTGGGCATGCAAAATGCCCTTGCACACAACTCTGGGCATTCAGCGCCAGGTTGGTGCCCATTTTAGGCGTTCAACGCCCATTTACTAGCCATTTCTGGCGTTGAACGCCAGAACCATGCTTGTTCTGGGCGTTCAGCGCCAGGATGTTGCCCATTTTGGGCGTTCAGCGCCAGAACCATGCTCTGTTCTGGCGTTGAACGCCAGACAGGTGCTTCCTTCAGGGTGTGATTTTTCTTCTGCTGTTTTTGATTCCGTTTTCAATTTTTAATATTTATTTTGTGACTCCACATGATCATGAACCTAATAAAACATGAAAAACCATGAAAGTAAATAAAAATTGGGTTGCCTCCCAACAAGCGCTTCTTTAATGTCCTTAGCTGGACCTTGCTGAGCTTTTAATCTAGCTTCAGCCTTGAGCATTCTTGCTCAATGTTGCCTTCTAGATAATGCTTGATTCTCTGTCCATTGACAATGAACTTCTTATCAGAATCAATATCTTGAAGCTCCACATAACCATATGGTGATACACTTGTAATCACGTATGGTCCCCTCCACCGGAATTTCAGTTTCCCGGGGAATAGCCTGAGTCTAGAGTTAAACAACAGAACCTTCTGTCCTGGTTCAAAGATTCTAGATGACAGCTTTCTGTCATGCCACTTTTTTTATTTTTCTTTATATAGCTTGGCATTTTCGAAAGCTGTGAATCTGAACTCCTCTAGCTCATTTAGCTGGAGCAATCTTTTTTCTCCTGCTAATTTGGCATCAAAGTTTAGAAATCTGGTTGCCCAGTAGGCCTTATGTTCCAGTTCCACGGGCAGGTGACATGCCTTACCATACACCAGTTGGTATGGAGAGGTCCCTATAGGGGTCTTGAATGCTGTTCTGTAAGCCCACAGAGCATCATCCAAGCTCCTTGCCCAATCCTTTCTATGGGTATTTACTGTCCGTTCCAAGATTCTCTTTAATTCTCTGTTAGAGACTTCAGCCTACCCATTGGTTTGTGGATGATATGGAGTGGCCACCTTGTGGCGAATTCCATACCGAACCATGGCAGAGTAAAGCTGTTTATTGCAGAAGTGAGTGCCCCCATCACTGATTAGTACTCTAGGGACACCAAACCTGCTAAAAATATGTTTCTGGAGGAACTTCAGCACTGTTTTAGTATCATTGGTGGGTGTGGCAATAGCCTCAACCCATTTTGATACATAGTCAACTGCCACCAGAATATAAGTGTTTGAGTATGATGGTGGGAAAGGTCCCATGAAGTCAATTCCCCATACGTCAAACAACTCAATTTCCAAGATTCCTTGTTGAGGCATGGCGTAACCATGAGGCAGATTACCAGCTCTTTGGCAACTGTCACAATTACGTACAAACTCTCGGGAATCTTTATAGAGTGTGGGCCAATAGAAGCCACATTGGAGGACCTTGGTGGCTGTTCGCTCACCTCCGAAATGGCCTCCATATTGAGATCCGTGGCAATGCCACAGGATCCTCTGTGCTTCTTCTCTAGGCACACACCTACGGATAATTCCGTCTGCACATCTCTTAAAGAGATAAGGTTCATCCCACAAGTAGTACTTTGCATCAGTAATTAATTTCTTCTTTTGTGTCCTGTTGTACTCCTTGGGTATGAACCTTGCAGCTTTATAGTTTGCAATATCGGCAAACCATGGTGCTTCCTGAATGGCGAATAAATGCTCATCAGGAAACGTTTCAGAGATCTCAAGAGAAGGGAGGGGCATCCCTTCCACTGGCTCTATCCGGGACAGATGATCAGCCACTTGGTTCTCTGTCCCTTTTCTGTCTCTTATTTCTATATCAAATTCTTGCAGAAGCAATACCCATCTGATGAGCCTGGGTTTTGAATCCTGCTTTGTGAGTAGATATTTAAGAGCAACATGATCAGTATACACAATCACTTTTGATCCTACTAAATATGATCTGAACTTGTCAATGGCGTAAACCACTGCAAGTAGTTCTTTTTCTGTGGTTGTGTAATTTTTCTGGGCATCATTTAGAACGCGACTGGCATAATAAATGACATGCAGAAGCTTGTCATGCCTCTGTCCCAATACTGCACCAATGGCATGATCACTGGCATCACACATTAGCTCAAATGGTAATGTCTAGTCTGGTGTAGAAATGACTGGTGCTGTGACCAGCTTAGCTTTCAGCATTTCAAACGCCTGCAGGCACTTTGTGTCAAACACAAATGGCGTGTCAGCAGCTAGCAGATTGCTTAGAGGTTTTGCAATTTTTGAAAAATCCTTTATAAACCTCCTATAGAATCCTGCATGCCCCAGAAAGCTTCTGATTGCCTTAACATTGGCAGGTGGTGGTAATTTTTCAATTACCTCTATTTTTGCTTGATCCACCTCTATTCCCTTGTTTGAGATTTTATGCCCAAGAACAATTCCTTCAGTCACCATGAAGTGACACTTTTCCCAGTTTAAAACTAGGTTGGTCTCTTGGCATCTTTTCAGAACAAGTTTCAGGTGATCAAGACAGGAGCTGAATGAGTCTCCATATACTGAGAAGTCATCCATGAAGACTTCCAGAAATTTTTCCACCATGTCAGAGAAAATAGAGAGCATGCATCTCTGGAAGGTTGCAGGCGCATTACATAGCCCAAATGGCATCCTTCTATAAGCAAACACTCCAGATGGACATGTGAATGCTGTTTTCTCTTGATCCTGGGGATCTACTGCAATCTGGTTGTAGCCTGAGTAGCCATCCAGAAAGCAGTAATAATCATGACCTGCTAGTCTTTCTAGCATCTGGTCTATGAATGGTAAAGGAAAATGATCCTTTCTGGTGGCTGTATTGAGCCTTCTGTAGTCAACACACATGCACCACCCTGTAACTGTTCTTGTAGGAACCAGTTCATTTTTTTCATTATGAATCACTGTCATGCCTCCCTTTTTTGGGACGACTTGAACAGGGCTCACCCAGGGGCTATCAGAAATAGGATAAATAATCCCAGCCTCTAGTAACTTGGTGACCTCTTTCTGCACCACTTCCTTCATGGCTGGATTTAGCCGCCTCTGTGGTTGAACCACTGGTTTGGCATTGTCCTCCAATAGGATTTTGTGCATGCATCTAGCTGGGCTTATGCCCTTAAGGTCACCTATGGACCACCCAAGAGCTGTCTTGTGTGTCCTTAGCACTTGAATAAGTGCTTCCTCTTCCTGTGAATTTAAAGCAGAGCTTATGATCACTGGAAAAGTGTCACCTTCTCCCAGAAATGCATTTTTCAAGGATGGTGGTAGTGGCTTGAGCTCGGGTTTAGGGGTTTTTCCTCTTTCAGAAGAAAGTTCAGAGGCTCTTTCATGTCCCCTGAATCCTCCAAATCAGGCTGAACATCTTTAAAGATGTCTTCCAACTCTGATTCGAGACTCTCAGCCATGTTGATCTCTTCTACCAAAGAGTCAATGAGATCAACTTTCATGCAGTCTGTTGATGTGTCTGGATGCTGCATGGCTTTGACAGCGTTCAACTTGAACTCATCATCGTTGACTCTCAGGGTTATTTCCCCCTGTTGGACGTCAATGAGGGATCGTCCAGTTGCTAGGAAGGGTCTTCCTAGAATGAGAGTAGCACTCTTGTGCTCCTCCATCTCCAGCACAACAAAGTTAGTGGGAAAGGCGAATGGCCCAACTCTGACAATCATGTCCTCAATCACGCCTGATGGGTATTTAGTGGAACCATCAGCAAGTTGGAGACATATCCGGGTTGGTTTAACTTCTTCAGTTAAGCCAAGCTTCCTGATAGTGGATGCAGGTATTAGGTTGATGCTTGCCCCAAGATCGCATAAAGCTGTCTTGGTGCAATTACCTTCTAATATGCATGGTATCAGAAAACTCCCAGGGTCTTTAAGCTTTTCAGGAAAGCTCTCTAGAATGACTGCACTGCATTCTTCAGTGAGGAGAACTCTTTCTGTTTCTCTCCAATCCTTTTTATGACTCAAGATCTCTTTCATGAACTTGGCATAAGAAGGTATTTGCTCAAGTGCCTCTGCAAATGGAATCTTTATCTCAAGAGTCCTGAGGTAATCTGCAAAGCGAGCAAATTGCTTATCCTGCTCCTCTTTCCGGAGTTTTTGAGGATAAGGTATCTTGGCTTTATATTCTTCAACCTTGGTGGTTAAAGAAGCCTTTTTAGAGGGGTTGTTATCAGCACTTGTGTGTGTCTGATCCCTCACTGGCAATTGAGTGCCAGAGTCAGAACCTGGAGTGACGTTAGACGCCAACTCACTGTCTGTTCCTGGCGCCTGAACGCCAGAAATGTGCCCATTTTGGGCGTTCAACGCTGGATTCTGCCCCATTTGGGCGTTCAACGCCAGATTCTTGCCTATTTCTGGCGTTGAACGCCAATTCTGCCTTGTTTCTGGCGTTGAACGCCAGTTTTGGGCATGGTCTGGGCGTTCAGCGCCAGCCTTCCACCCATTTTCTGGCGTTTTAGCGCCAGAATTATTTTTCCCTGGGCTCTTACTGTCCTCAGGTGAATCTTTGGTGGGTTGCTCATTTCTTGAATTTTTGATGCCTTGAGGTGGGGTATTTAATGTTTTCCCACTCCTTAATTGAACTGCTTGGCATTCTTCTGCTATTTGCCTTGATAGCTGTTGCTTTGTTTGCTTAAACTGTTCGTCCATATGTATATTAGCTATCCTTGTCTCCTGTAGCCTGTCCTTGAATTCAGCTAGCTGCTTTGTTAGAAAATCCAATTTCTGATTGAATTCAGCAGCTTGTTTTACAGTACTGAATTCAGCAGTTACTGTTTTAACCTCTTCATTCATGGAAGGGTTGCTGCTTAGGTACAGATGCTGATTCCTGGCAACTGTATCAATGAGCTCTTGAGCCTCTTCAATTGTCTTTCTCATATGGATAGATCCACCAGCTGAGTAATCTAGAGACATCTGAGCTCCTTCTGCAAGCCCATAGTAGAAGATGTCTAACTGAACCCACTCTGAAAACATTTCAGAGGGGCATTTTCGTAGCATCTCTCTGTATCTCTCCCAGGCATCATAAAGAGATTCATTATCTCCTTGTTTAAAGCCTTGGATGTCCAGCCTTAGCTGTGTCATCCTTTTTGGAGGAAAATACTGATTCAGAAATTTTTCTGTCAGCTGTTTTCATGTTCTTATGCTGGCCTTAGGTTGGTTATTTAACCACCTCTTAGCTTGATCTTTTACAGAAAATGGAAACAGTAATAGTCTGTAGACATCCTGATCTATTTCCTTATCATGCACTGTGTCAGCAATTTGTAAAAATTGTGCTAGAAACTCTGTAGGTTCTTCTTGTGGAAGACCGGAATACTGACAACTTTGCTGCACCATGATAATGAGCTGAGGATTCAACTCAAAGCTACTAACTCCAATGGAGGGTATGCAGATGCTACTCCCATATGAAGCAGTAGAGGGGTTAGAATATGACCCCAGAGTCCTCCTGGACTGTTCATTTCCACTTATGTCCATGATGGATAAAGGGATATAACTTGGATTGATTTACCTTTTTATTTATTTTATTTTATTTTTTTTTTAATTATTTCGAAAATAAAATAAATTAAAATAAAATAAATAAAAATAGGTGAAGATTTTCGAAAAAATGAGGAGAGAGAAACTGGTTAGGAAGTTTTGAAAAAGATATGATTTGGAAAAGATTTTAAATTTTAAAAAAAAAATCTGAAAATTTTTTTTTTATATATAATTTTCGAAAATTTGTTTTAAAAATGGAGAGAAAAGATAATTTTGAATTTAGTGAGGAAAGAGAAAAAAAATAAGATAGCACAAGATTTAAAATTTTTAGATCTAATGCTCCTTGTTTTTGAAAATTTTGGAGGGAAAACACCAAGGAACACCAAACTTAAAATTTTTAGAAAACCACCAAAATTTTCGAAAACCAAAGGGAAATCAACAAGAAAACACCAAACTTAAAGTTTGGCACAAAATTTAATAGAGAAAATATTATTTACGAAAAAGAAGGTTTTGAAAAGAATATAAAAGACTCTAACCCAATTACCAAGAACATAGATTAACGCTCTAGCCAAATGAGTTAAGGAAATTTTTGAAAATTTTAAGAAAAATCAACAAGAAAACACCAAACTTAAAGTTTGGCACAGGATTTAATAGAAAAATTATTTTTGAAAAAGGTTTTAAAAAATATGATAGCCAATTACCATGAACATAAACACCACGTTCTAATTAACTGAGCTATAAATTTAAAGTGTTTTAACAAGGGATAAATAATAAAAGACTCTAAACCAAAAAAAGAGAAATTTTTCCTAATCTAAGCAACAAAATAAACCGTTAGTTGTCCAAACACGAACAATCCCCGGCAACGGCGCCAAAAACTTGGTGCACGAATTATGAATTACACTTTTCACAACTCGTACCACTAACCAGCAAGTGCACTGGGTCGTCCAAGTAATACCTTACGTGAGTAAGGGTCGAATCCCACGGAGATTGTTGGTTTGAAGCAATCTATGGTTATCTTGTAAATCTTAGTCAGGAAGTCAATTATGTTTATCAGTTGAATTGCGAATAACCAAGAGAGCATAAATTAAAGGTTACTTGTTGTGCAGTAATGGAGAATATGTTGGAGTTTTGGAGATGCTTTGTCTTCTGAATCTCTGCTTTCCTCTGTCTTCTGATTCACGCACGCACGTCCTCCTATGGCAAGCTGTGTGTTGGTGGATCACCGTTGTCAATGGCTCCCTTCCATCCTTCCAGTGAAAACTACGCTCACGCGCTCTGTCACAGCACGGCTAATCACCGGTTGGTTCTCGATCCGGTTGGAATAGGATTTACTATCCTTTTGCATCTGTCACTAACGCCCAGCCTTCAGGAGTTTGAAGCTCGTCACAGTCATTCAATCCTTGAATCCTACTCGGAATACCACAGACAAGGTTTAGACTTTCCGGATTCTCATGAATGCCGCCATCAGTTCTAGCTTATACCACGGAGATTCTGATTAAGAGATCTCAGAGATACTCATTCAATCGGATATAGAACGGAGGTGGTTGTCAGGCACACGTTCATGGTTTGAGGAAGGTGATGAATGTCACGGATCATCACCTTCATCACAGTTAAGCACGAATGAACATCTTAGATAGGAACAAGCGTGTTTGAATGGAAAACAGAAATACTTGCATTAATTCATCGAGACACAGCAGAGCTCCTCACCCCCAACAATGGGGTTTAGAGACTCATGCCGTCAGAGAATACAAAGTTTAGATCTGAAATGTCATGAGATACAAAATAAGTCTCTAAAAGTTGTTTAAATACTAAACTAGTAGCCTAGGGTTACAAAATATGAGTAGACTATGATGGATGATGCAGAGATCCACTTCTGGGGCCCACTTGGTGTGTGCTGGGCTGAGACTTAAGCAATACACGTGCAGAGGCCATTTGTGGAGTTGAACGCCAGTTTTTATGCCAGTTTGGGCGTTCAACTCCAGCTTTTGATCCTTTTCTGGCGCTGGACGCCAGAATTGGGCAGAGAACTGGCGTTGAACGCCAGTTTACGTCGTCTATCCTTGTGCAAAGTATGGACTATTATATATTTCTGGAAAGCCCTGGATGTCTACTTTCCAACGCAATTGGGAGCATGCCATTTAGAGTTCTGTAGCTCCAGAAAATCCACTTTGAGTGCAGGGAGGTCAGAATCCAACAACATCAGCAGTCCTTTTTCAGCCTGAATCAGATTTTTGCTCAGCTCCTTCAATTTCAGCCAGAAAAATACCTGAAATTATAGAAAAATACACAACTCATAGTAAAGTCCAGAAATATGAATTTTTCCTAAAAACTAATAAAATTAGACTAAAAACTAACTAAAACATACTCAAAACTATATGAAATTATCCCCAAAAAGCGTATAAAATATCCGCTCATCAGACGCCTAGCAGTAGAACAGGCTGTCTGGAAATCCCTTAGGTACTTGATGGGCTCCTGAGCAGGTAAGCCATGAAACTTGGGCATCAAGTTGATTAATGCAGTCTTCAGCTCAAAATCTGTAGCCAGAGTTGGATAATGCACTTGATACGGCTGCAGTGTAAAATCTGGGGCTCCAGCTTCCTGGAGAGTAATCCTCCTAGGTGCTGTCATGTTATCTGCACGTGAATCAACTGAATCAATAGTAAAGGAGCTTGTTTCTCTCTCAGATGGCGGTTCAGATTTGCCCTCAGATGAGGCTGGTGAATCGATAACAATCACTTCACCACCCTCTGAGGCTAACCTGCGCCGAGCTCGCCTGATACGTGAAAGAGTTCTTTCAATTTCAGGATCAAATGCAGCTAAGCCCAGATCAGGCAGTGAACGCATCATTCAATGAAAGAAACATATAGCTCATGGTAATAAAATAAAAATAAAAATAAAATATGCAATTAAAATTACAATATGTACACTAATTAATAATTTAGCACACAATTGCAACTCCCCGGCAACGGCGCCAAAAACTGACGAGTGGCAGAAGTTAGACCAATTAAGATATTATAATATAATAGAATAGCGTTGCGAGTATAGCTCTTAACCAGCAAAAATCCGCCTCATCAATTTAGAAAGATTGTCACAAAAAGTTAAAATAAAAATACTGGGAGTATGAGTCCCAGGTCGTCTTCCAACGAGTTGCTAGAAAGGGTGCTAATTTATTAATCAGGAGTTTCCAAGAAAATTTGAGAGTTGAATAATGATCAATTAAATAATTGTAAATTAAAGCAATAAAAATTAAAGGAGATTTGTAATATTCTAAATAAAAAGCCTTGACTGGGGGAATGATTAATCGGAAGTTCTATCCTTGTTGGGATCTCTTAAGTGTAGTATCAAAAAGGTTGTTGTTTTCACTTAGTTAACCCTTACTAAATAAAGAAAAATCAAGTGATTGAGCTAACTCTTATTCGCAAATCCTAGTCCTCTCCCTTGGGAAGGTCTAGCGTCAGTAAATACAGAACTAGCCAACAACTTCCAATTTAACCATCACTTAAGCCTTCCAATTCAAGTGTCTCCTTTTAATCAACCCCCTTGTTAAGTAGGGAATCTACTCCATTGATATGAATATAATGCCGGTAGAAATATAAAAAGAAGGCATGATAAATTGAATAAAATAAAGCTTTGAAAATTAATTAAAGATAAAAGTAATCCTTTTCACTAACAATCCATGAAAATAATCCAACTACCACTTTAAACAAGAATTAAGAATATGGAATAAATAAAAGAGTAAGTAAGGAAACAAACTAGAATAGTATCTTCAACGGAAGGATGACTCTTCAATATCCAAAAGCAAAAGCAATAAACTAGGAATGTAAAGAGAAACTAGAGGAAGAGTAATTCTCTCTCTAGATTCAGATCTAAAACCCTAAAAACTATCCTAATGAGAATATGTGAATGTGTATCTCTGTCTCTCGAGTCTCTGCATGTTTCCTGGCTTTATTCTGTGTTTCTGGGCCGAAAACTGGGTCAAAACGCGGCCCGAAATCGCCCCCCAGCGTTTTCTGTTAATTTTGCAGATCGCGCAGGTCACGCGTACGCGTCAGTCACGCGTGTGCGTCATTTGGCTTTTTCCTTGTCACGCGTACGTGTACGCATCAAGCACGCGCACGCGTCACTGCAATTTCCTCCATTCCGCACGCGCGTCGGTGCTCGCTGGTCATCTCCTTAGTTCCTTGTGTTCCTTCTATTTGTGCAAGCTTCTTCTCCATTTTCTAAGCCATTCCTGCCCAATAAAGCTTGAAACACTTAACACACAGATCACGGCATCGAATGGTATAAAGGAGAATTAAAATATACTAATTAAAGATCTCTAGGAATCAATTTTTCAATCATAAAACAATACTAGGAAGGGATTATAAAATCATGCAAATCATATGAATAAGTGGGTGAAGACTTGATAAAAACCACTCAATTAAACACAAGATAAACCATAAAATAGTAGTTTATTAGAGAGTTTATATATAAACAAAATATAGTATTCCCCAAATATCCATCTTCACTTGTAGAGGAAACTGCAGACGCTCAGCGAGGTACCTCTCGACCTGCATCTAAAAATCACAACATATGTATGGAATGAGAACCAGAAGTTCTTAGCATGGTAGTGGTTCCGAGATAAATAATATATAAGGTTCCAAAAAAGCCAGAGGCAATCCTAGAACTTCAACACTCAAATTTAAAGCTTAACTATAAGTCTATAATTGAAAACCATAAGTAAGCTAGGTATTCTAAGGGTCTTAATCCTAACTCAATTCTACTTAATTCTAACTTATTCCCTCAGCTTCTCGCCTTCCTCTCATCCTCCAAAACTCTAATACACAGACAAAGCAAACACAAGTAGGATACAGATACAACAGGTAGCAAATATATAAGGTAAGCGTAATAATCACTTAGGCAAGCCCAATTAATACACAATCAAACAAAACACACATATGCGTATAATGTATGTCTATTCTTCTGGCTGTAAGTGACGGTCACCCAAGGGTGTATTGGTAAGGATTCTCTTCAATAAAACTGCGTTGCAAGTATAGCTCTACCAACAACAATCCTCGAGGGTCAAATTTAGAAGAGGAATTTGGTTGTCGCAAGTTCAACCCCAATAGAAATAACCGAAGTATTCAAACCTCGGGTCGTCTCACAAGGAATGGGCAAACATGTCCTTCAACATTGGTTAGAAATCCGGGGTTGTGAGTTATGAGCATGAAAATAAATGGGAATCTTAACAAGCAAGAAATCTCAAAATGCGTCAACTAGTTCAATTGACTAAGCAAAACATGAGCAACTTCAATGAATAAACAACATTTCACTTAATTCTATTATGAACCAAACAAGTAACTACAACTAAAGCAATTGGTTGAGGAAATTGGTTTTCAAATATGAATAATAAAAGCAACTCTTGGCTACGCTTGGGAATTGGGGTTACCATCCTTGTCTAACAATTATACCTTGAAAATTATGAGGAACCAAGCTCATTAAGTCTACTCTCAAAGTCTTAAGTATGTGATATCTACTCCTAGACTTGAAGTATGTCAAATGGCTCTGATCACATCAACCCATAAGTCCCAACCTACCTACTAATTAGATTAGTAGTGGGTTGGCGTCAATGAGTATCAAATTGACCACCTAGGGCTCCCAAATCATCAAATCCATTAGACTCAATGACTCAGGTTTACCCAATTTCCTTGACCTAGGCCAAGAGTGAAAAAGACTACTCCATAATCAAAGTAAACAATTCATCAAACACTTGCTAAGCATTAACAAAAGACATGTACGAAATGGCAATTAAATTGAAATCCACAAGTACCCACTAACAATTATCAACATATGATCATCCAAACAACAAAGTTAAACATAGAAATCATCAATGTAACATTAACAAGTCAAGATTCACAACATTCATGAAATGGGTATAAAATGATAATTGACAAGAATTCATAAACTATCACAAGATATAAGCAAAATTGTAACAAGGAATTCAAATTGAACAATTAAAACTAGTAATTAACAAGATCCAAGTCACAAATCAACAAAGGAAAATCAAATTAAAACTAGATCTAGAGAGGAACAAGGGTTTCTCCCCCTAGAATACTAAAAAGAACCAAAAACTAGCTAAAATTATATCCTTGTGTCAAATGAGTGATCCCCCTCTTCTCCCTTAGCATCCTTGGGTCCTTTCCTGTGCAGAAATAGCTTGAAATTGGGCCTAATGAGCCTCAGAAATCGCCAGGCATGATTTCCTTTAATGAGGTCACGTGCAGCTTCCCACGCGTGCGCGCCGATTGCTTTTGCGATCCACGCGTGCGCACCAAGTGCGCGTGCGCGTCGATAGAAATTTTCTAATCCGCGTGGATGCGTCCATCCTTGCACGCCGCTTCCAGCCAATCCAGTCCACGCGTGCGCGTGGAGTGCGCGAGCGCGCCGATGCTGCTTTTCCCAAAATTTCAATTCTTCATGTTCCTCCCTTTTTGTACATGCTTTCTCCCTTTCTTCTAAGTCATTCCTATCCTATAATTCTTGAAATTACTCAACAAATACATTACGTCATCGAATGGCAATAGAAGAGAATTAAAATATGGCCATTTTAAGGAAAAATAAGCATGTTTTCCATCATGGAGCAATATTGGGAAGTGAACACAAAACCATGCATTTCTTGTGAATAAGTGTGTGAAATGTTGACAAAATCCTCCAAAATAAGCACAAGATAAACCATAAAATCAGGGTTTATCAAATCTCCCCACACTTAAACCAAGCATGTCCTCATGCTTAAAATAAAAATACCAAAGATCATGTTGAGAAAGGGTTTATGAGATGCAAACAACCTATGTGGATGCATGCAACTAATGTAAAGTCATCTACCTACTTGGTCGAGAGTAAATCTATCCTCCAAGAATACGTGTGAACATATAGGGCGAAAAGAATTTGTGCTTCATGAATCCTACCAAATTGAATACCACTAAAGAGTGCATATGACTTGCTAAACGAACGCTTGTGAAAGCCAGGAACAAGCATTGAGCATCGAACCCTCACCAGAAGTGTATCCGCTCTATTCGCTCAAGTGTATAGGGTTCGTCACTCAATCCTCTCCCAATCATGCTTTCCCAGATTTGTCTTTCATCTAACAATCAACAGTTACTCGATGCATGCTTACAAGTATCATGAGGTCTTATTCATGGGTTGTAACGGGGCTAGCATGAAGGTAAGGGTGTATATGGCCAAGTAGGTTTAAAATTTGAGTCCTTGATCAACCTAGGATCCACTAGACACATAGAACAGCCTATAAAACTACAATACATTACCTAGCTACCCTTGAGTGTTTTTTTTTTTTGCACACTCATGTGTTCTTTTCAATTATACCCATATGCATTGTTTTTATTACTCTATCTTGGGGCATTTTTTATCCCCTTTCATTGCTTTCTTTCTTCTTCTTTATTTTTTTCATATATCCCTTTTTCTTGGGGTTTCTTTGTGAACCAAAGTTTCAATGCATATGGTTTAATCATTCAATACATGAATATGTTCCAAATCCTTAAATTTTCAATTACACTACAATTACATACCTATATATCTACCCGAATTTTCTAAGTATACCCACCTATTTGAATGACACACATACTAACTTACCTAAGCTAATCAATGATTCAAACTTAGGGACATTCATGGTTTTTCACTTAGGGTTGTTGATGTGCTCTTTTCAAGAACAAAGGGGGTTTATCATAGGCTCAAAATTGGTTAGCAATGGTAGATAAAAGGGTTAAGGCCATTTGGAAAAAGTGACTATTGAAATGATGGCCTCAATCATGTAAATGCATTCATACACAAAGCAATGGACATATAGAATCAGACAAAGCAAGGATCACAATCATAGAGAGAGAGAGATATGCACACAAGAATGGAAATAATGGTTAAAAGATGTAACCATGCACTAGGCTCAAAACTTTCATGCTTGTGTTCTTAGCTCAATCACTATGTTCCAAAATACATCCTTAAAGTAAGTTTACTGCAAAAAATTTTTAGAATTTTTGGTAGGTTACCCAAAACACAGTTTCTTGGAAAGGAAGTTATTGTTTTGACCAAGTAACTCTATAGAAACTAACTATCATGCAAAGGGTATTTACAAGCAAAACTAACTACACATGCAATATATTAACTTCTAAGCAAAAGATAAATCAAAAGATAAATCCATGGGTATTGAGGGGAAGAGAGTGTTACCCATGGAGATCGGTCGAACAACCTCCCCACACTTTAGAAATTAGCACGGTCCTCCGTGCTACGAATAATACGCAAGGGACAGTCGGGACCGAAACCTTCACTATCCCCTTCATCAGAGCTCCCATCACTTGGGTTTGAGGTGGATATGAATATTTTGGGTTCCTCCATGCTAGGGGTAACACAACGCAGAAGCTTCTTGATGGAAGTATATCGGCGGTGGTTGCGCCGCTCATATCTATCAAGCTTCCGGTGAAGATCTTCTATCCTTTGATGTGTGGATCTCAGTGGTGGTGATGATGAGCTAGAAGGAAAAAGAAGTGGCAGGGCCATGTCGAGGCTTGGTTTGTTCATGGGAAGGTGTAGGTATTTTCTGCTTGGGACCACATCGCCCTTAGCCGGAACTATAATCTTCTTATCCTTGGCTTCCCAAGAAACAATCGTAGCTGCAACTAAATCAGATACCAATGCTGGAAATGGCAAATTACCCCGGTCGTGAACTTGACTCATCGCTTGCTTGACAAGAAGCGGGATGTTCACCGATTTCTCCATGAGAATACACCAAACAAGCAAGGCGAGGTCTGCCGTGAAGGATGACTTGTGGGTGCTAGGTAGCACATAATGAGATAGGATCTGGGCCCAAGCTCTAGCTTCCACAATGAGGAAGCGAGCGTCAATGGACTTAGGCCGCATCCGGAGTCGACCTTGGGTCCAAAATGTCTCTGGCTCAGCAATGACTCGGAGAATCGAGTCCCAATTAAATCCATACTTTCCTCGCTGACGTAAGACTTCTTGGTAGCCATCCATGTCACTTGGCACTGGTAAGACATTAAGCACTTATTGAATAGCCTCTTCTGAAACTGAAACTTGCTTCCGGCGCATGTATACCGATTGAAGAGAGGGAAGATGGTAGTTGGTGTAGAATTCTTCCACCCAAGAGAGGTTGATTTCCCTTGGTTTCCTCAAGAGAAACTCCCATCCTCGCTGTTCAATGCGGGGCAAAATATAAGGAGCAATCTTGTCCGGCGGAGCGAGTAGATGCTCGGGATGATAGTTCCTTACAGCTATGGAGGGGAACATAAGTTCACAAAAGCGGTTGGGGAACCTTGAAGAATCTCTCGCCGGTTTGCCCTTGTCATTCTCATCAAGATGAGCGGGTGTCTTCCCTTTCTTAGATAGGGGTTTGGCTCCTAATGAAGAGCGCGCCTTAGAGTTTGATGTTCGGGGTGCCTTTTTTGCGGCTGGTTTCCTTGGAGCTATCTCCTTGCCTTTCTTGGTGGCCATACTAAAAAGGAAGAGAAGGAAAGAAAACATTAAACCCAAGAATCAATTTAACAAAAACATGCAAGTGAGTTGTGGTGCCCATGGTGAATGTAAAAGCAAGGGTCACAGCACTTGGCATGGGATGCAAGAGGAAGGAAAAGCATGCAATGGTATGAGAAGAGTAGTCTCAAACATCCATAATAAAGAGAAAGTCATGTTTAATTAATATCTAATTGGCAAGTATAAACTTAAAGCTCACAAATTGGACTCAATGCATTTAAGTGAAAGCAAGTGAATGAGGAGAGAGCACCAATTTGAAAATACATGGCTAAATTGAGCCGAAATGGTATATGTGCATTTCCTCGAACACTTGGCGTGCAATAATCAAGCAATGAGCAATTATGAGATACTAAACCAATTTAAAGCCCAAAATAGAACATCAATCATCACATAAACATCACACAATGGCAAAGGTTAGAGAAAGAATGACAAAAGATCTATTAATGCAAATTAAGCTCAAATTCAACATCCATGGAGAAATAAAGAAAAAGGAAAAAGAAGCAAATAAAAGCAAGAAACATCATCATACAAGTAAAAGAGAAACTAAGTAGAATAATAAGAAGCATCTAACTAGAAAAAACAATGCAAGGAACAATGGAAGTAAAGAAATGGAAGAAGTAAAACCTTGATGAGTATGAAGGTACAAGGTTGAATCTTCTTTTATAAAGATGAGAGAGAAAATAGGAGAAGTGTAGTGCTACCGGAAAAGAGTGGTTGTCACCGGTGAGTGGCCGGAGACAATGGTGGTGGATAGTGGAAGAAGAAGAAGAGAAGGGAAATGATGGATGAAGAAGAAAAAAGAAACTAAGGAAGAGAAAGGGTTGAGAGAAAGAGAAACAGGGCAAGGCGCGAAGGTATTAAACTGACTCGCGCAACCAGCGCGCGCGCAAGGTGCACTGGCGCGTCGATGAAGGTGCTATCAGATGGCGCGTGCGCGTCAGTGGCGCGCGCGCGCGAGAGAGGTTGTGCCTCAGGCACAAAAGTGGCACAAAGTTGGCTCAGGTCTCTGGTTTTTGTAACAGAGTGAGTTAATGAAGAAGGCGCGCGGACGCGCACCCTGCGCGGACGCGTGCTTGAGGTGTTTCGCAACTGGCGCGGACGCGCACTACGCGCGGACGCGTGGGTTTTGGCACGAGGTTGGCCCAACGGTGGCACAACTCTCGGGTTTTTGTACCAGAGAGTCCACATTTCTCCATCAGTGCGCGCGCGCACCGTACGCTGGCGCGTTGATGGTTAAATTGCCAGGGTGCGCGCAGGCGGCATGTACGTGGACGTGTGGGTACCTATCGCGAGTTGGGCACAAAGTGGGCATAACTCTCGGGTGTTTGGCCCAAGAATGGAATTTCGCTACCGGCGCGCGCGCGCACTGTGCGCTGGCGCGTCGGTGTCCCTCTTCAAAGAAAAATTTGTGTTTTCTTTATCCTTTTCACATCCTATTTACATGAACATCCTATCTATCCGATAAAATCAACAAAGCTAGCATTCCTATGCACTCAATCAATTATCAAAAGACCACAAAATTCTCAAGAAACTAAGAATACAAATAAGATGGTATAAACAAGGAAGATCTTACCACGGTGGGGTGCCTCCCACCAAGCACTTTTCTTTAACGTCCTTAAGTTGGACGGTCCTTTTATTAAGCTTCCTCACTCCTTGGTACATCCTCCAATATGTACACCTCTAGTTCTCTTGGGGGCTTGCAACCATGATACCTCTTCACTCTATGTCCATTCACCTTGAAGGTTGCTTCACTCTTGGGATCAAACAATTCCACCACTCCGTAGGGCTTCATCTCCTTCACCTTGAAAGGTCCTTCCCATCTAGAGCGGAGCTTGCCAGGCATAAAGCGGATTCTTGAGTTGTAGAGGAGGACCTCATCACCTTCTTGAAAGTCCTTCTTCCGAATGTGATGGTCATGGAATGCTTTAGTCTTTTCCTTGTAGATTCGGGCATTCTCATACGACTCGTTCCTCAAGCATTCGAGCTCCTCTAGTTGTAGCTTCCTAGCTTCGCCCGCCCTGGCTAGATCCGTGTTGCACTGCTTTACCGCCCAATAGGCTCGATGCTCAATCTCCACCGAGAGGTGACATGCCTTACCATAGACGATCCGGAAAGGACTCATCCCTATCGGAGTCTTGTAGGCAGTTCTATATGCCCATAGTGCATCTCCTAACCTGAGGCTCCAATCCTTTCTTTGCGGATTGACCACTTTCTCCAAGATTCTCTTGATTTCCCGGTTGGACACTTCCGCTTGTCCATTTGTTTGCGGATGATAAGCAGTGGCAACCTTATGCGACACTCCATAGCGCTTGAGCAATGCTTCTACCTTCCTGTTACAAAAGTGGGATCCTTGGTCGCTCACGATTGCTCGTGGTGACCCATAACGGCATACAATATGATTCCTTATGAAAGAAACAACGGCATTGGCGTCATCAAGGTGGGTAGATACGGCCTCTACCCACTTTGACACATAGTCAACCGCTAACAGAATATATAGATATCCACTAGAGTTGGGAAACGGTCCCATAAAGTCAATACCCCATACATCAAATATCTCACAGAATAGCATAGGTTGCTGAGGCATTTCATCCCTTTGGGATGCGTTTCCTGACTTCTGACACTGATGGCAAGACACACATAATTGGTTAGCATCCTTGAATAAGGTTGGCCACCAGAATCCACAATCCAACACTTTTTTAGCGGTCCTTTGTGGGTCAAAGTGGCCACCACATTCGGACGAATGACAAGCTTCAAGAATTGGTTGGAATTTGGATTCCGGGACGCATCTTCGAATTACTTGGTCCACGCCCCTCTTCCACAAGTGAGGGTCATCCCAAATATAGTATTTGGAATCACTCCTCAACTTGCCCCTTTGGTTTTTCGAAAAGTTAGGAGGGAAGATTCTTGCAACCAAGTAGTTCACCATTGGGGCAAACCAAGGAAAGCTAACCGACACAGCATGCAAACTATCTAATGGGAATGAGTCGTTGATTGGAAATGGATCAGTTTTTAAATTCTCAATGCGGCTTAAATGATCCGCAACCAGGTTTTGAGATCCACTCCGGTCCCTAATCTCAATGTCAAATTCTTGCAAAAGTAAGATCCAACGTATGAGTCTAGGCTTTGACTCATTCTTTGTCAATAAGTACTTTAAAGCTGCATGATCCGTGTATACCACTATCTTTGAACCTAGCAAATAAGATCTGAATTTATCTAGAGCATGAACAATGGCTAAAAGTTCTTTTTCAGTAGTGGTATAGTTGGATTGTACTGCATCTAGTGTCTTAGAAGAGTAAGCAATGACATAAGGGAGTTTACCATCGCGCTGTGCAAGCGCGGCACCTACAGCATGGTTTGACGCATCGCACATTATCTCAAATGGCAACGTCCAGTTGGGGCCTCGCACAATTGGTGCCGTGGTAAGAACTCTCCTTAGCTCTTCAAAAGCCTTTACACATTCACGGTCAAACTCAAAATCCACATCTTTTTGGAGTAGGCGCGACATGGTAAAGCAATCTTGCTGAAGTCCTTGATAAAACGCCTATAAAATCCTGCATGTCCCAAAAACGAGCGGACCTCCCTCACGGATGAGGGGTGAGGCAAAGTAGTAATAACATCGACCTTGGCCGGGTCCACAAAAATGCCCTCATGAGATACTACATGTCCTAACACTATACCTTGTTGTACCATAAAATGACATTTTTCAAAATTTAAGACAAGGTTAGTGTCAACACATCTAGCTAGGACCTTGGCCAAGCTCTCTAAACAAAAATCGAATGAAGTACCATAAACGCTGAAGTCGTCCATAAAAACTTCCAAGCAATCCTCCATTAGATCGGAGAAGACACTCGTCATGCACCGCTGAAAGTTAGCGGGTGCGTTACATAGTCTAAATGGCATCCTTTTATAGGCAAAGGTGCCAAACGGACAAGTAAACGTGGTCTTCTCCTGATCTTCAGGAGCAATATGTATTTGGAAGTAGCCAATAAATCCATCAAGAAAACAGTAGTGAGATTTACCTGCCAAGCAGTCTAGCATCTGATCGATGAAGGGTAAGGGGTAATGGTCTTTTCGTGTGGCGGCGTTCAATCTTCTGTAGTCAATACATACTTGCCATGCATTTTGGACTCTTTTAGTGACCAATTCACTGTCGTCCTTCTTGACCGTTGTGATGCCCGACTTCTTGGGAACAACTTGAACCGGGCTCACCCACTCACTGTCGGAAATTGGGTATATGATATCCGCATCCAATAATCGGGTGACCTCTTTCTTCACTACATCAAGGATGGTTGGGTTGAGCCTCCTTTACGGTTGCCTAACTGGCTTGGCTCCATCTTGGAGAAAGATCCTATGCATGCACTTGCGGGGGTCAATTCCCAAAATATCCGCTAGGCTCCATCCTATTGCTTTCTTGTACTTTCTTAGAACATCTATGAGCTTTCCCTCTTCTTCACTTGAGAGCTCACTAGCAATAACGACCGGAAACCTTTGGTTATCCTCTAAGAAAGCATACTTCAGATGAGATGGAAGGGGCTTCAGTTCACTTTTTATCTCAAGATGAGGTTCCTTTTCATCAAGCTCATGGGACTCATTCTTGACAACTTCCTCTTATTCATCCTCTTGGTCATCCGTCTCCTCAACAACGGGGTAGCACAACTTGTCATGATCTTCTTCTTACACTTCCGCTACCACTTCATCAATTACATCACATCGGAGCATGCAATGTTCTTCGGGAGAATGTTTCATGGCTTCCTCCAAATTGAACTTGATAGTCTTGTCTCCAATCCCAAAGGAATATACACCGGTGAAGGCATCTAACTTGAATTTGGAGGTTTTGAGGAAGGGTCTACCAAGTAGAACGGAGGATGAGCTTCTATTTTCTGCTGGAGGCATTTCAAGGATGTAAAAGTCAACCGAAAAAACCAAATCCTTAATTGCCACGAGTACATCTTCTGCTATTCCCATCACTGTGATCACACTTTTATCAGCTAAGGCAAACCTCGCCGCCGACTTCTTCAATGGAGCCAAATTCAACCACACATAAATAGAAAGCGGCATGATGCTAACACAGGCCCCCAAGTCACACATACAATCATGAAAAGTGTATCCACCAATACAACAAGACACTAAGCACGGTCCAGAGTCACCACATTTTCTTGGAATAGGTTCCATCAAGGAAGAAATTAAACTACCCAAGGATAATGTCTCCAATTCTCCTATCCTATCCTTGTGTGTACACAAGTCTTTCAAAAATTTTGCATACTTTGGAATTTGTTGAATAGCATCAAGGAGTGGTATGGTTACCTCAACCTTTTTGAACACTTGAAGCATGTTCAAATCAAACTCCGGTGTTTTCTTCGCTTTCTTCACCATGGAAGGAAATGGAATAGGAATTGACTCATCCACTATGGCTTTCCTCTTGGGTTCCTTGAGGTTTACTCCTTCTTCCTCATGCCTTTTGTCTACCACCTCTTCTTCATGTGGGGCTTCAACGACTACCTCTTCCTCATGAATTTCTCCCATGACCCTTGGAGGTATCTCCTCTAACGTAGTCCCCGACCTTAGAGTGATGGCGTTGAGACCGCCCTTTGGGTTTGGTTGGGGTTGGGATGGAAGGTTAGAAGAACTTGAGGGTTGGTTAGTGTTGTTATTGGGGTTTGGTGGTTGGTTTGACATGTTCATCTTTGAAAGCAAGTTGGTGAGGTTAGCCAATTGGGTACTCAAGGCATCAAATTGAGCCTTGTTGCTCTCATCTCGGTTTTCCATAGCGGCTCTAAGCTCTTCAACTTGATTGTTGGAAGATGGAGAAGTTTAGTTTTGGTTTTGTTGTCTATGGTGTGGTGCTTGGTACTTGGTGTAGTTGTTTTGGTTTTAGTTGAAGTCGCTTTGGTTGGCTTGGTAGTTGGTGTTGTTGTGATGGTATTGGGATGAAGATTGGTTGTTGTTGTGATGAGAAGAAGAGTTGTTCCACCTTTGGTTTTGATTGCTCCCTTGTGCATTATCTCTCCACCCTTGATGTTGATTACCACCTTGATGGTAATTATTTTAACCTTGAGAAGGGTAGGGTGGACGGTTGTTGTAATTCACATTGGCTACCACAAGAGCATGTTCCTCTTGAATTTGATGGCATTGGTCGGTGTAATGTATGGTGCTAGAGCACAAACCACAAATTCTAGGAGGGCCTTCAAGTTGAGCAACTGGAGGTGGGGCTTGGACGGCTTGGATGGAGTAGTATTCCTTTTGATCCTTTTGGATTTGTGTAAGGATGGTGGTCATATCCCCAAGTGCCTTGGTTAGACTTGCTTCGGAAGGGGATGGTTCTACCACACCCTTGAGAGGATTGCTTCTCACCCTTGTGTGTTGTGTCGCTTTGGCAACGTCCTTTATCAAATTCCAAGATTCTCCCTCCGTCTTGTTTTTCAAAAGGGAACCGCCATTAGAAGCGGTGAACAATCTTCTATCTTCCGCACAAAGACCTCCGGTGAAGTAGCTAATGAGCAAGTGAGTGGTCATTCCGTGGTGCGGGCATGACTCCAATAGCCTCTTGAACCGAGACCAATACTCGTACAAACTCTCTTGGTCTCTTTGCATTATGCCCGAAATCTCCTTCCGGATGTAGTCGGTCTTCTCCGGTGGGAAGAACTTATCAAGAAACTCTCTCCTCAAGAAATCCCAATTAGTCACAATCTCATCCGGTAGCGAATAGAACCATGTTTTTGCTTGCGCTTCAAGAGAGAAAGGGAAGGCAAAAACCATGATAGCTACCTCATCGGCTCCATGCCTTCGAGCCGTAGAACAAGCAACTTGAAAATCCTTCAAATGTCGGATGGGGTCTTGACCCGGCAACCCATGATACTTAGGAAGTAGATTTATCAAGCTACTCTTCAACTCAAAGTTTGGATCAAGGTTAGGATACCTTGCTTGCAACGGTTGAAGTATGATATCAGGAGCCCCTTGCTCATGCAAAGTGATCCGGCGTGGCTCCGCCATGTGTGGCTCACCTGTAGGATGCAAAAATGTATTAGTAGTGTCAACAGAAGAATAGGAAGTAGCGGACTCCAAGTCACTCTCGGTAACGTCTAGTGATTCGGTATTTTCCTCAAGAGAGGCCGAAGTACTAGGCGTATAGTCCAACCGCCGTCTAGCTTGCCGAGTGTGTAACAAAGTTCTTTCGATCTCGGGATCAAAATTGGCTAAGCTAGAATTTGGTTGAGACCGAGTCATCAAACTTGAAAGTCATAGCACAAATGTAAAAGAAATCTAAACTATGACTTAGTATTGAAAGAAGTAAACTATCTACAATATTCACATATTCACATAACCAATATCAAGGCATATGTTGCAACCATTCCCCGGCAATGGCACCAAAAATTTGACAGACACCCAAGGGTGTATTGGTAAAGATTCTCTTCAATAAAACCGCGTTGCAAGTATAGCTCTACCAACAACAATCCTCGGGGGTCAAATTTAGAAGAGAGATTTGGTTGTCACAAGTTCAACCTCAATGAAATAACCGAAGTATTCAAACCTCAGATCGTCTCACAAAGAATGGGCAAACATGTCCGTCAACATTGGTTAGAAATCCGGGGTTGTGAGTTATGAGCATGAAAATAAATGGGAATCTTAACAAGCAAGAAATCTCAAAATGCGTCAACTAGTTCAATTGACTAAGCAAAACATAAGCAACTTCAATGAATAAACAACATTCCACTTAATTCTATTATGAACCAAACAAGTAACTACAACTAAAGCAATTGGTTGAGGAAATTGGTTTTCAAATATGAATAATAAAAGCAACTCTTGGCTAGGTTTGGGAATTGGGGTCACCATCCTTGTCTAACAACTATACCTTGACAATTATGAGGAACCAAGCTTATTAAGTCTACTCTCAAAGTCTTAAGTATGTGATATCTACTCCTAGACTTGAAGTACGTCAAATGGCTCTGATCACATCAACCCATAAGTCCCAACCTACCTACTAATTAGATTAGTAGTGGGTTGGCGTCAATGAGTATCAAATTGACCACCTAGGGCTCCCAAATCATCAAATCCATTAGACCCAATGACTCAGGTTTACCCAATTTCCTTGACCTAGGCCAAGAGTGAAAAAGACTACTCCATAATTAAAGTAAACAATTCATCAAACACTTGGTAAGCATTAACAAAAGACATGTTCAAAATGATAATTAAATTGAAATCCACAAGTACCCACTAACAATTATCAACATATGATCATCCAAACAACAAAGCTAAACATAGAAATCATCAATGTAACATTAACAAGTCAAGATTCACAACATTCATGAAATGGGTATAAAATGATAATTGACAAGAATTCATAAACTATCACAAGATATAAGCAAAATTGTAACAAGGAATTCAAATTGAACAATAAAAACTAGTAATTAACAAGATCCAAGTCACAAATCAACAAAGAAAAATCAAATTAAAACTAGATCTAGAGAGGAACAAGGGTTTCTCCCCCTAGAATACTAAAAAGAACCAAAAACTAGCTAAAATTATGTCCTTGTGTCAAATGAGTGATCCCCCTCTTCTCCCTTAGATCCTTGGGTCCTTTCCTGTGCAGAAACAGCTTGAAATTGGGCCGAATGAGCCTCAGAAATCGCCAGGCATGATTTCCTTTAATGAGGTCACGTGCAGCTTCCCACGCGTGCGCGCCAAGTGCGCGTGCGTGTCGATAGAACTTTTCTGATCCGCGCGGATGCGTCCATCCTTGCGCGCCGCTTCCAGCCAATCCAGTCCACGCGTGCGCGTGGAGTGCGTGAGCGCGCCGATGCTGCTTTTCCCAAGATTTCAATTCTTCATGTTCCTCCCTTTTTGTACATGCTTTCTCCCTCTCTTCTAAGTCATTCCTATCCTATAATTCCTGAAATTACTCAACAAATACATCACGGCATCGAATGGCAATAGAAGAGAATTAAAATATGGCCATTTTAAGGCAAAATAAGCATGTTTTCCATCATGGAGCAATATTGGGAAGTGAACACAAAACCATGCATTTCTTGTGAATAAGTGTGAGAAATGTTGACAAAATCCCCCAAAATAAGCACAAGATAAACCATAAAATCGGGGTTTTTCAGTAAGCTCACGTGTCGATTAAATTGCCAAAACCCGACACATCCGATAGCTAACCCATATATTGTCTCTAGGTTACGCATCCCCAAGACAAACTTTAACGAAGGAGAGTGCCTTTTCACCTTTTCCTGGAGGTATCACAAAGGAAAGTGACTTTCCACATCGAAGGAGTGTGCCTTTCCACCTTCCAACCAGAGAAGAATGTAGGGAAAATAATATGAAGGAGAGTGCCTTTCTATCTTTCCCACATCCCCGTCACGACAAGAGAGGAAATCCTCCAATCTCAACTTGCCATCCGATAAAATTTCAATTTAACATGCAAGCGGGATCACACCCAGACCTTGCCATCTTGACCATTTCGACCATACTCAGTCATCGCTAATCTCAACATTCACACCTCAATTCAGTTACATTTCATACATCTTCATTGATTCCGCACTTCCTCAACCATAATTCATTACTTCAAACTTTCCTTTACTCCCAAGTTACCACCTCTCAAGGCTCATACCCCCTCACTATGATTTAGGATTAAATTTTAGGGTCTTTGAAGGCCAAAATAGAGGTTGGTGCACGAAATTGTGATCATCAATGGCGCCAACAACTTGGTACGTACAATTGTAATCGCAACTCTTTATCAAAACTCCGCACAACTAACCAGCAAGTGCACTGGGTCGTCCAAGTAATAAACCTTACGTGAGTAAGGGTCGATCCCACGGAGATTGTCGGCTTGAAGCAAGCTATGGTCATCTTGTAAATCTCAGTCAGGCGGATTCAAATGGTTATGGAGTTTAAGGTGATGAAAATAAAATATAAAATAAAGATAGAGATACTTATGTAATTCATTGGTGGATTTCAGATAAGCATATGAAGATGCTTTGTTCTCCTTGAACCTCTACTTTCCTATTGCCTTCTTCCAATCATTCATACTCCTTTCCAAGGCAAGCTTTATGTTGGGCATCACCGTTGTCAATGGCTACATCCCGTCCTCTCAGTGAAAATGGTCCTGATGCTCTGTCACAACATCGGCTAATCAGCTGTCGGTTCTCGATCATGTCGGAATAGGATCCATTGATCCTTTTGCATCTGTCCCACGCCCCACAATCGCGAGTTTGAAGCTCGTCATAGTCATCCCTTCTCAGATCCTACTCGGAATACCACAGACAAGGTTTAGACTTTTCGGATCTCAAAAATGGCTGCCATTAATTCTAGCCTATACCACGAAGGTTCCAATCTTAGATTAGAAACCCAAGAGATACACACTCAATCGAAGGTAGAACGGAAGTGGTTGTCAGGCACACGTTCATAGGTGAGATGATGATGAGTGTCACGGATCATCACATTCATCAAGTTGAAGAACAAGTGATATCTTAGAGAAGAAGTAGGCGTGAATTGAATAGAAAAACAGTAGTAATTGTATTAATTCATGAGGAATAACAGAGCTCCACACCTTAATCTATGGTGTGTAGAAACTCCACCGTTGAGAATACATAAGAAAAAGGTCCAGGCATGGCCGTGAGGCCAGCCCCCAAACGTGAAAAGGTCTATCAAAGTATATCAAGTGTATCAAAAGTATGAAAATACAATAGTAAAAGGTCCTTTTTATAGAGAACTAGTAGCCTAGGGTTTACAGAAATCAGCAATTAATGCAGAAATCTTCTTCCGGACCCACTTGGTGTGTGCTTGGGCTGAGCATTGAAGCATTTTCGTGTAGAGACTTTTCCTGGAGTTAAACGCCAGCTTTTGTGCCAGTTTGGGCGTTTAACTCCAGCTTTGGTGCCAGTTCCGGCGTTTAACGCTGGGAATTCTTGAGCTGACTTTGAACGCCGGTTTGGGCCATCAAATCTCGAGCAAAGTATGGGCTATTATATATTGCTGAAAAGCCCAGGATGTCTACTTTCCAACGCAATTAAGAGCGTGCCAATTGGGCTTCTGTAGCTCCAGAAAATCCACTTTGAGTGCAGGGAGGTCAGAATCCAACAGCATCTGCAGTCCTTTTTCAGCCTCTGAATCAGATTTTTGCTCAGGTCCCTTAATTTCAGCCAGAAAATACCTGAAATCACAGAAAAACACACAAACTTATAGTAAAGTCCAGAAGAGTGATTTTTATTTAAAAACTAATAAAAACATAATAAAAACTAACTAAAATATACTAAAAACATACTAAAAATAATGCCAAAAAGCGTATAAATTATCCGCTCATCACAACACTAAACTTAAATTGTTGCTTGTCCCCAAGCAACTGAAAATCAAATAGGATAAAAAATAAGAGAATATACAATGAATTCCAAAAACATCTATGAAGATCAGTATTAATTAGATGAGCGGGGCTTTTAGCTTTTTGCTTCTGAACAGTTTTGGCATCTCATTTTATCCCTTGAAGTTCAGAATGATTGGCATCTATAGGAACTCAGAATCTAGATAGTGTTACTGACTTTCCTAGTTAAGTATGTTGATTCTTGAACACAGCTACTTTATGAGTCTTGGCCGTGGCCCTAAGCACTTTGTTTTCCAGTATTACCACCGGATACATAAATGCCACAGACACATAACTGGGTGAACCTTTTCAGATTGTGACTCAGCTTTGCTAGAGTCCCCAATTAGAGGTGTCCATGGTTCTTAAGCACACTCTTCTTTTTGCTTTGGACCTCGACTTTAACCGCTCAGTCTCAAGTTTTTACTTGACACCTTCATGCCACAAGCACATGGTTAGGGACAGCTTGGTTTAGCCGCTTAGGCCAGGATTTTATTCCTGTGGGCCCTCCTATCCACTGATGCTCAAAGCCTTGGATCTTTTTTATCACCCTTGCCTTTTGGTTTAAAGGGGTATTGGCTTTTTTTGCTTGCTTTTCCTCTTTTTTTTTTTTTGCAAGCTTTTCACTGCTTTTTCTTGCTTCAAGAATCAATTTTATTATTTTTCAGATCATCAGATAACATTTCTCCTTTTTCTTTCATTCTTTCAAGAGCCAACAATTTTAACATTCATAAACAATCAAATTCAAAAATATGCACTGTTCAAGCATTCATTCAGAAAAATAATAGTATTGCCACCACATCAAGATAATTAAACTGTTTTAAAATTTGAAATTCATGCACTTCTTTTTCTTTTTCAATTAAAAACATTTTTCATTTAAGAAAGGTGATGGATTCATTTTCATAGCTTTAAGGCATAGACACTAAGACACTAATGATCATGCAATAAAGACACAAACATAGATAAACATAAAGCATAATTTTTGAAAAACAGAAAATAAAGAACAAGGAAATTAAAGAACGGGTCCACCTTAGTAATGGCAGCTTGTTCTTCCTCTTGAAGATCTTATGGAGTGCTTGAGCTCCTCAATGTCTCTTCCTTGCCTTTGTTGCTCCTCTCTCATGGTTCTTTGATCTTCTCTAATTTCATGGAGGAGGATGGAATGCTCTTGGTGCTCCATCCTTAGTTGTCCCATGTTGGAACTCAATTCTCCTAGGGAGGTGTTGATTTGCTCCCAATAGTTTTGTGGAGGAAGATGCATCCCTTGAGGTATCTCAGGGATTTCATGATGAGGAATTTTCTCATGCTCTTGATAAGGTTCTCTTGTTTGCTCTATCCTTTTCTTAGTGATGGGTTTGTCCTCATCAATGAGAATGTCTCCCTCTATGTCAATTCCAACCAAATTGCAAAGGTGACAAATGAGATGAGGGAAGGCTAACCTTGCCAAAGGAGAGGACTTGTCCGCCACCTTGTAGAGTTCTTGGGATATAACCTCATGAACTTCCACTTCCTCTCCAATCATGATGCTATGTATCATGATAGCCCGGTCTATAGTAGCTTCGGACCGGTTGCTAGTGGGAATGATTGAGCGTTGGATGAACTCCAACCATCCCCTAGCTACGGGCTTGAGGTCATGCCTTCTTAGTTGAACCTGCTTCCCTCTTGAATCTCTCTTCCATTGAGCGCCCTCTTCACATATGTCCATGAGGACTTGGTCCAACCTTTGATCAAAGTTGACCCTTCTTGTGTATGGGTGTGCATCTCCTTGCATCATAGGCAAGTTGAATGCCAACCTTACATTTTCCAGACTAAAATCTAAGTATTTCCCTCGGACCATTGTAAGCCAATTCTTAGGGTCCAGATTCACACTTTGATCATGGTTCTTAGTGATCCATGCATTGGCATAGAACTCTTGAACCATTAAGATTCCGATTTGTTGAATGGGGTTGGTGAGAACTTCCCAACCTCTTCTTAGAATCTCATGTCGGATCTCCAGATATTCGCCCTTTTTGAGCTTAAAAGGGACCTCGGGGATCACTTTCTTCTTGGCCACAACTTCATAGAAGTGGTCTTGATGCACCCTTGAGAGGAATCTCTCCATCTCTCATGACTTGGAGGTGGAAGCTTTTGCCTTCCCTTTCCTCTTTCTAGAGGTTTCTCCAGCCTTTGGTGCCATAAATGGTTATGGAAAAATGAAAAGCTTTAGATTTTACCACACCAAATTTAGAAGGTTGCTCGTCCTCGAGCAAAAGAAGAAAGAAGAGAGTAGAAGAAGTAGAAATAGAGGAGATGGAGTGGGCTTTGTGTTTCGGCCAAGGGGGAGAAGTGGTGTTTAGGTTGTGTGAAAATGAAGGAGTGAAGATGGGTTTATATAGGAGTGAGAGGGATGTGTATGGTTCGGCCATTATGGGTGGGTTTGGGAGGAAAAGTGGTTTGAATTTGGATGGTGAAGTAGTGGGGTTTTATGAAGGATGGATGTGAGTGGTGAAGTGAATAGTGGGATTTGATAGGTGAGGGGTTTTTGGGGAAGAGGTATTGAAGTGATTGGTGAATGGGTGAAGAAGAGAGAGAGAGGTGGGGTAGGTGGGGATCCTGTGGGGTCCACAGATCCTGAGGTGTCAAGGATATCTCATCCCTGCACCAAGTGGCGTGCAAAACGCCCCTTTCTGCCAATCCTGGTGTTTAACGCCAGGCTACTGCCCATTTCTGGCGTTTAACGCCAGCTTCTTGCCCATTCCTGGCGTTAAACTCCAGTCTGGTGCCCTTTTCTGGCGTTAAACGCCCAGAATGGTGCCAGACTGGGCGTTTAACGCCCATTCTGCTACCCTTACTGGCGTTTAAACGCCAGTAGGTTTCTCCTCCAGGGTGTTCTATTTTTCATTCTGTTTTTCACTTTGTTCTTGCTTTTTCAATTGTTTTTGTGACTTCACATGATCATCAACCTACAGAAAACATAAAATAATAAAAGAAAGTAGAAATTTAACATAGATAATTAAAAATTGGGTTGCCTTCCAACAAGCACTTCTTTAATGTCAATAGCTTGACAGTGGGCTCTCATGGAGCCTCACAGATGTTCAGAGCATTGTTGGAACCTCCCAACACCAAACTTAGAGTTTGAATGTGGGGGTTCAACACCAAACTTAGAGTTTGACTGTGGGGGCTCTGTTTGACTCTGTATTGAGAGAAGCTCTTCATGCTTCCTCTCCATGGTTACAGAGGGATATCCTTGAGCTTTAAACACAATGGAGTCTTCATTCACTTGAATGATCAATTCTCCTCTGTCAACATCAATCACAGCCTTTGCTGTAGCTAGGAAGGATCTGCCAAGGATGATGGATTCATCCATACACTTCCCAGTTTCTAGGATTATGAAATCAGCAGGGATGTAATGGTCTTCAACCTTTACCAAGACATTCTCTACAAGTCCATAAGCCTATTTCTTTGAATTGTCTGCCATCTCTAGTGAGATTCTTGCAGCTTGTACCTCAATGATCCCTAGCTTCTTCATTACAAAGAGAGGCATAAGGTTTATGCTTGACCCTAGGTCACACAGAGCCTTCTCAAAGGTCATGGTGCCTATGGTACAAGGGATTGAGAACTTTCCAGGGTCCTGTCTCTTTTGAGGTAATCTCTGCCTAGTCAAGTCATCCAGTTCTTTGATGAGCAATGGAGGTTCATTCTCCCAAGTCTCATTACCAAATAACTTGGCATTTAGCTTCATGATTGCTCCAAGGTACTTAGCAACTTGCTCTTCAGTGACATCTTCATCCTCTTCAGAGGAAGAATACTCATCAGAGCTTATGAAAGGCAGAAGTAAATTCAATGGAATCTCTATGGTCTCAGAATGAGCCTCAGATTCCCATGGTTCCTCATTAGGGAACTCCATGGAGGTCAGTGGGCGTCCATTGAGGTCTTCCTCAGTAGGAATCACTACCTCTTCCTCCTCTCCATGTTTGTCCATGTGAGATATGGTTATGGCCTTGCACTCTCTCTTTGGATTCTCTTCTGTATTGCTAGGGAGAGTGCTAGGAGGGAGTTCAGTAATTTTCTTACTCAGCTGACCCAATTGTGCCTCCAAATTTCTAATGGAGGACCTTGTTTTAGTCATGAAACTTTGAGTGGTTTTGATTAGATCAAAGACAATGGTTGCTAAGTCAGAGTGGCTCTGCTTAGAATTCTCTGTTTGTTGCTGAGAAGATGATGGAAAAGGCTTGCTATTGCTAAACCTGTTTCTTCCACCATTATTGTTGTTGAAACTTTGTTGAGGTCTCTGTTGATCCTTCCATGAGAGATTTGGATGATTTCTCCATGAAGGATTATAGGTATTTCCATAGGATTCTCCCATGTAATTTACCTCTTCCATTGCTGGGTTCTCAGGATCATAAGCTTCTTCTTCAGAGGAAGCTTCCTTAGTACTGCCTGTTGCTGCTTGCATCTCAGACAGACTCTGAGAAATCATATTGACTTGTTGGGTCAATATTTTATTCTGAGCCAATGTGGCATTCAGAGTATCAATCTCAATAACTCCTTTCTTTTGAGCTGTCCCATTATTCACAGGATTTCTTTCAGAAGTACACATGGATTGGTTATTTGCAACCATTTCAATGAGTTCTTGAGCTTCTGCAGGCGTCTTCTTCAGATGAAGAGATCCTCCAGCAGAGCTATCCAATGACATCTTGGATAGTTCAAACAGACCATCATAGAAAATTCCTATGATGCTCCATTCAGAAAGCATGTCTGAAGGGCACCTTCTGATCAATTGCTTGTATCTTTCCCAAGCTTCATAGAGGGATTCTCCTTCCTTCTGTCTGAAGATTTGAACTTCCACTCTAAGCTTGCTCAATTTTTGAGGTGGAAAGAACTTTGCCAAGAAGGCATTGACTAGCTTTTCCCAAGAGTTCAGGCTTTCTTTAGGTTGTGAGTCCAACCATGTCCTAGCTCTGTCTCTTACAGCAAAAGGAAAAAGCATAAGTCGGTAGACTTCAGGATCAACCCCATTGGTCTTGACAGTGTCACAGATTTGCAAGAATTCAGCTAAGAACTTATGAGGATCTTCCAATGGAAGTCCATGAAACTTGCAATTCTGTTGCATTAGAGAAACTAATTGAGGCTTAAGCTCAAAGTTGTTTGCTCTAATGGCAGGGATAGAGATGCTTCTCCCATAGAAATCAGGAGTAGGTGCAGTAAAGTCACCAAGTACCTTCTTTGCATTGTTGGCATTGTTGTTGTTTTCGGCTGCCATGGTTTCTTCTTCTTTGAAAAGTTCTGTTAGGCCCTCTAAAGAGAATTGTTCTTTAGCTTCTCTTAGCTTTCTCTTCAAGGTCCTTTCGGGTTCAGGATCAGATTGAACAAGTATGCCTTTATCTTTGTTCATGCTCATATGAAAGAGAAGAGAACAAGAAAATAGGGAATCCTCTATGTCACAGTATAGAGATTCCTTGAGGTGTCAGAAGAAAAGAAGAATAGAAGGAGGAGGTGGAGAAGAGGGAATCGAACTTATCAAGAGGGACAAAGTTCGAATTGCACCTTGAGGAGGAGTGTTAGTCCCTTAAATAGAAGGATGTGAAAAGAGGGGAAGAATTTTCGAAAATAAATTAAAAAGATTTTGAAATAATAAAAAGAAAATTTTGAAAATTTGATTGAGATTTTCGAAAATTAAGTTTGGGAAAGAAATTAAGTGATTTAAAAAAGATTTTGAAATTAGAAAAAGATATGATTGAAAATTAATTTTGAAAAAGATGTGATTGAAAAGATATGATTGAAAATCAAATTAAAAAGAGAAAGTTTTGAAACTAAAGTTGATTACTTGACTAACAAGAAATTAGAAGATATGATTCTAAAATTTAAAATTTGATCCTTTCTTAATAGGCAAGTAACAACTTGAAAATTTTTGAAGTAAATCTTGAATTGAAGCAAGGATTTTTGAAAATAGTAAAAATAAATATAAAATAGAAAGAAATTGATTTTGAAAGAGATATGATTGAAAATATATGATTTGAAAAAGATTTGATTTTGAAAAATTATGAAAACTTGAAAAAAAGTGAATTAAAAACAAAATCTTCCCTCTAGTGTCATCTTGGCGTTAAACGCCCAGAATGGTGCCCATTCTGGTGTTTAACGCCCAAATCTCTACCTTTCTGGGCGTTAAATGCCCAGCCAGGTACCCTGGCTGGCGTTTAAACGCCAGTTTTCCTTTTTCACTGGGCGTTTTGAACGCCCAGCTTTTTCTGTTTGATTCCTCTGCTGAATGTTCTGAATCTTCAATTCTCTGTATTATTGACTTGAAAAGACATAGTTTTAAAAATATTTTTGAATTTTTGATGATGAGAAACAATAAAAATGCAACTAAGATCAAATAAACAATGCATGCAAGACACCAAACTTAGAAGTTTGTATACTAAGGACTATAACAAATTGAAAATGCATGTAAGAAACAACAAAAGACACAGAATAAGAGAATTTAAAGATCAGAGCACTGAAATCATCAAGAACAACTTGAAGATCAATGAAGAACATAATGTATATATTCGAAAAATGCAAGAAGAATAAAAACATGCAATTGACACCAAACTTAAAAATTGATACTAGACTCAAACAAGAAACATAAAATATTTTTGATTTTTATGATTTTATAAATTTTTTTTGTGATTTTCGAAACTTGAGTGGAGAAGAAAATAAAGGGATTCAAAATTTTTAATAAGAGTTCCAAGAATCATTGCAATGCTAGTCTAAGACTCCGGTCCAGGAATTAGACATGGCTTACTAGCCAGCCAAACTTTCAAAGAAAGCTCCGGTCCAAAACACTAGACATGGCCAATGGCCAGCCAAGCTTTAGCAGATCATTGCTAACAACAGCAAAATTAATGGAAATCAACAAGCTCTTGTGATGATAAGTTGAAACCTCGGTCCAATAAGATTAGACATGGCTTCACAGCCAGCCAAACTTCAACAAATCATCATGAAACTCTAGAATTCATTCTTAAAAACTCTGAAGAACAAAATAGAAAATCTTTTTGTATTTTTTGAAAATTTTTTTGAAAAATAAAAAGGAAAAGTACCTAATCTAAGCAACAAGATGAACCGTCAGTTGTCCAAACTCGAACAATCCCCGGCAACGGTGCCAAAAACTTGGTGCACGAAATTGTGATCATCAATGGCGCCAACAACTTGGTACGCACAATTGTAATCTCAACTCTTTATCACAACTCTGCACAACTAACCAGCAAGTGCACTGGGTCGTCCAAGTAATAAACCTTACGTGAGTAAGGGTCGATCCCACGGAGATTGTCGGCTTGAAGCAAGCTATGGTCATCTTGTAAATCTCAGTCAGGCGGATTCAAATGGTTATGGAGTTTAAGGTGATGAAAATAAAACATAAAATAAAGATAGAGATAGAGATATTTATGTAATTCATTGGTGGATTTCAGATAAGCGTATGAAGATGCTTTGTTCCCCTTGAACCTCTGCTTTCCTATTGCCTTCTTCCAATCATTCATACTCATTTCCATGGCAAGCTTTATGTTGGGCATCACCGTTGTCAATGGCTACATCCCGTCCTCTCAGTGAAAATGGTCCTGATGCTTTGTCACAACATCGGCTAATCAGCTGTCGGTTCTCGATCATGTCGGAATAGGATCCATTGATCCTTTTGCATCTATCACACGCCCCACAATTGCGAGTTTGAATCTCGTCACAGTCATCCCTTCCCAGATCCTACTCGGAATACCACAGACAAGGTTTCGACTTTCCGGATCTCAGGAATGGCTGCCATTAATTCTAGCCTATACCACGAAGGTTCCAATCTTAGATTAGAAACCCAAGAGATACACACTCAATCGAAGGTAGAACGGAGGTGGTTGTCAGGCACACGTTCATAGGTGAGAATGATGATGAGTGTCACGGATCATCACATTCATCAAGTTGAAGAACAAGTGATATCTTAGAGAAGAAGTAGGCGTGAATTGAATAGAAAAACAGTAGTAATTGCATTAATTCATGAGGAACAGCAGAGCTCCACACCTTAATCTATGGTGTGTAGAAACTCCACCATTGAGAATACATAAGAACAAGGTCCAGGCATGGCCGTGAGGCCAGCCCCCAAACGTGAAAAGATCTATCAAAAGTATGAAAATACAATAGCAAAAGGTCCTTTTTATAGAGAACTAGTAGCCTAGGGTTTACAGAAATCAGTAATTAATGCAGAAATCTTCTTCCGGGCCCACTTGGTGTGTGCTTGGGCTGAGCATTGAAACATTTTCGTGTAGAGACTTTTCTTGGAGTTAAACGCCAGCTTTTGTGCCAGTTTGGGTGTTTAACTCCAGCTTTTGTGCCAGTTTTGGAGTTAAACGCCAAAATTCTTGAGCTGACTTGGAATGCCTGTTTGGGCCATCAAATCTCGGGCAAAGTATGGACTATTATATATTGCTAGAAAGCTCAGGATGTCTACTTTCTAACGCAATTGAGAGCGCACCAATTGAGCTTCTGTAGCTCCAGAAAATCTACTTTGAGTACAGGGAGGTCAGAATCCAACAGCATCTGCAGTCCTTTTTCAGCCTCTGAATCAGATTTTTGCTTAGGTCCCTCAATTTCAGCCAGAAAATACCTGAAATCACAGAAAAGCACACAAACTCATAGTAAAGTCCAGAAGAGTAATTTTTATTTAAAAACTAATAAAAACATAATAAAAACTAACTAAAATATACTAAAAACATACTAAAAATAATGCCAAAAAGCGTATAAATTATCCGCTCATCAGAGGTTTAGAGGTTCAAAATCATGTTTAGATCACAAAACTCAAGTTGCAGAAAAACAGTGCCCTACGTACGCGAACCATGTCCCGCGTACGCGAAATTGTGATTTTCCCCAACTCGCGTACACGACACCTAACCGCGTACGCGAGTCTCCTTGGCCCGAATGGTTTGCTCGCGTCGCATGCATGTGCATTCAATTATTTCCACAATTATAACAACCCCCATTCCCTCAACATTTCTCATCATCAACACTCTCAACCATTTTCAATTTAAATCACACATAATCATCATTCATACGAGCATCATCTTCATAATTCAATATTATTATTTATCATTATACTTCCTATCATCAATACTTACCATCTCAACAACACATCCCCATATCCTCCAACTCCAATATACTCATTATCCAATAATTGCACATACATACATACATATCACTCATCATATTCCCAATTTATCATCATCCTTATTCACAATCATCCATAATAAATCATCAATATTCAACATATTTCGTCAAGACAACTAATATTAACAGAATCATGCATTCTAACCTATCCTAGGTCACCTAACCTATGTTTTCATAAGACATTACATATTACATACAAGAAACCAAAATCATACCTTGGCCAATTCCTCCCTAAACCACAAAACCCTTCAAAAGTCCTTCTCACCATAAGCTCCAAGCTCCAAATTCTCAGTCAAACAAGTTCAACTTAGCATCACTTGCTCCACATCAGCAATCAACTCCAACCAATATCCAAACTTAATCTAAGATCACATATTATTACAATAATCAATATAGAATTCACTAAATTAGAAATTCACCAAGAATTATGGGTTTCTTACCTTACCCACAGCTCAAATGAATAAAATCCAACAATTTTCGCAAGCTAATTCGGTACTAAGACATCAAAATCACATCATCCTCAATACCAAAATCTCATAAATTTAAAACTAAATAGGGGAAAGTTAGGCAAGAAAAATTGGGTTTCTTACCAAATTGATTAGTGGGCTTTGAAGAGAATCCCGAGGCGAGCGCTTGGCCGCTGACGACTCATCGATCAAAGATCTAAATTGAAAGATAAGTGAAATTGAAATTGGAACAAGGTTTTTGATTCCCTTTTACTCCCTTCTTCAATTTCCCAGCGTGTTTCATTATGAAACAAGGGAAGAAGAGCTGAGGCTCTTATTAATTGTGGGCTTGGGTTGGGCCCGTTTGGCCCAATTTTAGGCCGAAATCTTTGAAATTAGTGTTAAAATTCATGTTTTAATTATCTCTATCTCATTTAACTATAAAAATTAACTTTCTAATTTCTTTAAATAATAATTAATTTATTGATTTATTATTTACTAATTACTCGGGGTTTACAAGTACACCATCGGCCGCAAGCCGCACTCAACATCGACTTTTTGATGTCGAAGGATGTTAGAGGTGGCGATCAGTGGTTTCCTCTCCCTTACAGAGTTGGCACACTCATTGAACTAACCAAGCACAACATGTGTTATGATTTGATGTTGTTCTAAATCCATGACATGCGTACTTAGAGTGGTGGCATCAGTATGGTAGGCGATTCTTGTCACCTTAGCTATTCCTCGAAGACTCCAGAGTAGATGCAATCCCGACCGATGCGTTGCTGAGATGTCCAAGACATGCTCCGTAGATGGATCAGGTGCCTGATATTCCAGACAACTGTCGTGTTGAGCGGAGACATCGCATCAGGACACGTTTGAGTCAGCATGAGTGAAAGTGGCTTGATGATGCGATTGATGCATTGGAAGGGAGGGGTCGTGGTCGTAGAGGAGCGAGGGGTCATGGCCGTAGAGGAGCTAGGGGTGGTGGTCGAGGTAGAACCCGGCGTAGAGGGAAACGGGAAGAAGATAAGGGTAGTAGTGGAGACGAGGGTGGTGATGGTGGATCTGATGGCAGTGACGATGGGTGGTGACAGCGGTGGTGGTGGATATAATGGAGGTGACAAACGTGGTTACAGAGGCCATGGTGGTGGACACAATGGTGGTGAGGGTGGAAGTGGTGGAGGTAATTTTGGTGGTGGTAGTGACGATGGTGAAGGTGGTGGTCATGGTGGAGGAGGTGATGGTGGGGGTAGTGGAGGTGATGCTGGATGTCAGGGAGATGTATATGGTTGTGGTAGATATGATAGCTATGGAGATGGTGGATTATGCAGCAATGGAGGTGGCGGAGTGGTCAGACAAAGGTTTGGTGACTATTTCATTGGAGTTCCTAGCAGCGATGTGGCAATGCACGAGAGTCAGACGTACATTAGCCTAGGTGAGATGCTATCAAACTTGCTTGGCAGTGAGGGTCTTGACGCGGAGTTCGGTGGGTCATGCTTCCTTGACAAGATTAGCATGATCATGCAGGAGGATGACTTGGCTAGACACAGATCTCAGGTAGGTAGATCCAGGCACAACTTAATGTGGATCTGAATGAGCCTCCTACTGGACCTGTGGATGACACATTTGCGTTGGGTGGGACACCCCCATCAGCATTCGCTACACATACTCTGACACATGCCGGTCCATCGATATCACAGGAGTGCATACCAGACGAGATGGAGCATGACAGAGACAGAGATGAGGACGAGGTCCTTCTGGCCCAGAGAACACGACGAATTAGGCACCCCTATCACTGCTTCATAAGATCACATCTCTTTTGATTGGGGATCATTGATTATTCATTTCATGTTATGTATTCCATGTTGTTACATGCTATTAAATATTAGTTTATATCGAATCTGCTGTAACATGCACTAGTTGAGGATAATTGGTGTTGATGATAGTTATATCTTGCTGAGAAACAACCTATTTATAGCATATGTACTTTACTATATTTAGGAGGACATGTACGTCATATTTTCTAGAAGCCCGTTTATGTTATACGACTATTTCATTATATATAATAAAGTTGTCTGATAACACAAGTCAATAATACATAATATACTCAAAAACAATTATATGATGCAGTTCAGTAAACTGTCAAGCGAGAATGCAAACAACAATAACCTTTACAATGGACACCAACATTAAAATAAACCGACGATGACGCTAAAGACAAAACATTACAATAATTAAGCACAAACCTACACATTACTGGTGGATGTAGAACCGATGTTGACTCCTTCCTATGAACACTTCCTACGTGTGTGGCCAGGCTGTCTGCAAAACTCACATCTCTTAGGCTTATTCGGGTCAGCCTCGTCCATGGTAGTCTCGATCCTAGTAGTCCTGGGATGCCCTTCTGACGCGCGTCTCTTGGTAGGATCGGGTATGATTGTCGGACCATCATATGATGGCCAAAACCCCTCAGGAATTGGAGGTGTGAGTCTCATCCAATAGACATCGAACACCGAGATAAGGCGGTACACTTCATGGATATAGGTGACCCAACTCAGACGTGCGTATGCACCGCATAGCAAGGCATGGCGACATACATAATGAAGTACCTAGAAATAGCCGTAATCACAAGTCTGGTCCGTGAGGGATACTCTGTAAGAGCCAAGTGATAAGCTTCCATTCAGAGTGGTCTCAGTTATAGTGAACTCAGAATTTTTCCTGTCGTACAAAGTCACCATAAAACACCTTGAGGCCTTCAGTTTAGCCTCTATTGTCTTCATCAGATGCTAACTAAAATGTTGCACGGTCCCTAACTGTGCCTCAACTTCTCTTCCTTTGCGAACAAATAGCTCATTCAATCTTTCATAAGTGGACTTCACCAACGAATATACTGGAAGGTTTCTTACACCTTTTAGTATCAAGTTTACACATTCGAATATATTCATAGTCAAATGTCCGAATCTTCGACCTTCGTTCCAATGCTGAGTCCACTGTGCATAGTCAATTTGATTAGCCCAGTCATACATTGCAAGGTCTTTGGATCGGAGGATGTCAAACTAGTAGTGAAACTCGACCTCAGTCTTGGCATAAGCAGCATTTACTAGAAACCTCCATGCATCCTTGTCCTTAAACTCAAGGCAAAATACGCCACCACGTGACGAATACAAAATGCCCAGTATGCATTAGGCAGAAGCCAACCACCATCAGGAACCTCCAATGCAGCCTTTATCCCATCGTGCCTATCCGATATGACTAGAATACCCAGTTAAGGCATTACATGCTGCCAAATGTGAGATAGAAAGAATGATCATGACTTTGCATTCTCACCCTCCACAAGTGCGATGCAACAGGAATGATATTGGAATTGCCATCCTGAGCAATCGCAACGAACAGTGTACCCTCGTATTTGCCGTACAAGTGAGTCCCATCAACACTAACCAACGGCTTGCAATGACTGAATGCCTCAATACACATGAAAATGTAAAAAAAAATGGAAATAAGCTGATGACTCATCCACTTGCCCACCAACTTGTACATGACTCGTCCTCAACACTGTAACACTACCTGGCATTGTGATCTGCACACCCAGTACCCATCGCGACAAATCATTATATGACTTTTCCCAATTTCCATAAATTTGTGCCATGGCCTTCTGCTTAGCCAGCCAAACCTTCCTGTAAGTCGGTCTAAAACCGAATGTGTCTCTGTTGCATTCTGCAGTACCTTAATCGAGACGACAACATTAACTCTAATCACAGGCAGTATGAAAGCCGATATCACATGATAATCAAGTATCCTGTGATCACTAGATATTGATATGGCCAGACAAGTATGAGGTCCATTCTATCGTTTTACCTCCCAAATACCTCTGCGCTGGTGGAGACTGATCCGAATAAGCCATGTGCACCCGTTGCCGAACTCCTTACATTTTTCATAGTACTTGCGATGATCGGATTTCAACACTTTATACTCAATTCCACAGCAGATGTTATAAGTCTTCACTCTTAACATAAAAATATTAACAAAGGAAACAACTTATTTTTTATTTTTTTTATTATTCTTATTAATTTTTTATAGTTATATTTTTTTTACTATTATATTTTTCTTCTTAAATTTGTTGGATAAAAAAAGTGTTCTATTTGAATCCAAAAAAGTTTCATTTAGCATCAATTTAGTCCACAATGAGGTCAAAGTTAAATAATTAACGGAATGTCCTACATAACAACAGCATAAAAACAAAATCGATAATCTAGAGAACAAGTACAAGTTCTAGAGGCACAAAATCAACCGTGGATGTATTAATACATTTATTTATTATTTTTTATAATATAAATAAAATATTTTCTATAAAACTAAAGAAAATAATAAATAAATGTATTGATGTATCAACGGTTGATTTTGTACTTCTAGAGCTTGTACTTGTTCTCCAGATTATCGATTTTGTTCTTATACTATTGTTATGTAGGACATTTTGTTAATTATTTAATTTTGACCTCACTGTGGGACTAAATTGATGCTAAATGAAACTTTTTGGGATTCAAATAGAACACTTTAAACCTTAAAGACCAAAACAGAAATACGCTCAAACATAGGGGACCAATTTAATACTTTATCCAAAAATAAATAAATTAAATTTTTATAACTTATTTTAGTTTATCATCAAATAAAATATAAAAACACTTGTATGTGTCTTTTATCTTACTTTCAGTATCTTATCTTATTTTATTGTCAGTAAACAAATACAATCTTAAGTAGGAGATTATTGTTTCTCCACTAAAAACATTCCCTGCTTTCTAGTCTATACTCACCAAAAAAAAGAAAAAAAAAAAACTATAAAGTTCGTAAAAGAAAAAATTCCCAATTTAAAAGAAAAAATTGGGTGAAGGGGTAACGGTATGGTATCATCATCATCATCCATTTGGGTTGGCGAGACTCGACCATGTCCCTAACTCACTTCCACTTGGTCTCCCCTCATTCTTTGCACCTTCTTCACACTCCTTCCGCTCCCTCCTTATTACCTTTCAAAGCAGCAGCACCCATCTTCCTCAGCCACAACCCCTCGTTATCTTCCACTCTCTCCAGAAGGCTCTTTCTTCTTCCTTCCGTCTCCGTCTCCGTCTCCGGCATCTGGGACGCCATCACCGGCGCCGGCAACAATAATCCCCGCGATGCAGTGCTTGCCATTCGACGCGGAATGTCACTTTTCAGGCAGGTTCGTTCTCTCTCTCTCTCTCTCTATGGCACTATGCAAATAAGCTTCATTTGTTGAAGAAGAGAGTTTTTATAGAAAATACAAAGTACATGTGAGCACTTTAGAAAAGATAACACTTTCTTATTTTACTCTTTTGCTTATTACCTTACACACTCCTTAGCTAAGTCCTTTGTTTAATTTGTGGAATGCTATACTATTATATAACTCATGTTTGCTTGAATTATGAGGCAAAATATTGATTGGACATACCTAATTTTATATATTCAAGTTTAATTTGGATTTATGAGCTGGTGCTGATCTATTTAAAATACTTTTGAGATCGTGTTCTACTCAATTCCAACATGATATAAGAAATTTGAAATGTTTATAAGGATATTATTTGGAGAAATTTTTGTTTTAATGATTCGTCTCCACTTCTTGTGTCCCAGTAACAACTTCCAAATACTAGCTAAAAGTTTCACATTATTTTGGGATATGATCATGATTGCCTTTATATGAAGTACTTGGCAACTATCAACCTCAAGTTATCGTTTTGGATTGAAAATTAGGATAACTCTGTTTTCATGCTAGCATTCATAAACACTTTTGACATATTGGTAAGTGAAGTTGAACACTTTGTCGAAGGAATATATGACTTGATGCCTGTGAAATTGCGAAGGGTGATGTTTCAGGGTCTCTGGTGGAGTTTGACAGGGCAATTGAGTTGGACCCTCGTCAAAAGGCGTGTATGTTTGTAAGCATTTTGGGAAAAAAAAAAGCGTTATATCAGCACTTTGGATTGGAATGATTGTAAATTGAGTTCAAATTACATGAAATTTGGTTGTGCTCATTGTGTTTGTTACCAGATCTTTGGCAAAGGGGCCTCTCACTTTACTACCTTGATAGGTACTTACTCTACACTCTTCTCTTATTTATTTGAGTTTAATTACTATTCACATGGAATTGCATATTTATAATGTATTGCTTATGAATCTGTCAAAGGGGGACTGAATTGGATTCCCATTTTGTCGTAGATTTGAAGAAGGAGCTGAGCAGTTTCGGCTAGATGTTGCACAAAATCCGAATGATACCGAAGAGTCCATATGGTGCTTTCTCTGTGAAGCTCAACTGTATGGAGTGGATGAAGCACGGAAGCGATATCTTGAGGTGAGTCATTAATTCTGTTACTGGAATTCAACAAGAAAAACGAATATGTGAATGTTCAAGCAATTTTGTTTCTCAATCAATTCAGGTTGGCAGAGACCCAAGACCAGTCATGCGTGAAGCATATAATATGTTTAAAGATGGTGGGGATCCCGAGAAGGTGTGATTCGATGTCTTTTTAATTAAAAATTATGATGCAATTGTTCTGTTAGATATGAAAGCCATTATCAGTTTAATAGTTCAAGCTTTTTGAACTGCTGATCCTTGATGTAGCATGATAGTCTTTATGGAAAAACAGTGGAGTTTGATTATTGCAGCCCCATTCTTCTAAATAAAAGTTCTTTTTCAACATAAGGTAGAACTGGCTTGTACATTTTTAATTCTTCTAGCTCAGAGGTCCTTAAGGGAATAGATGTTTAGATATAAAATCTTTTTGTAAGTCTTGGTCTAATAGCTTAAGAATATAAAGGAGAGTGAGTACTTAATAATTTCCTAATCCTGCTTCTTTTCTTCCTGGTAACCCATGTAAACATGAAACCTTTTGCTGGATCTCAATCAGAAAGTAAAACTTTCAACTTCGAATTAGTTAAATCAAATTTGCAAATACAAACAAGCCTTTATACACTCTGGATTTACTTAATACAATTAGATGGTTTTTTTGGTTGCCCACGGTATCCCCTAACCCGACAGGTCAAGGACTAATCTAATCCATCGCAGATTTGAGCTCCATTTAAGGGTCTACCGTTGGCCAATGAGTTGCTGCATACACAAGACAGAATTTGAACCCCTAACACTTGTTTAAGCGGACGAGTGAGCTGACCACTCAACCAACTCAACTTAAGATAGTTAGAATTTAACATATAATCAGATTTCACATCTTAACAAATTTTCTTTTTCATTGTTTATAATTATTGGAACCATAAACTTTTAAGAAGGTTTATGCTACCTATCTGTCTGTACTTAGTTCCTTATACAAAAGGCTATCAAAACGTTGATATCTATGCCTGATATACTTCTTGCCTTTACAAAATGCAATCTAACACGTGCGATTTGATCTGCCTCCTAGCTTGTTGCTGCATTCTCTAGTGGAAGAACAAATGAATTCTTTTATGCTTCGCTATATGCTGGGCTTTATTATGAATCACAGGTATTTGCTTGTAACTTCTAAAACTTACATACTACGCACTAGTTACTCCATCTGAAACATGTTAAATGGCTCTGTTTAGCATAATGATTGATGCCAATATTGATAATGAAAATTTTAGATTCATCTTGCAAGCCTCAGCTATGTTGCTCTTGGATACGTATTTAACAAACAAAAATTGTTTTACATAAAAATAGGTTTTGGTACGTATTGGTTATGGCTGGGTCTGTCTTTTCTGTTCAAATTAGTTCAAAATTAGTCGTTTTGAGTACATTTTATTTATTTATTTATTCATTTTATTTCAACACTATTTAGATGTGCAATTTAAGAATTTAAGTTGACTAAAATGTTTAGTTTTTAATTTAAGATCAATTGAATTTGACATAAAACATACTTTATTAGTTAAAAAATACTATTTATTTTTAAAAATTTGTAAAATTTACTTGTATTTACCGACGTATGCGTTTTTTTTTCTTTTTTTTTTGTATCCCGTATCCATATTCGCACCGAGTACAGGTAATTCGTACAACTTAGAGCCTCACACATTCTTCTCCATAGACTAGACCTTTAGACCATATTATTAACACTGCATGATGGGTTTATATGAACATATATTCAATAAAATTGAACCTCTAAATTGGATCATGCTTACAATCTTAAGAACAAAGTTGAACCTATACTCTAATATTTTACGATAAGCTCATAAAACTTTTGGTAACACTCATTACAAAGTGCTACAAACGCAACAACGAGCATATTAATAATTTTTCCCAATTGCAGAATGAAACAGATGCTGCTAAAATTCATATGGTAGCTGCATGCCAGTCTCCTTATGGACAAAGGTTTGATTTTTTTTTCTAATTGAAACAAATGGCTTAGCTACCTGGACAGAAGATGAATCTTGTTTTTCATGCAGGTCTGATGATTACATGGCTTCTCTTTCAAAGGTTCACTGCCTTTGTCGAAATTGGGTCTTAAACTAAATTGTTCCGTTCAAGTTTATTGAGTATGTTGAACAATTGAAGGTGATGAAGCATCAGATATTTTCTATACGATGTTGATAGTATGTTGTCACTTGTCAGATTTTGTATTACAGAGACAGTTAAAATGAATTTATCATTTTTCCTTACGAAGTAGGTATGATTTCTGATAAGGTAAGGATCACCTGCCTTTTTTATTTACTAATTAAGAGATAAATTTATTAGACATCACTAGAGAAATAGAGAGTAAACATTTGTTTTGACACTACTATTTAGTTTCGCATGAACAAATCTTTTTGGTAATTAAATCTAACCAAGTTAGCTTAATAATTTATTGGCCCAGCAAATTACGCACTTATTTTTCTTCTTCTTCTGTGTTTTTTTTTCAATAATTATTTCTTTTTTTTTTCTCTTTCTTTTCTCGTTTTTCTTCTGAGAGGTTGAGGAAAAAGAGGAGTATTTTGAGAAAAGAAATAAAATAAAAAAATACATAAATTTTTAGTTGCATAATGTAAAAATTGTATATTGTGATTTATGCACAATGTATAATCTAATCGAATTTAGTAGATATTACTAGAGATTCGAACTTTAGACCTTTAGATGAAGATGAGAAAATTATATCATTTGAGTTATAGTTTATGGGTAATGCTACGGTGAGGAAAGTGATTTTTTTTCTCACCTGCTGAAATGTGTTGGAGGAAGGAGAAAGAAACACGTGGAATGTTGGTTCTTCCTTATCCGGCAATTACTATCATATTTGCAGAGTGATATGAAATGCAGACAAGATTGTAGTTTATTAATTGGAGTTAGCTTTGTATATAATAATAATTCTTGGGCTCATTTTTTAATAAAAAATGATATTGGTTTCAAAATTTTATGGGATTTATCATGATAATAAATAGAACAACAAAAATAGTAGATAAAAAATATGAGAGTTTTTTATTCAACAAAAAAAATAAGCTTAAAAATTACTATTATATTCAATTTTATTAAAACTGAAAACATTCTTACTTGTTTATTATTATTAAAACAAAAATTATAATATTAAAACATCGTAATATTAAAACAAAAATTATTATTATTATTATTATTATTATTATTAACGAATGTTATAGCATTAAACATGACCTTAATCTTTTAAAGATCAAATATATTATTATTATTATTATTATTATTATTTATAAAACCATAATATTAAATAGACCAAAATAATTTGATTATTATTATCTGCAAAAATAAAATTGTTCTTATTAGCATCAGTAACAATAACAATATCAACTTAACAACTCAATATATTTATTAATAACACCAACCATGAATATTTTAATTTAAAAAATACAAAAAAAAATTATGTTACGTCAACATACAATAACAATAGAATATTTGAAATTAAATATATAGACTTTTAATTATATTTAATGTAAGAAATTGAAAAATTAATAATATAAAATATATATAAAGAATGAAATATACCTAGTGGAAGTAATTTCACGGTGTCAAAAGTTTATTTGAAAAAAATTTGGGAAACAGTGAAAAAACGTTTGAAATTATTATTATTATTATTATTATTATTATTATTATTATTATTATTATTATTATTATTATTATTATTATTATTATTCATGGTGTTTTTGTAATAATTCTTATTATTAAATTTTTTTGTTAGTCCCACACATTCACAACAAAAAAAAGAAAAAAAATTAGCTTTTATAACCCACATTACATATCACTCTGCAAATGCCACAGCATTTGCTGAACAATGGCTGACCAACATTCCACGTGTTCTCTTCTCCTTTCTTCAACACATTTCAGCAGCTGAGGAAAAAAATTACTTTATTCACTATAGCATTGGCCATAGTTTATTGGCAATAAAAATGTTCTACTTTGTAAAGAAATATAAGTGAAATAATACTCTTGTCAATAATTTTTTGTTGTTGACCGCACATGCACTTTTAGACTTTAAAATTATAAATGATTAAACGTGTTTTTTTATCTTCATTGTGCCTCATGGTAACTCGTCTTAGGATGTAGCAATTTAGTGTTTTTTGCATTCATCTTACTAAATTGTGATGGGGTTAAAATTTACTGATCCAATCCCTACATTTATTAAAATTACAATTCAAAGATGAAAATATTATTCTAAAAATTGGATCCTCAAATTAATTAAGTGGGGGTGAATCTCCAATACTTCAGGAGATTGATACTATAATACATTTGTTTATCCTTATCACCCTATCAATCATCTTATCGGATGAGATTTAAAGGATTTGAGCAAAACTTGGTATTATAAGATCGAATCCCTTTTTCACTATGAGAAATTTCCGTGGATCCTATCTGTGCCATATTCTGATGAGCAGGATCCACCGAAGACAGAGGCAAGCCTAGAGCATACTAAATGACACTGGATAAGGAAGAAGGAAATAACACTAGCTAAGTTTTCAAAGAGAGAAAAGAGATTTAGAACATTTTGAAAAAGTGGATATATTACAATGTTCATTGAGATCTGATTACAACTAGGGTGAGTTCCTCCTTTTTATAGAGGTCTCTGGATGACAGCAATATCTTACAAAATTTAAACAAGCCTATTATACAATGCCAGCTAGAAGATAAGGATAAGCCTTATCTTTTCCTGCTTTTACCTAGACAAGTGATAGAAATCACTTTATTTTAGTGCGCTTAATAATTATACATAGTGGGGACATTTGCTTTAATAAATGGACGGTTTAAAATAGTCTTCTAGAAGGGTCCCATCACCATCTAAAAAAGATGACGTATCATCACAGGCTAAGTTGACAGCTCTAAGATCCATATACGGGTCCTGTAAATAGGTAAGCGGGTCTATGGTATTCTCTTCATTAGGATCTTGGGCATCTTGTAGATATGGGTCATATGGGTCTGAGTATGGGCATTCAATGTCATTGGGTATCCCTGCATCAATTCTGGTTGGGATTGGTGGTAAGGCGTATACTCTACCACTTAGATCTTCAGAATTCAGATATTCATCAAAATTGCTACTTGTTGTTGGGATACGTCTGGACGTGCTAGGCTGACCAGAAAAATTTTGCTCTGTTCTTGGAGTGTAAAAAGAGTATTGTCCAAGTTGATTAATTATTCCTGAGGTTATGAATCTGGACTGAAACTCTTGGGGTGTAATTGGCAGAACATCCGTTCTAAATGAGAGTCCTTCGACTACATCTCTTTCTCCATATAATCCAGGTTGCCAGAGTTGACAAAAGATATTTGGCCAAGGCACTCAAAACTGTCTTTTCATCTGTAAGCTATATAGTAGAGTATCCAAAGATATCAATCATGTTCATGGTGTGTGAGTTACCACCAGTGAAGTAACTCCTCTGTAAGGTGACAAAACAACAGAATTTCCGTTTTGCCTAGGAAGGTTTGTCCTATAGTTGATGTCGGTCAAGCATGTTATATAACATTCCTCTCCATGCATCAAGTGGAGCATACATAGAGAATAATCGAACTAAATGGAATTGTGCTTGAGTGCTGTTACACAAGATATGGTATATGGGGAAGATTGGCACTATGATGACATATGTGTATATGGAAGATAGAGCCCAAATATACCACATTATTTCTTCTGGTATAGGTCCTTGGATTATTGGGATAGTGCAAAAAGGAGTATCCATGTTGAAGTACCTTGGGTTCGGATGAATTTGGGTTATGACAAGAAGCTGGTATAGCTAGTAGAACAGGATTTGTCTGGTTAGGCAGTCTATTTAAAACTCTGTTTGGGATCTTGCCTTGAGGGGAAAAGGGGCAATCTTTCTTCTATATGGGCTTCTGTGAAGCGGACAATCAGGAAATGGAATGGTGTATGAAGAATTTTGTGTACTCATGGTGCAAATATAAAGGATTGGTTTTGGGATTGGTTCTTTGGTAGGCCTAGACAGAAAATCAGCCAAGTATGTTTTGATGTCCCTTTATGTGTTTCACCTCAATTTTATAACGGAAAAACTAGTCTTTCCATCACAAAAGTTGAGAGTCTGGCAGAATCCTTTTCTTGATTTTCAGCATTGATGGGAAAGAGGTGTTATCCATCTCTATAGTGAAATGATATGAACTGAGGTGGAAATTGAATTTTTTTTATCCCGCGTTTGACTGTAAGGATTTCTTTGTAAGTGGCATGGTAGTGCTTTTCTAATTCTTTGAACGGTCCATTAGCATGCGCACAATAGTGTCTTATCCCATCAATATCTTCAAGTAACACCGCTCCCCAGAATTCATCACTAGCATATGTCTGTAATATCCTTTTTCCTGTGCTAGAAATCTTTAGAGGAGGGAGTCTTGTGCTATCTTCTTTAGGGTTTTGACAGTTGTGGTTTATTCAAATCCCATGGTGGAAATTTTTTTCAAGAGTTTTGACAGTTGGCTGGTGTGTCTGGTTACATCTGGAATAAAGTCTCTGATGTAGTTTACAATTCCCAAGAATTGTTGAACTTGTTTGACTGTCATATTTTCGTCAGGGAAATGAATTAATTCTTTGGCAATATGATTCCCTGGTTGAAAAAATTCATTTTCGAAGACCATCTCGATTTTTGTTTTAGCAAGGGAGCTTTTTTCTTATGATAGAATGATTCTCCGATCTTTAATGATTTGAGTGAATTGGGCCAGAAGAGCCTTATGGGCTTCATTGTCCTTTGAGAACAGTAGGATGTCATCGATGTAAATGAGTGTGGAATGTAAAATAGGCTCAAAGATTTTTATCATTATTTTTTGGAAGAGAGATGGGGCCACTTTGAATCCAAATGGCATAACTGTCCACTGATATTGGGCTTCAGGAATACAAAAGATTGTTTTGTATCTATCTAGATAGAGCCCTAATTGCCAAAAACCACCCTTTAGATCAAACTTGCTGAATATTTTTGCTCCACTTAGCCTTTGTGTAATAACTGGGATTCTTGGTAGAGGGAATTTGTCATTTTACAAAAAGACATTGAGTGCCTTGTAGTCAATAACAAGTCTCTTTTTTTTTTCTCTATTTTGTTCGGCCCTTTTTTCAACATAAAAGGCTTGACATGCCCAATTAGAATTGGTTGGTTCAATGAGTCATTGGACAAGAAGAGCTGCACATTCAGCTTTTGCCAGTTTGAGATCTTCAGGATTCATCCTAGAGTGTGTGGCCCTTATTGGGTTAATGTCTTCATTCTTTTTAAAAGGAAGATGAACATAAAAATCTGGATTTTTTCACAAAAGGTGCAGGGTGGTTGAATTGATCATGACTGTCATAACAAGCATTAAGGAGTTGTTGCTGGACCTCCTTGTATTCATCTGGAACTTCATGGATTTCAAGAATGCTTTGTATTCCTGTGTAAGGTAAGAATTGCCCTTTGTAACTTAGGCCAATGGGTTTAATATGTAGTCCATGGGTTTGGAAAAAGGGATCGATCCAAACAGGACATCTTTATCTGGGAGATAACTCTCCAATACCCTGAGATGAATAACGTCGTCCTTGAGGAGAGACAAATTTTTTGGTGTTGACTTGTCTGGCTAAATGATAAGTGAATTTTAAGATGGATTCATAATTTGGAGTTTCAGGTGGTGAATAGGCTGGGGGAAATAGGACAGATGAATAAGATAGATATGGTTTAGGGTACATGGATAATGGATCTATAGCCAATGCCTAAGGTACAGCTGCTTTATCTCTATCCATCTCAATCTGGCGGAGTTGGGCCCTAACTTGGTCCAGTTCTCTACTTTTCTCGTGAAACTCTGGGGAAAAATACCTATTGATAATATAGGTTTTGAGTTCTTGGTCAAGCTGAAAGGCTTGTGTAGAGAGCCGATTTCTGAGCTCAGCAACTTTTTCTACAATAGAATCTATTTGTGCTAAAAGACCTTCAGTTTTTTCTACAAGAGCATCAAGGGTATGGTCTATACGGAGTAATACTTTATTTTGACTGACTACATTATCCGTGTGCCAATTGAGGACTTTTTCTTGAGGAGTAGTTGCTTGATGTCCATGTGGAATAATCCCTTGGGGAATTATATAAGGTCTTCTAAGTGATTTTCTTTTTATCAGTCTAAATCACTAAAGGTGAGAATTCTTCCTCATAAGATTTGAGGGTTGTAATGCATGGAACTGTTTTGACTGATTGATAAGGATAATTTGTGGGATCTTTTTGGGATAGTTTCTTCTTCCTGAGCTTTGGCGTCATTTCTGCATCATCATGGGCTTAGATCTCTTGTATGAGCAAAGGGCTTACTATGATTTTTTTTTTCTTTTTTTGTTCCTCCGATGCTTATCATAATCTTCATCATCAGTGTCACTCCATTAGTCAATACAATCACAGCCTGATTCACACATTAAGGGATTAACATCCCAAATGAAGTGGTCATTTATATGAGAAACATAGACATGTTTTTCATTTTCATAGAAATGTACTGGTGGATCATTTTGATCGTGAGTATAGTTTACACTCGAACATGAGAGATCATATTGATCCTTTTAAAAGATGGTCCTCGCAGAGGAGTTTGCTTGATTACTCCTGGTTTCTGAAAAGTAGTAGTCACCGTCCTATCACTATTGTGAGTAATGATTGGAAGTGCTATAGTATGACTATCAACTTGTTCCTTAGGGAAGGCTTTCTCATAATCGGTAATCCATTTCAATGGAATGATAGAAAAGAGCTCTTCAATGGTAATCATCCTTGGAATGTTTACGATTGTTGGTCCTCTGGCATTATCAGTGAATATGAATAATGCTTCTCCTGTAGTGTTTAGGAGATTGAGATCAAGAGCATGATCTTGAACTCTGTAAAGAACTTGATGATGCAATGTGGTCTGTTCATCATTAGAGTCTTGAATTATCCCAACTAACTATATTTAGATTTTTAGTCTATGAGGTATCATTGGGTCGGATAACCTCAGCGTGAAATTAGGAGCTATAGTAAGGATGACACTTCCGTTTGAGAGTGTAGTGACTAATGCTCCAATCAAGGTATGTTGGTATTATTTGGTAATATAAACAATCGATTGAATTATAAAAAACTCACATTCTAGTCATCGTTCAATCGATTGGGTAATATGACCAATTGATTGATTTTTGCAAAAACCATACTGCCTAACAACTTTCAATCGATTGTTTTGTGGTAACATGAAGTCCAATCGATTGAGTTATGGGAAACCTGAAATTCAATCGATTGTTTTGTTAATCCAATCGATTGATTTTCTAAGAAACACGATTTCAAAATCCTCGACGGATGTAATGGATCAAAAATAAACTTTTAATCGATTGGAATTGCAAAAAAGTTATTACGATCGATGGAAAATCTAATTTGTTATTATTATTATTTTTTATTATTAATAAACATAATAGATGAATGATAAAATAATAATTTATAAATAAAAAATAATTTTTATAATTAAATAAAATATATAGAATTAATTTGTAATTAAAATTAGAAACGAACTATTTAACAGTTATTAAAAAATTTAAAAAATATATTTTATTATGGGATGTTTTAAAACCATCGAATCCTTTGCCATGGCAACTTATTCGTATATGACATACCATATTATAATTTTCCAATATTATTAACAGGAAAATGGAATCTGATCTTTAAAATGCTTTTCTTATGTTTTTAAATTTTTGTGGCTTACTTATTATCATTTAAGATATTTTTATCAACTACGTAAACTTTTAGCACCATTTTACTAGTTTACATTTTCTATTTTTAAAGATCATTTGGGTTTTGGGATGGTTAACGATTTTTTTCAGGTAGTAGGCAAGTAGCAGATAACATAGTAGGTTTCGGCGTTTGGCAATGGAAAGGGCCGCGATTGTTCGTTCTCTATCGTGCACTTCTATGGCTTGCGGCAGATACCTCTTATCCCGCTCCTGCAGAACTTCTGTTTCTTCATCCATCCTCTTCCCCTCAACGCCAAAGCCAAAGCTATCGTTATCGCCATCCCCAACTGTAAGACACTCTTTGCAACGCCGCCACTGGAGATTTGCCCCCTCGCCTTACTTGAGCAGCAGGAAGCACTTCTCGTTGCTGTCTCCTAGAGCAGTTGCATCCCCTTCTATTCAATCATCTCCTTCTTCTCCTTCTCCAGGTATGTTACGTTACGGTATTGGAACTGTTTAATTAGTAATACTTTTCTATATCTTGTTTCCAGTTAGTTAATTTTATTATTTTCTTGGATGCACTGTGCAGAGTTTCCTCATGTAAAGGACGAAGTTGCCCTTGAGTTGGGGTTTGAGAAAGTTTCCGAGGAATTCATTCCAGAATGCAAATCTAAAGCAGTGCTTTTCCGGCACAGGAAGACTGGGGCAGAGGTCATGTCTGTTTCCAATCACGATGAGAATAAAGTATTTGGTATTGTTTTTCGCACTCCTCCGTAAGTGCTCTGTTTCTCTATCAAAGAATATTTACTCTTCAGCACTCCATACAGCCTATTCTGTTCACTACCTAGCTATCACATTTTTCTTGTTAGAAGCAATTACTTAATGAAGATGTATAGGGAATCAACTTTTAGTTAGCCAACATTACCCATCTTTACTGTTTAACTTTACTCCATACAGCCTATTCTGTTCAGTGTTCACAACCTAGCTATCACATTTTCCTGTTAGAAGCAATTACTTAACGACAATGTATGGGAACCAACTTTTAGATAGCCAACATTAGCCCGTTTTAGTGTTTAGGTTTATAATTTTTGATTTAGGATTAAAGGTTTATGATTTAGGGTCTATAATAGAATTTAAAATAAAAAGTTGGTTGATATTAGCTGAAAAAAGTTTGTTATCTAACATTACTCTTAATTAAATATTATGTCGGAGCATTGTCTTCCTTAATTGAAACTTCAATCACCAAATTATTGACTATTTTCTAATGCAGGAAAGATTCTACTGGTATTCCTCACATCTTGGAGCATAGTGTATTATGTGGATCAAGAAAATATCCTTTAAAAGAACCATTTGTTGAATTATTGAAAGGAAGCTTGCACACTTTCCTCAATGCATTCACATATCCTGATAGGACATGTTACCCGGTTGCTTCCACAAATACTAAGGTAACCAACTCTATGACATTATCAGTTTAACTTTACCCTTTCATTCTTGAATCTAATAATTGGGACTGAGATGAGCTGCAAGATTGGTATCTTTCTGAACAGGATTTCTATAATTTGGTTGATGTCTACCTAGATGCGGTTTTCTTTCCTAGATGTGTGGAGGACTTTCAGACTTTTCAGCAGGAGGGTTGGCACTTTGAGCTCAATGATCCTTCTGAAGATATCACTTATAAAGGTTCGGTAAAACACAACATGTATCTCTTCCAAGTAAAGGTTCATGCTGGTCATTGAGATTTCGTGACTCCATGATTCAAATTGGTCCTCGCGATTTCAAAAGTAACAATCTGGTCGTTGAAGCTACACACTATGAATCACAAAAGGACGTGAATCATAAAGTGTAACCACAGGGACCAAATTGCTATTTTGAAATATCAGGGCTTAGAATATTCCTTTATCTCTATTTCTTCGTATCACTCTAAGCCTTTTAGCATTTTTCTTGCATTAATAATTTTGGTCTCGTATGCTTTTAATTAACTTTCAGTAATGTTTTTTTTTATGTGCTTTCAGGTGTTGTATTTAATGAAATGAAGGGTGTCTATTCTCAACCAGATAATATACTTGGCCGGACTTCTCAGCAGGCAAGTTTCTAAATAGCTTGTCCTCTTTTTCTTTTCTCTTTCTCTACTTATCAACTGTAGTGGTCAAATATTGAAGCATATCAATGAAACCCATAAATATAATTGTACTCATTCTTAAAGATGAATAAAATTCTTGAAAGCAAGCTGTATAAAATGAGTGACTTATTGTCCAAACTCTGAAGAAGATTGAAAACAGCTGTAGTGTAAAGAAGATTATCCACTAAGTAACAATTAGAAGAACAGAAGACAAGCAACTAAGAGAATAATATGCTGACAACATGTTAATTGAACACAAGCGGTGGATAAATATTAAATAACAAAGAAGACAACCACTGATTAAAGAAAGATAAAAGATGGCAGAAGATGAAGATATCTCACTGGTGATGTACTCTATGAACAGAAAATTAACCACATGAAAAGAAAACATCCTGCAACTCAATGACAGGAATGGATAGATCCATTTAATTCATTTTTCTTTAAGATTTTAATTCAGTGCCTCTTAACGTTTGATGTTTGAAGAGAGTTACTCAAAACTGGTAAAAGAAAAGAAAGGGGGTAGGAGGCAGGAAGGTGTACCACTATATGATAACACATAACACTTTGTAAATGCGATTCTAAACCGGTATTCTAACAATGGTGTTGGTATTGGAGAATATTATCTTATGAAGTTTTTTTCAATTTTTTAATTATGTCAACATTTGAAGTTCAATTTGCTGGCTCGAGTCTCTTGAGCCCGAAAGCATCATTCATTCTTTGTGAATATATGTTAGTTATCAATTTTATATTTTCATTTTATACAATTACTACGGGTTTTAGTACTTCTATTATTTTGTTTTATTTATTTATTTTTTTTCTTAAACTTTTTGGTGTGTTTGTTGAATGTAACTATGTTGCAGGCCCTTTACCCTGATACTACCTATGGTGTTGACAGTGGAGGTGATCCTCAAGTCATTCCCAAGTTGACGTTTGAGGAGTTTAAGGTTTGTATTGACTATTGACAATCATGTTCAAGCATGCTTTGTAGTACACTGTTCATTTAGCACTATTCATCATACCCAATATTGTTTCAGTAGTAGCTGTCCTTGCTCTTTATGTAGCATAATGGCGAAACATTATGGGTATTCTTGTGCATTATACCTTGGTGACCGATCTATTTTTTGTCTTGTTCGTTTTCTTTTTTCTTTTTTGTTTGACAGGAATTTCATCGCAAGTATTACCATCCCAGCAATTCGCGAATATGGTTTTATGGAGATGATGATCCAAATGAGCGCCTCCGCATCCTGGGTGGTAATAAAATTTTGTTTAACTTACTCTTTAAATACACATGCTTACAATAATGGTCTCATCGTGGTGGTCTTGTAGATTGTAGCCCTTACTCCTAGTCATTTTGAATGACTAAAGCCTATACTTGACTAACTTTCCAAAATGCATTTTACCTGCCGTGGAAAGGATCATGGCATTGTTGGATGACCTTGCGGGAGCTATTTTGATGCTCACAGAGGACCCTCTAGGTCTTAGCTAAGCGACTCTGTGTTGCTCAAACTCTTGCATCTACCTTGTGCAATGGCAAGTAGATACTCTATACTTATGCCAAGACTGGTAGCTCTCTACCACAGTCTTTCTCAACACATTGAATCTTGATGTTTACAAGGGCTTCCTCTAATTTCTGGGTGCATTCTCCTTTGTATATAGTTGTGCTACTGCTTAATATATTCCTGTCTTTATTTTACTTGTATACGCTGTTATATTTGTTGCCAAGTAAGTTATGAATTCTTTATTTTAGAGTTTAGACTTGTAGCAGTTAGCAGCTTACTTCTTTCTGCCTTGTGTTTTTTGTCCAGAGTATTTAGACATGTTTGATGCAAGTTCGGCTCCAAATGAATCAAAGATTGAACCACAGAAACTATTTTCTAAGCCGGTTCGGATTATTGAGAAATATCCTGCTAGTGAAGGGGCTGATTTGAAGAAGCAGCATATGGTCACCCTTAACTGGTTGCTCTCTGATAAACCATTGGACTTGGAAACTGAGCTAGCACTTGGGTTTTTGGATCATCTTCTGTTGGGAACTCCTGCTTCACCACTGAGAAAAATTTTGCTAGAAAGTGGACTTGGAGATGCCATTGTTGGTGGTGGGGTTGAAGATGAACTACTTCAGCCTCAATTCAGCATTGGGTTGAAGGGAGTTTCTGAACAGGATATTCATAAGGTAGAAGAGCTAGTCATGACTACACTCAAAAAGTTGGCCAACGAAGGTTTTGATACGGATGCTGTTGAGGCATCTATGAATACAATTGAGTTTTCTCTAAGGGAGAACAACACTGGTTCGTTTCCTCGTGGCTTGTCACTCATGCTCCGCTCCATTGTAAGTTTGCATAATTGTGGTGTGGAAAATGGGCATTCTTTACAATGATGATTCAGATTTATAATTGCTATAATTGCGTATTGTAGGGTAAATGGATTTATGATATGAATCCATTTGAGCCATTGAAATATGAGAAACCTCTTCAAGATCTAAAATCCAGACTTGCAAAGGAGGGATCTAAAGCTGTCTTTTCTCCTCTAATAGAGAAATTCATCTTGAATAACCCACATCGAGTTACTGTGGAAATGCAGGTACTTATTTAGTATTTACTTACTTTTTCCCTGAAAACACGTTAGATTTCGCTGTGTTGTTTATTGATGAAAATATTTCCTTGTCAGCCTGATCCTGAAAAGGCTGCTCGTGATGAAGCCACAGAAAAAGAGATCCTGCAGAAAGTTAAAGCTGGGATGACAAAAGAAGATTTGGAGGAGCTCTCCCAAGCTACTCATGACCTTCGGCTTAAGCAGGAAACTCCTGACCCACCAGAAGCTCTGAAAACTGTTCCTAGCCTTTCTTTGCAAGATATTCCAAAAGAACCTATTTATGTTCCCATTGAGGTTATCATTATTACTTTCCATGATCAGAGCTTACACATTTTCTTTATGATCTCTAGAGATTTCACAAGGACTTCCCTGCTGAATGCAGGTTGGTGATATCAATGGAGTAAAAGTTTTGCAGCATGATCTCTTCACCAATGATGTGTTTTACACTGAATTAGTATTTGACATGAGTTCATTGAAGCAAGAGCTTCTTCCCTTGGTCCCACTGTTTTGGTAATTATGTAACCTTTGAAGGATGTTTAATATTTTGCTTCTGTCAATTAACAGCTCCTAGTATTGTATTTGATTGAGGATATATTTGGTTTGGAGTAAAATTTTTACACATGAAATTCATTTAAGTTAAATTGCCCCCACTTTTTACCCCCAAACAAATGTACCCTCATAGTATTATTTTCCTTGACTTTTATCATGAGTTTTGTTATCCATTCTTGTTAAATCTTATTTAAGAAGTTGCTTTGGTTGCTTATAGGTAATGTTATGATGTTAAACAATCATTAGATTTTTCCTATCCAAATTCTGCACTCTTCCAATCCTTCCCACCCCCCTCTCACCACCACCACAATATGTTCCTTTTTAGCAAAATAGTTTACAATAAATATTTTCTTTTCTTTCTCCTTTCGTGTTTTGGTTCTTCTGTTTTATATTGTGAGGAACCCATCAATACAATAGTAGAAGGGATAAGTTTTTGGTATCATTAACACAAGTGAAGCTGGATCTCAGCTTACTGATGAAAGAGATGAGAATTAGCAAAATAAAAGGGGAAGCTCCTCTCTCCCAAGCCTATTCTCAAGGACAGCATAAAACCTTGTTCCCTTACTCCTGTGCACTAACAGAATTCACACATGCTGCTCTACATGCCAACATGGCATTTCTTTCACCTCACCTATGTCAGTTAGGCCTTGAGGGCCCACTTGAACCTTCTATACGATTCTGCATAATTCCTAGGCTGTCCCTGAACCTTTTCCGCTAAGGGAATTTCTGCTTAATACTAACATATATCAGGTTAGGCTTCCTACTTTCTCGGACCTTGTGTTAATGTGGATGCTTGATCACCAGACTGTCCTTTACTAACATATATCAAAAGCATCTTGGCAGATATGATTACATTTAGCTTTTTAACTCTCCTATTTTTTATTTTTTATTTTTTATTTTTTCAGCCAATCATTGCTGGAAATGGGCACAAAGGACTTGACATTTGTCCAACTAAACCAATTAATCGGAAGAAAAACTGGAGGAATATCAGTTTATCCATTTACCTCATCAGTGCGGGGCAAGGATGATCCATGTAGTCACATGATTGTTCGAGGCAAAGCCATGGCTGGGCGTGCTGAAGATCTTTATGATTTGGTAGTTTCAAGTTTGCTTTAGTTTTCCCAAGTTTATTAGTGTATTCATGTCGAGCCTAATTTCTTGCATGCTACTTTACTATAGATTAATACCATTCTTCAAGATGTACAATTTGAAGATCAACAGCGTTTCAAACAATTTGTTTCCCAGAGTAGAGCAAGAATGGAGGTAATTATCACATTGTCATATGTGAAGAGATGGCTAAAAAGGCAGAGTATACAGATAATAATATCTAAACTGATATGTTGTGCATTGTTGTCTGTTGTCAGAACCGGTTAAGAGGCAGTGGTCATGGAATTGCAGCTGCAAGGATGGATGCTAAACTAAATACTGCAGGCTGGATGTCAGAAAAGATGGGTGGTCTCAGGTTGGAATGTTGAGATACTACTATGATTTGTTGTTCGAGCTGGTTTAACTTTTGTTTGTTGTAGTTTTTGAAGTTTCATGATTGATTTTTTTTAATTTACTTTCCTGTTCAATATGGAAACAAAATTATATACTTAAATGCCAGCTATATTCTTTTCCAGTTACCTTGAATTCCTGCGAACTCTTGAAGAGAGAGTTGATCAAGATTGGGTGAATATATCGTCATCTCTTGAGGAGATTCGTAAATCTGTATTTTCCAAGCAAGGTTGCTTAATAAATATCACCGCTGATGGAAAAAACCTAGCAAACACAGAAAAAGCTGTGGGGAAGTTTGTTGATCTGCTGCCTACTAGGTCTCCCATTACCACAACTAATTGGAGTGCTACACTTCCATTGACAAATGAAGCTATTGTCATACCTACTCAGGTAAGATGATTCCTTTTTATCGTCCCTTGTTAACCTATTAATTCTGATATTCAAGGATATATGAAATTTTATTCTGATTCTTATTGGTTGCATGTAATCTATGTTTCTATTTGGGAAATATATTTATATATATGGTGTTTCCCTCTATAGGTTAATTATGTCGGGAAAGCAGCTAACATTTATGATAGTGGTTATAAGCTTAGTGGGAGTGCCTATGTTATTTCCAAATACATTAGCAATACATGGTTATGGGATCGTGTACGTGTTAGCGGTGGAGCTTATGGAGGTTTCTGCGATTTTGATACTCATTCAGGTATATCTCTACTTTGTTTTAGCCGTAAGGGTAGGTTTATTGAGCACCATCCTTTCAGCCCTAACTATTAATTATTTCTCCAGGTGTTTTTAGTTTCTTATCTTATCGAGATCCAAACTTGCTAAAGACACTTGATGTATATGATGGAACTGGTGACTTCTTAAGAGAATTGGAAATGGATAATGATACTCTGACAAAAGCTATCATAGGAACCATTGGAGATGTAGATTCCTATCAACTTCCTGATGCCAAAGGATATAGCAGGTATGTCTGTCATATCATTTATACCTCTGAAGCTTGTTTTCACTGGATATTTTTTTTTACTTGATCTCAATGGAAGAATTTGATTAATTGCTGAAATATTAACTATTGCTCCTAGCTTTGCTTTTATTGTTTTTTTTTTCTTATCATAACAATTCCTGCGCTTTTATTTCGAATTGCAGCATGTTACGATACTTGCTGGGAATCACAGAGGAAGAAAGGCAAAGGAGACGTGAAGAGATATTATCTACGAGGTAAATGTGCTCATTGTTTATAATGCTTTATATTGTTCTACTTTTTCTTTCAATACGTGCTAGTTTTGGACTTTTTTTATCCACTACTATTGGATGTAGCATTTTTTTCCCAAAAACGGAAGAGATCACCGATGAAGCAAAGTGATGCAGTTTGCTCTTCTTACCCAGAGTGGTACCTAAGATGGGCCGCTTGCGGTGAAAAGGTCCCCAAGATTTCAATTGCAAAACCTGAGATTTAAAAAGTTGCACCATGTTAGTCCCTCACTTTTCCGTTGAGGTATTTCTCATGCTGTGAGTGACCTGGCACATCCCTTCCATGCTGGACTAGACAAAACATCATTTTAGTTTTGGCACTAAATGTTTGATTAAACGACATTGTTTAACCTTAATGGTCATACATTTTTTCGTGGGACATACAACATTTTGTAGTTCATTAAGATTAAATGATGTTGTTTCATCAAAGAATTTAGCGTCAAAACTAAAATAATGTCATTTCATCTAGTCCACCGTGGAAGGGTATGTACCAGGTCACTCACGGCGTGACAAGTAACGTGAGGGGACCGATGTGGCGCAAAATTTTCAATCTTGAGGACCTTTATGATACAAATTGGAAGACATCTTTTCGGTACAAGCGGTCAATCTCAAGAACCACTCTGGAGTTTAACTTGCTTACCTGAAATTAGTTTCTAAGTCCAGAATCAATATCAATATTATCACGGATAAATTCGGAAGTGACTTTCCATGTAGCTTGATGTTATCAATTTGTTACATTTTGTTGCTCAGAGGCCTAATCTTCCCAAATACATTTGAAACATGTTGCAAGAGGGTTATGCCTCGTTAATGGTCTTGGATGCTGTTGTATACTTACAGAAGAAAGACCAAGGAATCAAAGGAATATGAAATTTTTTGACAAATTCTTTATACTAGCACAATTTGATGCTGAAACATCTGTTTTGGTCCAACTTTGAAACCAATTTGTTCTCATTCTGTTGTGTTTCTTTCCCAGTTTGAAAGACTTTAAAGAATTCGTGGATGCAATGGAAGCAGTCAAGGATAAAGGGGTTACTGTTGCAGTGGCATCTCCCGAGGATGTGGATGCGGCTAACAAGGAGCGTTTCAACTTCTTTCAAGTAAAGAAAGCCCTTTAGAATAAGGATTTATTAGTCACCAATTGGTACCTTTTATTATTTTGTACAATATACTGTAGCTGCCTATAGATTTATTAAGGCCGATGTATTTTAATTTAAAGCTGTTGATTTCAAACTTTAGGCATATGATGATACGAAATCTTCAAGGATATAGCAAATAGTTGCACGCTGTAAAAACATTCTACAATACGAACTAATAAACAATACGTGGTTCTATTCGTTGTTCGGAAACTATTGATATCTTTGTATCTTTTACTTTAAAGACTAACGCGGTCATTTTTGCAATTTAGAGAATAAAATGCGCTTTCTCTCAGTAAATCACACCAATTTATGCTTTAAATTTGATCCAAATTACTACTAGACAATTAGATGTGCAATAGCGAAAATGACACGAAATTTTTCTCTAAGCTTAATCTTATTCACTACTAAATTGACACTAAATTTTGTGTGCAATGGTGAACTACTTTACGTGGCGTGATGCTCCAAATTTGATTCAAATCAATAATTGACATTCAAATCATCTCAACAATATATTAACCAACACTAAATTTTGGCTGCAAAAGTAAACTTCACATGAAGTGATGATTTAATTTTGATTCAAAGTGTTCATGGGCCTGCCGAAATGAGTTTAATAAGTTTAAATAGACCCAGATTTGGCCCTAAAAGTCATTGGATCTATTTTAATCCGACCTGCAGCCGAGGCCTGAGTTAGATGGCAACAAAGTTGCCTCATTTGGAGCTGCACCGGAAGAACCATGCTAATAGAGTAATAGTAGAGGTGGGTGTGTGATCTGAGTCAGATGGCAACAAAGTTGCCTCATTTGGAGCTGTAACGAATTCAAATTCTCATGGAGGAATATAGAACTATGCTAATAGAGTAATAGTAGAGGTGGGCGTGTGAGTTGTGTGTTGTGTAAGACCCCAAAAAAAAAAAAAAAAAGAAACCCAACCTGATCGGGTTGGCCCAATATAAAATTAGCAAATAAAAATTTATTTTTAAAAGTTAAATTTAACAAATGTTATTTTATATTTATATTAAAATAAATTATTTTAAAATAAAAATAATATTGTATAATATAAAAAATATTAATTAAAGTCAAATAGTAACGATTAATTAGAGGTCAAATAATTTGCTTTACATCAAATTATGTGCTAAATTTTATCTAAATCACTAAATTATAATTAATTATAAATAAAATGGTGTATTTGAGATGAAATAATGATCTAATTCAATAAAACCCAATAATTTACACTTAATTAAGATCAAAATCGTGCTCTTGACATTAAATTATAATCTTAATTTTCATTAAAATAAAATTTTCTCATAAATACTACTGGAATAATAATTTTTAACATTAATTTAACATTTTATTTAATTACACTTTTCCTATTTTTAATAGTCTAGCAACACATCCAAGTGTTTTTGGCAACTAGATTCAACTAAGTTAACTCAAACTCAACAAAAACCACTTTTATCACACCAGCATATACACACGCGCATTTCAATAACGCAAAACATATCTTTCTTTGTCTTCGTCTTCTCCTTCTCCTTTTCTGTTTCTTCTTCCTCCTCCTTCTCTTTTCAAATTCACGCACGTAGGTTTTTCTTCTTCTTCTTCTTTTGTTATCGTCATCACCAACAACACCAATATTTTGCTAACATCTTTATTGGTTCTGATTTTCTCTTGTGCCATCATTAAATAATTTCGGTTCATTTTTTAGTTTACTTCAATTCATTTGTGAATTAATTGAGGTTCACTTGATACTGCTGATAAGTATTGATCAAATTTTTTATTCCTTAAATAATTTCAGTTTATTTCTTAGTTTAATTGATGTTTATTTGAATTCAGAAATAAATTGTATATGTTTTTGTTGATGATTGAGTCTTTTTTATTGCTTGTTCAAAACTGAACAAATTTCGGTTCATTTGTATGTTAATTGAGGTTCACCTGATGCTGCTGATAAGTATTGACTAAATTTTTTATCATCGGAATAATAAAAATAATCCGCCGGTAATCATTTACGGTAGAATTTTTCAATCTGCCGGTAATTGCTGGTGAATTCTTTGCCTGAAAACTATTTGATTACTGGCGGAATATTTCTTATCGTAATGTTAGCGCTACACTATCTATTTTCTGTCTAATTACTGTCAAATATTTCCCCCGGTAAATCTGATCAATTTAAAAAAAATAGAATTAGTAGTCAAATTCTATTTTTTGTTAATTTATTTTTTATCCAATTAGTAGTCAAATTCTAAATAGTAGAAACCAAATAACCATTTTATTAATATCAAGTGTATGAATCAAATAAGTAAAATAGAATCAAATAGTCTAGAACAAAACGCTAATCACTATGGATCTTGATAATTGTCATCGTCATCATCCCTCTGGTCTTACTGAGGCGGCGGACTAGGCGGTGATGTCAGTGCCTCTCCAGCAGCGCCTCTGCCACTAGCGCGCATCTACTCCTGGTACATCGCTATCTATTGCTCTATCTACTGAAGCTGCTCCAGCTCTTGTCTATGCTCCAGCCTGAGGGAATCTATGATTGACACGCATGCAAGAATTTTGTTATGCTTCTCCTCAGACTGCTATAGCTGTTGAGCATGTTGGTGAAGGCTTTAGGTAAGATTCAGCACCTGCTCTCTCAAATCAATGACGTTGTCCTCGGGATCGATAGTGTGGCTAGTGGCAGAGGCAGATAAAGCTCTCAATGTGAAGGTGCGAAGGTTGTCAGCGAAGAACGCTCCCAACTGTAGATGTGATTCTTGTACAGCTCAGATGCGGTCTCATGCCAAACCCTGTTAGGATCGACGACTGCATCAGTGGAGTTGTTGCCGTCCTCTCTAGTAGGCTGAAATTACTGGGTTGCAGCCTCTAATCTCTGCATGCAGGACTCTTGCGTAACACATGTTAGAAGGTGGACGACAGTTAACTGAAAACTTTACATCAAATGATGTTTACTCACATAATAATCTGCAAACCACTGATCATCAAATCTCTCATTGTTCTCCTTCAAAGTGTGAGTATACTTGAAAGTCTCTGCCATCGTCGCATCTCAATCCGACGACTTATACTACACAAGTGGAAACAATATGTTAAATCAAGTAATAATATTAAACGTCAAAGACAAAACAAACTTAATAACAAAATAAAACAAGTTACATACCAGCCTGACCTTTGTCTTCATGAAAGTCGCTGAGCTGTCGATATACTTCGACAACCTGGCCGATGCCTATTAGCTTTGTTTATGAGACGACGATGTCTAAACCCCATATAGTACCTTCTTACTATCATGGCAGAGCCAAATAGTGAGGTGGTCATGCCTCTCACGTACGTCCATCATCTGCTGAAGTCGCCCAGCCATTCGATTGTCGAAGATCTTCCTGATCATGGCATCGTGAGTTTTGTTCCATATAAATTTCTCAGGGACAAAGAACATTTAGCACTAGTTAATCGAAACTAAATACATAATTAAACAAAATAGAAGATATAAATTAGATAAGGTTGAATATGTTGAGTTTTTACCCCCCCCCCACTTTTGAAATCATCGCTCTCTGGTCTTAGCGGGATCTTCTTGTAGCTCGGCTATGGGTAGTCGTATATCAGCTTGATGACATTGGTATACTCCTATGTATATGCATTATCATTTGGTGCAAACCTATTAAAGAAAAACTTAAGATTAGTAGTTTACTAAAAAATTATTTGAAGTAATCTATAAACTTGAATTATATTTAGATTCTTTTAGAAATTTTGGCAGAGTTTCATCTATAATTAGAAGATGCCTAAAACCCTATCCATCAACAATTTACTTAAACAATTCACAAACAAACCAATATAGCATTATATGACTTAAGCATCAACATCCATCAACAATCAAGAATTCTCAAATACTTTCAACCATTTAAACCTACTAACTTAAATCGAACCTTTCTTAACAACCTAAATCCACTAAAACCAGAAAATTGAATGTAACTAAATTAAACTAACTAACTAATTAAAATAAAAAACTTAAGATTAGCAACCACATATGTTAAATAAGAATATCAAACTAGTTTGTATATAAAAGACTTAAAATAGTACTCACGCCATCAAACAATCAGGTTAAATTGTCATTTATACAATGGGAGGTGGTGGAGGGATATCTGGCTAGGATCCATGAGAGGATTCTGGCACTGCGGTGTCTGTCGCTGTAGGAGGCATCGTCGTCGAAATAGTAGACTGATAAGCAGATGGAGGTGGTGGAGGAGTCCACTTTGGTGAAGCAGGCGAACAATTTCCTGATGGTGGGGGTGGCACAGCAGAAGGAGCCACGTAGTTGGGGTTAGGGACCATGATGAACGATTGATCCTATGCACCCATTGGCTGTGACATTCCAAGAGTAGTCAGAGTAGAGGACGATGACTGAGAAGTCCTAGGGATACTAGTAGACACCCTCCCTCTACCACGATCACGAGGCTGATTGGTGACACATCTGCCTGTCATCATGTCTGCAAAGAGCATACCAATTAAATTCAAATTTGCTTCTAATTAGACTTCTTATCTTTGGTAATTTAAATAAAATTTGAAGTAATCTATAAACTTCAATTATATTTAGATTTTTTAGAAAATTCGGCAAAATTTCATCTATAATTAGTTAGAAGGCGCATAAAGATTTATCCATCAACAATTCACTTAAGCAATTAACAAACAAACCAATATGGCATTATATCACTAGTGGATTATCCCATACAAACTCAAACATTCTAAATCACATGGTAGCTACAACAAGTAATTTAAAATCCAAAATATTCATAGAGGCATATTATCAAACACTTGACGTTCATAGGCATAAACAATAAGAGAAAGCACAAACAAGCATTTTTTTTTCATCAATTCACACAAATCAATATATACAACACTAAATCAGCAGTAATATCTATCAACATTTAGGAATTCTCAAACACTTTTAACAGTTCAAACCTACTAACCTAAATCAAACCTATCTTAACAACCTAAATTCCCTAAAACCAAAAAATTGCATCTAACTAAACTAAACTAACTAACTAACTAAAATTAACCTAATAACTAATACTAACCAAAACAGAATTAAAAAAATAGTTTGATCAAAACCTGGAGTGCTGAACAATGATAGATGAAACAGAGAAGACGGGCGAGTGTACTGGGGCGTTGTGATGTCGACAGAGCTAGAGGTGATGAACAGTGGTCATCAGCCCGTTTGGAAAACTTTGGAAATAGAACAATAGAATTGTTCTGGCGTTGTGTTTGAGAGAGAGTTGGAGAGATAGACAGACAGAGGATGAAGAAAAAGGAGAAGGTGACAAGAGAAGGGAGAGACAGGATCGCGGCGATGTTGGGTGGCCGGCAACAAAGTCAGAACAGAGAGATGAAGTGAGGAAGAGAATGCAGGCGAAAAGAAGAGGAAGAAGAAAGGGAAGAAGGGTGGTGTTGGCGACGGAGATGGCAGAGGGTGGAGCTGTGGTGGTGATTCGATTAGGTCGCGAAAAGGCTGAGGGTGGTGGTGGTGGTAGCGGTTTGGGTGCAGTGAAGAAGAGGAGAGTTTGCAGAAGTGCGGAGGAAGGGTTTTGCATTTGAATTTTACCCTAATTTTACCGTTAGATTTATCAGTGAAAAAATTTGACAATAAAGTGGTCAACGTTGTCTAAATGCCGCATTTCACTGAAATCCTTATCGTCGAAAAATTTCGACAGAAAATCTGACGCTAATAAAAATAATTTTATGTCTCAATTTACCGTCGAATTTAGATACGAAATTTTAAATCTGATGGTAACTAATTTGAGGAACGAATTCTTGCTCGTTATCGTTGGAAAATCTGCCGGTAACATTCGTTGCTAAATTTAACGGTATTCATCGTTTTTTTTTTATAGTGGAAGGAGGAAGAAGAGGAAGAAGTGATGGTGGTAGTGATGACGACGACAATGATAATAACAAAAGAAAAAGATGAAAAGAAAAAGAAGAGGAGAAGAAGAAGTAATAAAAGTAGGAGTGTGTAAGTTAAAAAAAAGAAAAAAATATTCGAAAAAGATAAAGAAAATTATATACAATAAATAATATATGATATAAAAAATAATTATAACAATTTAATTAAATTTAATTAAATAATTCACTTAGTTGTATAATTTTTCTGTTAAAGAAATTCCCGTGTTATTATTTGTAAGCTTTGGGCAATATAGAAATCATATTGTAGAATATAGAGGATGATAGTGAAGTTATACAACTATGACACAACACATTAAATAAACTAATAATGTTTTCTTTTTTCCATTCCTCTTAGTGGCTGCTTTTCTATTGTTTCTTTCCAATTTTGATTAAAACATTCTATTTTGTCAGCTTAAAAGAATGGACTTTCGAAATCTAACTGTGTGTATGTTTGCATGTCTATTGTATATGTATGTCTTATGCATGTGTACCTTGAGTACCTAAATCATGCGCAACAGCTGTGCAACGTTGGCAGCGTCATTTTCTTCGCAATTGGTTTTTGGATATACTAATAGAAGAATTTTAAGTATACTAAATATACAGATATTTTAATAATTTTAACGGTTGATTTTAATTATAAAAAATATATATAATATATATAAATTAAAATTAATAATTAAAATTATTGAAATATCAATGTTTTAGGTATATTTAAAAACTTTTTAATATTATAATACATTATTTTTTAATAAAAAATATTTTTTATAATAAAAAAATTATTACATATAATAATATACATATTTTTTATTAATTTATTAAAACTTTTTATTTTTTAAACAATTTTATTTTTTAACAAAAATTTCCTTCCTTTTCATGTGGCTTAACGTATTGTTTGATTTAAAGGAAATTGAGTAAAAAAAAAATGTAAGGATAGAAATGAATGAAAAATGGACTTTTCTTCTATTTGGATCATAATAGAAAATTAGAAAGAAAATAAAAAAATAGTGAAGCCATCTAAAATTTGTCTCATGGGACATGAGATGAAAATGGAGAAAAAAGTATAAACAATGGTAAAAATATAAATTTATCCTTCCTATAAATAATGATAAAAATACATTGATATATTATAATATTATTATTTATATATAATATAAGAAAATATATTAATATAATTTCACTTAGTTATTTTTTTTATTTTTTTATTTAAATAATTTTTTTTTTATTTTTTTTATTTATTTTTTCTTCATCTAAATAATATAAAAAATTAATTTTTTTATTTTCTTTTATTTTATTTTTTTTTCTCAATTTTTTTTTCTCATTTTTCATGTTTCATCCAAACAAAGTGTAAGAGTTAAGACTACACAAGTACGCAGTCTTTCAAAACCAATTGCATGAGGGGAAAATGACATATACACACACACGCAGACAAAACTACGTTACGGATTGCTAATTTGCTATTATTTGGTACAAGGCGGCCACATGACTAACTTTGTGAGGTCATTAGCGATTACTGAATTTACGTATGGATGAACATTGTTCAGCCATATTTTATTTGTTTAAAATGTGCCGTATCTAATTGTCATACTCCCGTTAAAAAGTATTCTTTAAGAATAATCTCATCACATTAGATTAGGAATAATTAAAATATTTTATACACATAAAGAAATAGTGACCATATACTATATTTATACATGTTATTTTATATATTTTTTTCAATAAAGTTATTAACTACCAAATAGTCAATAGAATAATTAAATTTTTTCATAGCAACATAATTAAATTTTTTATAAATACAAAAAATCAACTAGCACTAGATTTAGTTAAACTATATTATTTATAAAGTATGATTATATTGATATAAAATTTGATTAAAAATTGAATATATGTAGTCCTTCTGTATTCCGGTATATATTTATACATGTAATTAAATTTGTGTCTATATAACTTGGTTTTTAAATAGTTTACCTCGAAAGAAAATTACCTCAACTAAAATTTTGTAATGTACATAAAAATCTGATTAAATAGAAATAAAAGATATTTTTAATATATATACCTACATGTATGTATGTATGTAATAATTTGCCAATTTGGTGTATTTTGTATTGATTATGTTTAGAAGAGAGGTTGAAATTAAGAGATATAGGTGAAAATATAGAAATTGAGAGATGGAGACTAAATTATATTTGATTTAAGATAAATATAAAAATTGAGGGGTAGATTTAAAATTGAGTAAACTACTAAAATGGTATCAAAAAATTTACATTATTGACAAAACAAATCTTAAAAGATATTAACGACAAATAAGTCACTAAAAAATTTAAAAACACGATAAAAATAACTAGATATTAAATTAAATATATTTTCTAAAAAACGACTTTAAAAATTAAATTTTGATGCAAAATTTTGCAATCATTAATAGAAAAATAAGATTTTTTCATTTTTAAAATTTGTTAATTTTTTGTCAAGTGAATTTTAAATTTTTTTTATTGTGAATGATCATATTCTTTTGAAAAATAAAAAAAAAATCTAGAGATCAAATTTTATTCTAAATTTTTTTGTGTACTTTCTAAATATTTACTCAAATATTGCTACAAAAATTTAGATCTAATGGATAAATCTTTTGCTAGATATTTGTTACTTATAAAAAATATAATATTTATTAGTTCTTTTTGTTATATTTTTAAATAATTCAACTATTATTTTATCGATGACATCTTTTAAAAATTTTTTTGTCAGCAATTAAATCTTTCAAATATCAAATTAGTAATTAACTCTTTAGAATTAAAAAATTAAACGAGCCTATTTTTGAAATGTTGTTAAAGTTTTAATAATAAAGAACTAACATTTTGTGTCTCAAAAATAAAATTTTAATTTTAATCTTTAACTACTAAATACAATATTAAATTTTAGCTCCTAATTTAGTCTATAAAAACAAACATTATCTTATGAAGCAATGCTATTTTTTAATTATGATCTATCAATTTTGGCTTCATGGTGATGGAATATAGATTCAACAAGATAACAACCCCCTAATTGAAGCAAGATGCCAGATCCCCTAAGTAAATACACTTATTGGATTGTATTTGTTATCATTAAGGAATATCAATCATATGCCACTTTGGCATATTCTCGGTGAAAAGGCATATGATGTTGGATATTCTATAGCGTACTAAAGCATATGCCATGTGCATCACTGCACCCCATTTGCATGAACTCGGTCATGTCTCTTTAGTTGACCAAATTGTCCTTACATCCTCATCCTTTGTTTTAGTTTCACCAAACCATTTATAGGAGCAATTATTACTTCTTAGTTATTACTTATTAGCATGGGTACAAAACTTTTGTGTCCAAGAAAAGTTTTGGCTTTTCGCCATTAAGCTATATTGAGTTTAATTTTAATTACTTTGCGTAAACCATATGCATTATTATCATCCAATCACTTAAAATGCTTTTATAACAAAAGACTTGTGTCTATAATGGCAACACCCTTACAAGTAACAAGGTAGAACTTGATGTGGAGGGTGTGTTTATTTGCACGTAATTTTATATTGAGTAAACAACGAAAATTGTATTCGAAAATTTATTATGCTGACAAAAATAATTTAAAAAAATATTAAATAATAAATAAAATTTTAAAATATTTAAAAAATAAGATAAAAAATTAGATACTAAATATATATTTTAAAAATAATTTTAGAGATTAAATTTTGATAAAATTTTTTGTAAACATTATTAGAAAAATAATTTTTTTATTTTTAAAATTTAATAATTTTATATGAAGTGGTTTTTTTTTTTTAAAAAAATTTATTGAGATGGCCAATTTTTTTTAAAAGATAAAAAAATCTAAAGATCAAATTTTGTTTCGAATATTTGTGTGTACCTTTTAAATATTTATTTAAATACTGTGACAAACATTAAAATCAAATTGATAAGTTGTTTGTTTAATACAAAAGTTTTTTTTTACACTTATAAAAAATATCATTTTTATTAGTTATTTTTATCGCATTTTTCAAATCATTCAATGACTTTAATCTATAACAGTTTATTTTTTAAAAATATATTATGTAAGACTTCAATTAGAGAATCAACTCTTTTTGGTTAATAGAAGTTTATTTTTAAAATTATTTTATATTTTAAATTCTAAAATTATAAATTATAAATCATAAATATTAAATTTTAAATTGTAATTTTAAACTCTAACTTTAAAAAAGATAAACGTTAAAAGATAATTTTATAATAACAAGATTAATATTATTAATTAGAAATTAATTTTCTATACTTATTCATTATGAAAATAGTTTTACGGTTAAAATAATATAAATTTTTCTGGTAACGCATATAAAGAATATTCAATTTTCCAATCCTTTTAATTTGACATTTTTTCTATCTCTTATTTAAATTTTTCGTTGGGTTTCCTTTACTGATTTCTATAATTTAGATTTGAAACCACTCACTGGTTATAATAAATGCACTAAAAAACTAAAACATTGGATTAATGTAGTGATTCTCACTCTTCGCTGTTTCAAATTCTTTGTAAAAAATAGTAGACAATTTCAAATCTAACTAAATAATAAAAATAAATTAAAAAATCTTAAGATTTACAAATTTGAACGGATTATAAAAAAAAAGAATTGGTTGCTTAAATATAATAGAAAAACGAAAAATTAGTTAACGCAAAATATAGAAAATTAAAAAATATAAAAAACCGTAATGAGAGAGGATTTTGACGCAAACAAAATCAATACCATTTTTGTCACCAAAAAAAATCAATACCATTTTTGTAACTACTCTTATATTTGATTTTTTTTTTATTTAAGGATGCAACTAAAATATTTGTTAATATTTCATTCGATTTAAATAATAATAAAATATATTTGATTTTTATTTTTTAAATTGATCTAAATTAAATTATTAATATTTTTATTATTTTAAAAAATTATATTTTTATATTTATAAAAATAATATTACTCATATATGATTTACAATATAAACAAATTTATTATGAATATATCTCATTTATATTATAAATAATATAGATAAAGTACGTCAAATAATTTTTATAATATCACGTGCATATTTAAAAATTTAGTATAAACAAGATATGTAAAGTATGTCAATTTTTACAGTATCAAATATGTGTTTAAAAATTTGTGTCTTATAAACAAAATATACTTATAATTAATTCGTTTAATAAGATGCAAAAGCCTAAATTATGTCGAAATTTAATAAATAAAATATTTAAAATATTTATTTTAAAAAAAATCCGAATTTAGAAGGTTACTTAAGCGACTTTTTTTTGGGTGATAATTAAGCGACTATTGTAAGCAATTCCCTTAGCTTACTCGCTAAATTTTAATTGAATGACAAATTGACAATATAGTTACCATGGCCTAACACACTCGTTAATTGAATGTTCTAAGTCTATAAAAAGCTCTGTGCGTTGGTTTACTTTCTTTTTTTTTTGTTTCTTCATGTTCTTCCTTTAACAAGGTGCCTCTTTCTCTCAACCTCGCGCTTTCACAGTTCTTCCTCGTTCTTTTGGATTTTAATATTTGATCCTTCCATCATCACTGCAAATCGAAGCAACGGTGACTCTAAGTTCCTTCATCAACTTCCATGTCGTCGGAGCCGCTGATTCCGCCGTCCGACGACGCATTCTGGCGTTCTCACTCTTTCCGGCAATGCGGCGAACCGGCCACGTCGATTTTCGATGAATTGCCAAAAGCAACAAGCGTTTCGGTGTCGCGACCGGAGACCGGAGAAATTAGCCCAATCTTGCTTTCTTATACAATTGAGTTGGAGTACAAGCAGGCACGTACCACTTCTTTTTTTCGAGAAGATTTTTCTTTTTCTTACTCTTTGATTTCTGTGTCTTAGTTAAAATCTGATTCATGCACCAAAACATTTGGTTGGTTCAACTGACTGCGTAATTGATTTTGGTTTATTCCATTGTTGGTCAAATTGGTTGACTTGAGTCATGCAGAAAAGGAGAAAAGCTATAAGTATTCAAGTATTTCGCGGTGGCGGGTTGTTTCTTTTTTTTTTTCGTTTTCTTTATTTTTTTCTTTTTGCTTTCTTTTTAAGCTTGTGGTCTAAGTTATCATCAAAGATGTCACTTGTGAATTTGTGATCAATATCATTAATTGCCTAAGCTGGAGTTTTCCAGCATGACATTGTTGGTCAGAATTCATCAGGAGAAATATATGGACTTTGGTTTATGTATCTAAGTGATTGTACAAGTAGAATTTCTGGGACTGGTAGCTTCGTTAGCTAAGAATTGAAATATGTTAGCGTGACTTGAGAGGACTAAAATAGGAAATTATGAGTTATTGATTGTTTTGCCTATTCAAATATTTTGCACAATGACTGGATATAATTTTTGTATTAATATTAGTAGATTATTGGTTAGCAACTTACTATCTATGGGAAAGTTTTGATTTTAACATGTATAGTTTTCTGTCTGTGCCTTCTATAATTGCTCGTTATGGTTCTCTTAAGAATGTCTATATTGTTGATAATCTTTTGAACATAATTAGTGACATCTTAATTCTCCAGATCCTACTAAGATTTGATAAAATTTTAAGTTATTCTGTCAAGTAATGCAGTTAAAGCTAATGTCTAGCTAACAAGCATTTGTGTTATACAGTTCAAGTGGCGTCTTCACAAGAGAGCAGCGCAAGTTCTCTACTTACAGTTTGCCCTGCGGAAACGTGTACTAATTGAACAACTTCATGACAAACAAGAGCAGGTTTGCAGTTTAATCATTTTATGTTGCATTTTGCAGCCATGATTCTTTTAGCTGTTTTGGGGGATTCCTGTAACCAGATGCCTTTTCATGCTTACTCCATTATGTTAAGTGAGGAAAGGTGCTTTCAATAATTTTCTTTTCCCATCTAACTTTCTAACTTATAACTTTCTCATGAAGATAAAAGAATGGCTTCAGAGCTTAGGAATAGTAGATCACACAGTGACAATACACGATGATGAAGAACCTGATGATGGAGCTGTGCCTTTACATCATGAAGACAGTGTTAAAAGCAGGTATCTAGTCTATTTTTCAAGAAATTAGAAGTTTATATCTAATGCAGTTATAAACTTTACAACTTCTTAAAATGTGGGAGTGCATAGGTCCACAACTTTATGGTTTTCTAAATGTGAAGTCCATGATTCTTAGCTGACAGTCCAAAGTTGTGGAATATTTTACTAATTCTTAAAAGGGGTGAACCAGGGTCTAATGGGGTTGAATTATGATCCACATATTAAATATTTTTCAAGTACATAAACATTGTTTGTTGGCTAGTAAATATAGTCATTTCCAGCATCATTTATACAGAATAAAGGCTTCCATTATTTAGAAGATGTAACGCTTTAGTTTTTTCTTTCTAGAGGAGTGTAAAGAAACATTAATTCATTTGATTTTTTTTACAGATATGTCCCATCTGTTGCTGCTCTATCAATAATTCGTCCATCATTAGGAGGGCAGCAATCGGTTGTAGACAGGGCAAAAGTCGCAATGCAAAGTTATTTGAATCTTTTCTTAGAAAACCTGGATATTGTGAATTCTTCAGAGGTAACTAGTTCAACTTCATAGTTGACAATCATTTAATTTGTTTGAAAAATGCATAGAATACCAGCATACCAGTGTATAGGGGTTAACACTTCTTTGGTTCATGTATAGCATTGAGAATGCATAATCAAAATGAGATTGAATGGCAGTTTATTCTTTTTTTTTTATTTATCTAATTTACATTCATCTACAAGACACAATTTTATGGTGTTTCAACTCCTCCTATCTAGCTCAACATATGTGGAATTCTTTGAACTTGTACACCATAGACAACCATCAGTGTGCTCCATACTCCACAGGCAATGAAGTAGCTATTTAATATTTTAATCATATTCAGATATAACTCTGCCTATGTCAAATTTGTTGCATACTTTTTACACAGCCTGTCCCAAGGCCATATGAAAGAGGAGGGTTATGTTGGGCCTTTGACAACCAATGTAAAACTTTGTTGAACCCAATGACATACTCAGATTCAGATATATTTATATGGTGCTCCATTTCTGTGTATGAAATGTGACTTAAGATAAAATTATCTTTTCTAATATACGGTTTGAATATAGGTCTGCAGGTTTTTGGAAGTCTCCAAGCTATCCTTTTTACATGAGTATGGTCCAAAGCTGAGAGAGGGATATGTGACAGTGAAGCATTTATCAAATGTTTCACAGGATTCAGAAGCATGCCATCCATGTGATTGGTTTCGTGGCTGTAATAACAGCTGGAAGAAGGTTTGATTCTATTTTTTCTTTTGTGGCCACACTTGATACCTTAGTTTGGCAGCATATTATTGTTACCTTAGAGATCATACATATAACATATAATACCTTTATGGAAAATCCAATTTATAGTCATCAAAGATAGTTTTCCTGCAACTTTTTTTTTTTTTTTTTTTGTCTTGGATTTAATCTTTGATTACATTGTCTCGACACAGGTATGGGCTGTTTTGAAACATGGATTTTTGGCCTTGCTGGATGGCCCTTTCAGCAATACACCACTGGACATACTTGTTTTTGATGTTCTTCCATCCTCAAAAGGAGATAAAACACAAATACATTTAGCTGATCCTGTAAAGGAATGTAATCCTTTGCGATACACATTTAAGGTGATGATCAATTTGTCTTAGACATCATCTTTTACCCTCTGCATAAGAAATAATTTTTAAATTGCTTAAAAATCTGTTCACCAATTCTTTGTTGTCACAGTCAGTCAAAGCAGCTAGACTGATTATACTTTAACTGATTTAACTAACGACAACTGTCAAACACAAAGAGTAAAAGCTTTGCCTTATTCAGAAATATATAGTTCCAGTTTATTTGAGAACAATATGTATTGACAAACTTTTATTTCCTTCCAAATTTATGTTAATAATTGGAATTGATTAGTAGGTTACTAGTGGGAATAGGACCATATCATTGAGAACTACCAGCAATGGTAGGGTTAAAGCTTGGGTAAATGCAATTAATGAAGCTGGTCTTCGACCTTCGGAGGGTTGGTGTCGTCCTCATCGGTTTGCTTCATTTGCTCCTGTAAGAGGTTTGACTGAAGATGGGAGCCAAGCCCAGTGGTTTGTAGACGGAAAGGCAGCATTTGAAGCAATTGCTTCTTCAATTCAAGCTGCAAAATCAGAGGTATATGTTTTTTCCATTGTTAACCAAGGACCCAAGGTTATAGTTAAATTGTCTCATTTTCCTAATTCAATTCTCAAATGGAAACGGGTTGCAGATCTTCATTACAGGATGGTGGCTTTGCCCCGAGCTATATCTTAAACGTCCTTTTGATGGCTTTTCAAAACTCAGACTTGACTCGTTGCTAGAAGAAAAAGCTATGCAAGGAGTTCAGGTACACATAGCATTCTTGTTGATGTAATCAGTTTTATTGGTGATCTCCACAGTCAGAACTTTGAAGCCCTTGTGCATTATAAGACTGAATTACATGAAAATGGATAAAGCTTAGCTTATGCAATTATATGTTTATGTAGATATATGTGCTTCTCTACAAGGAGGTTTCTCTGGCTTTGAAAATCAACAGCTCGTATAGTATGAGAAGACTCCTCAAAATTCATGAGAATGTGAGGGTATTGCGCTATCCTGACCATTTAACCAGTGGCGTGTATTTATGGTGGGTACTATTAATGAGTGAGGGTTGAAGAACATAAAAATTCATGGGACCTTACATGTGATATGATGAATAATTTACAGGTCGCACCATGAGAAACTTGTAATTGTTGATTACAAGATTTGCTATATTGGAGGATTAGACTTATGCTTCGGTCGATATGACACGCCTGACCATAAAGTTGGTGATTGCCCCTCCATTACATGGCCCGGAAAGGACTATTACAACCCAAGGTATTTTTCTTTTTCTTATTTTCGTATGGAAAAGAAAGAACATTTTGCAAAACAAACCATTCTATGAGTGGATAGAAAAGGCTGATTTCTATATCAGTTTATGGTCAATTGCAATGCATATGGCCATGTTTTCTTACATATACAAATACAATATTCTCAAGATTGAGATAACGTTAGCACCCGTTGTTGAGACTTCACAGTTGCATATAATATTTATTGTGAAAATTTTTGTTCATGTATAGAGAATCTGAACCAAATTCATGGGAAGACACGATGAGAGATGAATTGGATCGTGAGAAATATCCTCGTATGCCATGGCATGATGTCCATTGTGCCCTTTGGGGACCTCCTTGTCGTGATATTGCTCGACATTTCATTCAACGTTGGAACCATGCTAAGGTATATGTAATGTCATCATGATATCTTATTTTAATTTACATGTATCTTATTATTCCTCCTCCCCCTCTCTTACATTTTGGTGTATGTCTCAGAGAACTAAAGCTCCAAATGAGCATGAAATCCCGCTACTTATGCCTCACCATCACATGGTCCTCCCTCATTACATGGGAAAAAGCAAAGATATGGACATTACTGGAAAGAAAGATGAAGATGGCACGAAAGAACTTGAGAGTAAGGATTCATTTTCGGAGTCTCCGGTACAAGATATACCGCTGCTTTTACCTCAAGAATCTGGTGGACTAATTACTTCGCTCGGAGATCATTCCAATATTAGTGAAAAGGTTCCATTATCATCCCAAAAGTTGGAACATGAAACATCAACTCCAAACACAAAGATCAATGGGTTTCATGATGAAGTTGTTCCTTTTGACCTTGGTGCACAATCTGTTGTTTATGATCTTGACGATTGGTGGGAAACACCAGATGAAGGTACCAAAGACGATAATAATTTGGAATATAGACAAGTTGGTCCACGTACTTCTTGTCGCTGTCAGGTTAGTTATGCATTCTGCGTCTGCTGTGTAATGGAAAATATTCAAATTTTTGCACCTGTCCTTAAATAAAAATGAGTTATTGTTACCTACCCAAACAAGAATGAAGTATTAGGAATAGAAGCTTCCAATCATAAAGGGAAACAAATTTCTCCTCTGCCCTTCTTACATTACACTAGAAGGAAGAGAGTGGAGGATAGAATAGGAAAGACAAGGGAAGAGAATCATGACAGTGTTAGTGTGAAAAACGTATAAGAGGGTCAGTAGGGATGATTCTAACGGATTTTCATGATTGGAGAGGAGAGTATAAGTAGTAGCAAAATATGGAGGGGGAGAAGCAAACTTTTGGAAAGAATTAAGGCTAGGCTAGGAGAGTGAGGCTGGCTCTTACCAATACAGCCATTTTTTCTTTCTTGTATTTCCTTTCTTCTATATCAATAAATTGAGTGAAATCATCCTGCTTCACTCTTTTATTTTGTCTTGCTGGTCCGTTTTTGTTAATTTCACTACCTCGGGTGCTAGTTGTTACAGTTATCTTGTTCTAAATATAAGCTGCCACTACGAGTCAAATATGACTTTTATTCCTGATAAATATATATGACTAATAACACCATGAATATAGAATTCATATTAACCTTTTTCTCCTGAAACAAAGTTTAGTAATATAACCTATTGAATCGTATTCTTTTCTGATGCTATGATGGATGTGAAAATCCACAGGTAATCAGAAGTGTCGGCCAATGGTCAGCTGGAACCAGTCAGCATGAAGAAAGCATTCACACAGCATATTGTTCTCTTATTGAAAAAGCAAAGCATCTTATCTACATTGAGGTAAATTAATTATGAGGAATTTGACCTCCCTTGATCTAGTCTTGATTGGCGATATGGTAAGGCCAGTTCAACCTAGGTATAGGGGATAAAAGGAAAATGATAAATCCTCCAAGTTGGATCTTCCTGTTAATTTTCTTAATTACTACATATAGAGACTCTTGAATGTTTTCTATATTTGCAAGGTATTAGCGAGTTTACTTTTTCATTTAATATTTTCTTTGTCAAATATTAGGAGTATTGGTCAGGAACACCATTGATCTATTAGAATACAATCTCATAATACCTTTTTTGGTTCCCATCAGTGATTATCACTTTAGATTAACCCTTCTGTTAGCAATATTAGTTCTGTGAAAAGTATTAAAATGATACCGAATTTCGTTTTGTATTCCTTTCAGAACCAATTTTTCATATCAGGTCTAGCAAAGGATGACACAATTCAGAACCGTGTACTGGAAGCACTATACAGGCGCATTTTACAAGCACACAAGGAACAGAATAAATTTAGAGTTATAGTTGTGATGCCCCTCTTGCCTGGGTTCCAAGTAAGTGTTAAGAGCATTCTGTTCATAGTATCAACCTCTTTTCTCTATGATTAAATATTTTAACTGTTTTGAATTATCAATATAACAGGGTGGTCTCGATGATGGTGGTGCTGCAACTGTCAGGGCTTTAACACATTGGCAGTATAGAACAATTTCAAGGGAAAAGCATTCTATATTACACAATCTTGAAGCTAAAATTGGTCCTAAGGCTCATGATTATATTTCTTTCTATGGTCTACGATCTCATGGTAGACTTCATGCCGATGGTTACGTGGCCACAAGTCAGGTAACTTACTTTCCCATTATTTGGAATAATCTCTGGATTTTGATTCAAAAACAGAAAATCTGGGATAGTTTTGTCACAAAGTTTAACTTTGGGCTATTAAAAGATCTTGAAATGGTTGTACAAAGCACATCATTGATCTTGCATATTTAATAATTAATGAACAACATTTAACTTAGATTGCACTGAAATTTCGAACATCTGATGTGTATTCCCATATTTGTGCAGGTATATGTGCATAGTAAATTGATGATAATAGATGACCGTGTAGCTGTCATCGGATCATCTAACATTAACGACCGTAGTCTGCTTGGGTTAAGAGACTCTGAGGTACTCTTAAGAGCTTATGTATACATCTTATTATATATATACACATGCGTGCACGCCCCCTGTTTTTAAACTCCTTAATTAGCTAGAGTATAATTGAGTAAATTCTGTAATTAAAATTGTTCTATTAGTTTCTAATCTTCAGTTTGAAAGAAAACTCCTTTAATTCTAATTTTTTGTCCACCAGATAGGAGTGGTTATAGAAGACAAGGAATGTGTTGAATCATTGATGAATGGAAAACCATGGAAAGCTGGGAAATTTTCTTATAGCCTCCGTTGTTCCTTATGGTCTGAACACCTTGGCCTTCATACAGAAGAGGTTAGTCAAATTCAAGTTTATATTTGTGTGTTGCGATATGGTAGCACTGCCTGAAAGTTCTTAGATGTACTTCACAAGAACTATAATGTTCTCATACATTTGTTAGTTGTTAGTGGAAATGTAACTACAAGATTTATCAGATTGCTTGGCCTTGTTCATTATTTTCTCATCTTTTTCACTTTTCTAGTTGTCATGAGCTGTTTTTCTGTTAGTGTATATGTTTAGATTACTTGGTATGGCCCACTTGTCAATAATCTATGTCTTTTTATAGGTCAGTAAAATTAGTGATCCATTGGCAGACACAACATACAAGGACTTGTGGTCAGCAACTGCGAAGGTAATTTATAGTACTTACAGAACAATTTCATCACTAATATTATACCTTATTAGATATATATCCACTCAGGTCCCTATATATTAATAATATGAGTAAAGTGACAAATAAACCCCTGAAGATTTACATTTCGGACAGATTAGTCCCTAAAGAAACAAAAATACCAATAAAGTCCTCTAAGATAACAAATATGGACAAGTTAGTTCAAATTAAGATCTTCTATCCTAATTATAGAGGCTAATTTAAAAGTAGTGTGTCTACATCTGCTATTTTAAAGGATTTTATTGGTACTTTTTTTTCTTTAGGGACTAATCTGTCCAAAGTATAAATCTTCAAGCGTTTATTTGTCACTTTAATAATATTTAAGTTTAACATCATTCATCATCCGTATACCAGGGCGGATCCAGAAAAAATGATTATGGAGACCAAAAACCAATAATCAATACTTTCCCTCACCATAATAGAGTAATAGGCAATAGCCAATGCTCACTTCACCACTACAACTATAATTCCCAAAAGGGCCGAAAGGAAATTTGGAAACCTAGCTTTGTGTACCACTTTTAATTAGAAACCTTCAATCTTTATCAACTACCTGGCTTCAAGCCTTTGAGAAGTTGGAAATTTTACTCAATTGAAAAGTAATTAGTAGTAATTTTTGTCCTAAATGCTTTTTTGGTATTGTCACTTATTTTTTGGTTATTAAATATAGATAATTTGAGCTGAGCTTTTTTGAGTTTTGTCACTTGCCTTTTTTATTATTAGAGATAGATAATATTTGGATTAGACTTTTACTTATACTAGGTTGGTCATAAAATATGCTGAACAATTTAATTATTGAAATAAGACTTTCTCAAATACAAAATAAAATTATATAATATATAATAACCTCTCTATATACACAATATACTTACTAATACTACTAACTTACTACTACCACTAACTATTTTGTTATAAAGTTTGGGGACCAAGGCCTATGCTTGCTCCCTTTTAGATTGGCCCCTGCCGTAAACCAACGTCTTTTGTAGACAAAATATACTTAATATTTTAAATGTGACTTTATGTAGACATGTAAAAGATAAATTTTCAGATGAATTAGTTATAGTCTAAGGATGACTTTGTTCTGAATGTGTTACAGGAAAATACTAGGATATATGATGAGGTCTTCGGTTGCATTCCGAATGATCAGATACACTCAAGGTCTTTGACTGCATCTTTTTTTTATGCTTTTCTATTTTTTCTCCTTTTTCATCATTTCCTTCTCATGGTGTTATTTTAACACAATATGCAGATCTGCTCTTCGACAAAGCATGGCTCAGCGGAAAGAAAAGGTGGGCCACACCACCATAGATTTGGGAATAGCCCCTGATAAGTTAATAACTAGTGATGCCTATGGAGAAATCAATGAGACAAATTCAATGGATAGATTGAACTCTGTAAAGGGACATCTTGTTTCCTTTCCTTTGGAGTTCATGCGTGATGAAGATCTAAGACCAGCCTTTATTGAGAGTGAGTTTTACGTAGCTCCTCAAGTATATCATTAGATATAGATATTAGTATACTGAAGCCATGAAAAAGATGCCATTCTTTTTATAGATTTTCGTGCAAAACAAGAAACTCAGTGAAAATCAACACATGATAAAGTGGTGTGAAATTTTCACATCCTGTGAGATTAGCAATTGGTTTGCTATTATTAGATAATATCATAATAATTTAAAAAGAATAGATAAGTCTAAAGTGAAAATGATTGGAGAAAGTAATAAAGTAGAAATAGAGAGGGATGTAGTCATTAAGTAGTTTTGACCTGTGATTATTACAGCATTAGTTTTATAAGAGAGGAAGTGTGATTACGTAGAATCTTAGTTGTGAAAGTAGTATCTTAGAAATATTAGTTGTTATTGTCTCAAGCAACTTTATAAGTAACTTAGTTATTGGGGACTTTTATTTATTTTTGTATTACTCAGTTCATCATTTTCAGAGAAAATTGTAAATATATTTTTCTTTAATTGACCTGGGATGTAATTGTTTATTTATAAGAGAAAAGTTCAATGGTTAGTAGATTTATTATTTTTTATTAGTATTTTTAGCTATCGACCTAAAATTCTTTTATCTAGTAATTCAATAATATACTTATTCAAACCTTGGCCCACAAACTTAGTAAAATCCAAAATGAGTAAAGACTAATCAACATTCTATAAATATTGTTCAGATCGACACTTACTCGACTGGCGATATGGGCCTAGCTCTACTTATCTAAATAAGTAACTAATTCCTATAATTTCTCCCGTGATAAAAAGGAGATCTCAACAACCTCCTTATCAAAAGGGAGTAACAAATCCACCATCGTAGGTGGGACTACTCAAAAGGTGGCTATTTATTCTACATATACACTTGTAAATATCCTGACACTCTCAGGTATACTTCAAATTCCAATGTACTAAAAAACCAGCCTAAAATCCTTGTTAACTATGCATAAGAGTCCCTTGTATACATCACTTCCCACCTTCACCAAGACGTCGAATGGCGGCACCTCGTCACTAGAAGACGTTGGACATAACCCCAAAAAGGAGCTTGGAACTTATGTTCAGGCCTAAATCACAGTCTAGGTAATCCCCGAAATATTGGCGCCGTTGTCGGGATCTGGTAATCAACACCGTATGATGACAGAAAACGTTCTAGAAAATAGACACACTGCTTCTGATTCAGAGGCCTATGAAGAAGAGTAACACAACGACGATCGCGCACTTATCCTACCCCTCAACCTAACAAAGAGAAAGGTGTGGCCGGGGAGATACATCTTGCAAATCAAGGAGGACGAAGAATACGTTCAGAAGTCCATCAAAAAGGAGGATTGGAAGAAAGAGATCTTACATAACTCATGGAACTGGTTCACGGACATTAAGGTCAGCTAGAGTAGCTTGAGAACGAGTTAGAACGACGTGAATCAGAACGACCTTGCAAAGGGAGGTACGACGACGAAGAGAATTGGAATAAAAACTCGAGAAGCTAGAATCCGATCTTAAAGGTAGGAAATCCCGAGCTGACCAAGCAGAAACACCTTTAGGAGGTGAAGATCTATATACTGAAGAGATCATGCGGGCTAATGTTCCCAAAAACTTTAAAAGCCGTGACATGATCTCTTTGATGGAACTACTGATCCAAGAAACCACTTGAGCAACTTCAAGAGTCGCATGTACTTGGCTGATGCGTTGGACGCAACTCGCTGCAGAGCTTTTTCGACTACGTTAACCAAGGTGGCAATGAAGTGGTTCGATAGCTTACTGCTCAGGTTAGTCACCTATTTCGATGACTTGGCGAGGAGCTTTTTTACCTGATTCTCCATTCAGAAAGACAAAACCAAGCATGCTCCGAGTCTATTGGGAGTAAAACAAGAGGTTGAAAAATCACTGCGAGCCTATATGAAAAGGTTCAACAAAGCGTACTTGGAGATTTAGAATCTCCCTACCGAAGTGGTCATTATGGGGCTAGTCAATGGCCTCAGAGAAGGCCCGTTCTCTCAATCGATATCAAAGAGACACCAATTTCTTTATGAGGTGCAAGAACATACGGAAAAATATATCAACATAGAAGAAATGACACGACAAAGAGAGTCCGTCCCAGGACAACATAGTCAATATCAGACTCGAAGCAAAGAAAGAGAGTCAAAGAAAAAAGAAGACTACAGCTCGGAAAAATCTCGAAGGTATCATAACTATACCCCGTTGCAGGTTTTCCTTGTCGATGTCTAACCTCTCAAACCAATAAAAAAAAGGTGAAAGTCGGTCAAAATATTATGATTATTATGATTTGAATAATGTGATCGAAAGGCTGGCCAGAGAAAGGTCGGTTGGACAAATATCTAGCTGAAAGATTGGACGACCAAGGTAAAAGGAAAATAAATAAAGAAGATAGGAATAGGCGAGATCGGGCACAACAAACCCCGAAGAGACATATCCACGTGATTGCTGAAGGATTTGCAGAAGGGGGAGTAACAAAATCCTCCCGCATGAGACATTTGAAAGAAGTATACCAGGTTGGCTAGGAAGCTGAAACACCCGACCTGCCTGCAATCACGTTCACAAAAGAATATGCTCAAGGGGTAGTGTCCGGACACGATGATCCAGTCATGATCACGATGATCCTCGCCAATGCAAACCTCCACAGAACCCTGGTAGAATAAGGATGTTCGACAGACATTCTGTTAAAACCAGCTTCTAACAAGTTAGATTTAGAGGAAAAAGATTTGAGAGCATATCCAGACACTCTCTTTGGTTTAGAAGACACACCTATCCAACCTTCAGGCTTTATTTCTCTCTATACCACCTTTGGTAAGGGTACAAAAGCTAGGACCTTGGGCATAGACTACATAGTAATCGACATGGTATTGAGATACAATGCCTTGATAGATCAGGCAACGTTAAATCAATTTGCTATAGTGGTCTCCATCCCTCAAGTTTGCATGAAATTCCCCACTCTTAAGGGTATAGCCACTGTAAGAGGATACCAGAAACTAACAAGAAGGTGTTACAATGAAAACCTGAACCTACGAGGGTGCACAAAAGGGAAAGAAGTCAATACCATATAACTCGGAGGTGTCCGAGTTCGGGAGGAACTGAGACCCCAACTTGAAGAAAAGATCGAGGAGGTCCAGATCAGGGATGAAATCGGAAAGACAACAAACATAGGGGCTAACCTGGAAGAGCAGCTAAAGCATGAACTAATTAAGCTCCTACGAAAAAATTTTGACCTCTTCGCCTAGAAAACCTCTGACATGCTTGGAATCTATCCCAACCTCATGAGCCACAAACTTGCTGTTTATCCTGGCTCATGACTTGTCCAGCAGAAATGACAAAAGCTCAGCCCCAAAAGAGCAGAAGTCATAGAAGAGCAAGTCCAGGCGCCGTTAGAAGCCAGATTTATAAAAGGTAAAATATCGGTTGTGGCTTGCTAACGTGGTATTCGTGAAGAAACTAAATAGAAAATGGAGGATGTATGTCGACTATACCCACCTTAACAAAGCCTCTCCCAAGGATCCTTACCTTTTGCCCAGCATTAATGCTCTGGTAGATTTAGCCTCAGCCTAAATACCTGTCCTTTATGGATGCGTACTCGAGATATAATCAAATCGGATTAGGAGAAGACATCTTTCATCACTCTTAGGACAAACTATTGCTGTGTAGTAATGCCCTTTGGGCTGAAAAATACTGAAGTTACATATCAACGATTAATGAACAAGGTATTTTTATCTCACCTTGGAAAATTGATGGAGGTCTACGTGAACGAGATGCTTGTAAAGCCCAAGAAAGAAGCAAGTCTACTGTCTGACCTCACAGAGGTGTTTAACATGATAAGGCAGTACTGGATGAGATTAAATCCCACAAAGTGTACCTTTGCAGTTAAAGATGAAAAGTTCTTAGGATTCATGCTCACCTAAAGAGGCATTGAAGCCAACCCAGACAAATGCAGAAAAATGTTGGAGATGAAAAGCTCGACCTGTCTAAAGGAAGTTCAACAACTAAAGGCAGACTGGCAGCCTTGTCTAGATTTTTGGTAGGACCGGCCTTGAAATTCCTACCCTTGTTTGTAATCTTTAAGAAGAGATATTAATTCAAGTAGACTCAAGAATGTGAACAAGCATTTCAAGACTTCAAAAACTTCTTGAGCTCACCACCTATCTTTACTTGACCAGAAGAAGGAGAAGAGCTCGTGCTATATCTAGCTGTCTCTGATAAGGCTATAGCCTCTGCCCTTGTCTGAGAAGATAAGGAGGGGCAGCAACCTATCTACTTCACGAGCAAGGCATTACAGGGGTAGAATTGAACTATTAAAGAATAGAAAAATTTGCCTATTCCCTCATTTTAGCTTCCAGAAGATTACGACCCTATTTTCAAGCCCACACTATTAAAATCCGAACTAACCAGCCCAATTAAGTATATCCTCTAGAAAACTAATATTATGGGGCGGATGTTATAGTGGACTGTGGAACTATCCAAGTTCGACCTGAAGTATGAAGCACAGACAGCCATCAAATTGCTGTAGCTGGCCGACTTTTTAGATTTGCTCGGACCCTTTCCTCAAGCACTCAGGCAGGTAGAATACCTCATAGTAGGAATCAACTACTTCGCTAAGTGGATCGAGTTAGAACCTTTTGCATCCATCACAGTTCAAAGAAGTAAAAAATTTCTATACAAGAACATTGTCACTCGATTTGGAGTTTCATACTCCATCACTACGGACAATGGTACTGAGTTTACTTATTCGACCTTTAGAAGCTTGGTGGCAAGCCTTAAAATCAAACATCAATTCATATCAGTAGAGCACCCTCAAGTCAATAGACAAGCAAAAGCAGCAAACAAATTCATATTGGCAGGGCTCAAAAGAAGGTTACAAGATGCGAAAGGAGCATGGGCAGAGGAGCTCTCCCAAGTTCTATGGGCATATCGGACAACTCCTCATTCTACAACTGGAGGGTCTTTGTTCCAACTTGCTTATGGAATAAAAGCCATGATCCCCATAGAAATCAACGGAGAAAGTCCAAGGGTGAGATTCTACAATGAAGTGGGAAACATCCAAGCTCAAAAGGAAAAGCTCGACCTCCTTCCAGAAGTCTGGGAACAAACTCAAATAAGGGAGGAAGCGTTGAGACAAAGGACGTATACAAGGTACAACAAGAAAGTCACCAGAAGAAACTTGAATACAGAAGTTGGGCAAAGAGAAGTTGATTGCAAATTAGAAAGGACCTTACAAGATCATTGAAGTCTTGAAAAATGGCTACTACAAAGTGTCTGACCTACAAAGGAACGAGCTTCCTAGCTCATGGCATGCATGCAACATAAAGAGGTACTACAACTAGAAAGCGAACCTTGCTCCCTGGTGTACTTTTTATTCCGACTTTATGGTATTTTCCAAAAAAAAAAGATTTTCCTAAATGGGGTTTTAATGAGGCATCATAGCAAGGGATAGGAGTAAAATAGAAAAACTCTTAGTAGAAAATAATACTTGTAAATTATTCTTATTAATGATATTCATTATTTTCCAAATTTTCTAGGATTGTTTATTGTATTACATGCATCAAGCTTGACAAAACTCAAAAATCATTACCCGACCTCAGTGGCTGGTAAGATAAAGCGACGAGGTAGAAATTGGTGTAAAAAGTTACATAAATAGATCGTGGCCCAACCTCGTCAAACCACATATAAAAACAAGTTGGCAAATGAGACAAGCCTAAAACGAATCACAAAAGTAACTTAATAAAACAAATAACATGACTGACTTCTCAAAGATGGCATAAATATGTCTTTATTAAAAAGAACAAGACTACACCCGACCTTATAACAAATATTTAAACGACTTGAAAAAAAAAGGGTAATTAAATGCGTGTCCGACCTCACTAAATCAACACAGCAAACGCGCATTATGAAACAAGTTATCTGACCACATAAGACAGCTCAGCTAAATAAGTTAAAAAGAGTCCAAAAATAACTTGTAGCGAAGAAAAGACCCAACCTCACATGGTTGAAACAAGTAATAATCCCCAAAACTACAAGATTTTTCCAGAATAGCTCGGAGCAACCAAGCTAAGTAGAAAAAGCTTTGCAAGTGAAACATCTAACATTTCTAAGAAGTTTGTTATAAAGTGATTTTTGAAATCACAAAAGTAAAAATGACTACTACTACTCAAATTAAAAGTTACAAACACTTATAAACCCATCAAAATAAGTGTATGAAGCAAGAATTATGATGATCAAAAGCCCAAAACAGGGCAAAAGTATCAAAAATATATAAACTATTACAAAAAATGTGTTCAAAAACCCACAAGTTGGGCCAACCATTACAAAAGTAAACTAAGACAGAGGATCTTTTCCTTCCATGGCCATGTTGAGCTGGGGGACTTCCTCGGTGGGAGCAGGGGAATACTGGAGAGCTTCGGTGACAAAAGGATTAGAAGTCTTTGGGTCCTCACAATGGGTAGGCTCAGCCTCAGGAGAGACTATCTTTCCATCTACCACGACTTGTCTGGATCGACGAGAGAGAGGACCACTTCGGGGGCAATAAGTCAGAATTGGGCCTTCATGTTCTCAACCATTTGGTCCATACTCTCAGTTATATTAAACTCCAAGCCCTCATGACTCTGTTTAAGTTGTTCCAATTTCTCTTAAAGCCCTAACATCTCTCCAAAAATCCGGGTATAGCTCTTCTCATCGTTTTCCTTCAAGCCCTCAGCCATGGCACAAGCTGCTTGGGAGAGTTTCAATTTTTCTTTAAGGCCTGCGATGTGCAACCTCAAGGTCGTGCTCTCATCCTCCAGCTCCAGTCTAGATTCCGTAAGCCTAGCCACCTCTGTAGATCAGTTACTTCCCTCTAAGTAGCACCAATGGGAGTCTCTCTAAGGCTTTTTAATAAAGATGTACAAATCCTCGCCGTCTAAATTCCACCTTGAGAAAACACCTCCAGATGCTTCTCCACTGAGCAATCATCCATATCAATTGAACTATGAGGAATGATGTACTCCTCACTAAACCCAATAACGTCAAACCCAGGATCATAAGCACTCCCAAACGTAAAAGGGGTTCTCTTGCATTTACGGGAATTCAATTCAGTATTTGCCTTCGGAGGCTCATGGAAAAGACGAACAGGGAGAATCATCCAGATCTCCGCTTCTTTAATGAGAGGGGGAAGTAATATCTTGGCCGACTTAGAGGGAGAAGAGTGTGATTGGGGAGAAGAAGCACCCAACTTCTCAGCCTCAAGCTGCTGGGCAAGTCAGTAGAACACGTTCTTCCTGGCAACTCTTAGCTTTGCAAGATTACTGCCACTGGTCATTTTTTCTACGAAAGAGAAAGAAAAATAGCTTCAGAACGTAGCAGTAAAAACATACTTGTCTACAAAATAAAAAATAACTACCTAGCTCTGTCCAAACATAACTCGGCTTGGCTACCAAAAATTTCTTGGTGTCCAGGTGACGAGAACGACCCCAACAATCTTGAAAACAGGCAAGTTGGAAAAGATACATAAACATAAAGTACTCTTCCGATCTATTATAATGGACAGAGCAAATTCTCTCTTGGGGGTCAAGGGCCTTTAAAGTGTACATCTCTTCATCCTTCTGACTACCAGAAATCTTGTATTGAAGTAAGAATTTCTCTAAATACTCCCTATCAACTACAGGAATGGCTGACAAAACAGAACTATCAACCCAATTTAAATCGGCAAGAATGTTAAACGACATTATATGAACTACTGAACAAGACATAAAGGGTTACACTTACAAAAAACAGGAAAACGAAGTTATATCACCACAAAAGCGCACAAACTACAAGTCGGGCACAATAGCACAAGATTCAAATACTCAAAGAAGTCGGACCATCCTTAAGGGTGGAAATTTCAACCTATTCTACTAGAATACAAAATGATACCATTACTCAGAATAAAAATGGCACAATTTAGGGACAAGGTCAAACCCAAGAATTCAACACAAACTCAATATCTATAAATTTTGCAAGTTTTTGCAATAATATCAAAGTCCATAACAAATGGATAACCTATAGAAATCTACTACTACAAGAGCTGCCAAAAGATCATTACGATGGCAGCAAACAAGAAAATCTCTACAAGTAAGTGGCAAGAAGCTAAATTTTTGAAAAGATCATTTCTCACTAAAAGCATTAAAATAATATAAGCAGAAACACAAAAGCTTCATCCATCAAGAATCATCAACCAGCAATGACAATAATGAAAGAAAAACCAACCTTGATGAAGAACAGAAGGCAAGAAGGAATGCATGCAACACCAAAATAAATGGATGATCCCAAACATCTCAAGTAACACGAACGAAGATTCAAAGCAGAATTTCAAGATAGAGAAATTTTGGAAGAAGATCAACAAAAATGGAGTCACACTGAAGAAGAAGAAAAGTCTTGAGAGAAAAAGAAGTAAAATCTGAGGAGTGGAAGCAAAAAAGAAAAAAGAGAAAAATGATTATGTTTATATAGCCACTAGAGGCAAAACGATAAATATATCCCTCACTTAATGGCATGCACGGTTACCAATGTAACCAAAAAGACGCGTGAACAGTTATGAAAAAACTTAACGTTCAGATTCGAAAACGCATCGAGTACCCGACCTGCTCCCCAAAGCAGATTGTAAACTCGACTTGAATGAATGAAAGCTACAAGAGATCAAGACTGTCCGAAAATGTTTGATCTCGACCTAAAGAAGCTAAGTCTCAAATAGGGACACTATTCATATCTTTGCCTCACAAACTAGGCCAGGCCCAAAATGAGTAAAGGCCAATCAAAACTCTACAAATATTGTTTAGATCGACACCTACTCGACCTCACAGAGGTGGGACGCGGTGACATGGGCCTAGCCCTGCTTATCTAAATTAGTAACTAACTCCTACAATCTCTCCCATGCATCTAGAAAGGAGATCTCAATAACCTCCCTATCAAAAGGGAGTAACCAACCACCTTCGTAGGTGAACTACTTAAAAGGTAGTTAATTACTCTATATTTACACTCACCTCACCCACTCCCTTACAACAGCCACTACACCCTCATACCCAAACCCCCACCCACACCCAACGGATGAGAGAGAGAGAGAGAGAGAGAGAGAGAGAGAGAGAGAGAGAGAGAGAGAGAGAGAGAGAGAGAGAGAGAGGGAGGAGGCGGCGTCGGCAGGGCTAGGTGCTACCGTCGCCATCGTCATCGTCGAGCTAGATAGAAGGGAGAGAGGGAGTTCACGAGGAGAGAGAGAGGGAGCTCGCGTCGCCATCGAGATGCATGCCATCGAAGGAGGCACCATCGTCACACCTGGTCACAGCCGCTGAGGTATCTTCGTCGCCGCCATTGCACCTAGATGCCACCATTAGGGAAGCCATCACTACGCTCGCCATCGCCGAAGAAACCAAATACGCATGGCGAGAGGAGGTATCGCAAGGTGGTTCTGCCGCCATTCCTACTACTGTCGGCCAGTTGTTGCCGCTGCCGTTGTTCCATTGCCGTCGTCACTGCTTGAGCCGTCACCAGAGGAAGCCAACCCTAATGCATGTGTGAAAGAGCTGTGGGAGGAGCTGGTAAGCCGTTGGTGTTACTGCTTCGTCGCTGTTGGGGCTCCTTGCCGCCGTTCTGGTCGCTTGAATAACACAGCCGGAGCTGTTGCCGCTCCATTGTCTTATTCCTTTTTAGCCGCAATAAGTCGTTCCTTCCTTAAAACGCTCACCGCTAGTGTATATGTTCTGTTATGAGTTCGTTAAAGATTCTGAGGTTTTGGTAACGTATGGTCAAGTTTTGGTTATTTCATGTCGCTATTGAAGCTGCTGCTATTTCCACGAAAGTGGTATGGAGCTGTGGTTGCGGCTGCCGTTGCTGCGGGCTAGGAGAAAAGGGCTTTTTGCGTGTTTTATAGCTTTCAGATTTCAACTACTCGAGGTAAGGGCTTTTTCTTAAACTCATTTTACTTTCAAGTATTGTTACAAGTCGATATTTTTGCGAAAAATGTATTTTTATAATTCCGTAAGTCTTATGGATTAAACTGAGTTGTTCTGGGTGAATGTGGTTGTTTGCTTGATGGATATATTAATTGTTTGATAAGGCTGGATAATCTGGTTAGTTGATTAATTTTGTTGAGTTGGTGGTTGTTGATTTGGTTTCTTGATTTACTGAAATTGATTGGTTGTTATAATTTTAGTTATGTTGGTTCCTCGATTTGGGCGTTGGATTGAAATCGGTTTGATTAAGTGTATTTTGTAAGTTGATTGAAAATTATCAAATGATGGAAATCCTAATTGATTTGGTTATTTCTGGGTTGGTTGTTGTTTTGGATAAAAATGAATTTTTTTTAGAATTTATGAAAATGAGGGAACCCTTGAAGGGTGGCTAAGTCTAAATTTTAGAGAAAATATTGCCGAAATTTTTATGAGAATTTGAGAGTTTTATTTTGGTTAATTTGATTGAAGAAATATTTTATTTGATTTTGATTTAACTAAAGAAAAGAGTATGATTTGGGGTGCTTTAGCAAACTTTAAAGCAATTATTAAAGAAGAAATGATCATGTTGTTTTAGTTAAAGATTTTTGAATTACAAATAGGATGATTTTTGAGTCCTTTGGAGGAGTTTTAAACTTAAAAATTTTTTGAAGTTAGTTTGGGGTTTTTGGTTGGGTAAAAATGAGGATTTAACTTGCTTTTCAAAAGAATGAATTTGGTTTGGTTAATTACAAAAAGGATTATATTTTGGGTATTTGATTAAACGGAAACGAGTTTTATTGAATTGATATGAATTAAAGAGTTATGATTTAAGGATTTTAACGAATTTAAAGAAATGAGATTTGTTGTCGTTCCCCTAAAGTTTAGAGACTTTTCCATAGAATTTAATTTAATAAATCTTGATTTGAGGTAATTTAATATAATTTAATAAATTAGTTTGGCTTGGATTGATTTAAGAAAAGAATTATGTTTTGGGTCCTTGAGTAAAAGCTTTGAAAGTTTTTAATGGTTTTCAAAAGCAATTGAATTCAACTGTTTAAACTTGAAATGATTTTGAAGTTAGTTTGGGGTTTTCGGTTGAGTAAAAATGAGGATTTCACTTGCTTTTAGAAAAGAATGAATTTAAAAGTGGGCTATTTGTGAATGGACTAAGTTTTTGGTATGATGTCAATGATGTGAGTTTTGTGATGAACACTATGTTGGTTTCAAAGCTTGAAATGAGAAATGGGTGCGATTTTCTAAAGTAAAGATTTGGAAAGAGGTTGTTTTTAAAGTTGCAAAATTTTGAATGAAAACTGGGTTTGCCTAATTTATGACATTCGAAGAACGGATGAAAAATGATTTTTGTAACAAAAGTTGTGAAAGTTTTAAAACTAATGTTTACTGTATCGGTGGCAAGGATGGTGGTGAGTCTCGCTTGCACACTGATTTGAATTCTGTCCAAGCAAGGACGGTGGTTAATCCCGCTTGTTCGTGGTTCTCTCTGATTGCATGATGATAGGAAATTCTCCCTCTAACAAATGACAGGACATTCCCCCTCTAACGGCGATAGGTCCCCAAGAGAAGGTGACAGGGTGCTCTCCCTCAACGGTTATGTCGATCAGCTGAGATATATTACTCTTAGGTTGTAAGGTGACAGGGACTCTCCCTCTAATGGCAAGCCGATATGCTGAGATATTATGTGCAACCAAGAGAACGATATCCGGGTTAGCTATTGGGTATCTCGGGTTTGGTATTAAGCGACAAGTGAGCTCATGACCTTTAGGATAGGTATGCATCATATCGCATTTGGTTGCTAGTGTTTGGGTGTGCTTAAGTGTTTTAGTTTGCTTATTTGATAGTTTCTGTCTAACTGTAATTGTGGTACTTGCTATAACTACTCTCTACATGTGTTTGTCTTGCATTGTTTGTGATTGTGATTGATTCTGTCTTGAGACTGAGTATTGGTGAATGAATTGATGCTTTTGAGACTGAGTGTTGATTGATTATGTTTGGGCCAGAGGCCATGGTTGGTTATAATTGGGCTGGAGGCCATGATTGATAAGTTTGGTTGGCTTGATCCTATGATGTGTATTGGAATGTTACGGAAAGGTAATTGATTTGGAATTCTTATAAATATGACGTGAATGTTAATTTTGGATAAGTGAATGTCGTGTTTTTAAAAAGATTCATAAGGCGAATGAAGATAACTGTTTTTGAAATCCATTCTTTTATTTATACGTATTCTCTTATGACAATTCTAAACCTCTCTGGTAAGACTGTGTAGTTAGGTTCTCACCCCCTACAACCTTATCTTTTCAGAAAATGGACGAAGAATCTTATGAAGAGATCTTTGCACTTTTTCTTATGCGATATTGTTGTACTAGTTTAGTTATTATTTTTTCCTTGCTATTATTATTATTATTATTATTATTATTATTATTATTATTATTATTGTAAAGAAAGATAGGAGTTGTGATGGTAATGACATGTCACGTTTATAAGTTATCCGTATAAAACCTTTATATATATATATATATATTCATAGTGATTACTCCCCTAAGCCACAAGCTGGTTAGGTCGTGGCCTACCTTTCAATCCGTACGTTAAGGGATTCCCTTGTGGAAATCTGACATCGTGAGCTTAAACCTCAAGAATGAGTTCTTGTTCCTGAACCTATTGGTAAAGTGGCTTAATGCTCTTCTCTCGCAGCTCTCATCTATCTTACCAGTCAGCCGGCTCTATATAGTGCGAGATTCTTTCATTATTGATTTTCTACGGGCTCAATAGGCCTTCACGAATGCATCTTCTCGTCATAATTTGGACGATTCCTAATTCATCGTTAAAACGTTAATTTCTCAGTAATAAGAGAAAGGGCTATACTATTATCGGGATCTTGCTATGAGACTTTCTTTCATTTCTCTGATTCGATAGCGCTTCCCAAAGAGTGTATTTTAGCTAGCTTATACTCTTTCTTTTGCACTTGTTTCCGGGCAATCGTACCTCTCCTTCCTTTAACAAGTAAGCTCTTTTCTCTATCCAGACTCTATCGAGTCAGTACTTCATGCCTTACAGTCGAGTAATAAATTACCTTCCTTTATCAAGTAAGAATTATTATCTCCTTTGAATTCGTATGGTTGAAAGTTGCTGAGAATAGGTTAGAGCGGGTAACATAAGAAATTCCTGCGAAAGCTCCATCAATTAGATTGTCTTTGCGTTGGGGTTGAAAGCTCGCTCGGTTAATGGACTTGAACCCAGACAATGGACATGTCCCAACTTCCTTCCTATTAATTGAAAGTTGGTAACTTAGGCTGAATTCTCTTCGGACTCAGAATATGGTACCAAAGAGGAGGGTTCGCCCATAGTTGAAGAAAGTCTGCTACCGCCAACGAGTATGAAAATGCCCTTTTCTTAGAGGGCTTGTCGCTCCTCCATCGTATGCCTTCCTCAAAGACAAAGAGTTAGTTACTTAAAGCTTAGATTGTTGAATCAGAATCTGGTACCCAATCTTATATCGTGGAGAAAATCTCCCCCGCCACTGAGCCAGACGATGATGATGCGGTAGTTGATATAACGAGATCACTAGCTGATACCACTCATCTTACTGATTCAGTAGTAAAAATGACTTATACCGTTGAATTACTTTCTTTATTAATCCAAGTCAGAGGGGACTACTTAGGAATCCTCAAACAAAATAGCACTCTTTCTATTTCTTGAGGCAAAATCCAATTCATCGAAACTGAGGGAACTTTCGTTAGTCAATATCCCAAACATAGGGCTTATGTGATACTTGTTGGATTAACAGCCTAGACTGAAGAAAATAACAAGTAAAGCAGGTCAGGTGTGAAACTTTTACGTCTAAGTAAGTGAAGTTGTGCTAACCGGTCCTATCCTAGATCCAACTGAGTTGGGAACGAGCTAAAGTGGATTGATCCGGTCGACGTGGCTAAGCTGAAAAATGAAGGGAGCCCTATATATTCTATACTGTATTGATGGCTCATTTTGGCTCATTTCCTCGATATGGGATCGAAAATGTTAAGTACTCAGATTATTAGAGAGGTAGAGGGCTAGCTGTACAAGCAATTCGACCATATATAAGAGTAGGGTAAGGTCCCTCAGGCCAAGCCCATCAAAGGCTCCCCTAAGAGTTAGATTAGTACCGGCTTGATGATTCCTTTTTGAAAGGATAAGCCTAAGAGATTGCTAGCGAGAATAATTGAACTGAACATTGAAAGACTACTGCTTACAACTCGCTTTCTGTCTTATTTGCTAGCCTTTAAGATGACTGGTACTAGGTAAAAAAAGGATATTACAATAATAATTGTGCACCCAGAGTAGACCAAAGCAGCTTCACTCACTTTCTACTAGCTAGCTTGCCCGCAGGTAAAGCCTAGCCTACTTTCTTGCTACAAATAGATACAAAGAGATATACAATTCGCTTCTATGGCTTTGCATCTGATGGCATGGATTGAGATGCTTCTTCCATGTAAGTTGGAATTTGGTGCAGTAAAGTCACCAAGCATCTTCCTTGTATTGTTATTATTTTCGGCCATGTCTCCTTTTTCGAAAATTTCTGTCAGATTTTCTCCAGAGAGTTGTGCTTTAGCTTCCCTTAGCTTCCTCTTCAGAGTCCTTTCAGGTTCAGGATCAGCTTCAACAAGAATGTTCTTATCCTTGTTCCTGCTCATATGAAAAAGAAGAGAACACAAAAGAAAATATGGAATCCTCTATGTCACAGTATAGAGATTCCTTATGTAAGTATAAGAAGAGAAGAATATAAGAAGGAGAAGAGAAAAATTCGAACACAGAGAAGAAGATGGGGTTCGAATTTTGAGTGGGAGGAAGGTGTTAGTAGATGAATAAATAAATAGAATGAGATGAGAGAGGGAAGAATTCGAAAATTAAATAAAATAAAATAAAAATATTTTTGTTTTCAATTTACAATTAAAGTTAAAGTTTGAAAATAAAAAAATGAAATTAAACTAAGTTAAAATTTAAAACAATTAGTTAATTAAAAAGGAATTTTGAAAAAGAGGTTAGTGATTTTCGAAAGTTAGAGAGAGAGAATTAGTTAGGTAGTTTTGAAAAAGATAAGAATCAAACAAAAAGATGGGATTAATTGAAAAAGATTTGAAAATCAATTTTGAAAAGATAAGAAGTTAGAAAAGATTTTTAAATTGATTTTGAAAAAGATGTGATTGAAATTTATTTTGAAAAAGATTTGAAAAATAAATTTAAAAAGATTTGATTTTGAAAATTAAAGTTGATTACTTGACTAACAAAAAACAAAAAGATATGATTTTAAAATTTAAAAATTGAACCTTTCTTACTAGGCAAGTAACAAACTTAAAATTTTTGAATCAATCACATTAATTGTTAGCATTAATTTTGAAAATATGAAATATAAATAAGAAAAAGATTTTGAAAATAAATTTAAAATTTTCGAAAATATGAGAGAAAAATTGAAAAAGAATTGATTTTTGAAAAAAAGATTTGAAAAAGATAGAATTTTTAAATTGAAAATTTGATTTGACTCATAAGAAACAATTAGATTTTTAAAAATTTTGAAAAAGTCAACTCAAATTTTTGAAAATTTATGAGAGGAAAAAGGGAAAGATATTTTTTTGATTTTTGAATTTTTAATAATGAAAGAGAAAAACAATGAAAAGACTCAAAACATGAGAATTATGAATCAAAACACATGATGCATGCAAGAACACTTTGAATGTTAAGATGAACACCAAGAACTTTTTAAATGTCAAGATGAACACCAAGAACTTATTTTTGAAAATTTTTAAGAAAAGAAAAACATGCAAGACGCCTAACATAGAAAATTTCAAACTTTAGACACTAACAAATTGAAAATGCATATGAAAACAAGAAAAGACACAAAACATAAAAATGCAAAGATCAAACAAAGTAAATCATCAAGAACAATTTGAAGATCAATGAAGAACATTTGATGAATTTTCAAAAATTAAAGGGAAATTAAAACACATGCAATTGACACCAAACGTATGATTTGACACTAAACTCAAACAAGAAACATCAAATTATTTTTGATTTTATGATTTTATTAATTTTTTTTTGAATTTTTCGAAAATTATTTTGGGAAGAACAAGAAAGAAGAATTTTTTTTTGTATTTTTTGAAAATAAGAAATAAAAAGCTTAAAATTAAAATAAAATTACCTAATCTGAGCAATAACATGAACCGTCAGTTGTCCAAACTCGAACAATCCCCGGCAACGGCGCCAAAAACTTGGTACACAAAATCGTGATCGTTCATTCCTTGGTAACGGCGCTAAAAACTTAATACACATGTTCATAATCTTGGTTCTTTGTCACAACTTCGCACAACTAACCAGCAAGTGCACTGGGTCGTCCAAGTAATAAACCTTACGTGAGTAAGGGTCGATCCCACGGAGATTGTCGGCTTGAAGCAAGCTATGGTCACCTTGTAGATCTTAGTCAGGCAGATTCAAATGGTTATAGAGTTTTAATAATTAAAATATAAATAAAACGTAAAATAGGATAGAGATACTTATGTAATTCATTGGTGAGAATTTCAGATAAGCGTATGGAGATGCTTTTATTCCTTCTGAACCTCTGTTTTCCTACTGCTTTTATCTAATCCTTCATACTCCTTTCTATGGCAAGCTGTATGTTGGGCATCACCATTGTTAATGGCGACATCCCGTTGATGGGAAAATTTGTGGAAAAACGAATTTCCAAAACACCCAAATCTAACTGGCAAGTGTACCGGATCGCATCAAGTAATAATAACTCACGTGAGTGAGGTCAATCCCACAGGGATTGAAGGATTGAGCAATTTTAGTTTAGTGGTTGATTTAGTCAAGCGAATCAAGTATTGGTTGGGTGATTTGTGATTGCAGAAACTAAATTGCTTGAAATGTAAAGGGAGAGGGGTAGATTGCAGAAAATTAAAGAGCAAAGAAAGTAAATAAGCTAAATCTTAAAGAACAAGTAATGTAAATTGCAGAAACTTAGATTGCAAGAAATGTAAATGGCTGAATCTTAAAGTGCAAGAAATGTAAATTACTTGAATTATAAAGGGAATTGGGAAGTGGATTTGCAGAAATTTAACAAGGAAAAGTAAAATTCAACAAACAGAAATGTAAAAGATGGATTCAATTAAACCGGATCTCAAGTGACAATGAAAATAAGCTTGGTGTAGCAACGAAACAAGGAAATTGAAATTGAAAGATGTAGATCTCAAGATTCAAGAGACTAGGTAACCAAGTCTAGATCTCAATGCCTTCCTAGATCCAAATTGAGAATTCAATTGCAAGAAAAGTAAAGATCCAGCAGTAGAAGAAAAGAAGTGAAATCGCAAATTCTCAATGATGCAGTAAATCAAAACAGAGAGATCTCAAGATGAGATTGAGACAGAATTTCCTCAATTCTTCAACCTAAGATTCAAGACAAGTGTAAATGAAATTGAAAACAAGAAAACTAAGAGGAAGAGAATTCAATTCTCCTTCCCCAAGACTCAGAATCTCAAAATAACTTCTAACCAAAAGCTCTCCCCAAAATCACTCAGCAAAACTAAAACAGAAAAAGCTCCCTTAAAACTTAAATTCTAAGCTATTTATACACTCTCTTCAAATGATCTTCAAGCCTTGAATTGGGCCTTTGCTCTTGATGGAATTGGGTTGACAAAAGCCTCTGTTGATTGCTCTTGGAGTTGGAGAGAAACCCACTTGTGAACCGGGCCATGAACCATTAAAGTTTGAGTAAAAGTTTGAGGCAAACTTTTACTCAAGCTTTTCATATCAGCTAGCCTTCCTTGCTGTCATCCACGTTTGAGCTAAAGTTTGAGGTCAAACTTTGAGCCAAACGTGGATCCCTCTTGTATGCTTCTTGGCCAACGTTTGCCTAAAAGCTTGAGGGCAAACGTTGGCGCAAGCTTTTGCTCCCTGGGTGTGTTTGTTGTGGCGCCAACATTTGCCTAAAAGCTTGAGGTCAAACGTTAACATAAACAATATATATAGATATCTCAATTGGGGAGAGATGGCTGAGTGGACTAAAGCGTAGGGAGAAGAACCTATGATTAGCTTTTCCGTTCATGGAATAGATGAAATAAACCAAAAAAGAATATTGACAAATATCAACTAGAATATATTTATTTATATAATAAAAATAAATTACTAAAAATATAATCAAATTCGATTTATAGCTCGTAATAATCTATCTTCCGGGGCATACGAGGATTCTTGTACCATTTGAGGCGTTAATTTCCCCACTAAAATATCGCCTGTCAACCGGACTGTAATAAATTTTTATTAGAAGATACGTAAAATCTAACAGAAACAAATTAGTAGTTGTTATTAGTCGGTTAGATTGCATAACCAAACAATAAAATAAATGACTTATAGGATGAATTCATTAATAACTAAGTACTAACCAACTCATGCGCAAGCTTTTGCTCCCTCCAGGGTGTGTTTGTTGTGGCTCCAACGTTTGCCTAAAAGCTTGAGGTCAAACGTTGGCGCAAGCTTTTGCTCCCTCCAGGGTGTGTTTGTTGTGGCGCCAACGTTTGCCTAAAAGCTTGAGGTCAAACGTTGACGCAAGCTTTTGCTCCCTCCAGGGTGTAGTCAAGCTCCTCCAAAAGTTTGAGCTAAAGTTTGAGGCAAGCTTTGGCTCAAGCTTTTTGTTCTCTCTTGCTCTTTGTCATTCCTTCTTTCTTCAACCTTCTTCAAAGCTCTTTTCACCTATCATCAATCAATCAAAGACATCAAAGCTATGCTCAAAATCATGAGATTGTTATTCTTTCATAATATATGACAGTTGTAGCACAAAATCTCATGAAATTGCATTAATTTATCCATGGTTGATTGAATCAAAGAAAACATGAAATTCTACCCAATTGGCTTACTTATGGCTCAAGAAAGTGCATAAAATCAATTGAAAACAATGGAAAAAGGCTAGTGAAACTAGGCTAAGATGACTTGTCATCACAACACCAAACTTAAAGCTTGCTTGTCCCCAAGCAAGAAAAGAATTATTGAGAAGAAAGAATGAAATGGAAGAAGATGTTTATGCTAGCAGAGTATTATTGGTAGCTCATGGGATTCTATGTAGATATGTAAATACTCACTTCTTATTGACATTTAGGCCTAGAAAGTCTCCTCCAAGCATCAAGCAACACACTGCTATGACCTCTCATTATTCCTTTTTCCTTGATTATTATTTTTTTCTATAAGCTTTAGTTCAGTGTCATGTGTAACAAGCTCTTTTCTTTCTTTATGCTTGACACATTATTCACTATAGACACTTGGCTCACATTCCTTCTTAGAACATTGATGCCCAGCACCTCTTTGGGATACTAAATGCCTTGTAGTTAGGTTGCTCTTGATAGTGGACTTTTAGTTGATGATCCCGGGTTAGTTAACCCAAGTCACCAAGTGTTGATGCACTCCAAAGAACTTAATAATCCAAGCAGATCCTAGTACAAAGACATCACAGGCATATATTCTAAGGTTCAAGCTATTGGTGTCTAGCTTTACTTCTTTTTTTTTTCTTTTGTTCTGTTGCCACTCTTTGGCTATTTATTTTCTCTTTTTGTTTTTCTTTTTAAGCTAGGACTTTTATTCTATTGAGATTCATAGGCAGTGAGCTACTTTCTACTTAAAAGGAGATAGTCTAGTTCTTTTATTCACTAAAAGTGAGCTATCATACAATCATACATTCATACCACCACTCACTATTATTGTACTTCCAACTAACAAAGAACTATCTTACTTCACATTCCAAACATTTCTTTTATTGAATTAAAGATGCAGGGGACAAAGGATGCATTTAGTTAGGTGAAAGTAAACACACAAGCACACACTTAGACTAGCTTACTTATTGCAAAGAGTGATTCTGCCTATACTAGATGAACACTTTAGCAAGTCATAAGTTGAAGCATTTCTCAACCGCAAGAGTTAAGTATAGATACAACCTATTGGTTTGCAGTTCTTTTGTTCTTCCTTCTGTTATTCCCCTTTTGAGTTGTGGTGCATGATGTCTTCAATTGGTGGTTAGTTCCCTGCACAATTCTCAAAGGTTGCTTGCTTCTCAAGCCCTTAAGTGACTGGTTAGTATGTATGAATTGAGGGTGGCTTTTGGATTTAATTTGGTGTGAGAACACCAAACTTAATTCCTTGCCACTTCCTCTGATGCAACAGGTTAACTATATGTAAAATCTTGTGTCCTTGCTAAAGGTTATGGAGTTAAAACTAGAAAGTAGTTAAGTAGTTGAATAATCTGTTTGATTGCTTGGAGCTAGTATTGTGCAGGAGGTGAGAATGTGCTTTTAAATGAGGTTTTGGTGGAACACCAAACTTAGAATCCTTCATTCTCCCTTAAATTGTTTTGGTGTGCAACACCAAACTTAGCTCCTTGCAATGCATACCAATTATTCAACATTTTTATTGAAAAGACTATGAAAAGAAAACTACCTCAGGTTGGGTTACCTCCCAACAAGCGCTTCTTTATTGTCACTAGCTTGACATCTTGTTCTTTGATCATGGAGGCTGATAAGCATAGTGCCTTAGCTTTTCTCCTCTTACTGTGAACTTCCTTCCGGTCTCCTCTTTGATGATTTCTAGGTGTTCAAGTGAAAGGATCCGGTTCACAGTATAGCATTTAGATGATTGTGGGGACACCTTCATTGGTTGGGTGTTTAACACTACTTTATCCCCTGGTGAAAAGCCTTCAGTAGGGATCTTCTTGTTTCTCCACCCTCTTGGCCTCTTCTTCTTTTCTTTCTCAAAAGATACTCCCTGCCTTGGTGGTTCCTTATCTGAGATGTTGAATTTCTCATCTAGAGGTTTTGGATCTAGTTCCTCCTTGATTTCTTTGGTCTGTTGCACCATCTCTACTTCTTTCAAGCATGGATTTGGAAATCTTGGAGTTAACTCATTGACTACCTCCTTCAAACTTTGATCTCTGGCCTTATCCTCCGTACAATCTTCTTCTTGAGTGGGCTCATGTAGGGTTTTAAAAACATAGAATGCTAGGTGCTCATCATGCACTCTCAGCAATAATTCCCCTTTTTCAACATCTATCAATGCTCTGCCCGTAGCAAGAAAAAGCCTCCCCAGGATGATGGGAGTGTTAGGGTCCTCCTCCATATCCAGGATGACAAAATCAGTTGGGAGAAGGAATTTCCCCACTTTTACCAGCACATTCTCTACAACTCCGAGTGCTTGCTGAATGGACTTGTCAGCCATTTGAAGAGCTATTCGAGTGGGTTTCAGTTCAAAAATTTGAAGCTTCCTCATAAGAGATAGAGGCATCAAGTTTATGCTTGCACCAAGGTCACAGAATGATTTCTCAATAGTTATGTCTCCTATGGTACAAGGTATATAAAACCTTCCAGGATCATCCTTCTTCTCTGGTAGACCTCTTTGGAGAATAGCACTACACTCCATTGTCATTTCAACAATTTGTCCTTCCTTCAAGGGTCTTTTCTTTGTTAGCACTTCTTTCATAAATTTGGCATATAATGGCATCTGTTCAAGTGCTTCTAAGAAAGGAATATTGATGCTAAGTGTCTTGAATATGTCCAGGAACTTTGAATATTGCTTATCCTCATTTTCTTTTTTGAACCTCTGAGGGTACGGAAGTTTGGGGACATCTGGCTTCACCCCTTCCTTCTTCTCCTGTAGCTGTGTTTCAAGGATGTTCTTGTCTCTCTTTGAGCTTTTTGCATTCTTAGTCTTTCTATCATTTTCTCTTCTTTCTTCTGTCTCTTCTTGTGGAACTTCTCTGTTGTGTTCTTCCTGATTGATGACTTCTTTCCCTCCAGTCTTCTCACTTCCCACTATGATTGCCTTGCACTCCTCCCACTTTGTAGCTTTTCCTTTGTCCCTTGGGTGGTCTTGAGTGGCACTAGGAGATGCATCTGTAATTCGTTTAGCCATTTGTTCCATATGCCTCTCAAGATTTCTGATTAAAGCTTCTTGGTTTTTAATTGAAGCTTCTTTATTTTTGCTTGTTATGGCTTGATCCTTCTGTGCTGCTTCCTGATCTTGTCTTGCCATCTCTTGATTTCTCATGAGTTTCTCCATCATTATCTCTTGGTGCTTCATCATCTTTTCCATCAATATCTCCAAGTTGGAGATCCTTTGAGTGTCTTGTGATGTTTATGGCTGGTTGTGGGGTGTTGAAGGTTGATGGTAAGTGTTTTGGTTATTGGATGGACAGTAGCTAGAATTTGGGTGGTTGTTTTGGGGTTTTCTATATGGATTGGGGTTAGTGTTTTGCTGGTTGTGGTTTTGGTTGTTTCTTGAGTTGTATTGGTTTGAATTTCGTTGCCATGGTTGCTGGTTTTGAGTGTGGTTATCTCCCCATCTTATATTTGGATGGTTCTTCCAGGATGGATTGTAGGTGTCACCATAGACTTCATTTTGGCTAGAGCTTTGGTTGTGCACATATTGAGGTTGTTCCTGCTGCTGATCTTCTTGGTTTTCTTCATTTTGCCCCCATTTGGTTGATGATTGGCTTGTGTTGACTGCTGCAACTTGGAGACTATCAATCCTCTTGGACATTTGATCAAATTGTTGTTGAATTTGCTACTGCATCATTTTGTTTTGAGCCAGAATTGAGTCCACTCCTTCCAACTCCATCACCCCTTTTCTTTGTGATGGTTGGCGTTGCCTTTGGTGAGCAAAGAAATACTGGTTGTTGGCAACCATATCAATGAGATTTTGGGCTTCCTCTGCAGTTTTCATGAGTTGCAAAGAGCCTCCTGCTGAATAATCCAAAGCCTCTTGAGATTTCAATGTCAAGCCTTCATAGAAATTCTGCAATCTGTCCCACTCACTGAACATTCCAGGTGGGCACTTCCTGATTAGAGCTTTGTATCGTTCCCATGCCTCATACAAGGGTTCAACATCCATTTGTGTGAATGTTTGTACTTCAGTCTTCAATCTAATAACTCTTTGAGGTGGGTAAAACTTGGCAAGGAACTTGGTTACTAGATCATCCCAATTGTTGATGCTGTCTCTTGGGAAGGATTCCAACCATTGAGTGGCTTTGTCTCTGAGAGAAAATAGAAATAGCAGTAGCTTGTAGCTGTCAGGGTGTAAACCATTGGTTTTGACAGTGTCACAAATCCTCAAGAAAGTAGACAAGTGTTGGTTTGGATCTTCAAGTGGTCCTCCTCCATAAGAACAGTTGTTCTGCACCAAGGTGATGAGTTGGGGCTTCAATTCAAAGTTATTTGCATCGACATTTGGGGTAAGGATGCTACTCCCACAATGCCTTGGATTAGCAAATGTATATGAAGCCAATACTCTCCTTTGGGGCTGACCATTATCGTTGGCCACTCCCACTTGCGGATTTGTTGGATTTTCCTCCATTTCTTGGTTCTCTTCTCAACCCCCAAAGTGTTTCAGGATCAAAAGGTGTGGATTCATCGCTTCTTCCTCCTGACATAAACACAGAACCAAGAACCAGAATTAAACACTCTATTGCTAGAGTGAAGTTAGTGTTAGCTTAAGCAAAAATTCAAACAGTTAGTATGCTTAGTAAAAAGAAAAAGAAAAAGTGATTAATCTAGATCACCACCTTACTTAATCATTGTCAATCTATTTCAATCCCCAGCAACGGCGCCAAAAACTTGATGGGAAAATTTGTGGAAAAAATGAATTTCCAAAACACCTAAATCTAACCGGCAAGTGTACCGGGTCGCATCAAGTAATAATAACTCACATGAGTGAGGTCGATCCCACAGGGATTGAAGGATTGAGCAATTTTAGTTTAGTGGTTGATTTAGTCAAGCGAATCAAGTATTGGTTGGGTGATTTGTGATTGCAGAAACTAAATTGCTTGAAATGTAAAGGGAGAGGGGTAGATTGCAGAAAATTAAAGAGCAAAGAAAGTAAATAAGCTAAATCTTAAAGAACAAGTAATGTAAATTGCAGAAACTTAGATTGCAAGAAATGTAAATGGCTGAATCTTAAAGTGAAAGAAATGTAAATTACTTGAATTATAAAGGGAATTGGGAAGTGGATTTGCAGAAATTTAACAAGGAAAAGTAAAATTCAACAAACAGAAATGTAAAAGATGGATTCAATTAAACCGGATCTCAAGTGACAATGAAAATAAGCTTGGTGTAGCAACGAAACAAGGAAATTGAAATTGAAAGATGTAGATCTCAGGACTCAAGAGACTAGGTAACCAAGTCTAGATCTCAATGCCTTCCTAGATCCAAATTGAGAATTCAATTGCAAGAAAAGTAAAGATCCAGCAGTAGAAGAAAAGAAGTGAAATCACAAATTCTCAATGATGCAGTAAATCAAAATAGAGAGAGATCTCAAGATGATATTGAGACAGAATTTCCTCAATTCTTCAACCCAAGATTCAAGACAAGTGTAAATGAAATTGAAAACAAGAAAACTAAGAGGAAGAGAATTTAATTCTCCTTCCCCAAGACTCAGAATCTCAAAATAACTTCTAACCAAAAGCTCTCCCCAAAATCACTTAGCAAAACTAAAACGGAAAAAGCTCCCTTAAAACTTAAATTCTAAGCTATTTATACACTCTCTTCAAATGATCTTCAAGCCTTGAATTGGGCCTTTGCTCTTGATGGAATTGGGTTGACAAAAGCCTCTGTTGATTGCTCTTGGAGTTGGAGAGAAACCCACTTGTGAACCGGGCCATGAACCATTAAAGTTTGAGCTAAAGTTTGAGGTCAAACTTTGAGCCAAACGTGGATCCCTCTTGTATGCCTCTTGGCCAACGTTTGCCTAAAAGCTTTAGGGCAAACGTTGGCGCAAGCTTTTGCTCCCTCCAGGGTGTGTTTGTTGTGGCGCCAACGTTTGCCTAAAAGCTTGAGGTCAAACGTTGGCGCAAGCTTTTGCTCCCTCCAGGGTGTGTTTGTTGTGGCGCCAACGTTTGCCTAAAAGCTTAAGGTCAGACGTTGGCGCAAGCTTTTGCTCCCTCCAGGGTGTAGTCAAGCTCCTCCAAAAGTTTGAGCTAAAGTTTGAGGCAAGCTTTGGCTCAAGCTTTTTGTTCTCTCTTGCTCTTTGTCATTCCTTCTTTCTTCAACCTTCTTCAAAGCTCTTTTCACCTATCATCAATCAATCAAAGACATTAAAGCTATGCTCAAAATCATGAGATTGTTATTCTTTCATAATATATGACAGTTATAGCACAAAATCTCATAAAATTGCATTAATTTATCCATGGTTGATTGAATCAAAGGAAACATGAAATTCTACCCAATTGGCTTACTTATGGCTCAAGAAAGTGCATAAAATCAATTGAAAACAATGGAAAAAGGCTAGTGAAACTAGGCTAAGATGACTTGTCATCACCCGTCCTCTCAGTGAAAATGGTCCAAAATGCGCTGTCACCGCACGACTAATCATCTGTCGGTTCTCGATCATGCTGGAATAGGATTCAGTAATCCTTTTACGTCTGTCACTACGTCCAGCACTCGCGAGTTTGAAGATCGTCACAGCCATCCCTTCCCAGATCCTACTCAGAATACAGATCCTACTCGGAATACCACAGACAAGGTTTAGACTTTTCGGATCTCAAGAATGTTCGCCAATAATTCTAGCCTATACCACAAAGACTCTGATCGTAAATCAGAAGGCTAAGAGATACACATTCAAGCTTGTTTACATGTAGAACGGAAGTGTTTGTCAGGCACGCGTTCATAAGTGAGAATGATGATGAGCGTCATATAATCATCACATTCATCATGTTCTTGGGTGCGAATGGATATCTTAGAGAAGAAATAGGCTTGAATTGAATAAAAAAATAATAGTACTTTGCATTAATTCATGAGGAACAGCAGAGCTCCACACCTTAATCTTTGGAGTGTAGAAACTCTACCGCTGAAAATACATAAGTGATAATAGGGTAGACTTGGCCGAGTAGCCAGCCTCCCATAGAGGTCTCAGGACATAAAAGTTACATAATGTGTTCTAGAGATGTGAAATAAATCACTAAAAGTAGTTTTTATACTAAACTAGTAACTAGGGTTTACAGAAATGAGTAAATGATGCAGAAATCCACTTCCGGGGCCCACTTGGTGTGTGCTTGGGCTGAGCATTGAAGCTTTCATGTGTAGAGGTCTTCCTTGGAGTTAAACGCCAGGTTGTAACTTGTTTCTGGCGTTTAACTCTGCTTTGCAACCTGTTTCTGGCGTTTAACGCCAGAATAGGGCAGAGAGCTGGCGTTGAACGCCAGTTTGCGTCATCTAAACTCGGATAAAGTATGGACTATTATATATTTCTGGAAAGCCCTGGATGTCTACTTTCCAAAGAAATTAAGAGCGTGCCATTTGGACTTCTGTAGCTCTAGAAAATCCACTTTGAGTGCAGGGAGGTCAGAATCCAACAGCATCAGCAGTCCTTCTTCAGCCTCTGAATCAGATTTTTGGTCAAGTCCCTCAATTTTAGCCAGAAATTACCTGAAATCACAGAAAAATACACAAACTCATAGTAAAGTCCAGAAATGTGACTTTTATTTAAAAACTAATAAAAATATACTAAAAACTAACTAAATCATTCTAAAAACTATATAAAAACAATGCCAAAAAGCGTATAAATTATCCGCTCATCAGCATGATGTGGACATTTTCTAAGCATCTTCTTGTACCTTTTCCAAACTTCATAAAGTGACTCACCTTCTTTTTGGGAGAATGAATTGATATCATTCCTTAATCGGGATAGCTTTTAGGGTGGAAAGTATTTAGTTAAAAATTTACTAACTAGATCCTCCCATGAAGTGATGCTGCCCAAAGGTTGCGATTGGAGCCATTGTGTGGCTCTATCCATTAAAGAGAAGGGAAATAGTCTCAGCCAGATGGCTTCAGTGCTAACTCCATTACTTTTTACTGTGTCACACAACTGCAGAAAGTTTGCTATGTGGATGTTAAGATATTCTTGAGGGCTACCTCTAAATTGGTTCCTCTATAAGAGTCCTTCTTGCATTGTTTTGATCGTCTTCCATTCTCTCTTCTTCCTGTCTCCTGATTCTTGCCTTCTTTCTTAATCAAAATAAAGTTAACTCTATTTCAGGATCATACTGGGATGAGATGTGGAATCTCCTCCTTCTTGCATGCAAGATAACAATAAAACAAGATTAAACATACCTTGTGGTATAAAAAAATACAGAAGAAGAAATTTAATCCAACTAAAGGAATACACAAAAAATAGGATTTAATTTTAGACAAGAATTAGACAAGAAAAAGAAAATAGAAGGGAAGAGAAACTAAAAAAGAAGAAAAAAGAACATAGAATAGAATAATAAAGAAACTTAGAAAATAAAGTAAATAGGATTTTTTTAATTTTTTAAAATAAAATAAACTTACTTAAAGAAAAAAATACTAAATGGAAATAAGAAAGGAAACAAGAGACGGGAAACAGATAGCAAGAACAAAGGAAATAAGAGGAAAGAAAAAGAATGTGAAAGAAAAAGAAAAAGAAATAAAGATCTAAAAAGGAACGTACAGTATAGGATAAAGAAAATAAAGAAACTAATCTTAAAATCAAAGAAAATAAGTAAACAAGATCTAAGTTAAGATTTAACTAGATGTTATGTTGTCAATCTCAATTAATCCCTAGCAACGGCGACAAAAATTTGTTGAGCGAAAATTAAATCTCTACTGGCAACTGCACCAGATCGTTCAAGTAATACCACAGTGAGTGGATATTGTTCGTACGAGGATTAAAGGATTGAACAAGAAAATATTAGATTAAAACCTAATTAGATTAATAAAACCTGATTGATGAGGAGGGTAAGAGCGTTTCTTATTGAGAGTTTTGAGAATCTTGAATGCCACGGATAGTGAGCTAGAATGATGATTTGAGAAAACTTGAATGCCATGGACAGTGAGTTTGAATGATGATTTGAGAAAAGATAATGATGGTGAGAGTCATGGGTTTCAGAGATGTTTATGCTTTTAGAGAAATCAAACCTTATTTACTTACATAGAAGTTTGCAAAGATCTTTCATGACAAAACTTTTAGTAACTGATTTCCAATTCCTTGACTCCTCAGTTTCTCAAGCATTAATTAGTCATCAATTAATTAATCAAGAGATTAAGTACTAAAACTAATTTTAGATTCAAATAAAATTTAAAAGTATTCCTTAGGTCGAATTATATGCCACGTATTTAAGCTAGTCTTGTCCAGTTAAATTTTGGAAGAAAATACAATTTTTAAAAGTTGTTCTAATCTGAATTATATGTCACTTATTCAAAATTAGAGTATTAAAAATCATATATGTGTTACACACTAATTGAATCACTATTCCTAGCCGAATTTAAAGAGTCATGTGAAATAGTTTTCAAGCTTTAATTCAAATATCAAAATTTTTAATTATAATAAAAGAATTCAAATGAGATTAGCATACCATTCGATACTACTAATCCAAATGAAGAACGAATAACTCAATCATGAAATTAATTAATGCAAAACTTCAAAATAAAATAAACATAGATTAATAACCCATAGAAAACATAAACAAAGCTTATAATCCTTTGACAAATATTAGTCACCCATGAAAACATGAAAGAAAAACAAGAAAAAGAGATCACGAAGGAGTTAGATGTCTTCTCTGTAAACTAGGTTCACTTATTTATATTCTAATTCTAGAATTCAAATTTAAACTATCCTAATTTTATCTCTCGAAGAGAAAGATAAGATAACCACTTATCTTCCAGAGAGGAAAACAAGATAAATGCTTACTGACTTCAATTTCAAAGTCAAAACAATAATTCAAATCAAAATCTAAATGACAAAAACTCTTATATTTTTAGAAAGAATTAATAATTAATCTTCTAGAGTCTTTAATGCTTTGGATGTGATTAACGCCTCTAATGATTTGGATAAATAGGCTTGGGCCTTAATTATTGAATCCGAGAGTTGTAATTGCTTCTAAGCTAGCTTGGATTAGAAGAAATTTGGACAAAAGCCCAAAAATCACACTTCTAGGGGGTGCTGGGCCGCCGGGCATGGAGACAAGCCGCCGGGCTTGCTGGAGTCATGCATGGAGTCCGTCGGGCGTGGATGGAAGACTGCCGAGCATTGCCCATCCGCTGGGCGTGGGGCTTGGCTTGTCGGGCATGCTCCTTGTGCGTTGGCGTGCTTTGTTTCCTTCTCTTTGGGCACGCTTTCTTCCTTAGGCCACACTTTTGTTTTGGATTTTTCCTTTGATTCTTCATTATTTTTGAGCCAAACAAACTCTTAGAACCGTAAAAACACTATCCCAACTCCAAATATTTGATTATTTATTAAATTCTATTAGAAAACATAAGAAATTTGATTAAAACCTAAAAAAAAAATAAAAAGGGGCTTTAAAAATTGCATAAGATGATGTGTCATCAGTTGTCAATTAATGTTTTAGATCATCAATCGTTGGTGAAAACCAAGGTTCTGAAAATCGGTTCGAACAGGCCAGTTAAACCGGTCAAATCGAGAACCACTGACTGTAACGGTTCGGATAATAGGAAAAATAACCTCTGTCAAAATCCGGTAAAAAACTGTTAAACCGGCCAAAAACATGTCGATCTGACTGAATCGGGACCTGGGCAATTTTTGCAAAATCATCCAAATGACGCCGTTTCATCAATTTAAAAGAAAACCCTAGATTTTTTTGTCATCTTTCTTTCTGGTCTTTGAACTCGCAAAGAAGAGAAGTGAGAACTCAAAAATTAGAGGAAGCAGCCCTCCATCTCGTCGGCGTTCTTTAATGTCCAGTCACCGCCGCCGTCCTCACTACTACAGATTCGTCGCAAGGCATATGTTCGCCCCTTGTTCGCGGTGCTTCTGACTTATTTTTGCCCATGCTTCTGCCTTTGTTACGCCATGATTCTGCCGCTATCTCATCGAGGTTCTGCCGCTCTCCAGCTTCTGTTTTGCCGAGCTCCAGCCCTCGTCTTCTAGTTAGAGCTACTTAGCCTTCTGTTCAGCCCTCTCCATCGCATGTTGGAGCCTCTATTCAGCCTCTGTTCCAACTACTATTCAGCCATCTCAGTCGTATTTTAAAGCTCCAGCTCCCCCTTGTTCTGTTCAAATTTTGGAACGTGCACCATCTTAAGGTGATTTCTTTTTCTTTTTCTTGTTCTTTTTTGTATTAATTATTCAGTTATTGTTTTATTTGATTGTTATTTTAACTTTTAATGATTCGTACGCTGTTACAGTTCTTGTTTATTGTTGGTTTGCTGTATTTTAAAATTTAAATTATTCTTGTTATTTGGTTGTTGGTTTGTTGTATTTTAAAGTTTCAATTGTTGTTTTAATGATTAGTATGCTGTTACAGTTCTTGTTTTCAATTCTTGTTTCAATTTTGATAGCACAATAAACATGGAACAAAGTTAAACATTGAAAGAAGTAGCTGAAGGTTCTTGAACATTGGTTATTTGTTCTTTTGTTTTGGATTATGCTATGCTAGTGCTACTCAAATTGAATTGTTGAATGCTACTGTTGTACTGTACTTTGTTTTGTTCTTTTTTTTGTGCTATGCTGAAAAAATTGTGCGAAAATGAAATTTTTTTTAATCTTTGTTAAAATTATGTTGAAACCTTGTTAAAATTGTTATCAGTACACTATGTTTTGAGAATATTACTAATCTTTGTTAAAATTATGCTGAAGCATAAGATTTTATTTGTAGATGATCGAATATTTATCATTGGTTTGGTTAATTCAATTAATTTTTTTATTTCTTGTAATGATCTTAATGAGTTCAATAGTGATATAATAACTAATGAGTGATAAATTGTTAATTGAGATTAAAGGTTATATTATATTTTGGTTAATGTAGTGCTTTAAATTTGAAGGACATTTTAAAGTTCATATTAGGATATAATTATGTTTTAGGATATTTATTAATAATTTATTTATTATTTTACTATAAAATAATTTTTTTAGTTGGACCATGGTTGAACCGGTTAGCCAATAAATCAGTGAACTAATAACTAGAGTGATTCGATGACTGGTTTGGTTTTTAGAACCCTTGTAAAAACTATTAATTGAGTGACGAAAGGACAAAAATGATGAATTTGTAATCTTTGAAGGACTAATTTGATTGATAAAATTTTCAAGGACAAATTTGGAGAATGACCCATCTTACAAGGACTAATTTGACCATTAACCCGATGTTTCGTCTTTTTGTAACCATTCACGAGCCTTTCTATTTTTTCTTGGTAACTGTGCAGCATTTAAAGCATGATGAATTTACCTTTTTGTCCTTACCTATAACTATATAAGTTTGGCTCATCTTCTTCTTTTTTTCCTTCTTTTTCTTTGCACAAATTCTTCCTCTCACATACAAAATATCTTCATATTCGCTGAAACCGTTTTCTTTCCCAAGTGTCTTTCTTTCTTGCAAACTCCAGTGTTGCCATATTTCAAGATTACATTAGTAGTGCTTCTTTGATTCTCCACTTCAAGGTTAGTATTTTCTCTCTTTTTTCCCTTCTGTTAATTCTCACATTACTATTATGGCTTTCTTGTATGTTGGATACTGTTGCATGATTTTGTTCGAAAGATTGTTTTCAAAAATGTAATTTCTAAAAATGTTGTCTCTGGAAATGTAGTATTTGTAAACTATTGTGTTTGGATTACTTGTTTCTATCAAGAAGACATTTTTGGTTAAACTTTTCTATTGTGCATGATTTCTTGGGACTCACCTTGCCCTTGAGTGTTGATATTGTCATCTGGTGCGTGATACATTTATTCAATGAAATAGCATGGTTTTGTAAATTCTCCTTTAATTATGCTTAAGAGTGAAAACATGTTTTTTAGGCCCTTAATTGTTTAATCTTAATTCACCTTGATTCCATTAGATGCCTTGATATGTTTGTTAAGTGATTTCAGATTTAGGAGGAAAAGATCAGATCAACGGAATGAAGGAAAAGCATGTAAAAATGGAGAACTCATGAAGAAATGAAGGAATCGCAAAAGCTGTCAAGCCGACCTCTTTGCACTTAATTGATCATAACTTGAGCTAAAAAGGTCCAAATGATGCGGTTCTTGTTGTGTTGGAAAGCTAACATCCGGGGCTTTAAAACGATATAAGATTTGCTATAGTTTCTATACGTATGGTGATGTGTACGCGCACTGTATGCGCACACGTCGTTGCTGCCATATGATCCACTTAAAGCAATACGTGGCCAGCGAATTCTAAAGCCTTGTGGGCCCAATCCAACTCATTTCTGATGCTATTTGACCCAAGGATTGAAGAAGAATGAGACATCTAGTTATTAGTTTAGTTTTATTTTTAGTTTTCACATGCTTTAGTTAGTTTCTAGAGAGAGAAGCTTTGTCTTCTCTCTAGAATTAGGAGTAGGTTAGATCTAGATTAGGAATTCTTAGATCTAGGTTAATTTCATGCTTTGATTTACTTTTCCTTTTGTAATTCCTCTTCTTCTACATCTCTTCTCTCTAGTTTAGCATTTAATTCTTGTATTCTCTACTTTTATGTTGATGCACTTTTGTTCTTCTATTTCTCTTTGATGCACTTTTGTTCTTCTATTTTTCTTTAATGCAATTTATGTTTTCATGTTCCTTTATTGTTGATTTGCTTTATTGTTGTTTAATTCCTTGCAATTGAGTAGTGTAGATTTACTTTCCTTGCAATTTTACTATGCTTTCCTTTTATGCCTTCCAAGTGTTTGATAAAATGCTTGGTTGGATTTTAGAGTAGAATTTTATGCTCCTGGCTTGGGAAGGTAACTTAGGAACTCTTGAGTTGCTAATGTCCAAGTGATTGACGATTGGGAGCCATTAACTCTAGATCTCACTAATTGATTTGGTGGAGAACTAGGACTTATGGACTTGGATTGACATAGCTCACTTGACTTTTCTCTACTATTAGTTAGGGGTTAATTTAGTGGGGTTGGTCCTTGCCAATTCTCATGTTGTGGTTAGTGATTAGGATAGAGATCCTTGACCACCAAACCTTGCCAAGACCTTTTTAGTTGTTAGTTTATTTTCATTGCCATTTACTTTTCATGTTTCTTATCCAAAACCCCAAAAACATACCTCATAACCAATAACAAGACACTTTATTGCAATTCCTAGGGAGAACGACCCGAGGTTCCAATACTTCGGTTTATAAATTTAGGGGTTTGTTACTTGTGACAAACAAAATTTTTGTATGAAAAGGACTATTGTTGGGTTAGAAACTATATTACAACGAGATTTCATTTGAGAATTCTAAACCACACAAAAGTCTTCTCATCAAAATGGCGCCGTTGCCGGGGAATTGCAATGGTGTTGTGTTATTGGTTATTGTATATATGTGAATAGTGTGAATATGTTTGCTTTTGTTAGTTCTTGCTAGTTTTAGGATTTAATTTTCTTGCTTCTCATTTGATTTTATTTTTTATTTTCTCTTTTCATTATGAATTCTCATTTTGGCTATGAGTGTGATTACAACTATGTTGTAGGTAATGGGAGCTACCATGAGGATATGTATCAAGGATGGGATAATCAAAGGTGGGAGGAGCCATATGCATATGACCAATCTTCACGGCAACAACCTCCACCAATGGACTATGAACAAGAGCCATGCTATGATGCATACCAATCCAATGGCTATGGTGAATCTCTTTGTGACTTTCAAGAACCACCACCATATGTCTATGAGCCATACCCTCAACATGAACCATACTCAGAAGCCTCTTTTCACCAAACACCTCCACATGACCCTAATCCATATCCATCCTACCAACCACCTTTTGAACCATATGAGCCATACATGGAACCACCATTCCAAGATAACTACTCCCAAGAACCACCTCAATATACACCACCACTTTACCAAGAAGAACCACCTTCCTATTATGAACCCATTCTCCAAGACATTGAACCCTCTTATCCACCCCAATCCTCAATGGATGAAATCCTTAGTCTTATACTTCAAGGGCAAGGAGAAATGCAAAGGGAGACACTAGAATTTGTGGCTACCTTGACCAAGGTAGTAATCATTTTAACCTCCCAATACTTGAGCACTCAAAGTACTCCCATGGTCACATGTGGAGAATTAGTTGAAGAGCATAGCATGAAGGAGAGATTGGAAACCCCGGTGGGTGATGAGGGATGCCACTTTGTATTAGAGCAATTGAAGGAGCCTATGATTATTGAAGAAGAGGAAGAAGTGGTTGAAGACTTAGGAGATGCGGAACCTCCTTGGAAACCTAAAGTTGAAGAGAACCTCTCCAAGAAGAGTGAATTTGATGTTGAAGAGGAGAGTGTACAACCTCCAAAAGAATATTTGAATGAAGACTTGGAGGGAATGAAGCAAGAATTGAGTTCCCTTGGAGATGAAGACCATGCATCCAATCTTCTTGGTGGTGAATCCTTTGAATTTGAAGAACCTTCTCCCAATGAGATAGAAAGCGATGTGGAGGTAGATTTCTCTCAACCTCCCCTTTATGATTTGAGTGATGGGGAAGAGTTAGATGAAATTGATGAACAAAGGATTGGAAGCGAAGAAGCTTATGAAGAGGTGGAGATTAACAAGGAAGAACACAAGGGAGTAAAGCTTGCTAGCACGTTAGAGATACCTCTTCCCAAGCCACCACCATCCATTCTTTCATTCAAGTGGGTAAATTCTTTATACTCAAGCTTTATTATTCCCCTTGAATATGGTTTGCTTGAGACGGATGGTCAACTTAGATAAAAAGGGAGATGGTTAGTGGTTGGAAATATCATTCTAAGCTCATGATGGTTGCATGTTCAAAGTTGAATAGTAATGGTTGGTGTAGAACCCAATTGCAAGGGTCTAGGAAGTTGTTTGGGGGCTTCTTTGAGAATTCTAAGGTCATGCCACCCAATTGGAATCATGATGATCAATTTGAAGATGGGTGTCAAAACAAAGTGTGGGATCCCGGATCGCACAAGGAGAATCAATTTTGGGAGCCCATGATTTGTGAGGAACTCCACCCAAGCTTGGAGTTATTAATTTTGAAGAATGGTGCTTATTGGAGACTCAAGCATTGATGGATGTTCCAAGATGAGTTTAAGCACAAGCCACCTTGACGGAGCTCCCCATAAGTCCAACTTAAGGACAATAAACAAAAGTGCTAGGTGGGAGACACCCCACCATGGTAAATTCTTTTCATTTTTTCTCTTTTGTACATACTAATAGAAATAGTTTAATTTCATATTTTGATTGATTTGTTGAGTTTGTTTGGTAGTTTAGTATGATAAATAAGGTTTTATGGTGTTTTGGTAGTTGTTTGGTGGTTTGGAATGCTTGGATTGGTGCAAAGACATAAAAAAAAAATAGAGCACCATCCGCGCGTACGCGCATTGTGCACGTACGCGTGCATCAAGCATTTTCACCTATCCACGCGCACGCGCCATGTACGCGTACGCATGGATACCAAATTTTCACTCCTTCATACATTGACCCGAGAGTTGTGCGAGTGTTGAGCGCGCACTGTGCCCGAGGCACAAACCGACTCGCGCGTACGCGCACATGACGCATACGCGTCACTCTCGAAATAAGCCATCGACGCACACGTGCCATGTGTGCATACGCATCGCGTCCATTGCACCACCATCCGCGCGCGCGCCATGTGCGCGTACGCGCGGACGTCCTTCCTTCAACACATCTCTTTTCTTCTCCTCTTTCCTCCTCATTTCTTCTTCCCTTCTTCTACCCCTCATCCAACACTTCCAAACACCATTGATAACCATTTATTTTAGTTAGTTAATTAGTTAATTAGTTAGTTAGTTAGTTAGTTAGTTGGTCTTAGCTTAGTTTTCATTTCATTTTCTCTTTTTCATTGTAAGTGTTAGATTGTTAATCTTGTTTACCATTAATTGTTGCTGAGTACTAAACGGGATGTTATGTCAACATCATTTGGATTTTATTTTTGAGGTTATATTTTGCTACTTAATTTTGAGTTTTTCATGCTTCACTTTTGTGAATACCAAGTACATGACATTGCCTTCAAGCTTTTAAATCCTTTTGAATTGCATGATTTGGCCACCATGTGATTTGAACCTTATTCTTTGATTAGAAAACTTCTTGATGGATGATGTTGTGCATTTATCTTAATGCATTGTATTTCATGATCGTATGCATCCATATGCTTTTAGCTTGAATGCTTTCATGCTTTTTTAATGCTTGTTTTACCTCACAAGTTTACTTAAAACATCTCAAGCACACTAGGATAAGTGAAGTGTATGCTTCTTTTGTGACATCTCTTTTTATGATAATGTGTGTTCTAAAAGGCGTCTAATTTAGGACTCACATTCCTTTTTGTGATTAATGTCACACTAATTCACTCACTCAATTCTAGTGATTATTACCTCATTCCAACGATGTATGCTTCCTTGCTTTTGTATTTTCTCATGTTATGGTGTTATATTTTTATTTTTCATGATTAATGCACCACAAGCAAAAATGGAAGTGGAAGACAGAACACGCAGCAAATGGTTGATCTACCAGCTGAAGGTAGCAACTCGGAGAGTCGCCGTACCCCCTTGCTCATCTTTGAGTGCACCGAGGACGGTGCAAATTTTTAAGTGTGGGGAGGTCGTCTGACCGATCGGCGATTTTGGGTGACAAATTTCTAATTCCAACACTTTTGCATTTCATTTTAGGTTTTTAGGATTTTTGTTACATTTTCTTATTTTTGCATATACATACATAATAAGCTTAGTCAAAATAATGAGGTTCCTCAAGATTTCTATCTATAGGGCACCAATTGATTTGAGTGAAAACTTTTCATAGAACTTGCTTGAATTATATATATATATTGTGGAACATGTTTTGAGCTATGAACACAAGCAAGTGAGATTTGAGCCTAATTGTGTGGTTGCATCTTATAACCACTTATTTTCCTTCTTGTGTACATTATTCTCTTTCTATGATTGTGATCTTTGATTTGTTTGATTCTTTATGTCCATTATTTTTTGTATTCATGCATTTGTATGATTGGGGCCATCATTTCATTTAGCCCACTCACCCAAATAGCCTTACCTTTTATCTTCCTTTGTTAGCCAAATTTGAGCCTACACTTAACCCAATTGTTCTTTATTTTAGCACATTACAAGCCTAAAGCGAAAAACAATAAAAGTCCCTTGTTTGGATCTTTGATTATCTTAGGCTAGTGAGTGTGAGTATCATTCAAGTGTGGGAAATTTGGGACATTGGTTGAGAAAAAGGGTGTTTTTGTATTGTATTTTTATATTTGGGAATTGGGTACATGCTCATGTATAATGAATGTAAAACCTTATGCATTGATGATCTTGTATATAGAAAGAAAACTGAGAAAAAGGAAAAGGAAAAGAAAAAAAAATATGGAAAAGAAAAGAAAAAAAATTAGAAAAAGAAAGAAATAAAAGGGGACAAAATGCCCCAAAGCAAAACTCAATAATGGTCAATGCATAAGTGTTGTGAAATGAAAAGGAAACGCATGAGTATGTGAAAAAAGTGAGAAAATGGGTAGTTAGGTTAGCTTTGAAATTGTATAGGATGTCATAGGTTAGGTGGGAAGTTTAAGCTTATCAAAGATTCACATTTCAGGCTCACTTGACCAAATATGCATCCTTACCTTGACCCTAGCCCCATTACAGCCAATGAAAAGTCCTCATGATACTTGTATGCATGTATGGAATAAATGTTGATTATTAGAAGAAAAATAAATCTTAGAAAGCATGATTAGGGGAGAATTGAGTGAATCAATCCTAAACACTTGAGCGAATAGAGTGCAAACACATCCAGTGAGGGTTTCATGCTCAATTACATGCTTTCACCTATGATCATCATTCTTCATGCAAGTTTATAAAAATACTTAATAGCTCAATTCAATTGTGGTTTGGCATGGTTGCTAATACCTTTAGCCCTTGTGCATATATGCTTCTTGGACATTGATTTATTTTGACCAAGTAATTGTATTCATGTAGATAGTTGTATATAGGTAGATTGCATTTAGTTAGACTTCATTGAATAAATGTTGATACCCCTTGTTTCTCTCTTGGTTTAAGCATCAGGACATGCTTGGTTTAAGTGTGGGGAGGTTGATAAACCCCATTTGTAGGATTTATCTTGTGTTGAATTTAGAGGATTTTATCATCTTTTCCCATATTTATTCAATGAATAGCATGGTTTTGTAAATTCTCCTTTAATTATGCTTAAGAGTGAAAATATGCTTTTTAGGCCCTTAATTGTTTAATCTTAATTCACCTTGATTCCATTAGATGCCTTGATATGTTTGTTAAGTGATTTCAGATTTAGGAGGCAAAGATCGGATCAAGGGAATGAAGGAAAAGCATGTAAAAATGGAGAACTCATGAAGAAATGAAGGAAAAGCTGTCAAGCCGACCTCTTCACACTTAATCGATCATAACTTGAGCTACAGAGCTCCAAATGATGCGGTTTTAGTTGAGTTGGAAAGCTAACATCCGGGGCTTCGAAACGATATAAGATTTGTCATAGTTGCTACACGTATGGTGATGCGTACGCGCACTGTACGTGCACGCATCGTTGCTGCCATATGATCCACTTAAAGCAATACGTGGCCAGCGAATTTTAAAGCCTTGTGGGCCCAATCCAACTCATTTCTGATGCTATTTGACCCAAGGATTGAAGGGGTATGAGACATCTAGTTATTAGTTTAGTTTTATTTTTAGTTTTCACATGCTTTAGTTAGTTTCTAGAGAGAGAAGCTCTCTCTTCTCTCTAGAATTAGGAGTAGGTTAGATCTAGATTAGGAATTCTTAGATCTAGGTTAATTTCATGCTTTGATTTACTTTTCCTTTTGTAATTCCTCTTCTTCTACATCTCTTCTCTCTAGTTTAGCATTTAATTCTTGTATTCTCTACTTTTATATTGATGCACTTTTGTTCTTCTATTTCTCTTTGATGCACTTTTGTTCTTCTATTTCTCTTTAATGCAATTTATGTTTTCATGTTCCTTTATTGTTGATTTGCTTTATTGTTGTTTAATTCCTTGCAATTGAGTAGTGTAGATTTACTTTCCTTGCAATTTTACTATGCTTTCTTTTTATGCCTTCCAAGTGTTTGATAAAATGCTTGGTTGGATTTTAGAGTAGAATTTTATGCTCTTGGCTTGGGAAGGTAACTTAGGAACTCTTGAGTTGCTAATGTCCAAGTGATTGATGATTGGGAGCCATTAACTCTAGATCTCACTAATTGATTTGGTGGAGAACTAGGACTTATGAACTTGGATTGACATAGCTCACTTGACTTTCCTCTACTATTAGTTAGGGGTTAACTTAGTGGGGCTGGTCCTTGCCAATTCTCATGTTGTGGTTAGTGATTAGGATAGAGATCCTTGACCACCAAACCTTGCCAAGACCTTTTTAGTTATTAGTTTATTTTCATTGCCATTTACTTTTCATGTTTCTTATCCTAAACCCCAAAAACATAGCTCATAACCAATAACAAGACACTTTATTGCAATTCCTAGGGAGAATGACCCGAGGTTCCAATACTTCGGTTTATAAATTTAGGGGTTTGTTACTTGTGACAAACAAAATTTTTGTATGAAAGGACTATTGTTGGTTTAGAAACTATATTACAACGAGATTTCATTTGAGAATTCTAAACCACACAAAAGTCTTCTCATCAGTGCGCGAAATTAGAACTCGGACAATTTAACCGGCAAATGCACCAGGTCATCCAAGTAATACCTCAGGTGAGTGAGGGTCGATCCCACAAGGATTGTCAGATTGAGTAAGCAATAGTTATCCTGTTGGACTTAGTCCAGCAAACAGTAAAAATGGTTGTTTTTGAAAACGCATAAAACAAGATAATAAAGAAAGAAATAAAGGGTTGGTGTAAAACCAATATAAGAAAATAGTTAAGGTCTCGGAGATGTTTATCTTTCCAGATTTAAACTTCTTACTAACTATTTAACAATGAATGATTCATTCTATGGCAAACTGTAAGTGATTAAACCCTAATCCTTTAGTGATTTAATCTCCTCTTATCCTCATCAAACGCCACTCCTGTGGTCAATCAATTCGGATTGGAGGGTGAAGTTTAGAAATCTAGTTTATTTGGGCTGCTTGCTGGTGTTCAGCGCTAGGAATGGGCATTGAACGCCCATAGGGAGAAGCGCGCATCTGGTCTCTACCCTCTGCTGGCGTTGAACGCCAGGTTGGCGTTCAGTGCCCAGGGAGGGTGTTGCCAGCATTTTCCTTTCTTGCTCTAGGCTTCTTCAAAATGCTCCGAATTTCACCTAAAACCATAGAAACACAAGAAAAATGCAGGGTAGCATCCAAATGTGATTTTTTCACTACAATCAAGTAAAAGTAATTAAAATCTAACAAAAAACAATATAAAAATGACTAGAAAAAGGGTATAGGATGCTCATGCATCACAACACCAAACTTAAACTATTGCTTGTCCTCAAGCAACCAAAAATAATATAGGACCAAGGAAGAGAAAACACACAAGATTCGAGTTGTCATTCAAGTTCAGGTCTAATTACTAAATGGGGCTAATGACACCCTAATTCTAAATAGCTTTGGCATCTCACTATCCTTTGAAGCTCAGAAATATTGGTGTCCTTCAAAACTGGAACTCGGATGATATTATTTATTCTCTTCTTTAGGCTCTAGTTGATTCTTGAACACAGCTTTTTTTTCTTTGGTGCTTTGCACCTTTGAACCTAGCCGTGACTCTAAGTGTTTTGTCTTCAAGCTTAAATTGATACAACAACACCACAAGCACTTAACTGGGGGAACCTTTTGGGTTCAACTTTTTTCTTGCTTTTTCTCCTAGCCAGTGGTGCTCAGAGCCTTAGGCATACTCTGTAACAGCATTGGGTCACAACTTTAAGTGTCCAGTCTCAAGGGTTACTTGACACTTTCACACCACAAGCATATGGTTAGGAAAAACTATTCTTTTGAGCTTTAGATTAGTTTTGACCCTCCTAACCATTGATGTTCAAAGTCTTGGACCTTTTTCTTTTTATTTTCAATTCTTTTTGCCGTTTCTTTTGCTTCAAGAATCAATCTTTTTCTTATTTCAGAGAATCAATAATATTTCTCTAAATTCTTATTCCTGAAGAACCAATATACTCAACTTCAATATCAAACATGCACAGTTGATTCATACATTCAGAAATAGAGATAAGGCCACCATATCAAAGTAATCAGAATAACTCATAATATAACTCAAGATCTTATGCATTTTACTATTTCTTTTTCAATATATCTTCTTTTTATCTTGATGCGTGATACATAAGACATCTTGAAAAATTTTCAAAAATAAACTACTAAACTAGAAAGCAAAGAAATCCTAAGAGTGATCATGCAACTATAATAGAAAACAGATAACATAATGATATACTGGGAAAACAGAAATAAAATAAGGATAGGAAGAATGAAACTAGACCACCTCAGTGATGGCGGCTACTACTCCCTTCGGGGAATCCTCTAGAGCGTTTAAGCTCCTCAATATCATGCCCCTGCCTCCTCTGCTCCTCCATCATCTGAATGAGGAGGGCAGACTGATCTTGATGCTCCAACCTCAGCTGATCAACTGATGATGTCAGCTCCCCTAAAGATGTGGTCAACTAATCCTAGTAGTCACAGGGAGGGAAGTACATCCCTTGAGGAATATCCGGAATATCTTGTGGAGGTGGTGGAACTGGCTCTTGCTGTGGTCCTTGCACAGGCTCCCTAGCGTACTCCATACCCTTCCTTATGATTGCCCTCTCCTTTTCGATCAGGGTATCTCCCTCTATGTGAGCTCCAGCTGTTGCACATAAGCGGTGAACGAGATGAGGGAATGCCAGCCTCGTAGAGGTGGAGAGCTTGTCAGCTACTCTTAAAAATTCTTGAGGGATCACCTCATATACCTCCACCTTATTGCCGAGCATAATACAGTGAATCATCACTGCTCGCTCGACTATAACCTCAGAGCGGTTACTCGTAGGGATGATAGAATGTTGGATGAACTCTAATCATCCTCTAGCTACTGACCTAAGGTAAAGCCTACCCAGTTGGTAAGGCCAACCTTGAGCATCCCTCCTCCACTGAGCTCCATGTACGCAGATGTCAGCAAAGACTTGATCCAACCTTTGGTCAGTGTTGACCTTTCATGTGTATGAATGAGGGTCATCTCATGGCTCTGGCAACTGTAGTGCCACCCTCACACTCTCAGGGTTGAAATCCATTATATGCCCTCTAACCATGGTGCACCAATTCTTCGGCTCCGGGTTCACGCTTGTATCATGCTTTTTCGTTACCCAAGCGTTGGTGTAGGACTCCTGCACCATCAATACTCTCACCTCGGTCACGGGGTTGGCCAGAACTTTCCAACTCCGTCTCAGAATTTGATATAGGATCTCCGAGTACTCATCGTCCTTCAACTTGAAGGGGACCTGGGAATCACCTTCTTCTTCCTCACCACATCATAAAAATGGTCATGATGGGCCTTGGTGAAAAATCTTGTCAAATCCCATATCTCAAAAGCGGGGGCTTTCTCCTTTCTTTTCCGTGAGGACTGATGAGCGGATAATTTATACCCTTTTTGACATTGTTTTTACATAGTTTTTAGTATGTTTTAGTCACTTTTTATTATATTTTATTAATTTTTATTCAAAAATCACATTTCTGGACTTTACTATGAGTTCATGTATTTTTTTTAATTTCAGATATTTTATGACTGAAATTGAGGGATCTGAGCAAAAATCTGATTTAGAGGCTGAAAAAGGACTGCAGATGCTGTTGGATTCTGACCCTCCTGCACTCGAAATGGATTTTCTCAAGCTACAGAAGACCAATTGGCTCGATATCAATTGCGTTGGAAAGTAGACATCCTGGGCTTTCCAGCAATATATAATAGTCCATACTTTGTGTAACGATCCAATTTTCAGTACGCCTAGGACATACCAGAAACTGAGTGCTACCAATTTGTCATCCTAATTATTATCTATTATTTATTATATGAGCCTGATTCGTTATTAAAAGCATAGTTAGTTAGCAAGGTACTTTTTTTTAAAAAAACGTTTGAATTAATAAAGAGAATCATTTATAATCAATTCACAAATAATAACAGATAAAATAGTTATAAACAACCACACATAAATACATCACAAGTAGTTGACAACATTCGGTGATTCAGCCTTTATTAGAATATAGACTGTTAGTTAGAACACCCCTAGATATAGCTAAATAATATCTATATACATATATACATACAACATCCCAGGTCCTGACCTGTTCAAGAGGTCCCTAAGATGGCACCTAGGCTAGCCTAGACTCTATACTCGCCTAGTCCCTCTAAACTACTGAAGCGAGGGAAAGTACGTTCTAGGTCTTCAAAACTCAAGTCAGGTGGAACGTCACCAAAAGGTAGAACATCATCTGCTACTCCTCTGCACGATCAGACATTGCCATAGGACGTCTCTCTGGTACCTCATCAAGTAGCCACACAACAGGAGTTTCGTACACAGGATTTAGGTTAAAGTTCACGTACAAACGGGGTGCAGACATTGGCTGATCTCACAGTATATACATATAAACAGAGAACGGGATTCACCCTAGACTCAGAAGACTACCTAGAGCGGAATCTTTTTTTGCAAACGGTCGTCAGCGAACTACGAAAAGGAACTCTTGCTTCCATCTGAAGGGGGAAGGGAGAGAGAAGGGGTAAGAACTGGGGAGTCCTTAGTAGGGTCGGGGTTATTAGTTAAGTTTATTAATTATATGTTGATTTGCAAATGAATAGCAAAATACAAAAAGCAGTAAATAGAAGATGATGATAAATAGAGGAAATAGAGAAATAGAAAATAGAACACAAAAAGAAGGATACAAGAAAATACAAAACAGACACAGAGAATAGAATACAAACAAGGAAAGAATACATTCATACCACAATCATAACAAAGGAAATGCACAACCAAGTATGATGCATGTCTAGCCCTAGTGCAGGTAATGAGCTCATTTGTCGGTTACATACCCGCTCCCGATGTTACCCGGAGTCCTCTGACCAGGTAAGGCTTCCCTGTTGGCAATGCCCCTCGCAAGAGTCCTTTGACTTGTGAGGCAAACCACTGCAAGAGTCCTTTGACTTGCAGGGCGGCACTAGCAACCCACTGCAAGAGTCCTTTGACTTGCATGGCGGAGCTAGTTAACTTATATCTGCCCAACACACTCACTGTAAGAGTCCTTTGACTTACAGGAGCATACACACACTCTCACTGTAAGAGCCCTTTGACTTATAGGAGCATACACACACTCTCACTGTAAGAGTCCTTTGATTTACAGGAGTATATGCTAGTCGTGTGTTCTCGATACCTCTGTAGGAGTCCTCTGACTTATAGTATAGCATTATAGCTAAGTATCCCAGGAAAGCACTCTCAGTGGTCGTACCACCATCTATCTGACTGCCTTCACGCAGCAGATCATCACATAATCATTCTCATTATCATCATTCATTATCATTCTCATTATTCATCATCACTTTCACATTCTTATGCAGTACCTCTTTCTTTCTCTGTTCAATCATGCTATACAAACTTGACAGCTTTTACTTTTACAACATCGTAACTCAAACCATTTCTCTTTATCACATTACTCTTTTCTCTTTGTCTTTTTACTCTTCTCTGATTACTCTTTTCTCTGTATCTCTTTACTTTTCTCTGGTTACTCTATTCTCTGTGTTTCTTTACTCTGCTTTGATTTCTCTTCATAACATATGTATTTAAAGCTTATGTAAATTTCGGTATAAATAGTTATCCTGTCCCAAGTATAGGTTCATTAAGTCTATACTGAAACAATTTAACTTTTCATATAATACCTAACCCTAGTCGCAACTCAAGGACTAACTATGTTGCCCTAGTTCGTTCACTAATCTCCGTCTATTTTTCTGTCATTAAAACTTTACAGACTTTTCTTTGGTTTCTGTCTTTTCTTTAACTTTTCATCTTTCATTTATCTTTGCCTCACTAACATGTTATTACCACTCCCTAAGTTTTTAATGAAGGTAACTATGAGATTCTGCACTTAAAGTTGTCTTTCTAAAGCTTTTACGGAAAATTGCATTTTCTGCATTATTTTATTATTTTTATTAAAATATTATTTTTAATTAAATATTATTATTTAATATTTTATTATTATTTATTATTTTATCATTAATTTTGGAAAATTAACTTACCTTTTACTTTTAACCTTTAAAAATTTATTTTTTACCACCCGTAACTTTTAATATTTCTACTTTTACCACCCTAACTTTCAGAAATTACTAAATAACCCCTTAAACACCAAAATTTTTACTTCCTTGCCCTTTCTAAGATCTAAAAGGTGTTCTTCAATGTTCTTTATCACACTCAAAGTGTTCTTTGTGTTCTTCGTAAATTCTTCAGATTCTTTCTCTGTTTTTACCCGTTTTTTAGTCTTTTCAGCAACCGATTTTTACCAAAATTTAAAATAAATTTCCAGCTACTAAAACCCCATCTTTTCTACATGATTTTAACACAAATTGAACCCCAATTTAGGGCCTAGGGTTTCATTTACCAGCTGCTCCAAGAACATGAACTTAAAGCTTGAATTTCATCAAATTTCATCAAAATTTCACCAAATTTTCAACAAGAATCACTCATATAAACAATCAATTTCAAGTACAGCCAAACCATATCATAATTACACAACTCAAACATAATCAATCAAGATTAAATTAGTCAAACCCTACCTGGTTTTGCTGCTCCTAATTCAGTTAGACTTTCAGGTGGTCCTTTAGCACTTTTTCCTCCTAAATCACATCAAGAACAACTTTAAATCCAAAACCCCTCAACTAACCAAATATCCCTCAGCACGTTAGGAGGTGATTTCTAACCTTAGACTTGATGGAAAGTCATGTTTCTTGGCCCTCAAGTCAAGTTAAGCATGATTCCTAAGGAAGAACATCAAGAAAACACATGTTTAAGCATGTTTCCTTGAAAACCGAATTGAAAGGGGAAAGGAACAGCCATCTCACTTTATTTCCAGCCTTGATAAGTTACATGGTTATGTAGAGGAAGAAGAGAGGATCATTTTGGTGAAATTGAAGTTTTGATTTGAGTTTTGGTTCAGAAGAAATCAAGCTTTGAAGATTAAGTGTTCATGAAGTTTTCTCTCTTTTCTCTCCTTTCAATTTCGCCCAAAGGGAGTAAATGACCAGCCTTGGAGTGTCTTGGGGGTGTAAGGTGAGTTGTGATTGGTTGGCTTGGAGGTGGGTTAAAATAATATTAAAATATCTCAGGTGTATAACTACTAAAACTAGATGTAACGGAACACTTGTAAAAACATCTCTAAAAATTATTTTCTGAGCTACTAGCATAAATGACACTAGTAACATATTTATTATGAGAATAAAACATGTATAATGATAATATTATACTATTATCTCTCTTCTCTCATGAGTCGAGTTCGGTTCGTCAAACTGAGACTATTTACAAAAACTAGAATCAGAACTCCTAACCGATACGGTTCAAAAACTAGGTTCTTCGTGATTGCGTTGTCGGGCTTGTCTCAACTAAGGTCCTAAGTTAAAGATAATATAATGAGAATGAGGATTGAGATGCTTGATGATACAGAAGAGGTGTTCCCTTTACTGATCCTTCGGAGAAATCCGTGTCTTCAGAAAAGATCTCGCGTACTCGAAAATTAGGGTTGTTACACTTTGCCCGAGATTCGATGGCCCAAACAGGCGTCCAAAGTCAGCCTAAAACTTTTTGGCGTAAAACGCCAGAACTGGCATCTTTTTCGGTGTTAAACGCCCATTCTGGCATCCAGGGTGGCGTTTAATGCCGACTTTGGGCATATGAACGTGAAAGCTTGAAAGCTCAGCCCAGGCACATACCAAGTAGGTCCCAGAAGTGGAATTCTGCACTATCTGCACTTAGTTACTCATTTTCTGTAAACCTAAGTTACTAGTTTAGTATAAAAACTACTTTTAGAGATTCATTTTGGACCTTATGACATTTTTTACATTTCATATTGTACCTTTGATGGCATGAGTCTCTAAACCCCATAGGTGGGGGTGAGGAGCTCTGCTGTGTTTCAATGGATTAATGCAATTACTACTGTTTTCTATTCAATCATGCTTGATTCTATTCTAAGATACTCACTCGTACTTCAATATGGAGAATATGATGATCCGTGACACTCATCATTATCCTTAACCCTATGAATGCGTGCCTGACAACCACTCCATTCTATCTGAGCTCAACATAGTCATTGGGCGACAGCTTGAGTACGTATCTCTTGGGTTTCTAATCCACGGACTAAGTCCGGAGGTTAGAACCTTCGTGGTATAGGCTAGAACCAATTGGCAGCATTCTTGGGATCCAAAAAGTCTAAACCTTGTCTGTGGTATTCCGAGTAGGATCCGGAAAGGGATGACTGTGATGAACTTCAAACTTGCAAATGATTAGCCGAATGGTCCTATTCCGACGCTAGCGGGAACCGGCAGATGATTAGCCGTGCGGTGACAGCGCATATGGATTTGTTTTCATCCGAGAGGATCATATAGCTTGCCATTGAAGGAAGCCATGCGTGTTTGGAGAAGAAGACAGTAGGAAAGCAGAGATTCAAACGACAGAGCATCTCTGGAACCTCAGCCTGTTCCCCATTACTGAATCACAAGTACTATTTATTTCATGTTATTTGTTCTCATAAATATAACCACTATTATCATTAATCTCCTGACTAAGATTTACAAAATAACCATAGCTTGCTTCAAGCCGACAATCTCCGTGGGATCGACCGTTACTCACAAAAGGTATTACTTGGACGACCCAGTGCACTTGCTGGTTAGTTGTGCGGAGTTGTGAAAAGTGTAATCACAATTTTGTGCACCAAGTTTTTGGCGCCGTTGCCGGGGATTGTTCGAGTTTGGACAACTGACGGTTTATTTTGTTGCTTAGATTAGGAAAATTTGTCTTTTTGGTTTAGAGTCACTAACATTGAGTCTTCTATTATTGTTTTGGGTTAAAATTTTAAAATCCTTATTTTATTTTTCTAAACTATTTTAGAAAATTAAAAAAAAAAAAACAATAACTTCATAATTTAGTCTTCTGTTTGAGTTTAGTTTCATATTTTAAGTTTGGTGTCAATCACATGATTTTATTTTTTCTCTCAATTTTCGAATTATATGTTCTTAGTTCCTTATTGATCTTCAAAGTATTCTTGATAATTTTTCTTATTTGATCTTTAAAATTTATTGTGTGGTGATTGTTGTTGTTTATCTTATACATTTTCAAATTATTAGTGTCCAAAATATAAAAATTTTTAAGTTTGGTGTCCTTTGTGTCCTTACTTCCTTAAAAATTTTCAAAATTTGTTCTTGGTGTTCATCTTGATCTTCAAAGTGTTCTTGGTGTTCATCTTGACATTCAAAGTTTTCTTGTCTATTTTGTTTGTTTTAATCTAAAAATTCTAAGTTTGGTGTCTTTTTACTGTTTTTCTCTTTTCTCATTAAATTCAAAATATCTTTTCTCTTTATTATAATTGAATTTTTTATTTTTATTTTTAAAAATTCATAGTTTTATTCTAAATTTTTTTATTTCTATCTTATCTTAGTTTTAAAATTTCAAAATTTAAAATCTTTTTCAAAAATCATATCCAAAGTTTTTCAAATCTTCTTAATTAATTAATTATTTCAGTTTTTGAATTTTATATTTTATTTTCCAATTATTTTATTTTATGTTATTTTTTATTTATTCGGTTTGTATTTAGTTAAATAAAATAAAAATAAAAATATATTTTATTTGCAATTCACATCAATTCCCTTTTCTCCATCATGGACCTAAGTGGAAATGAACAGTCTAGAAGGACTCTGGGGTCATATGCTAACCCCATTACTGCTACATACGGGAGTAGTATCTGTATACCCCCATCAAGGCAAGCAGTTTTGAGCTAAATCCTCAGCTCATTATCATGGTACAGCAAAATTGTCAGTATTCCGATCTTCCACAGGAAGAACCTACTGAGTTTCTGACACAGTTTTTACAAATTGCTGACACAGTACGTGATAAAGAAGTGGATCAGGATGTCTACAGATTATTACTGTTTCCATTTGTTGTAAAAGATCAAGCTAAGAGGTGGTTAAATAACCAACCCACAGCAAGCATAAGAACATGGAAACAGTTATCAGACAAATTCCTGAATCAATATTACCCTCCAAAAAGGATGACACAGCTAAGGCTGGACATCCAATGCTTTAAACAAGAGGATGATGAATCCCTTTATAATGCCTAGGAGAGGTACAGAAGGATGCTAAGGAAATGCCCCTCTGAAATATTTTTCAGAGTGGGTGCAGTTAGACATCTTTTACTATGGGCTTACAGAAAAAGCTCAAATATCTCTAGATCACTCAGCTGGTGGATCTATACATATGAGAAAGACAATTGAAGAGGCTCAAGAGCTCATTGATACAGTTGCTAGAAATCAGCATCTGTACTTGAGTAGTGAGTCCTCCTTGAAAGAAGAGGCTAAAGCAGTATCCACTGAACTTAGTCCTCAAGAACAAGTTGCTGAACTCAATCAGCAATTACTTATTATAACAAAACAGTTTGCAAAATTCAAAGAGATGCTCCAAGACACTAAAAATGCTAACCAAAATATGGAAGCATAATTGGATCAGACAAGACAGCAGCTATCTAAACAGATAACAGAAGAATGGCAAGCTGTTCAATTAAGGAGTGAAAAAATACTGAATGTATCAATCCAAGGTAGCAAGAAGCCAAGAAAGGAACAACTGACAAAGGATAACCAAACCACTGCCCAAAATCCGTCTGAGGATAGTAAGAGCCAAGAGAGGAATGATTCTGGCATTCAAATGCCAGAAAAGGGTGAAAAAGTGGCGTTAAACGCCCAAGGGATGGCCAGTTCTGGCGTCCAAACGCCAGAAAAGGGTGGCAATCTGGCGTTAAACTCCTATGCAGCCCGCAATTCTAGCGTTCAAACGCCACAAAGGGGTCAGACACTTGCAAGTGCTGATAACAACCCCCTTAAGCAGGCTTCTCCAACCACTTCTGCAGGAATTAAACCTGCAGCAACCAAGGTTGAAAAATATAAAGCCAAGATGCCTTATCCTCAGAAACTCTGCCAAGCGGAATAAGATAAACAATTTGCCTGCTTTGCAGACTACCTCAGGACTCTTGAAATAAAGATTCCGTTTGCAGAGGCACTTGAGCAAATACCCTCTTATGCTAACTTCATGAAAGAAATCTTAAGTCATAAGAAGATTGAAGAGAAACTGAAAAAGTTTTTCTCACTGAAGAATGCAGTGCAGTTATTCTGAAAAGCTTACCAGAGAAGCTTAAAGATCCCGGAAGCTTTATGATACCATGCACATTAGAGGATGCTTGTACCAAGACAGCTCTGTGTGACCTTGGGGTAAGTATCAACCTAATACCTGCATCCACTATCAAAAAGCTTGGCTTGACTGATGAAGTTAAACCAACCCAGATATGCCTCCAACTTGATGATGGCTCCATTAAAATCCAATCAGGCATAATTGAGGACATGATTGTCAAGGTTGGGCCATTTGCCTTTCCTACTGACTTTGTAGTGCTGGAAATGGAGGAGCACAAGAGTGCAACTCTCATTCTAGGAAGACCTTTCCTAGCAACTGGACGAACACTCATTGACGTCCAAAGAGGAGAGATAACCCTGAGAGTCAATGAGGATGAGTTTAAGTTGAATGCTGTTAAAGCTATGCAGCATCCAGACACACCAAAAGACTGCCTAAGCGTAGATGTTATTGACTCCTTGGTGGAAGTGGTCAATATGACTGAGAGTCTCAAATCAGAGCTAGAGGACATTTTTAAAGATGTTCAGCCTGATCTGGAGGAACCAGAGAGAATAGAAGAACCTCTGAAAATTCCTCAGGAAGAGGATAAGCCTCCTAAACCCGAGCTCAAACCACTATCACCATCCCTGAAATATGCATTTTTGGCAGAAGGTGACACTTTTTCGGTGATCATAAGCTCTGCTTTAAATCCACAGGAAGAGAAAGCACTAATTCAGGTGCTAAGGACATACAAGACAACTTTTGGATGGTCCATAAGTGATCTTAAGGGTATTAGCCCAGCAAGATGCATGCACAAGATCCTATTGGAGGATGATGCTAAGCCAGTGGTTCAACCACAGAGGCGGCTAAAACTAGCCATGAAGGAGGTGGTGCAGAAAGAGGTCACTAAGTTACTGGAGGCTAGGATTATTTATTCTATTTCTGATAGCCCCTGGGTGAGCCCTGTCCAAGTTGTCCCCAAGAAGGGAGGCATGACAGTGGTTCATAATGAAAAGAATGAACTGGTTCATACAAGAACAGTTACAGGGTGGCATATGTGTATTGACTACAGAAGGCTTAATACAGCCACCAGGAAGGATCATTTTCCTTTACCATTCATAGACCAGATGCTAGAGAGATTAGCAGGTCATGAATACTACTACTTTTTGGATGGTTATTCAGGTTACAACCAAATTGCAGTAGACCCTCAAGACTAAGAGAAAACAGCATTCACATGTCCATCTGGAGTATTTGCCTACAGAAGGATGCCATTTGGTCTGTGCAATGCACCTGCAACCTTTCAGAGGTGCATGCTCTCTATATTCTATGATATGGTAGAGAAGTTTCTGGAAGTCTTCATGGATGACTTCTTAGTATTTGGAGACTCATTCAGCTCCTGCCTTGACCATCTAGCACTTGTTCTAAAATGGTGCCAAGAGACTAACCTGGTTTTAAACTGGGAAAAATGTCACTTTATGGTGACTGAAGGAATTGTCCTGGGCACAAAATTTCGAACAAAGGAATAGAGGTGGATCAAGCTAAGGTAGAGGTAATTGAAAAATTACCACCACCTGCCAATATTAAGGGAATCAGAAGCTTTCTGGGGCATGCAGGATTCTATAGGAGGTTTATAAAGGATTTTTCAAAAATTGCAAAATCCCTGAGCAATCTGCTAGCTGCTGACACACCATTTGTCTTTGACACAGAGTGTCTGCAGGCATTTGAAACTCTGAAAGCTAAGCTAGTCACAGCACCAGTTATTTCTGCACCAGACTGGACATTACCATTTGAACTAATGTGTGATGCCAGTGACCATGCCATTAGTGCAGTATTGGGACAGAGGCATAACAAGCTTCTGCATGTCATTTATTATGCTAGCCGTGTTTTAAATGATGCACAGAAGAATTACACAACTACAGAAAAGGAGTTACTTGTAGTGGTTTATGCCATTGACAAATTCAGATCTTATTTAGTAGGATCAAAAGTGGTTGTGTACAGTGACCATGCTGCTCTAAAATATCTCCTCATAAAGTAGGATTCAAAACCCAGACTCATAAGATGGGTGTTGCTTCTGCAAGAGTTTGATATAGAAATTAGAGACAGAAAAGGGACAGAGAACGAAGTAGCAGATCACTTATCCAGATTAGAATCAATAGCAGGAGCGTCCCTCCCTCCTACTGAGATCTCTGAAACCTTTCCGGATGAGCAACTCTTTGTCATTCAGGAAGTACCATGGTTTGCAGACATTGCAAACTATAAAGCTGTGAAATTCATACCCAAGGGGTACAGCAAGGTACAAACGAAAAAATTGATTTCTGATGCAAAATACTACTTGTGGGATGAACCATATCTCTTTAAGAGGTGTGCAGACGGAATGATCCATAGATGTGTACCTAGAGAAGAGGCACAAAAAATCCTATGGCATTGCCATGGATCACAATATAGAGGACATTTCGGAGGTGAGCGAACAGCCACCAAGGTTCACCAGTGTGGCTTCTACTGGCTTACTCTCTATAGAGACTCCCGAGAATTTGTACGTAATTGTGACAGTTGCCAGAGAGCTGGTAATTTGCCTCATGGTTATGCCATGCCTCAACAAGGAATCTTAGAGATTGAGTTGTTTGATGTATGGGGTATTGATTTCATGGGGCCTTTCCCACCATCATATTCAAACACTTATATTCTGGTGGTAGTAGACTATGTATCTAAATGGGTAGAGGCAATTGCAACACCCACTAATGATACTAAGACAGTGATGAAGTTCCTCCAGAAGCATATCAGTAGGTTCGGTGTCCCTAGGATACTGATCAGCGATGGAGTTACTCATTTCTGCAATAAACAGCTTAACTCTGCTCTGGTCTGATATGGAATTAACCATAAAGTGGCAACTCCATATTATCCACAGACAAATGGCAGGCTAAAGTCTCAAATAGTGAACTAAAGCGAATCCTAGAGCGGACTGTAAATGCCCGTAGAAAGGATTGGGCAAGAGGTCTGGATGATGCTCTGTGGGCATACAGAACAGCATTCAAGACTCCTATAGGGACCTCTCCATACCAGCTTGTGTATGGAAAAGCCTGTCATCTGCCAGTGGAACTGGAACACAAGGCCTACTGGGCAACCAGGTTCCTAAACCTTGATACTAAGGTAGCTGGAGAGAGGAGATTACTCCAGTTGAATGAGCTGGAAGAATTCAGACTCAATGCTTTCGAAAATGCCAAAATTTATAAGGAGAAAGCAAAAATATGGCATGACAAAAGGCTGTCATCTAGAGTCTTTGAGACAGGACAGAAGGTCCTGCTGTTTAACTTAAGGCTCAGATTGTTCTCCGGGAAATTAAAATCCCGGTGGAGGGGCCCATATGTGATTACAAGTGTGTCACAATATGGCTATGTAGAACTTCAAGATATTTATTCTGACAAAAAGTTCATTGTTAATGGACAAAGAATCAAACATTATCTTGAAGGAAATTTTGAGCAAGAATGCTCAAAGTTGAGACTAAGTTAAAAGCTCAGTAAAGTCCAGCTAAAGACAGTAAAGAAGTGCTTGCTGGGAGGTAACCTAGCCATTATCAATAATTAGATGTTTGTAACAGTTAGATAAGTCTTTTTAATTTTTTTTCCTTGTTAATTAATATATTTTTAGTGAATAAGTCAGGAAAATGGAGGTTCAAGACATAAAACAGAGAAATCACAGAGGAAATGAGCTCATTGGCGTCAAAACACCAGTAAAGAGGTACTCTGGGCGTTAAACGCCAGAATGGCTACCATTCTAGGTGTTTAACGCCAGTAAAGGTATCATTCTGGGCGTTAAACGCCAGAATTGGTAGCATTCTGGGCATTTAGAAAAATGCTCAGTGAAGAAGGATTTCTGGCGTTTAACGCCAGCCAGGGTACCTGGCTGGGCGTTAAACGCCCAAAATGGCCACCAGATGGGCGTTAAACGCCAGAACAGATAGGGGAGAGGTAATTTCATTTTCAACCCAATTTTTTTTTGAATTTTCTTGTTTTAATTCAAAATTTTCTGCATCTAAACATTACAAACATTCAATTTCTAACTTCTATTAACAAAAATTTATAATCTTATAAATTCCTTCTAATTCTCTTTCAAATTCTTTTCAAATCTTTTTCAAAAACTCATTTAACTTCCCAATTTCTTTTCAAATATTTTAAATTCATTCATATTATCTCTTATTTCTTAGATACATAAACAAAAAAATTTCAGATTTAACTTGCTCATATCTTCTTCATATCTCTTAAATTTTGAAAACAATCTTCTCTTTTGCATATCATGTTTATCTTTTATCAATCGTATCTTTAATCATATCTTCTTCTTTTTAAATTTTCAAAACCATACCCTCCCTCCCCTCTATTTATACATTCGGCCATCATCCCTCCTCCATCATTCAAATCATTCTCTCTATCTACTCATCTTCTTTCTGTGCTTTTGCTTGTCCTCAAGCAAACCTCTAAGTTTGGTGTGATTTTTCGTGTCACTGACCAAGATCATGGCCCCTAAAGGAAAACAAACCACTCCAAGAAGCAAGAAAGAAAACAATCCAAAACCACAATGGATGCTTGAGAGGTTCTGCACCAAAGAACATGCAGATCATTACTTTAAAATAGTGGGCAGAAGATCAGTGATCCCGGAAGTCAAGTTCGATCTGAAAGAAGACGAATATCCGGAGATCCAAGAGAAGATTCGAAACAGAGGTTGGGAAATCCTAGCTAATCCTGAGATGAATGTGGGAAGAAACATGGTCCAGGAATTCTATGCAAATCTATGGCTGACAGATAAGCAAAGAATGGAGGGAACTGCCTTCCACACTTTTCGAACCATGGTCAGAGGGAGGATTATCTACTTCCATCTTAACAAAGTGAGAGAAGTCCTCAAACTTCCTCAACTGCAGGATGATCCAGAATCCTTTAACAGGATAATGGCTAAAGATAAAAAGTTGGATCAAGTTCTAGAGGACATATGCCTCCCTGGAACCAAGTGGATAACCAATTCAAAAGGTATCCCAAACCAACTTAAGAGAGGAGACCTCAAGCCAGTTGTTAGGGGCTGGCTGGATTTCATTGGGTGATCCATACTTCCCACCAGTAACCGCTTTGAAGTCACTGTCAAAAGAGCAGTGATGATCCACTGTATTATGCTGGGAAAAGAAGTGGAGGTCCATCAATTAATTCCTTGTGAAATTTACACAATTGCAAACAAGGAATCCACTGAAGCCAAATTGGCCTACCCAAGCTTGATCAGTCTGTTATGTAAAGACGTGGGAGTACAAATAGGTGTTGATGAGTATATCCCAGTCGAACACTCAATCACCAAAAGGGTGATGGATGGACCTCAAGTTCAAGACAACCTCATCAAGAGGAGGGCGCATGAGCTCCTCCCAGAAATTCCTCAATTTGACTATTGGACTCGCTTAGAAGCATCTGTCAACAAGCTGCAAGAATCTATGGATCAACTCAAAGAAGAGCAGTAGAATCAGAATAACATGCTCTACAAACTGCTCAGAGAACAAGAGAAGCAAGGGCGTGAACTACAGGAACTAAAGCGCTAGAAGATGTCCCTTGAAGAGCCAGGCGTCCTATAGATTGAAGGAGCACATGCCTCTCCCAATGTAGATTGTTGAGTCCTAACTCTGTGATAACTTTTGTCATGAGAGATCTATTTTAAGAGTTACATGAGCATTAGTATTAGAGTCATTTATTTTTATGTCTTTAATTTCCTTTCTTTTATTATTAATTGTCTGCTTTTATGATTATTTTACGTCTTATTTCTATTCCATGATCAATAAAGTTTAGAGTATATGTCTTAAAGCTATGAATAATCCCATAAATCCCTCACCTTTCTTAAAAGAAAAATGTTTTTATTTGCAAAAGAACAAGAAGTACATGAATTTCGAACTATATCTTGAAAATAATCTAATTATTTTGATGTGGTGGCAATACTTTTTGTTTTCTGAATGAATGCTTGAACAATGCATATTTTTGAATTTGTTGTTTATGAATGTTAAAATTGTTGGCTCTTGAAAGAATAATGAAAAAGGAGAAATGTTATTGATAATCTGAAAAATCATAAAATTGATTCTTGAAGCAAGAAAAAGCAGTGAATACAAAGCTTGCAAAAAAAAAAGAAAAAGAGAAAGCAAGCAGAAAAAGCCAATAACCCTTTAAACTAAAAGGAAAGGGTAAAGAGGATCCAAGGCTTTGAGCATTAATGGATAGGAGGCCCCAAAGAAATAAAATCCTGGCTTAAGCGACTGAATCAAGCTGTCCCTAACCATGTGCTTGTGGCATGAAGGTCCAAGTGAAGAGCTTGAGATTGAGTGGTTAAAGTCGTGGTCCAAAGCAAAAAGAGTGTGCTTAAGAGCTCTGGGCACCTCTAACTGGGGACTCTAGCAAAGTTGAGTCACAATCTGAAAAGGTTCACCCAGTTATGTGTCTGTGGCATTTATGTATCCAGTGGTAATACTGGAAAGCAAAGTGCTTAGGGTCACGACCAAGACTCATAAAGTAACTGTGTTCAAGAATCAACATACTAAACTAGGAGAATCAATAACACTATCTGAATCCTGAGTTCCTATAGATGCCAATCATTCTGAACTTCAAAGGATAAAGTGAGATGCCAAAACTGTTCAGAAGCAAAAAGGCTACAAGTCCCACTCATCTAATTCGAACTGAGCTTCATTGATATTTGAAATTTATTGTATATTCTCTTCTTTTTATCCTATTTTGTCTTTAGTTGCTTGGGGACAAGCAACAATTTAAGTTTGGTGTTGTGATGAGCGGATAATTTATACCCTTTTTGGCATTGTTTTTACATAGTTTTTAGTATGTTTTAGTCACTTTTTATTATATTTTATTAGTTTTTATTCAAAAATTACATTTCTAGACTTTACTATGAGTTCATGTATTTTTCTGTAATTTTAGGTATTTTCTGACTGAAATTGAGGGATCTAAGCAAAAATCTGATTCAGAGGCTGAAAAATGACTGCAGATGCTGTTGGATTCTGACCCTCCTGCACTCGAAATGGATTTTCTCGAGCTACAGGAGTCCAATTTGTGTGCTTTCAATTACATTCGAAAGTAGACATCCTGAATTTTCCAACAATATATAATAGTGCATACTTTGCCCGAGATTTGATGGCCCAAATAGGCGTCTAAAGTCAGCCTAAAACTTTCTGGCGTAAAACGCCAGAACTGGCACCTTTTTCAGCGTTAAACGCCCATTCTGGCACCCAGGGTGGCGTTTAATGCCAACTTTGGGCATATGAAGGTGAAATCTTGAAAGCTCAGCCCAGGCACACACCAAGTGGGTCCCAAAAGTGGAATTTTGCACTATCTGCACTTAGTTACTCATTTTCTGTAAACCTAAGTTACTAGTTTAGTATAAAAACTACTTTTAGAGATTCATTTTGGACCTTATGACATTTTTTACATTTCATATTGTACCTTTGACGGCATAAGTCTCTAAACCCCATAGGTGGGGGTGAGGAGCTCTGCTGTGTTTCAATGGATTAATGTAATTACTACTGTTTTCTATTCAATCACGCTTGATTCTATTCTAAGATACTCACTCGTACTTCAATATGGAGAATATGATGATCCGTGACACTCATCATTATCCTCAACCCTATGAACGCATGCCTGACAACCACTCCATTCTATCTGAGCTCAACGTAGTCATTGGGCAACAGCTTGAGTGCGTATCTCTTGGGTTTCTAGTCCACGGAATAAGTCCGGAGGTTAGAACCTTCGTGGTATAGGCTAGAACCAATTGGCAGCATTCCTGGGATCTGAAAAGTCTAAACCTTGTCTGTGGTATTCCGAGTAGGATCCAGGAAGGGATGACTGTGATGAACTTCAAACTTGCGAATGTTAGGCGCAGTGACAGTGTGCAAAAGAACAATGGTCCTATTCCAACGCTAGCGAAAACCGACAGATGATTAGCCGTGCGGTGACAGTGCATATGGATTTGTTTTCATCCGGGAGGATCATACAGCTTGCCATTGAAGGAAGCCATGCGTGTTTGGAGAAGAAGACAGTAGGAAAGCAGAGATTCAGACGACAGAGCATCTCCGGAACCTCAGCCTGTTCCCCATTACTGAATCACAAGTACTATTTATTTCATGTTATTTGTTCTCATAAATATAACCACTATTATCATTAATCTCCTGACTAAGATTTACAAAATAACCATAGCTTGCTTCAAGCTGACAATCTCGGTGGGATCGACCCTTACTCACATAAGGTATTACTTGGACGACCCAGTGCACTTGCTGGTTAGTTGTGCGGAATAATCACAATTTCGTGCACCAAGGACTATCCAATTTTTGGTTCCATAGAGGTAAGATATAAGAAGCAAAAAGCGGAGCCCAACACCAAAGTTAAAAACTTTGCTCAACCCCGAGCAAATAGAAATATAAGATAAGTAAAGGAAAAGAAAATAGAAGGAGATAAAGGGGAAGGGATATAGGCTTCGGCCTTTGGGGTGAAGAAAGGGGAAAATGAAGAAAGGAAATGTGTATGGTGATGAGTATATGAGTTGGGAAGAGTAGTGAAGGTGTGGTGAAAGTGGATGAAATAAGGGGTATTTATAGAAGGGGGTGGGGTGAGTTCAGTTATGGGATATGAATGGGTGGGAAAGTTGAATTTGAATGTGGTTGTTAGAAAGAGAGATGGATGGGATTGATGAGAGGTAATTGGGTGGAGTTAAAGGTGGGTTGAGAGAATCAAGAGAAGTGATGGGTGATGGGATGGATGAATGTGGATGAAAAAGTGGGTGAAAGAGGATTGAGAATGGATAAGAGTAAGTAAGTGGTGAAGTGGTTGGTGGTTGGGTATTATCCATTGGCCAAAGGAGTTCAAAATTCAAATTCACCATGCTGCCTCCCCCTCTGGGCGTTGAACGCCGGACTGGCATTAAACACCACTAGGGGATCCTCCTTTTTTTCTGGCATTCAACGCTAAGAATGGGTGTTGAATGCCCTAAGGGGACCAAAATTTTGCCTTGAATTACTCCCTTTTGGACATTTAACGTCCAAGCTTTCACTCTCCCCTGGGCGCTGAACGCCTGACTGGCGTTCAACGACAGCAGGGGGCATCCTCCAGGGTGTGTTGTTTTCCCTAATGTGCTTTTCTATTTCTGTTCTGAGTGCTATACATGATAACAAACGTTAGAAAAATGAGAAAAACTATGAAAATAAATAGAAAATAACTTAATATGAAATAAAACTTAAATAAACAAAAATAGAAAAAGAAAGTGAAAGTAAACTATAAGATACGTATGGTTGGATTGCCTCCTAACAAGCGCTTCTTTACCGTCATTAGCTTGATAGACAGCTCCTTTACGGAGGTTCATAGGGGCTTAGATCTTCACCCCTCATTGTGAACTTCCTCCATGTGCTCTCACAAATTAGTTCAACATGCTCCAGAGACAGGATCCGGTTCACAGTGTGTGGTATGATTGGACTTCTCTTGAAGACTACTCTCATGCCAGGTGAGAAGTCTTTAGTAGGAGTCTTCTTGTTCCTCCAGCCCTTGGGCACTTTCTTCTTGGGGCCTCCTCCTTCAATGGTGGGTGGTGAATGCCCAACACCAAACTTAGGTTTGATATCAGGGGGCTCTGTATGGCTCTCTACTGAGAGAGAAGGTTGAAACACTAAGTGTTGTATGCTAGTACCTCCTTTGTCTGAGAGAGATTGAGGTTTGGGAATCTTAAACAGGATATGAATCCTCCCATAACCTCAAAACTAGCTCTCCTCTCTCAACACCAATCAAGGCTCTTCCGGTAGCTAGGAATGACCTTCCTAGGATGATGGAGTCATCCTTTCCTTCTCCAGTATCAAGTATCACGAAGTCTGTAGGGAGGTAAAGGTCTTCAAATTTCACTAGAACGTTCTCCACCAATTCTTATGCCCTTTTCAGGGACTTCTTGTCTGTCATCTCCAGTGAGATCTTTGTGCGCTGTGCCTCTTGGATTCCCAGCTTGTTCATTACAGAGAGAGGCATCAGATTTGTACTTAATCCAAAGTCGCATAATGCCTTCTCAAATCTAATGGTCCCTGTAGTGTAGGGAATCAGGAAGCTTCAGGGATCTGGCAATTTCTGAGGTAGCTTCTTTTGTACTAGTGCACTGCACTCCTTGATTAGCACCACCGTTTCATCTCCTCTCAGGGCCTTCTTCTTAGAGAATACACTTTTCAGACAGGCCATATAGGGAGGTTTCTTTTCCAACACCTCAGCAAAAGAAATATTGATTTGTAACATCTTAAAGAATGGCAAGAATTAAGCAATTTGCTTATCGTCAGTCTCCTTTTACACGTTTAGAGAGTGTTGTACTTCAGGCTCCTTCATCACCACTGGGGCGTGTATGAGTGTACTGCCAGTCTCCTCTTGAGCCTCTTTCTCTTTCAAATCCTCAGCAACATCCTCCACCTTAGGTTTGGCCTTCTTGCCCATGGTGAGGGCCTTGTACTCTTTCCTTGGGTTTATCTCTGTGCTGTTTGGAAGAATGTTGGGAGGTCTCTCAGGTATCCTGCTGCTCAACTGACCCACTTGTATTCCCAAATTCCAAATTGAGGACCGAGTCTCTTGCATAAAGCTATGAGTGGTCTTGGAAAGACCAGAGACTATTATGGCTAAGTCAGAGAGGCTTTGTTTAGGCGTCTCTATTCGCTGCTGAGATGGTTAGAACTGTCTGTTATTGAACCTATTTTGATTGGTTCTACCCTAATTATTGTTGAAGCCCTGTTGAGGCCTCTGCTACTCCCTCCACCCAAAGTTAGGGTGATTCCTCCATCCCTGATTAAAAGTATTTGCATAAGGATCATTATTGAGATTTCTAGAGGAATTTTCCTTGTAATTCACTTCTTCCATGGTGGTTTGAGCAAAATCACCAATGTCCCCTCCATGGGATGCATCTTGAGTGTTGATAGATGAAACTTGCATCCTGGTCAAGTGCTGAGAGATCATGCTTTTCTATTGGGACATGAGCTTATTCTGTGCTAAAATGGAATCCGGTGTGTCCACTTCCATGACTCCTCTCTTCTGAGTAGTTCCAATATTCACAGGGTTCCTCTCAGAAGTGTACATGTATTGGTTGTTGGAAACCATCTCAATAAGCTCATTCGCCTCCTCAAGCGTCTTCTTCATGTGTAAGGAACCACATGCAGAGTGATCCAATGACATCTTGGCCATCTCAGAGAGGCCATCATAAAAGATCTCCAGCCTGGTCCACTTTAAAATTATGTTGAGAGGGCATCTCCTGATCAACTGCTTGTATCTCTCCCAAGCGTCATAGAAGGATTCTCCCTCTTTCTGTCTGAAGGTATAGACTTCCACTCTAAGCTTGCTTAACTTCTGGGATGAAAAGAACTTGGTCAGAAATCCAGTAACCACCTTATCCCATGAGTCCAAGCTCTCATTGGACTGAGAATCCAGCCATAGCTTTGCTTTGCCCCTTACAGCAAAAGGAAAGAGAATAAGCTTGTAGACCTCAGGGTTCACTGAATTCGTCTTAATAGTGTCACAGATTTGCAGGAAGTCAGATATGAACTTATTGGGGTCCTCCTGTGGGAGTCCATGAAACTGACAGTTCTGTTGCACCAAAGTGACTAGTTGAGGCTTAAGCTCGAAGCTGTTAGCACCAATGGTAAGTGCAGATATACTGCACCCACAAAAGTCAACAGTGGGTGCAGTTTATGAGCCAAGCACCTTCCTTACTTGCTCTTCAGCACTCGGATTTTGTTCATTAGCTGCCATAGTGGTCTCTTCAGCTTCCTTCTCAAAAGTTCCTGTGAGATTCTCTCCGGCTTTGTAAACCTTAGTTTGTTGCAAACGCCGCCTTAAAGTCCTCTCAGGTTCAGGATCAAAATCAAGAAGGGGTTCTTTGTCCCTGTTCCTGCTCATAAACAACAAGAAACAAAGAAAAAGTGGGAGTCTCTATGTCAGAGTATAGAGAACTCCTAGTGAGATATCCTAAAAAGAAATAAAATAGAATAAGGTAAGCAATTAACTAAAAGAAATTCGAAAATAAGAATGCAAGAATTAACCTGAAAATTTTCAAAAATTAGAAAGAAAAGGATTTAAAAGTTTTTGAAATTCAAAAAGAAAGGAAAAACACTAAAGGGACACTAAACTTAAAATCTAAAATTAAATAAAAATAAGATAAGTAGAACAAAATTCGAAAATAAAGGGAAAGATAACTAAGATAAAAATAAAAAATTAAGAAAAATAAACAAAATGAGAATTGAAAATTAAAAAGAAAAATAATTAAACAAAAACTAGTAAAAATAGCTAATCTAAGGAACAAAACAACCGGTAGTTGTCAATCACAAACAATTACTGGCAACGGTGCCAAAAACATGATGCGCGAAATTAGAACTCGCACAACTTAACCGGAAAGTGCATTGGGTCATCCAAGTAATACTTCAGGTGAATGAGGGTCGATCCCACGATAATTTTTAGACTGAGCAAGCAATAGTTATCCTGTTGGACTTAGTCAGGCAAACAGTAAAAGATGGTTGTTGTTGAAAATGCATAATACAAAATAATAAAGAAAGCAATTAAAGGGTTGGTGTAAAAACAATATAAGAAAATAGTTAAGGTCTCGGAGATGTTTATTTTTCCGGATTAAAACTTTTTACTAACTATTTTAAAAATGAATGATTCATTCTATGGCAAACTGTAAGTGATTAAACCCTGATCCCTTAGTGATTTAACCTTCTCTGATCCTCATCAAATGCCACTCCCGTGGTCATTCAATTCGGATTGGAGGGTGAAGTTTAAAAAGCTAGTTTATACCACAAAGGTCATAATCACCCCAGATCTTGGCTGAATAGATGTTGCTTATCCCCACAAAGTTCAGAAAGCTAGTTTATACCAACAGGCCCGGCTTACAAGAGCTACCCCAGTCTGGGACCCCTTCTAGCTTACGTATCTAGATATTTACAAAAGTAACTAACCCTCTAAAAGTCTTTATAGAGTGAGGGCAAAGACCACTACTACTATTGTTATTATTACTGCTACTGCTCATGGATATCTTGGTAGATGAAAAAACACTATGATAAAGTAAGGAGAGAGTCACTAGACACACTCATGATGTTGTTGCTCGCCTGTCCTAATGACAGGAACTCAAAGAAAATCATGCTAGTTCCCATCTGCGAAACAGGAGAAAGTAGGGGGTGAGAACCTAAGGTTTCCAGCAGGGTACTAAGTAGGAAACTAAGGGTTCCATAGCCTAAGTCTAAGAGTTCATGCGGTTACATCGATAAGTCACGCAAACAAGTATAAGCACAATTATATAGCAAAATAGTAAACAAGTACAGAATACGATTTATTTCTATGCAGAGATATGGTCCTATGTAGGACTGATGCGTTCGCATCTTTAGTACTTCTTACTTTAGTTTCTTGTTTTCTTAGGTTTAATCACAGTTTCTTCTTATAATCTCATCACTTTTACGTATCATTTGCTACTAATGTATTTTCTAAGTGTTTTTCAAGAAAATACAGGATTACGAGAGAAAAATCAAGTAGCAAAAGAAAGTATAATAAAAAAGGAAAGACATACAATCAAAGTATGTAAGGATCAAGCCATGCAAACATATAGCAGCTAGATGTGTAACGCCTAGTGGAAGGCGTGCAACGCCGTGGAGGTCAAGAATAGGGGCATGCCATGCCATGCAGGGCATGCAAAAGCCCCTGGTGCAAGAATCAATGGCGTCCCATGCCATATACAGGGCGTGCAATGCCGTGGATGAGATTGAAGCTGGTGTGCTACATTAAGGAGGCGTGCAATGCACCCTGGAGAGGAGCAAGGAGGGCGTGCAATGCCATGCAAGGCGTGCTATGCCCTAGAGCACTTTGGACATGGCGTGCCATGCCATGATGAAGGCGTGCAATGCCTTGGAGGAAATCCAAGGCGCTGGGGCAGTCAAGACATGGCGTGTAACGCCTAGTGAAGGGCGTGCCATGCCCTAAGGCTGAGTAAAGAGGGCGTGCAATGCCTAGCTCAATGTTGAAGGTGGCGTGTAATGCCACTGCTTGGTGTTACACACCCAAGCCCAAAAGAACTTAGCCTAGTTACTGCCACCAAGTCCCGTGCCATGCCCATAATGATTTCAACAAGGCTCATTTAGATTTTCGTTTGAAGATTGAAGAATATTCTTCTATGATTTGAATTTGATTTGATTTTGTTTTTAGGATTTGAACTATTATGAGCTATCTTAATTATACTGATTAAGATAAGATTTAGTTTTTGAATTTGAATTAGAAGAAACCCTAGGTATAAATAAGTGAATGACATTCACAAAGAGTACATTAAGCTTCCTTGGCACAATTTTTTTCATTTTTGTTTCCATTTTCCATGAGTAACTAATCCTTTTGTCAAAGGGTTAGGAGCTCTGTTTATGTTTCTATAGATTACTAATATAAGTTTTCTTTTATTTTAAAGCATTTTATTGATTTATTTCATCATTGAGTTATTCATTCTTCATCCTTAATGGATTACTAGTATTGGAAGGTATGTTAATCCCGTGTTGAATTTGTTTATTGCTTTGACAGAATTAATATTCGAATTATGCTTAAAAACTCTTTCACATGACTTTTTGAATCAACTAGACATAGTGGTTTTTAAAGTGTGCGACACATACATGATTTTCAATCACTCTAGTTTTGAATACGTGACATATAATTTGGATTAGAACAACTTTTGAAAATTGTGTTTTCTCATAAGATTCAATCGGACAGGACTAATTGGATACATGACATATAATACAACCCAAGGACTACTTTTGGATTTTATGAGGAACAGAATCAGATTTGTACTTAACCTCTTCAATTAATCGATTGATCAAGACATTGGCGGTTGGTTAATTGAATAGTATGCCAAAGGCTCTGAGCACCACTATCTGGGAAAAATAGAAAGAAAAATTAGAACTCAAGGAGTTCCCCAGTTAAGTACTTGTGGTGTTTTTGTATCAAGTAGGCTTGATGACAAAACACTTAGAGTCATGGCTAGGCTCAAGGTGTAAAGCACCAAAGAAAAGAAAATAAAAAACTGTGTTCAAGAATCAATTAGATCTTAAAGAAGAGAATCTATAATATCATCTGAGTTCTAGTTCCGAAGGATACAAATATTGCTGAGCTTCAAAGGATAGTGAGATGCCAAACCTATTCAGAATTAGAGTATCATTATCCCCATTCAGTAACTAGACCTGAGCTTAATTGACAACTCAAGTCTTAGGCATTTTCTCTTCTTGGTCCTATATTGTTTGGGTTCCTTGATGACAAGTAATAGTTTAAGTTTGGTATTGTGATGCGTGAGCATCTTGTACCCTTTTTCTTGTCATTTTCTGGTTGTTTTAGTTAGATTTTATTTAGTTTTATTTTATTTTAGTACAAAAATCCTCTTTGGATGCTACTTTGAGTTGTTTTAGTGTTTTTATGATTTTAGGTGAAATTCGGAGCAGTTTGGCAGAGTTTGGAGCTAAAACAAAGAAGTTGGCATACTCCCCTTGGAGCGCTAAATGCCAGCAGAAGCATGCACGAAGTTACTCCCTCTAGGGCGCTAAACGCCCATTATGGCGTTTAACGCCAGCAAGCTTGGTCTGAATGTGAAAGGCCCACTCTTGGAGCATCTCTAGTGGATTTAGCATTTAGTATTAGTTATATTTTATTTTCTTTTTGTAATTTTTTATTTACACACAATATCTTTTAGTTTTAGGATTTATGATTTTATTTTATTTTCCAAATCAAATTAGGTTAGATATAAAAGAGAAAAGATTCACCCTTGAGGGGGCATCTTGGATCAGACTTCCACACTTTTCAGAACCCTAGTTTTCTCTGTAAGTCATGAGCAACTAAACCTCCTTGGTTAAGATTAGGAGCTCTGTTTATTTCTATGGATTAAGACTATTGCTTTTCTATTTTAATTAATGTATTGGTTCAGTTTCAAGGATTATTTTCGTTCTTAATCTTATGAATTAGGGTGGAACAAGAGTATGACCCTTGTGATTCTCGAGAGAGTTATCTTGCTTGAACAACAACTTGAAAATAAATTCCTCCTAAATTGCTAATTACATGAACTAATTGGGATATGTGACATATAATCCTGTTAGCTTTGGGTAATTAGGATTTTTGTGGCCATAAACTAGTTTTTGAACTTAACCCTCTAATCGGAATTAAGTGACCACGAGAATGGCGTTTAATGAAGATTAGAGGAAGCTAAATCACTAAGAGATTAGGGTTTAGACATTTATAGTTTGCCATGGAATGAATCATACATTGTTAAAATAAATGGTAAGATCTTTTAATCTGCAAAAGTAAACATCTCTGAAGCCTTAACTATTTTTACAACAAACCTTTAATTGCTTTCTTTACTTTCTTATTTACTGTTCTATGTGATTTTAACCAACAAACTACCTTTTCTGTCTTCCTAACTAGATAACCATTGTTGCTCAGTCTGACAGTCCTCGTGGGATCGACCCTCACTCACCTGAGGTATTACTTGGGTGACCCGGTGCACTTGCCGATTAAGATGTGCGAGTTTCTAATTTGCATATCAAGTTTTTGGCGCCGTTGCCGGGGATTGTTTGTGATTGACAACTACTAGTTGTCTAGTTGCTTAGATGAGGTATTTTTCTTAGTTCTGTTTATTTTTTTCTTTAAATTGTGATTTTTAATTTTGTTTATTTTCCCTTTAGTTTCTGATTTTAAGTTTGGTGTCCCTTTAGTGTATTTCCTTTTATTTTCAAAATTTTTGAAAGTTTATCTTTTTAGTTTTCAAAAATTTTATTCCACCTTTTTTTAGCACTTTTAAAAGTTTTTGATTAATTGCTTGCTTTAATTTATTCTATTTCTTTTTACACAAGATATCTCACTGGGAGCTCTCTATACTTTGACATAGAGACTCCAACTTTTCTTTTTTTCTTGTTTGTTTATGAGCAGGAACAAGGATAAAAACCCCTTCTTGAGTTTGATTCTGAACCTGAGAGAACATTGAGGTGGCGTTTGCAACAAGCTAAAGCTTACAAAGCCAGAGAGAACCTCAAGGAAAATTTTGAGAAGGAAGCTATGGATGTGAATGATGGGAACCTGAATGCTAATAAGCATGCAAGGAGGACTCTTGGCTCATACACTACACCCACACCTGACTTTTATGGGCGCAGTATAGTTGTACCTGCCGTTGGTACAAATAACTTTGAGCTTAAGCCTCAACTGATCACTCTGGTGCAGCAGAATTATCAGTTTTATGGACTCTCGCAGGAAGATCCAAACTTATTCATCTTTAACTTTTTGCAGATCTGTGATACTGTAAAGATGATTGGAGTGAATCTTGAGGTTTACAAGCTCATACTCTTCCCATTTGCTGTGAGGGACAAAGCAAAATAGTGGCTTGATTCTCAGCCCAAGGAGAGCCTAGACACGTGGGATAAGGTGATCACTGCATTTCTGACCAAATGTTTTCCACCTCAGAAGCTGACTAAGCTTAGGGTCGATGTCTAGACCTTTAGACAGAAAGATGGAGAGTCCCTCTATGAACCCTGGGAGAGATACAAGCTGATGATCAGGAGATGCCCTCCTGACATGTTTTCTAAATGGACCAGGCTGCAGATCTTTTATGTGGCATCTCTCAGATGGCTAAGATGTCATTAGACAACTTTGCAGGTGGTTCCTCGCACATGAATAAGATGTCTGAAGAGGCTAATGAGTTTATCGAGATGGTTGCCAACAACTAATATCTATACACTTCTAGGATGAACCCTGTGAACTCTAGGACTACTCAGAAGAAAGGATTCTTAGAGATGGATACCCTGGATGCCATTTTGGCTCAAAACAAGATCATGTCTTAGTAGATTAATATGATTTCTCAACACTTGAGTGAGATGTGTAAGAACCGGAGTTTTTCACGTAAAACCATTTAATAAAATAATTTTAGTGACCGGGATAGATTCAAAATTTAAAAGTTTTAACTTGAAAATAGAAAGGTGAAATTTGATTTCAGTGAATTTTTCTGAGCTGGAAAATGTATCTTTTTTCGAAAAATTTTTGTAAAAATACGTACTGGCACTTAAGCTGGTAGTACCAGCTCTAGTCTGTCCAGTACTGCGTATTTTAGAAAATAAGATTTTGGAAAATTGATTTATTGTTTTGAAAGGATAAAAATAATTTAGAATTAAAAATTGGGCGCTAATCTTAAAGGTTTTGGCCCAAAGTGGGCCAAAAAGGCTAAAAACGCTAACGGATTGGACCGGATCCAAACTGGGCCCAAGGTCCAACATATATATGTGTGATTAATGAGTTTCAAACTCATTTTGAAGGGAAGAGAGAGAGAGAACTCGGATAGGTGGTGGTGGGGGGGGGGAGGTGAAACCCCATTGTTACTATTCACCTCTACCTTCCGGGAGCCATATCTTGAGTTACAGAGCTCCGATTGACGAGCTGTTTGCGGCCACGTGAAGCTCTTGACGAGCTCTTCCTTTATATCTAAAGAAATTTGATAATATCTCTCTCTTCATACTCCAGTTTCTAGCCCTAAGTTCCTGCACGTTTTTGGTTTAGTTTTTGAGCAAGTTTTGTGGTTTTGCTTGTTTAGATGATCTCTAGTAGCGGGTAATTGTTGGATTTTACCCCTAATCTCATTGGATAAGGTAAGAAACCTCTTTATCCTTGTGGTTTAGTATAGTATGAGCTTTAGTTGTTGATGTATGGTTATGTTGTATGTATGAAGCTTGTTTTTAGAGTTGATGGTGGCTTTTGGTTTGGCTTTGATGGTTTGTAGCTTGGTGGAAGCTTGATTGGAATCAAGTTTGGTGTTTGAGCATGTTGGGAATCAGCCAAGATATGGTTTCGGTTTCCTTTATGTAATATGTAATGTTTATGGACACTTAGGCTAGTTGACCCTAAGATAGGATTTGAACTATTGATGTTGTTGATTGATTGAGATAAATTGTGTTGTTATGTATGTGTGTAGTGGATTGTAAAATGTTGATGGGGTTGTTAGATGATGTGGATTAAGTTGAAGATATGTAAATGATGATAGAATGGTGATAATTATTGGTAGAGTATGTAAAGTTGTATGTGATATGGATTGGTATATTTAATTGGTGGTAAAGTTGAGGCTCTTGTTGGTGAGTAGGGCTTGGTGTGTGGTAATGATATATATATATATATATGAAGTGATTTATGATGCTTGAATATTTGTTTGGGAAATTGAGATAGGAAATGTGATTGTGAATAAAATTATTGAGTTGAGATTTGGTGAAATGTGGAAGAATTGGTGGGTTGACGAGTGAATGAAGGTTTGGAAATGTTATTGATGAATGAGGAGAATTAGGATTGTTTATGATGATTTTGGTTTGTTGGAAAATAATGATTTTGATGGTGTGGAATAGTGTAAATGGAAGATTATGGATGGTTGAGATTGAGGAATGAGTGGTATGGACTTTTATGTTGTTTTGGTATTGTTAGGGTAGTGATTAGATTGGTTTTGATTTGAAAGTTGGTTAAATTGAGGTTATGAGGTTTTTGGGTAAAAATGGATTTTTGGTGAACTTTGACGGATCATAACTTGAGCCTCGATTTTTGAAATTTATTGAAATTTGATTTAAATTAAAGTTCATTGAAAACTCTTCAAATTGATATAGAGTTCGTAAAATTTAGATTTTTGTAGAGGAAGTTATAATCATTCAAAGATTTGTGTCAAGAGCTGAAATTCTGCAGAGTTGCATAATTTTGTGATTTCTGGTATGTGCGCACGCACAGCCTTGTGCGCACGCACACACCAATGGAGTTTTACAACCTGTGCGTACGCACAGTCCTGTGCGCACGCACAAGTTGGGAAGGTCAGTCTGTTGGGGGCGCTAGCACGCCTTGTACGAGTGAACAGAATTATAAAATTTAGTACCTGTGCGTACGCACACGTTTTAAAAATATCTTTGGGCGTGCGCACGCACACCCCTGTGTGTACGCACACGTCCTGTTTCTCAAATTTAAAACTTGTTTTCAACTATTTGACCTTTCCAGCAAGCTTGTAAGCTTCTGTGACACCATTTTAAGACTCTTGGGCTCAATTTTGGATATTGGGACATGGAAAAGGTCCTAGGAGGTTTAATTGGGTTTTCCTTTGAAAAGTTAGCAAATGAAGGTTTAGGTTTCTAGTGTAGCGAGGATGAGTTGGTTGAGAGAGAAGGAAGAGTGGTGAATATGGTGATTGTTGACAACGAATTTGAGAAACTGAGGAACTAAGGAGTTCGGAATGGAACTTATGAATTGATGATGGTTGTGATGAGTATGAGTGAAAGTGTGCTATGAGTAGTGGTCTCTGAGATTGAATATGTGATTACGGTATGCATTGTTCTCTGTTGTAGGGGCTGTGGCAGTCTCCCGCCTACGTTCGGATGTGAGAGTTGAAGTTGGGCTTCTCACTCATATTTCTCGCAACCAGAGGAAGGTGGTAGGGCACGCTCCCTCGGAATATTTCCAACTGAAAGGAGAAGGTGGTAGGGCACTCATCCCGCGGAATTATTCCTCCTGAAAATGCGACTTCTCTCTGATTGCAAGGTGGTAGGGCACTAACACACGGAATCATGCGGCAACCAGAGGAAGGTCGTAGGACACGCTCCCTCGGAATATTTCCGTCTGAAAGGAGAAGGTGGTAGGGCACTCATCCCTCGGAATTTTCCTCCTTATGCGTAATAGAGAGACTAATCTGGGAGTTGTCGACCATATTTTCTGTCGGGTTTGGCGATAACCGACATGTGATATCATAGCCATTAGGACAGACATTCATCATATGCATCTTCTATATGTTTGCTTGATTTGTTACTTGAGCTTGCCTAATTGTATAACATGCCTACTTGCTTCTTGAATTACTTGTTGTATATGAATACTATCTATATTTTACTTGTTTGCATTTATCTGTGTTTGTCTGGTGCTGAGGAGGTTAGGTAGGTGGTGGCGATGGGATCGCACGTAGGTTAGGTTGGCGAAGGCTGTGGGATACAACGGTGTGATTAGTATTAGTTAGAATCCTTTAAGTTTAGAAAACCCTGTTTATTGTTTAAGGTTTACGTTAATTATTTTTGTTCTAAGCTTGAATATCCGGTTCGATGTAAAGTTCTAAGATTGCCTTCGGTGTCCCAGAGCCTTACATCTTACATATGGGGCACTGTTACCATACTGAGAACCTCCGGTTCTCATTCCATACTTTGTTGTTATTTTTCAGATGCAGGTCGTAATTCACCTTGGTGAAATTGCGGATATGGTGACAGAGCGGAGTATGGTTCCTTCCTTATTTATTTCTGTATTAATTTTGTTATAGTATTCTCTCACCTCTTGTATATTTATCTTTATGGCCTTAGAGGCTTACTTGAGAGATAAGTTGTATAAGCTGTTTTAACTCCCAAAACTCTGTATTTTACTATTTGTAACTGGTCGGCTTAAACTCTGCAAGCTACGCCTAGTTCCCTATGAATAATATATTCTTATATCTATATATGTTCTATTCTTTTGCATCTGTACCTTGTATCTTATACGTTAGCTTCGGGTGAACGTTTTGCACTTTTGTAGTTCTGTTTTTGAGCTTAATCCTTCATCGGGCTTCTAGAATATATTAATTCCTTCTATATAAATATGTATATGCCTTAGAATTGTCATAACCTCTAATTAACCTTTGCTTTACGACTAGAGGTAAGGCTTAGGGTAATTAGGATGTTACAGGATGCAAGTCTCAGCTGTCAATACTCAAGATGCACCCTATGACATGAATGGGAGCTACAACCAAGGGGACGCTTGTGGCTATGCTTAACCCACTACTGAACAAGTTAATCATATGGGCAACAACAATGATCCATATTTGAATTCTTTCAATCAGAGATAGAGGAATCACCTTAATTTTGGGTGGAGAGAGCCGCCACAGCAGCCCCAACAAAACTTCAACAACAACCAGGGTGGCCCTAATCAGAACAGGTTTCACAACCAGCAGTTCTAGCCCTCTCAGCAACAGCAAGCCCCCTCTCAGAACCAAGACAGCCCTGACTTAGCCACACTAGTTTCTGAAACTTTTCAAGACCACTCACAGCTTTATACAAGAGACAAGAGCTTCAATTCAGAACTTGGAAGTACAAGTGGGTCAGTTAAGTAAGAGGATACCTGAGAGACCTCCTAACACTCTTTCTAGTAACATAAAGGTAAATCCAAGAGAAGAGTGTAAGGCCCTTACCGTGGCCAAGGAGGCCGAGCCTAAGGAGGTACATGTTGCTGAGGTATTAAAGGAAGAAAAGGCTCAAGAAATGATTGGAAGAACATTGTCACATGCCCCATTGGTGGCACAGAAGCCTGAAGTACCACATTTTCAGAAACTTCAAGAGGAGACCAAGGATGAGCAGTTCACTCAATTCTTGGAAATTTTTAAAAAGTTGCACATCAATATTCCCTTTGCTGAGGTGTTGGAGAAGATGCCTCCCTATATGGCCTTCATGAAAAGCCTACTCTCTGAGAAGAAGGCCTTGAAGGGAGATGAAACTATGGTCTTAACCAAGGAGTGCAGTGCATTGATTCAGAGGAAGCTACCCAAGAAGATGCCAGATCCAAGAAGCTTCCTAATTTCCTGTACTATTGGGACTATTATGTTTGAGAAGGCACTGTGTGATCTTGGCTCAAGCATAAATCTGATGCCTCTGTCTGTGATAAAGAAGCTGGGAATCTAAGAGGCACAACCTACAAGAATATCACTAGAGATGGCTGACAAGTCTCAGAAGCAAGCGTATGGATTAGTAGAAAATGTCCTAGTAAAGGTTGAAGACCTCTTCCTCCCTGTAGACTTTGTAATACTTGACACGAGAGAGGATACAGATGACTCCATCATCCTAGGAAGGCAATTCCTAGCCACTGGAAGAGCCCTAATAGATGTTGAGAAAAGAGAGTTATGTCTGAGGCTATGGGAAGATTATTTGGTGTTCAAGGTTTTTAAACCTCCACCACTCTCGGAAAAAGGAGGTACTTACATGCAGAGCTCAATACTTAAGCTTTCTCACTTGGTGAAAAGCCATATAGTCTCCCCTGATATCAAACCTAAGTTTGGTGTTGGACATTTACCACCCACAAAAAATGGGGGAGGTCCCAAGAAGAAGGTACCTAAGGGCTGGAGGAACAAGAAGATTCCTACTGAGGACTTCTCACTGGGGATGAAGGTGGTGTTCACTAGAAGTCTAATTATACCATATACTGTGAATAGGATCTCATCTCTGGAGCATGTTGAGCAGATTCATGAGAGCACAGGAAAGAAGTTCACAATGAGGGGTGAAGATCTGAGTCCATATGATCCTCCTCCTTAGAGGAGCTCACCGTCAAGCTAGTGACAGTAAAGAAGCACTTGTTGGGAGGCAACCCAACCATAAGTATCCTTTAGTTTATTCTTGTTTTATTTCAGTTTTATTTTTGTCTGATTTTATTTTATTTTATTTTTCATTGATCTTTAGAGTTTTTCTAGGTTTTCTAATGTTTGTGATCATGCACAATGCTTAAAACAGGGACAGGAAGACACGGACAGAAGAACAGAATGTCCTAGAGCAAAACAAGCATGGGCGTTAAATGCCAAGGAAGGCGTTTAGTGCCAGAAGAGGAGCAGAGTAGGGCACTAAATGCCAGGGAAGGCGTTTAGCACCATAAGGGGAGCAATGACGAGCATTTAACACCCAATTTAGGCATTTATTTCATATCTTGGCACCCCCTTGGGGCGCTAAACGCCAGCCCCGGCGTTTAGCACTAGGGTGATCGTCCCACACACAAAAAAAATTGATCCCCTACTGGCGCTAAATGCCAGAACCGGCGTTTAGCACCCAGAGAGAAGATTTCGAGAATGAAGAAAGGTTTTGACCAATGGTTAAACCCTAACTCCCAATCACCTTCACCATTCAAACTTATCCATTCTCTCTCCTCCATACCCACTTTTCCATCCACATTCATCCATCACATCAACTATCAAATCCCTTTATTCTCTCAACTCACCTCCCACTACACCCAATCCACTCTCATCTATCCCATCTATCTCTCCTCCTAACAACCTAAAATTCAAATTCAATTCCCTTCCCTCCCCCCTACCCATACCCCATAACCGAACCCTCCCCCTTTCCCACCTATAAATACCCCACTTCCCTTTCACTTTCACCACACCTCCAACTACTATCCCTTCTTATTTACTCTTCATCATAGACACTCCCCATTTTCCTTTCCTTCTTCCACCTTAGCCAAGGCCGAAGCCCTTTCTCCTTTCTCCTCTATCTTTTTTATTTCTATTTTTTCCCTTCCTTATATTCTATTTTTTTTACTTTTCTCAGTGACGAGCAAACCTTTTAAGTTTGGTGTTGGGCACTCTACTTTTTCTTCAGTTTACTATTTTCCTGGCACCCAAGACCGGAGAATCCTTCTCAAGAAAGAGGAAAGAAAAGGCTCCTACCTCTGACCTATGGGACTTCGCCTGGTTCTCATCTAAGACATATGAGGATCACTTTTATGAGGTGGTGCATAAGAAGAAGGTGATTCCTGAGGTCCGCTTTGATCTGAAGCTGGATGAGTACCCAGAGATCCAGTACCAGATTTTGAGACGGGGTTGGGAAGTTCTGACTAACCCTGTAACTGACGTTGGAGCATTGATGATATGGAAGTTCTATGCCAATGCTTGGCTAACATACAAACATGTCAGAGGCGTGAACCCGGAGCCAAAGAACTGGCGTACCATGATCAGAGGTTATATCATGGATTTCAGCCCAGAGAGTGTGAGGGTGTCATTGAAGTTACCACCTTCCTGAGAGGAACCTTATTCATACACTCGGAGGGTCAACACTGACCAGTGGTTGAATCAGATTCATGCTGACATTTGCCTCCCCAGAGCTCAGTGGAGGAGGGATTCTAGAGGTCATCCATACTTGCTAGGTAGGCATAACCTCAAGCCACTTGCTCGAGGATGGTTGGAGTTCATCCAATATTCCATCCTCTCTACGAGTAACCGTTCTGAGGTTATAGTTGAGCGAGCAGTGATGATCCATTGTATCATGCTCGATAACAAGGTGGAGGTGCATGAGGTGATCCCTCAGGAGTTCTATAAGACAGCTGACAAGGCCTCTACCTCTGCAAGACTGGCTTTTCCTCACCTTATCTACCACCTATGTGATGCAGCTGGAGCTCACATTGATGGAGACACCCCAATCGACATTGAGAAGCCAATCATTAGGAAGGGTATGGAGCACGTTCACGCTAGAGAGCTCGGACATGGACCACAGCAGGAGCCAATTCCACCGCCTCCACATGATCTTCCGGTGATGCCTTAGGGAATCTATTTCCCTCCCCGTGACTACTGGGACCAGTTGACCACATCCATATGGGAGCTGACATCATCCGTTGATCAGCTGAGGATAAGCATCAAGATCACTTCGCCCTCCTCCACCATCTGATGGAGGAGCAGAGGAGGCAGGGGCGCGATATAGAGGAGCTGAAGCTCTAGAGAGGATTCCCTGGAGCGAATAGCAGCCACCACGACTGAGGTGGTTGAGTTTCATTCTCCTTTCCCTTATCTTATTTCTGTTTTTCAATATTTCATTCTATTTTCTGTTTTCTATTCTAAGTTTGCATGGTCACTAGTAAGATTTCCTTGCTTTCTAGTTAGTTGTTTATTTTAGTAATTTATGTTTATCTTTAAAAGATGTCTTATGTATTGTTCACTAAGCTTAAAGAAATAAAAGAAAAAGAAGTAGTAAAATGCATGAGATTTTGAGTTATATATTATGAGTGTTCTAGTTACTTTGATGTGGTGGTACTATCTCTATTTCTGAATGTATGAATTAACTATGCATGTGTGATACTAGAGTTGAGAAAATTGGTTCTTGAGGAATATGAACTTAGAAAAGTATTATTAATTTTCTAAAATAAGAAAAAGATTGATTCTTGAAGCAAAACAAAGAGTAAAAAGAATTGAAAAGAAAAGAAAAATCAAAAGAAAAAGGTCCAATGCTTTGAGCAACAACGGTTAGGAGGGTCAAAACTGATCTAAAGCTGAAAAGAGTAGTTTTTCCTAACCATATGCTTGTGGTGTGAAAGTGTCAAGTAACCATTGAGACTGAGCATCTAAAGTCGTGACCCATTGCTGTTATAGAGTATGCCAAAGGCTCTGAGAACCACTGTCTAGGAGAAATAGAAAGAAAAGTTAGAACTCAAGGAGTTCCCCAGTTAAGTGCTTGTGGTATTTTTGTATAAAGTAGGCTTGATGACAAAACACTTAGAGTCATGGCTAGGCTCAAGGTGCAAAACACCAAAGAAAAGAAAAGAAAAAGCTGTGTTCAAGAATCAGTTAGAGCCTAAAGAAGAGAATCTATAATATCATCCAAGTTCTAGTTCTGAAGGATACTAATATTTCTAAGCTTCAAAGGACAGTGAGATGCCGAACCTATTCAGAATTAGAGTATCTTTAGCTCCATTTAGTAAGTAGGCCTGAGCTTAATTAACAACTCAAGTCTTAGGCATTTTCTCTTCTTGGTCCTATATTGTTTTGGTTGCTTAAGGACAAGCAACAGTTTAAGTTTGGTGTTGTGATGCGTGAACATCTTGTACCCTTTTTCTTGTCATTTTCTAGTTGTTTTAGTTAGATTTTATTTAGTTTTATTTGATTTTAGTTCAAAAATCCTCTTTGGATGCTACTTTGAGTTGTTTTAGTGTTTTTACGATTTTAGGTAAAATTTGTAGTTTGGTAGAGTTTGTAGCTAAAACAAAGAAGCTGGCATACTCCTCTTGGGGAGCTAAATGCCAAGCTAGTGTTTAGCGCCAGCAGCATGCACGAAGTTACACCCTCTAGGGCACTAAACGACCAATATGGTGTTTAGCACCAGCAAGCTTGGTCCGAATGTGAAAAGCCCACTCTTGGAGTATCTCTAATGGATTTAGCATTTAGTATTAGTTATATTTTATTTTCTTTGTGTAATTTTTTATTTACAAACAATATCTTTTAGTTTTAGGATTTATGATTTTATTTTATTTTCCAAATCAAATTAGGTTAGATATAAAAAAGAAAAGATTCACCCTTGAGGGGACCTCTTGGATCAAACTTCCGCACTTTTTAGAACCCTAGTTTTCTCTGTATGTCATGAGCAACTAAACCTTCTTGGTTAAAGTTAGGAGCTCTGTTTATTTCTATGGATTAAGACTATTGCTTTTCTATTTTAATTAATGTATTGATTCAGTTTCAAGGATTGTTTTCGTTCTTAATCTTATGAATCTGGGTGGAACGAGAGTGTGACCCTTATTCTACATGAGTTCTTGTGATTCTCGAGAGAGTCATCTTGCTTGAACAACAGCTTGAAAACAAATTCCTGATAAATTGCTAATTACATGAACTAATTAGGATACGTGACATATAATCCTATTAGCTTTGGGTAATTAGGGTTTTTGTGGCCATAAACTAGTTTTTTAACTTAGCCCTCTAATCGGAATTAAGTGACCACGAGAGTGGCGGTTAATGAAGATTAGAGGAGGCTAAATCACTAAGAGATTAGGGTTTATACATTTACAGTTTGCCATGGAATGAATCATACATTGTTAAAATAATTGGTAAAAACTTTTAATCCGGAAAAGTAAACATCTTCAAAGCCTTAACTGTTTTCTCTCACTATTTTCACACCAAACCCTTAATTGCTTTCTTTACTTTCTTATTTACTGTTCTATGCAATTTTGACCAACAAACAACCTTTTCTATTTGCCTAACTAAGCTAACTAGATAACCATTATTGCTCAGTCCGACAGTTCTCGTGGGATCGACCCTCACTCACCTGAGGTATTACTTGGATGACCCGGTGTACTTGCCTGTTAAGTTGTGTGAGTTTCTAATTCACGCACCATAGGGCTTAAACATCTCCAAATCCCTTGACATTTTCCGTTACTGATTTCTCTCAATTTCAACATCACTACCTCAGAAATACTCAATTTCCAAGACTCTAGCAAGACATGTTTTCAACCCTAATCATTATTGATTTCATTGATTTAATTAGTTATTTAACTCGATATTTACAGCCTCAATCCGTTAATCCTTGTGTGAACGATATTCACTTATTGTGGTATTACTTGAACGATCCAATGCACTTGTCGGTATCCGTGAGCATCAATTTTTGCTCATCGCGAACCCATCAGCAATCACATTACTATGTCTCTCAAGTGTTCTTGCTAGTCGCTCTTGCTTTTCTCTATCTTCTTCCTCTCTTTTTCTTTTGTTAGCTTCATCTGATCTCTCGATAAGGTACTTGTCCAATCGCCCCTCTCTGCCTAGTTTTTCGATCACATTCTTCAAATCATAGCAATCATTGATAGAATGGCAATAATTTTTATGGTATTCATAGTATTCTGACTGATTTTGCCTTTTCTTGCTCCGAATCGGCCTTGGAGATGGTATCTTTTCAGTGTGACATATTTCCTGTAGACATTGACCAAAGAAACTTGCAATGGGGTATAGGAGTGATACCTTTATGGCCTATCCGAGCTATATTCTTCCTTTTTCTTTCCTCATTTTTCTTATCTTGGGACTAATATAGATTGTCTTACCCTATTGTAGAGTTTCTTAACTGAGCAGTTTTCTCCATATTGATGAACTTCTCAACTCGTTGATAATAAAGAGGTTGCCTTTTTTATATTAATTGTGAGAAGGGACCCTCCCTAAGACCATTGACAACTCCCATGATAGTTGCTTTGTTGAATCTCTCTATGTAGGCCCTAAGGGACTCTCCGACCATTTGTTTGACACCCAAAAGCGTCGGGGCATGTTTGAACTTGTCTTTCTGAATTGAAAATCGTGTTAGAGAGATTTTGGCCAAATCGTCAAAACAAGTGACCAACATAGGTGGGAGGCTGTCAAACCACTTCGTTGTTGTTCTGGTTAATGTAGTCAGAAATGCCTTGCATCTCGTTAATTAAATGCATCCGCTAAATACATCTGACTTTAAAGTTTCTTAGATGATGTTATGGGTTTAGAAGTACTATCATAGAGATCTATGTATGGTTTCTTAAAACTCATTGGAACTCTAGCCCACATGATTTCTTCCGAGAATAGGTCATTATCACCTTCTAAAGTGGTTGCATCACGATCAGCCTGAGATTTTTTTTCTCTTAAGGTCGGACTCCAACCTTTTTAATTTTTTGTCAAGCTCTCTATGGCTTCGTAGCTCCTTCTGTAGCAGTCATTCATATTCGTGTTATGGTGCGCACGAATTTCCACACTTTGTACAACTGAACCAGCAAGTGCACTGGGTCGTCCAAGTAGTACCTGAGTGATTCAGGGTCGATCCCACGATGATTGTGGTTTGAAGCAAGCTATGGTTATCTTGTCGATCTTAGGCAGGTGGATAGAAGAAGTAGGTGTGTTGTTTAAAACACATAAAAGAAAATAAATAGAACTTAACTAGGTTGATATGTTTGCAATGATAAGAAGATGGTTAAGACTTGGAGATACTTTGTTCTTCTGGATAACTCTGGTTTTACTGTCTTCTTCAACTGTGAATGATTTCTTATATGGCAGGCTGTATATGATCAACACCGGTTGAGAGGTTGCCAATGCTCCTCCAGATCTGAACCCCAGGGTTAGTGTGGATCCATTCTAATTGAGGGTGAAGCTCCTGCAGTCCATTCTCTCTAATGATCCTACTCAAAATGCCACAGACAAGGTCGAATCTTCCGGATCAGAGAATACTGCACCTTTGGGTTCTAGCCTCTATCACAAAGACCCTAATCTCCCCATACCTCGACTGAACTGATGCCTTGAGAAATCTCCAACGAAGTCGTCGATTAGCCGTCTAAGATATGTATAATCAAGCTAGTAGTTCATCATTGTCCGATGAAAGATGCACTCTGAACCCATGTAGAATGAGATAACCTTATTCCAGTTCAACGCATTCATAATGATGAAGAACGAAGATACATCTTAGAATCAAGAATCCAACATGGATTGAAGAGAAACAGTAATACTTTTATTGATCCATAAAACTCAACAAAGCTCCTCCCCTCAACCTAGGAGGTTTAGAAACTCATACTGATAGAAAATACAATGTAAAATTTGAAATATGTTGGAAGAAATCGAGAGAGACTTCAAAGTATGTGATCTTCTCCCTTAAATACTAAACTAATGACTAAGGATTACACAAAAAGGGTAAAACAGTCTTTTAGTTCTAAAATCCACTTCCGGGGCCCACTTGGTGAGTGTTTGGGCTGAGCTTTGATGAGATTCACGTGCTAGGAGGCCTCAAGGGGCATTGAACACTGGTTAGCGGGTCCTTTATGGGCATTGGACACTGGTCTCTTCTCCTTTGGGCGCTGGACGCCATAATAGGGCAGGAGGCTGGCATTGAATGCCAGTTTTGGGCCTTCAATTCTGAAGCAAAGTATGAACTATTATATATTTCTGAAAAGCTCTGGAAGTTCGATTTCCATACCCGTTGAGAATGCTCCATTTGGATCTCTTTAGCTCTAGGAAAGCGCTTTCGAGTGCAAGGAGGTCAGACCCGAACAGCATCTGCAGTGCTTTCTCTGTCTCTGAATCAAACTTTTGCTCCAACTCCTCAATTTCAGCCAGAAAATACCTGAAATATTATAAAAACACACAAACTCAAAGTAGAATCCAAAAATGTGAACTTTGCGCTAAAACCTATGAAAACTCAATAAAGCTTAAACAAAACATACTAAAAACTATATGAAAATGATGCCAAAAAGCGTATAAAATATCCGCTCATCAGAACACCAAACTTAAACTGCTGCTTGTCCCCAAGAAACTAAAAAAAAGTAGGATAAAAAGAAGAGTAAGATACAATAAATCTCTGAGTTTCCAATGAAGCTCAGTTTCAATTAGATAAACGGGACTTAGTAGCTTTTTGCTTCTGAATAGTTTTGGCATCTCACTATCCATTGAAACTCAGAAATGTTAGTTTCTTTAGGAACTTAGAATCCAAATGATATTATTAACTCTCCAAGTTCAATTTTTTTTAATTATGGAACACAGCTTTTTAGAGTCTTGGCCATGACCCTAAGCACTTTGTTTTCTAGTATTACCACCGAATACATAAATGCCACAGATACTTTAACTGGGTGAACCCTTTCGGATTGTGATTCAGCTTTGCTAGAATCCCCAGATAGAGGTGTTCAGAGTTCTTAAGCACACTCTTTTTGCTTTGGATCACGACTTTAACTGCTCAGTCTCAAGCTTTTCACTTGACACATTCACACCATAAGCATATGGTTAGGGACAGCTTGGTTAAGCCGCTTAGGCCAGGATTTTATTCCTTGTAGGCCCTCCTAATCATTGATGCTCAAATATATATATATATATATATATATTCTTTTGCAACATGCTTTTTCTTTTTCTTTTGGCTGCTTTTTCTTGCTTCAAGAATCAATTTTTGGATTTTTCAGACCAATAATACTTTTCCTTTTTCATCATTCTTTCAAGAGCCAACATTCTTAATTTCAATTTCAATTTTAATTATGCACTATTTATTCATACATTCAAAAAACTAAAGCAATGCCACCTCATCAAAATAATTGAACTATTCTTATTATATAACTTAAAATTCATGTATCTCTCAATTCTTTTCAAATAAAATTTTCTTTTAAGTAATGGTGAGAGATATATAGAATATTTTATAGCTTAAATACATAGATGGAAATGATCACGCAATAAGAACAAGAGAACAAATAATACAACATAACAGAAAATAGAAAATAACATAAGAAAAGGGGATTAAGAAAACGAATCCACCTTAGTGATGGCGGCTACTACTCCTCCTTGAGGATCCAAGGAAGTGCTTGATCTCTTCAATGTCACGCCCTTGTCTCTATTGTTCTTTCCTCATAGCCCTTTGATCTTCCCTTATTTCATTGAGGATGTGGGAATGCTCTTGATGCACCAACCTCAATTGCTCCATATTAGCATTTAATTCTCTAAGAGAATTATGCAATTGGTCCCAATAGCCTTGAGAAGGGAATTGCATCCCTTGAGGTATCTCAGGGATCTCATGTTGAGGCGGTTGTATAGGCTCTTATGCATGCTCTCTAGTTTGCTCCATCCTCTTCTTAGTGATAGACTTGTCTTCCTCAATGAAGATGTCTCCTTCTATGACAAATCCAGCTAAATTGCATAGGTGATAGATGAGACGAGGGAAAGCGAGCCTTACTTTAGTGGAGAGCTTCTCATCAATCTTCTCAGCTATCCTCATGTACTTCCACCTTACTTCCAATCATGATGCAATAGATCATGATGGCTCTTTCCATAGTCACTTCTGACCGGTTGCTAGTGGGATGATAGAGCGTTGGATGAATTCCAACCATCCTCTAGCTATGGGCTTAAGGTCAAGCCTTCTTATTTAAATGGGCTTGCCTTGGGTATCCCTTTCCACTGTGCTCTGATGAGCGGATATTTTATACGCTTTTGAGGGTTAATTTCATGTAGTTTTTAGTATGTTTTAGTTAGTTTTTAGTATATTTTCATTAGTTTCTAGGCAAAATTCATATTTCTAGACTTTACTATGAGTTTGTGTGTTTTTCTATAATTTCAGGTATTTTCTGGCTGAAATTGAGGGAGATGAGCAAAAATCTGATTCAGGCTGAAAAAGGACTGCTGATGCTGTTGGATTCTGACCTCTCTGCACTCGGAATGGATTTTTTAGAGCTACAGGAGTCCAATTGGCGCGCTCCTAATTGCGTTGGAAAGTAGACATCCAGGGCTTTCCAGCAATATATAATTGTCCATACTTTGCTCAAGGATAGATGACGTAAACTGGCGTTCAACGCTAGTTCCATGCTGCAGTCTGGCGTTAAACGCCAGAAACAGGTTACAAGTTGGAGTTAAACGCCCAAAATAGGTTACAACCTGGAGTTTAACTCCAGAAATAGCCTAGGCACGTGTAAAGCTCAAGTCTCAGCCCAGCACACACCAAGTGGGCCCCAAAAGTGAATTTCTGCACTATCTATCATAGCTTATTCATTTTTCTGTAAACCTAGGTTACTAGTTTAGTATTTAAACAACTTTTAGAGGATTATTTTGCATCTCATGACATTTTAGATCTGAACTTTGTACTCTTTGACGGCATGAGTCTCTAAACTCCAATGTTGGGGGTGAGGAGCTCTGCTGTGTCTCGATGAATTAATGCAATTATTTCTGTTTTCTATTTAAACACGTTTGTTTCTACCTAAGATGTTCATTCGCATTTTAATATGATGGATGTGGTGATTCGTGAAACTCATCACCATCCTCAACCTATGAACACGTGCCTGACAATCACTTTCATTCTACCTTCAATTGAATGAGTATCTCTTAGATTTCTTAATCAGAATCTTCGTGGTATAAACTAGAACCTATTGGCAGCATCCTTGAGAATCCGAAAAGTCTAAACATTGTCTGTGGTATTCTGAGTAGGATTCAAGGATTGGATGACTGTGACAAGATTCAAACTCACAAGGTTTGGGCATAGTGACAGACGCAAAAGGACCAATGGATCCTATTCCAACATGAGTGAGAACCGACAGATGATTAGCCGTGTGGTGACAGCGCACCTGGACCATTTTCACTGAGAGGACGGATGGAAGCCATTGACAACGATGATCCACCAACATACAGCTTGCCATAGGAGGAACCTTGCGTGCGTGAAGAAGAAGACAGGCGGAAAGCAGAGATTCAGAAGACAAAGCATCTTCAAAACTCCAACATATTCTCCATTACTGCAGAACAAGTATTTATTTCATGGTCTTTTATTTTTCGCAATTCAAACTGATAAGTATAATTGATATCCTGACTAAGAAGTACAAGTTAACCATAGATTGCTTTAGACCAACAATCTCCGTGGGATTCGACCCTTACTCACGTAAGGTATTACTTGGACGACCCAGTGCACTTGCTGGTTAATGGTACGAGTTGTGAAAAGTGTGATTCACAATTCGTGCACCAAGTTTTTGGCGCCGTTACCGGGGATTGTTCGAGTTTGGACAACTGACGGTTTATTTTGTTGCTTAGATTAGGAAAAATTTTTCTTTTTGGTTTAGAGTCTTTTATTATTGTTTTTGGTTGAAATTTCTTTTTTTAAATCCTTATTTTTTCTTTTTAATTTTTTTCGAAAATTTTATAAACTGATAATTGAGTTTTTTCTGTTTAAGTTTAGTTTTATGTTTTAAGTTTGGTGTCAATTGCATGTTTTTTTTTATCTTCCTTTAAAATTTTCGAATTAGTGTTCATTGTTCCTTCTTGATCTTCAAGTTGTTCTTGTTTATTTTCCTTATTTGATCTTTAGTTTTTCTTGTTCTGTGTCTTTTCTTGTTTTTCTTGTGCTTTTTCAAGATATCAGTCCAAAGAAAATTTTATTTATTAAATACAATATTAAAATACTTTAAATTTATAACTCAATTGGCTAGAGCGTTGTGTTTATGTTCTTGGTAATTGGGAATCTTCCTTTTAAAAACTTTTTCAAAAATAATTTTTCTTTGAGCAAATCTTGTGTCAAGTTTTAAGTTTGGTGTTTTCTTGTTAGCTTTTCTTTAGTTTTCGAAAATATTATTGTGATTTTCTAAAAATTTTAAGTTTGGTGTTCTTTCTTCATGTTCTTGTTGTTCTTGTGAGTCTTCAAGGTGTTCTTGAGTTTTCCTTGTGTCTTGATCTTAAAATTTTTAAGTTTGGTATTCCTTGGTGTTTTTCTTCCAAAATTTTCGAAAACAAGGAGCATTAGATCTAAAAATTTTAAATATTGTGCTATTTCATTGTTTTTCTCTTTTCTCATTAAGATTCAAAAATCAAAAAAATATCTTTTCCTCATTCCACTCATAATTTTTGAAAATTTTGCATTATTTTAGTCATCAATTTAAAAAAAATCAAATCTTTTTAAATTGTTTTTCAATCATATCTTCTCAATCAATTTTTTTCAAAACTTCCTAACCACTTTCTCTTCCTTCATTTTTTTTTCGAAAATATCATTCAAAAATTCAAATTCCTATTTTAAATTTTTTATTTTTTTTATTCTTAATTTTCGAAATCTATATTTAATTTCTAGTTATTTTATTTCATTTTTCTTTATTCGTTCTCTTTTTATAAAATAAAAATAAAAATATATTTTAATTGCAATTCACATCAATTCCCTTTTCTCCATCATGGACCTAAGTGGAAATGAGCAGTCCAGAAGGACTCTGGGGTCATATGCTAACCCCACTACTGCTTCATATGGGAGTAGTATCTGTATACCCTCCATTAGAGTCAGTAGCTTTGAGTTGAATCCTCAACTCATTATCATGGTGCAGCAAAGTTGCCAGTACTCCGGTCTTCCACAGGAAGAACCTACAGAATTTCTGGCACAGTTTTTACAAATTGCTGACACAGTACATGATAAGGAAGTAGATCAGGATGTCTACAGATTATTACTGTTTTTATTTGCTGTAAAAGACCAAGCTAAGAGGTGGTTAAATAACCAACCTAAGGCTAGCATAAGGACATGGAAACAACTGTCAGAAAAATTCCTGAATTAATACTTCCCTCCAAAACGGATGACACAGCTAAGGCTGGACATCCAAGGCTTTAAACAAGGAGATAATGAATCTCTTTATGATGCCTGGGAGAGATATAGAGAGATGCTAAGAAAATGCCCCTCTAAAATATTTTCAGAATGGGTGTAGTTAGACATCTTCTATTATGGGCTTACAGAAAAAGCTCAAATTTCTCTAGATCACTCAGCTGGTGGATCTATACACATGAGAAAGACAATTGAAGAGGCTCAAGAGCTTATTGATACAGTTGCCAGAAATTAGCATCTGTACCTAAGCAGTGAATCTTCCATGAAAGAAGAAGCTAAAACAGTAACTGCTGAACTCAGTCCTGTAGAACAAATTATTGAATTCAATCAGCAATTAGACTTTCTAACAAAACAGCTGGCCGAATTCAAGGAGATACTACAAGACACAAGAATAGCTAATCTGAATATGGAAGTACAGTTGAAGCAAACAAAACAGCAGTTATCAAAACAAATAACGGAAGAGTGCTAAGCAATTCAATTAAGAAGTGGGAAAACATTAAATACCTCACTTCAAGGCAGCAGGAAGCCAAGAAATGAACAACCTGCTATCCAAAATCCCTCTGAGGACAGTAAGAGCCCAGAGAGGAATAACTCTGGCGTTCAAACGCCAGAAACAGGCAAGGATTTGGCGTCAAACGCCCAATGGAAGCTCAGTTCTGGCGTTCAAACGCCAGTGAGGGATCAGACACACACAAGTGCTGATAACAACCCCTCTAAAAAGGCTTCTCCAACCACCTCTGTAGGAAATAAACCTACAGCAACTAAGGTTGAGGAATATAAAGCCAAGATACCTTATCCTCAAAAACTTCGCCAAGAGGAGCAGGATAAGCAATTTGCTCGCTTTGCAGATTATCTCAGGACTCTTGAAATAAAGATTCCATTTGCAGAGGCACTTGAGCGAATACCTTCTTATGCCAAGTTCATAAAGGAGATCTTGAGTCATAAGAAGGATTGGAGAGAAACTGAAAGAGTTCTCCTCACTGAAGAATGCAGTGCAGTCATTCTGAAAAGCTTAAAGATCCCGGAAGCTTTCTAATACCATGCATATTAGAGGGTAATTGCACCAAGACAGCTTTATGTGATCTTGGGGCAAGCATCAACCTAATACCTGCATCCACTTTCAGAAAGCTTGGTTTAACTGAAGAAGTTAAACCAACCCGGATATGTCTCCAACTTGCTGATGGCTCCATTAAATACCCATCAGGCGTGATTGAGGACATGATTGTCAGGGTTGGGCTATTCGCCTTTCCCACTGACTTTGTAGTGCTGGAAATGGAGGAGCACAAAAGTGCTACTCTCATTCTAGGAAGACCTTTCCTAGCAACTGGACGAACTCTTATTGATGTCCAAAAGGGGGAAGTAACCCTGAGATTCAATGAGGATGAGTTTAAGTTGAATGCTGTCAAAGCCATGCAGCATCCAGACACAACAAAAGACTGCATGAAAGTTGATCTCATTGACACTTTGGTAGAGGAGGTCAACATGGCTGAGAGTCTCGAATCAGAGCTGGAAGACATCTTTAAAGATGTTCAGCCTGATTTGGAGGGTTCAGAGGAATTGAAAGAGCCTCTGAGACTTCCTCAGGAAGAGGAAAAACCTCATAAACCCGAGCTCAAGCCATTACCACCATCCCTGAAATATACATTTCTGGGAGAAGGTGACACTTTTTCAGTGATCATAAGCTCTACTTTAAATCCACTGGAAGAGGAAGCACTAATTCAAGTGCTAAGGACACACAAGATAGCTCTTGGGTGGTCCATAAGTGACCTTAAGGGCATAAGCCCAGCTAAATGCATGCACAAAATCCTATTGGAGGATGATGCAAAGCCAGTGGTTCAACCACAGAGGTGGCTAAATCCAGCCATGAAGGAAGTGGTGCAGAAAAAGGTCACCAAATTACTGGAGGCTGGGATTATTTATCCTATTTCTGATAGCCCCTGGGTAAGCCCTGTTCAAGTTGTTTCCAAGAAGGGAGGCATGACAGTGGTTCATAATGAAAAAAAATGAACTGGTTCCTACAAGAACAGTTACAGGGTGGCGCATGTGTATTGACTACAGAAGGCTCAACACAGCCACCAGAAAGGATCATTTTCCTTTACCATTCATAGACCAGATGCTAGAGAGACTAGCAGGTCATGAATATTACTGCTTTTTGGATGGCTATTCAGGTTACAACTAAATTGCAGTAGATCCTCAAGACCAAGAGAAAACAGCATTCACATGTCCTTCTAGAGTATTTGCTTACAGAAGAATGCCTTTTGGTCTATGTAATGCACCTGCAACCTTTCAGAGGTGCATGCTCTCTATCTTCTCTGATATGGTAGAGAAATTTCTGGAAGTCTTCATGGATGACTTTTTAGTATTTGGAGACTCATTCTGCTCCTGCCTTGACCATTTAGCACTTATTCTGAAAAGATGCCAAGAGACCAACCTAGTTTTAAACTGGGAAAAATGTCACTTTATGGTGACTGAAGGAATTGTCCTTGGGCATAAAATTTCAAACAAGGGGATAGAGGTGGATCAAGTTAAAGAGGAAGTAATTGAAAAATTACCACCACCTGCTAATGTTAAGGCAATTAGAAGCTTTCTGGGGCATGCAGGATTCTACAGGAGGTTTATAAAGGATTTTTCAAAAATTACAAAACCCCTGAGCAATCTGCTAGCTGCTGACACGCCATTTGTGTTTGACACAGAGTGTCTGCAAGCGTTTGAGACTCTAAAAGCTAAGCTGGTCACATCACCAGTTATTTCTGCACCAGACTGGACATTACCATTTGAACTAATGTGTGATGCCAGTGACCATGCCATTGGTGCAGTACTGGGGCAGAGGCATGACAAGCTTCTGCATGTCATTTATTATGCTAGCCATGTTTTAAATGATGCCCAGAAAAATTACACAACCACAGAAAAAGAATTGCTTGCAGTGGTTTATGCCATTGACAAGTTTAGATCATACTTAGTAGGATCAAAAGTGATTGTGTACACTGACCATGCTGCTCTTAAATATCTACTCACAAAGCAGGATTCAAAATCCAGGCTCATAAGATGGGTGTTGCTTCTGCAAGATTTTGATATAGAAATAAGAGATAGAAAAGGGACAGAGAACCAAGTGGCTGATCATCTATCCCGGATAGAACCAGTAGAAGGGGAGTTTCCCCCCTCTATTGAGATCTCTGAGACCTTTTCGGATGAGCATTTGTTTGCCATTCAGGAAATACCATGGTTTGCAGATATTGCAAACTATAAAGCTGCAAGGTTCATACCCAAGGAGTACAGCAGGCAACAAAAGAAAAAATTAATTACTGATGCAAAGTACTACTTGTGGGATGAACCCTATCTCTTTAAGAGATGTGCAGACGGAATAATCCGTAGGTGTGTGCCTAGAGAAGAAGCACAAAGGATCTTATGGCATTGCCATGGATCACAATATAGAGGCCATTTCGGAGGTGAGCGAACAGCCACCAAGGTCTTCCAATGTGGCTTCTACTGGCCTACACTCTATAGGGATTCCCGAGAGTTTGTACGTAACTGTGACAGGTGCCAAAGAGCTGGTAATCTGCCTCATGGTTACGCCATGCCTCAACAGGGAATCTTGGAGATTGAGTTGTTTGATGTATGGGGAATTGACTTCATGGGACCTTTCCCACCATCATACTCAAACACTTATATTCTGGTGGCAGTCGACTATGTATCAAAATGGGTAGAGGCCGTTGCCACACCCACCAATGATATTAAAACAGTGCTGAAGTTCCTCCAGAAACATATCTTCAGCAGGTTTGGTGTCCCTAGAGTACTAATCAGTGATGGGGGCACTCACTTCTGCAACAAACAGCTTTACTCTGCCATGGTCCGGTATGGGATTCGCCATAAGGTGGCGACTCCATATCATCCACAGACAAATGGGCAAGCTGAAGTTTCTAACAGAGAACTAAAAAGAATCCTGGAACGGACTGTAAGTACCCGTAGAAAGGATTGGGCAAGAAGCTTGGATGATGCTCTGTGGGCTTACAAAACAGCATTCAAGACTCCTATAGGAACCTCTCCATACCAACTTGTGTATGGTAAGGCCTGTCATCTGCCCGTGGAACTAGAACATAAGGCCTACTGGGCAACCAAATTCCTAAACTTTGATGCCAAATTAGCTGGAGAAAAAAGATTGCTCCAGCTGAATGAGCTAGAGGAATTCAGATTCACTGCTTTCGAAAATGCCAAGTTTTATAAAGAGAAATAAAAAAGGTGGCATGACAGAAAGCTGTCATCTAGAGTCTTTGAACCAGGACAAAAAGTTCTATTGTTTAACTCTAGGATCAGGCTATTCCCCGGGAAACTAAAATCCCGGTGGAGGGGACCATATGTTATTACAAGTGTATCACCATATGGTTATGTGGAGCTTCAAGACATTGATTATGATAAGAAGTTCATTGTTAATGGACAGAGAATCAAGCACTATCTTGAAGGCAATATTGAGCAAGAGTGCTCAAGGCTAAGGCTAGATTAAAAGCTCAGCAAGGTCCAGCTAAAGACAATAAAGAAGCGCTTGTTGGGAGGCAACCCAGCCATTAGCAAAACTTTTTCTGTTATTTTATTTTATTTTATTCTTCATTTTATTTATTTTTAAAATATATGAGCTTAATATTAACAAGATAAAGAATCAATTGCATAAGTCCACAGGGTTACAGAAGAATTCAAAGCACAAAACAGGAAAAAGGAGCTCACTGGCAAGAAAACGCCAGTAAGAGGCACAATTGGGCGTTAAACGCCCAAAAGGAGCATCTACTGGGCGTTTAACGCCAGTAAAGATAGCCATCTGGGTGTTAAATGCCAGAAAGAAGAAACTTCTGAGCGTTTAACGCCAGATTTACAGCGTCCTGGGCGTTCAGAAAAACGCCCAGTGACAAAGGAGTTTCTGGCGTTTAACGCCAGCTAGAAGCAACAGCTGGGCGTTAAACGCCCAAACCAAGCAGCAACTGGGCGTTAAACGCCCAAAACATGCAGCAGTTGGGCGTTTAACGCCAGGATTGTGGGGAGTAGGCAATTTGGTTTTCAATTCAAATTTTTTCCATTTTTTATGTTTTAATTCATGATTTCTTGCACAAACATGTTACAAATCCTAATTTTTCAAATCCTTTTTCAAAAGATATCAAATGTATCTTAATTCATAAACCCTTTTTCTTAATCCTCTTCAAATTATTTTCAAATCCTTTTCAAAACAAATCTATCTCTTTTCCTTCTAAAATCTTGTCAACTCATCAATATCTTTTTCAATCTTCACATTATCTTTCTCAAAATCCAGATTTATCTTTTTCAAATATCTTTCATATCTTTTCAATTTTAAATCACATCTTTTCCTATCATACTTATCTTTTCCAAATCACTTTTTCTATCATATCTTTTTCAAATAATTTTCGAAACCCACCCCCCTTCCCCTTAAATATTGGTTCGGCCTCTCCCCCTCTCCTCCACAAGTTACGCTTGGCTCTCCCTCTTTCCCTCTCCTTTCCTTTCTTTTGCTTGAGGACAAGCAAACCTCTAAGTTTGGTGTGTTTATCCGTGATCACTAAACCAATACCCACTAAGATTATGGCTCCTAAGGGAAAACAAACCGACTCAAGAGGCAAGAAAGAGAACATTCCAAAACCACTTTGGAATCAAGGGAAGTTCATAACCAAAGAACATTCAGACCATTTTTACAAAATAATGAGTCTAAGGTCAGTCATCCCGGAAGTTAAATTCGATCTAAAAGAAGATAAATATCCAGAGATCCAAGAGCAAATTCGAAACAGGAGCTGGGAAGTCCTAGCTAATTCTGAAACAAAGGTAGGAAGAAACATGGTTCAGGAATTCTATACTAATCTATGGCAGATGGACAGGCAGAGGATATCTGGAACCGCATTCTATGACTATAGAACTTTGGTCAGAGGGAAGGTTGTTCACACCCACCCTGATAAAATAAGGGAGATCTTCAAGCTGCCTTAACTACAAGATGACCCAGACTCCTTTAATACGAGAATGATGAGATCAAACCTGGGCTTGGATAAAATCCTAGAGGACATATGCCTCCCTGGAGCCAAGTGGACAACCAACACAAAGGGTGCCCCGAACCAACTCAAGAGAGGAGATCTCAAACCAGTCGCCAGAGGCTGGCTGGACTTCATTGGGCGCTCTATACTGCCCACTAGCAACCGCTCTGAAGTCACCATCAGAAGAGCAGTGATGATTCATTGCATTATGCTGGAAAAAGAAGTGGAAGTTCATCAACTGATTGCTTGTGAGCTTTACAAAATTGCAAACAAGAACTCCAAGGATGCCAAATTGGCCTATCCAAGCTTAGTTTCTCTGTTATGTAAAGATGCTGGGATAAAGATGGGAGTAGATAAGTATATCTCAGTTGAGCAACCAATCACCAAAAAGTCTATGGAAGGAAAACAAGTGCAGGATGACCCCATCAAGAGAAAAGCAGAGGAGTTCCTCCCGGAAATCCCTCAAATTGAATACTGGGAGCGCCTAGAAGCATCTGTCACCAAGTTGCAAGAAGCTGTGGATCAACTGAAGGAAGAACAGCAAAATCAAAACAGCATGCTCTGCAAATTGCTTAGAGAACAAGAAGAGCAAGGGCGTGAACTGAAGGAATTAAAGCGTCAGAAATTATCTCTTGAAGGGCCAAGCACTCCACAGACTAAAGAGGCATCCACCTCCCAAATTCAAGGTTGTTGAGTTCTAATCTTAGCCTTAACTCTATGATAATTGTTCTTATTTGAGTTTTACCTTAGAAGTTATATATGAGTAGTAGTAATTAGTATCTATATTTTGATTTTATCTCCAATTAAGGTATAATCTATTTTTCTCATCATCATTAAACATGAATAAAATAGTAGATTTTCTTTAGAATAAGGAGGCAATACTTTTCGAGTTTTTAATAAGAAAAATTCTAATTATTTACATATGGTGGCAATGCTTTTTGTCTTCTGAATGAATGCTTGAACAGTGCATATGTCTTCTGAATTTGATGTTTATGAATGTTAAATATGTTGGCTCTTGAAAGAATGATGAAAAAGGAGAAATGTTATTTGATAATCTGAAAAATCATAAAAATGATTCTTGAAGCAAGAAAAAGCAGTGAAGAACAAAGCTTGCAAAAAAAATGCGAAAAAAAAGAAAAAGAAAAAGCAAGCAGAAAAAGCCAAAAGCTCTTTAAACCAAAAGGCAAGAGCAAAAAGCCAATAGCCCTTAAAACCAAAAGGCAAGGGTAATAAAAAGGATCCAAGGCTTTGAGCATCAGTGGATAGGAGGACCTAAAGGAATAAAATCCTGGCCTAAGCGGCTAAACCAAGCTGTCCCTAACCATGTGCTTGTGACGTGAAGGTGTCAAGTAAAAACTTGAGACTGAGCGGTTAAAGTCGAGGTCCAAAGCAAAAACAGAGTGTGCTTAAGAACCCTGGACACCTCTAATTGGGGACTTTAGCAAAGCTGAGTCACAATCTGAAAAGGTTCACCCAGTTATGTGTCTGTGGCATGTATGTATCCGGTGGAAATACTGGAAAACAGAGTGCTTAGGGCCACAGCCAAGACTCATAAAGTAGCTGTATTCAAGAATCAACATATTGAACTAGGAGAATCAATAAAACTATCTGAATTCTAAGTTCCTATAGATGCCAATCATTCTGAGCTTCAATGGATAAAGTGAGATGCCAAAACTGTTCGGAAGCAAAAAAGCTACTAGTCCCGCTCATCTGATTAGAATCTGAGATTCACTCAAAAACTCTGAGATATTATTGCTTCTTGACTTAATTGTATTCTATTTTATTTGTCTAGTTGCTTGGGGACAAGCAACGGTTTAAGTTTGGTGTTGTGATGAGCGGATATTTTATACGCTTTTTGGGGTTAATTTCATGTAGTTTTTAGTATGTTTTAGTTAGTTTTTAGTATATTTTCATTAGTTTCTAGGAAAAATTCATATTTCTGGACTTTACTATGAGTTTGTGTGTTTTTTGTAATTTCAGGTATTTTCTGGCTGAAATTGAAGGAGCTGAGCAAAAATCTGATTCAGGCTGAAAAAGGATTGCTGATGTTGTTGGATTCTGACCTCTCTGCACTCGGAATAGATTTTCTGGAGCTACAGAAGTCCAATTGGTGCGCTTCTAATTGCGTTGGAAAGTACACATCCAGGGCTTTCCAGAAATATATAATAGTTCATACTTTGCTCAAGGATAGATGACGTAAACTGGCATTCAACGCCAGTTTCATGCTGCAGTCTGGCGTTAAACGCCAGAAACAGGTTACAAGTTGGAGTTAAACGCCCAAAATAGGTTACAACCTGGCGTTTAACTCCAGAAACAGCCTAGGCACGTGTAAAGCTCAAGTCTCAGCCCCAGCACACACCAAGTGGGCCCCAGAAGTGAATTTTTACACTATCTATCATAGCTTATTCATTTTTCTGTAAACCTAGGTTACTAGTTTAGTATTTAAACAACTTTTAGAGGATTATTTTGCATCTCATGACATTTTAGATCTGAACTTTGTACTCTTTGACGGCATGAGTCTCTAAACTCCATTGTTGGGGGTGAGGAGCTCTACTGTGTCTCGATGAATTAATGCAATTATTTCTGTTTTCTATTCAAACACGCTTGTTTCTACCTAAGATGTTCATTCACATTTTAATATGATGGATGTGGTGATTCGTGACACTCATCACTATCCTCAACCTATGAATGCGTGCCTGACAATCACTTTCGTTCTACCTTCGATTGAATGAGTATCTCTTAGATTTCTTAATCAGAATCTTCGTGGTATAAGCTAGAACCCATTGGCAGCATCCTTGAGAATTCGGAAAGTCTAAACCTTGTCTGTGGTATTCTGAGTAGGATTCAGGGATTGGATGACTGTGACAAGCTTCAAACTCACAAGGGTTGGGCGTAGTGACAGACGCAAAAGGACCAATGGATCCTATTCCAGCATGAGTGAGAACCGACAGATGATTAGCCGTGCGGTGACAGCGCACCTAGACCATTTTCACTGAGAGGACGGATGGTAGCCATTGACAACGGTGATCCACCAACATACAGCTTGTCATAGAAGGAACCTTGCGTGCGTGAAGAAGAAGACAGGCGGAAAGCAGAGAGTCAGAAGACAAAGTATCTCCAAAATTCCAACATATTCTCCATTACTGCAGAACAAGTATTTATTTCATGCTCTTTTATTTTTCGCAATTTAAACTGATAAGTATAATTGATATCCTGACTAAGAAGTACAAGATAATCATAGATTGCTTCAGACCAACAATCTCCATGGGATTCGACCCTTACTCACGTAAGGTATTACTTGGACGACCCAGTGCACTTGCTGGTTAGTGGTACGAGTTGTAAAAAGTGTGATTCACAATTCGTGCACCATGCTCCTTCCACACAGATATCTGAGAGCACTTGATCTAGTCTCTGATCAAATATGACTCTTCTAGTGTAAGGATGTGGGTCTCCTTGTATCAGAGGCAAGTTGAACGCCAACCTCACACTTTCTGGGCTAAAATCTAAGATTCTCCCTCGGACCATGGTGCTCCAATTCTTGGGATTTGGATTCACACTAATGTCATGATTTTTTGTGACCCATGCATTAGCATAGAACTCTTGCATCATTAAGATCCCAACCTCTTGGATGGGATTGGTTAGGACTTCCCAACCTCTTCTCCAGATCTCTCTTCAGATTTCTGGATACTTATTCTTCATCCTAATGTCAAGGGTGTTATTCTTAACTACCTAAGACATGAGCTTCGTCCGGATCAGCTTCTTCTCTGCCACTACTTCATAGAAGTGGTCTTGGTGGGCTTTGGTGATGAATCTCTCCATCTCCCAAGATTCGGAGGTGGCAGCTACTGTCTTTCCTTTCTTCTTTCTAGAGGGTTCTTTAACCTTGGGTGCCATAAGTGGTAATAGAAAGCAAAAAAGCAATGCTTTTCCAACACCAAACTTAAAAGCTTTGCTCGTCCTCAAGCAAAAATAAAGAAAAGAGAATAATGGAGTAGTAGAAGAAGAAAATAGATGGAGATGGAGGGAGAAAGCAATTCTACCAAGGGGGCTTTGATGGGTATGAAAGGTGTGTGTATGAAGGGTTAGAATGAGGGGTATTTATAGGAATGGGCTAGGTTAGGGTTCAGTCATGGGTGGGGTAAATGGGAGGGAAATTTAATTTCGAAATAGGTGGGGTTGGTGGGAGTTATGATGGTTTTGAGAAAGTGATATGGATGTGATTGGGCTAGGGTTTATAGGGAAGAGTGTATGGGGAAGTATGAAAAAGAAGAGAGAAGAAGTGGGGTAGGTAAAGATGCTGTAGGACCCACTGATCCTGAGAGGCTAGGGAATTCAGATTCTCTGCCCTCTTCATGGGCGTTGAACACATAGGGCTATGCCCATAGCTAGCGTTCAACACCAGCTTTGCTCCCATTTGGGGCGTTGAACGCCCAGCCAGTGCTCCCTGCCTAGCGTTCAACGCCAACAACACTCCATCTAGAGTGTTTTATTTTCACTGCTGAACTTTTTTATCTCTGTTTTGACTGCTGCACATGATCATGAACCTAAAGAAATAACTTAAAGAAAAACAAAATTAAGGAATTAAAAAAATAGAAATAATTAATTAGGGTTGGGTTGCCTCCCAACAAGCGCTTCTTTAACGTCACTAGCTTAACGGTTAGCTCCTTACAGAGATGGATATGGGCTCAGAATTTCCCCCTTACAGTGATTTTTCTTTCTGTCTTCTCATGAATGAGCTCCACGTGCTCTAGAGATAGGACACGACTCACTGTATGTGGTATGAGTGGTTTCTTGGAGAAGACAACTCTCATGCCAGGTGAGAGGCCTTTAGTGGGGACTTTCTTATCCCTCCAGCCTTTAGGTACTTTCTTCCTAGTACCTTTATTTTCAGTGCTTGTTAATGGTTGCCCAACACCAAACTTAGAATTGATGTTTGGGGGTTTAGTATAGCTTTGCACTGAAAGAGATTGTTGGAACACTAAGTGTTGCACAGTTATCTCTCTTTTTTCAGAGGGATAGTTGGGGTGAGGCATCTTGAACAAGATGTGATTCTCCCTTAATTGTAGAATCAGTTCTCCCTTATCTACATCAATGATAGCATTGGCAGTGGCTAGGAAAGGACTTCCAAGGATGATGGATTCATCCTCATCGTCCCCAGTATCTAAGATAATGAAGTTTGCAAGGATGTAAAGGTTTTTAACCTTCACCAAGACATCCCCTACTAAGCCATATGCTGTCTTCATTGATTTGTCTGCCATCTCTAGTGAGATATTTGCAATTTGTACCTCAAAAATTTCTAACTTCTCTATTACAGAGAGTGGCATGGGGTTTATACTTGACCCTAGATTACACAGAGCCTTCTCAAAGGTCATAGAGCCTATGGTGCAAGGAATTAGGAAGCATCCAGGATCTGAAAGCTTCTGAGATAGCTTCTGCTGAACCAAAGTATTGAGTTCTTTGGAAAGCACTGGAGGTTCTCCCTTCAAAGGCTTTGTACCAAACAACTTGGCATTCAGCTTCATGAGAGCTCCTAAGTACCGAGCAACTTGCTCTTCCCTAGTGTCCTCATCCTCATCAGAGGATGAATATTCATCAGAACTCATGCACTATAGAAGTGCATGCAAAGGAACCTCTGTGGTCTCTATATGAGCCTTGGCTTTCTTTAGTTCCTGGATAGGGATATCTTAAGTGGGTATTGAGCACTCAGAGGGTGTGTCCTTACTGGCGTTCAACGCCAACTCATGTGGCTCTTTGGGCGTTGAAAGCCCATCATGCACCCCTTCACTGGCGTTAAACGCCAGGTTCCTTACTAAGTTGAGCGTTGAACGCCCTGGAGGGACCTCCTTCCTGGCGTTCAACGCCAGGTTCCCTACCATTTTGGGCGTTGAACGCCCAGTAAGGGCTTCCTCACTGGCGTTCAGCGCCAGGCTCTTGGCCAGTTTAGGCATTGAACGCCCAGTGAGGTCTTCCTCACTGGCTTTCAATGCCTTCCCAGTCTCTCCAAATTCAGCCTCAGCCTCAGTGGTGATGGCCTTGCACTCTTCTCTTGGTTTCACTTCAGTGTTACTAGGAAGAGTGTCAGGAGGAGTCTCAGGGATTCTCTTGCTCAGTTGACTAACTTGTATCTCCAAATTTCTAATAGAGGATCTTGTCTCAGTTATAAAACTATGAGTGGCCTTAGAGAAGCTGGAGACTAGAATGGCTAAGTCAGAAAGGCTCTACTTAGGAGTCTGAATATTCGCTTGAGAAGATGGGAATGGTGGCCTATTGTTGAACCTATTCTAGGTTCTTCCACCTTGATTGTTATTGAAACCTTGCTGAGATTTCTATTGATCCTTCCATGAAAGGTTAGGATGATTCCTCCATGAGGGATTGTAGGTGTTTCCATAGGATTCTCCCATGTAATTCACTTTCTCCATGGTGGGTTGATAAGGATCATAAGCTTCTCCTTCAGAGAAAGCTTCCTGAGTGCTCCCAGCTGCAGCTTGCATTCCAGTCATATGCTGAGAGATCATATTGACCTGCTGGGTCAAGATCTTGTTCTGAGCCAAAATGGCATTCAGAGTGTGAACTTCAAGAATTCCTTTCTTCTAAGAGACCCCATTGTTCACAGGATTTTTCTCAAAGGTGTACATGAATTGGTTGTTTGCAACCATCTCAATGAGTTCTCTAGTTTTGTAGGCATTTTCTTTAGATGGAGTGATCCACCTGCAAAGCTGTCCAATGATATTTTGGACATCTCAGACAGACCATCATAGAAAATTCCTAGGATAGACCATTCTGAGAGCATGTCAGGAGGACACCTTCTGATCAGTTGCTAGTATCTTTTCCAAGCTTCATAGAGGGATTCACCTTCTTTTTGTCTGAAGGTTTAAACTTCCACTCTGATTTTGCTCATCCTTTGAGGAGGAAAGAACTTAGCCAAGAAAGCATTGACCAACTTTTTCCAAGATTCTAGGCTCTCTTTAGGTTGAGAATCTAACCATATCTTAGCTCTGTCTCTTACAGTAAAGAGAAAGAGCATAAGTCTATAGACCTCAGGATCCACTCCATTTGTCTTAACAGTGTCACAAATTTGCAAGAACTCTGACAGGAATTGGTGTGGATCTTCCAGTGGAAGTCCATGGAACTTGCAATTCTATTGCAGAAGAGAGACTAACTGAGGCTTAAGCTCAAAGTTGTTAGCTCCAATGGCAAGTGCAGAGATGCTTCTGCCATAAAAGTCAGAGGTAGGCATGGTGAAATCACCAAGAACCTTTCTTGCCTCTCCTTCATAATTAGGTTTGGTTGCCATGTTCTCTGCCTCTTGTTCAAAATTTTATGAGAGGTTTCTTCCAGAGTGTTGTGCTTTAACTTATTGTAAGCTCCTCCTTAAAGTCCTCTCAGGTTCAGGATCAAGATTAAAGAGAGACTCTTTATCCCTGTTCCTGGTCATAAACAAGAAAATACAGATACAACAAGAAAGGAAGGTTCTATGTTTGAGGACAGAGAATTCCCAGTGAGATGTGAGGGATAAAAGAAAGAAGAATGAAGATAGAAGAAGGAGAAGAAGAATTCGAATAAAGAGATGAGGAATTTCAAAAATTAGAAGTAAAAGAGAAATAAGAATTAAAATATTTATTTATTTATTAAATTCTAAAATAAAATTTAATTAATTAAAAAGAATTAAAAATTAATTGATGAATTTTTGAAAATAGGAGAGAGAGATAGAAGAGAATTTTCGAAAATAGGAGAGAGAAGAATTAGTTAGGAGGTTTTGAAAAAGAAGAGAGAGAAAACAACTAACTAAGAAAAATTTGAAAACAAGATAAGATAGAAGATTAGAAAATATTTGAATTTAAAATTTAAAATTTTGAATTTGAAACAAGATAAGATAAAGATTTGAAAAAGATTTTGATTTTTGAAAAAGTTTGATTTCGAAATTTAAATTTTGAATTTTGAAATTGAATTTTAAAAATTGAATTTGAAAGAAGATAAGATTGTTGAATTTTTAAAGAAAGATAAAAAGATAAGATGAGAATTTGAAAAGGATATGATTTTTTAAAAGATTTGATTTTGAAAAGATTTGAATTTTGAAATTTGAAACTAAGATAAGATAAGATAATGATTTTGAAATTAAAATTTGAAATTTTTGTTGATATTTTCGAAAATTAAGATAAAGATAAGAAAAGATATTTTTTTTATTTTTTAATTTAATGAAGAAAGAGAAAAATAAAAAAATGATACCAAACTTAAAATTTTTAGATCTAAGAACACCTAGTGTGCGAAAATTAGAAGCAAAAACACAAAGGGACCACCAAACCTAAAAATTTTAAAATAAAAACAAAAAGAAAAACAAGAACACTTTGAAGATCAAGAAGAACACCAAGAACCAAACTCAAAGACTTCAAAGAAAACAAGAACATGCAAAGGACACAAAACTTAAAATTTTTGAAAACCAAAGACACAATTTTAGAAAATTATAAAGAAAAGACACAAGAAGACACCAAACTTAAAAATTGACACAAGATTAAAAAAAAGACACTATTTTTGAAAAATTTAGAAAAAGACTCAAAGAAATTCTAAAATTCAACAAGAACAAAAACAAAAGATACAAACCAAAAATAAAGATTAATAAAGAAAAGAAAAGTTTTTGAAATTTTTTTTTTGAAATTTTTGAAAAACAAAAGACTCAAAAAAAATTAAACCAATACCTAATCTAAGCAACAAGACAATCCGTTAGTTGTCCAAACTCGAATAATCCCCGGCAACGGCGCCAAAAACTTGGTGCGCACGAATTCCCACACTGCGTTCAACTGAACCAGCAAGTGCACTGGGTCGTCCAAGTAATACCTGAGCGAGTCAGAGTCGATCCCACGAGGATTGTGGTTTGAAGCAAGCTATGGTTATCTTGTAGATCTTAGTCAAGCAGATAGAAGAAGTAGGTGTGTTGTTTTAAACGCATAAAAGGAAATAAATAGAACTTAACTAGGTTGATATGTTTGCAATGATAAGAGGATGGTTAAGGCTTGGGGATGCTTTGTTCTTCTGGATAACTCTGATTTTACTGTCTTCTTCAACTGTGAATGATTTCTTCTATGGCAGGCTGTATGTGATCAACGCCGGTTGAGAGGTCGACAATGCTCCTCTAGATCTGAACCCTAGGGTTAGTGTGGATCCATTCTGATTGAGGGTGAAGCTCCTACAGTCTATTCTCTTTAATGATCCTACTCAAAATGCCATAGACAAGGTCGAATCTTCCGGATCAGAGAATGCTATGCCTTTGGGTTCTAGCCTCTACCACAAAGACCCTAATCTCCACATACCTCGGCTGAACTGATGTCTTAAAAAGTCCCCAACGAAGTCGTGGATTAGCCGTCTAAGAGATGTATAATCAAGCTAGTGGTTCATCATTGTCCGATGAAAGACGCACTATGAACCCATGTAGAATGAGATAACCTTATTCCAGTTCAACGCATTCATAATGATGAAGAACGAAGATACATCTTAGAATCAAGAATCAAGCACGGATTGAAGAGAAATAGTAATACTTTTATTGATCCATAAAACTCACCAGAGCTCCTCCTCTCAACCTAAGAGGTTTAGAAACTCATACTGATAGAAAATACAATGTAAAATTCGAAATATACTGGAAGAGATTGAGAGAGACTTCAAAGTATGCGATCTTCTCCCTTAAATACAAAACTAATGACTAAGGATTATAAAAAAAAGGGTAAAATAATCTTTTAGTACTAAAATCCACTTTCGGAGCCCACTTGGTGAGTGTTTGGGCTGAGCTTTGATGAGATCCACATGCTAGGAGGCCTCTAGGGCGTTGAACGCCGGCTAAGGGTTTTTTATGGGCATTGGACGCTGGTCTCTTCTCCTTTGGGAGTTGGACGCCAGAATAGGGCAAGAGGCTGGCATTGGACACCAGTTTTGGGCCTTCATTTCTGAAGCAAAGTATGGACTATTATTATACATTTTTAGAAAGCTCTGGAAGTTAGCTTTCCATAGTCATTGAGAACGCTCTATTCGGACTTCTGTAGCTCCAGAAAAGCTCTTTCGAGTGCAAGGAGGTCAGATCCAGACAGCATCTGCAGTACTTTCTCTGTCTCTAAATCAGAATTTTACTCCAGCTCCTTAATTTCAGCCAAAAAATACCTCAAAGTAGAATCCAAAAATGTGAATTTTGCACTAAAACCTATGAAAACTCAATAAAACGTAAACATAACATACTAAAAACTATATGAAAATGATGCCAAAAAGCATATAAAATATCTGCTCATCATGCTGTCACTCTAACTCGATCTCCAGTTGTTCTAAATGACCTTGATGACTGTTAACCAATCTCATGATTTTTGTTGCTTCTTTGTTTCCTAACCCTTTAGAAATGTGGGTTTGAGAACCTAACATTCGTCCTCCTAATTTGCCTATACCTCTGTCCTCAGCAGTATCCTTACCTCTTTCTGAGTATTGGGGCATAAAGAGTGCTTGATTATTAATAGGATGGTCCCCACTCTGGGATTCTGAATTAGATGTAGTACATCCATCTTCTAGCTGGCCTTTTGCCATGGTCTGGTGTTAACTTCTAGGTAGGTGCAATGGCACCAATGTTCCAATAGTTACCTGAAACTAAAGCGATTTGAGTCTAGATGTGAGGTCCAGACTCCTTTTTGTGAGGGTTTTGTTGTCTTTTCTAATGAGGCTAAGCCATTTAAGATCTTTGAGTGAGGATGGGGTGGTATCTACAAGAAACTCTAATGATTAAGTTGGTAGTACCTGCAAAGGTTTAAGTTAGCAAGGGTTTGAGGCAGGTTTTTGGTGAATTAGGATTGAAAGAAACCTGTATTTAATGAGGTATTTAAACAGTTCAGGTGATGACTTGACCATTACTCTAGAATTCCTCCACCCATAATGGTGGGCAGTTACTTCCCAATGTTTAAGGAGGAGTTGTTATCTCATGTTTTAAATAGTGGGTGAAATGCTGTTCTTATTACACAAGTCACGTCAGACTTGGATCAAAGGATCCAAGCTTTAGATAAATCGGGTAGCTTAATAAGGTGGATCTTTTAGACTCTTGAATTTTGTAGATTAGGCTTATTCATTTTAATCTTGACTTTAATTGTGGGTCAAGATATGAACAATATTATTGTAAAGTCTTATCCAAGCATACTCAGAATTGAAAAGAAAAGTAAAATAAGACAAATTAAAAGGTAAGGCAATAATTTCTTATTTCTTAATTATTATACTATCGTTGAAGCTTGATGACATGTCATCATGTCATGTTTTTCTATGCTTTTTCATACAGGAAATTGATTATTAGTGCTTAAATATTGCATTCTTTTGTGCTTAAATGGTATATTTCCTTGATCTTTTGATTTTATAAATCTTGTAGGAAATAAGTGAAAAAAGAAGTAAAATAGCACAAAATCAGCTCAAAAAAAAAAAAAAAAGAAGAATTTTGGGGCACATTTTAAAGTTTGAGCACGTTTTGGAACTTTAGGCCACGCTTTTAAAAGCGTGGCCCATGACCATGGAGCCGTGGCATTTAATGATGCCTCATGCATGCATTATTAATAATTAAAGCATGCATGCATGAAAGTTTCATTACTACTGCCCATTAGGCAAATCAAGTTACGTTAATGCTCATGCATGCATTTAATTATTAATGATGAATGAATGAAATGCATGCATTATTAATTAAAGCCAATAGAAGAATGCATGAAGTACATTATTAAAGCAAATGGCTTTAACATAATGCATTGGCATTAATTAATAAATGCATGCATAATTATTAAAACCAATGAATGCTAAGGCATTGCTAATAAAGCTAATTGACATTATTAATAAAAGCATGCGATTGGCATTATGGCAGCAAGATTTCAAAGTAGCTTTCATTTGTTGTGATCGTAGTGCTTAAAGGAAGCTTGGCACCAAAAGAAGAAAAAGCAAAGGCACTACGTTTGAAGATGTAACGGAGCGCTAATCCAAGGAAGAAAGGGAGCGCTACGTTACAATTGTTAACTTTTTCGGGCCTCAACAAAAAGAAAAGCAAAGCGCTACATCAAGCAATGAAAGCACCAAGGTTTGAAATGGGGAACAAGAGGAAGCAAAGAAAGGGGCGCTCCGTTTGGTTGCTTCACTGAGCGCTACAATTGACAAGGAAATTGGCTCAAAATGGGAGAGCCAGGGTTCGAAGAGGAAGTCCCACCCAAGGCTTGTAGCGCTACGTTAAAATAATTAACTGAGCGCTATGAAGGAAGGCTTGGTTCGAAGCCTGAAACGAGCAAAGGGAGCGCTACGTTTGGTTACTTCACTGAGCGCCCCCTGGAAGGTCCCACACACCAAACCAACTTGAACCAAGCAACTCTGACCCATGCCACTTGAACCAAGCCAATCCGGATCCACTCTTCTTCAAACCCAAAGCAAGCAAAACCCATGGATATCACTCAAAGGCAAAAGGATCAGTTGGATTAGGAATTTCATTTAAATTGTAATTTGTTTTCAATTTCAATTTTATTTTTATTTTGTAAAGCCTATATATAGGCATCAATTTCATTTTATTGGGAAGTCTGGCTCTACTAGAGAGCATTAGGGGTAGAGTAGAGAGCTCTCTTTTAATTTTCCTTTTTGAATTCTAGAGAATTGAGATCGGATCTGAGATTATTTCCTGTTTTCATTTTCTTTTGTCTGCAACCTTTGCTTTCTGATTCTGGGTTTGTGAACTTTGATTGAAGAATTCTTTGGAGTTCTTCCTCTTGGAGTTCCATTGTTTTTCTGCTTTCTAAATTTAAGAATTAAAGATCTGATCTCAATTGTTTCTTTAAGTTTCAACCTGAAGCAAGTTTTCACTTCTGATTTTCAATTCTTTTACAATTTTCATTTCTACTTTAGAATTTCTGCAAATCTACTTCATCTCTTACTTCTCTGCACTTTACAATTCCAGTTTTATTTTGAATCCTAGTTCCCAAATCCTTTATTCTTCAAGCAATTTAAGTTTCTCAGCAATTTAGATTCAAGCAATTTACATTTCTTGCACTTTAAGTTTCATGCAATTTACTTTTCTTGCAATTTAAGTTTCAGCTCTTTTACTTTCTTGCACTTTAAGTTTCTGTCCTATTTACTTTCTGCACTCTACATTCACTTCTATTTACTTTCTGTTGGCTACATTTCATCCAATTTCACTTCAATGTTAGCTTG